>NC_134353.1:354773480-355373480 GCF_048569485.1 Anomaloglossus baeobatrachus
TGTTTTTGTAAACAGCTAAAATAACAAAACTTGTGTCACTGTCCAAATATTTCTGGACCTAACTGTACATACATACATACATATATATTATTATATATATATATATATATATATATATATATATATATATATATATATATATATATATATATATATATATATATATATATATATATATATATATATATATATCAGTGCCTACAAGTAGTATTCAACCCCCTGCAGATTTAGCAGGTTTGATAAGATGCAAATAAGTTAGAGCCTGCAAACTTCAAACAAGAGCAGGATTTATTAACAGATGCATAAATCTTACAAACCAACAAGTTATGTTGCTCAGTTAAATTTTAATAAATTTTCAACATAAAAGTGTGGGTCAATTATTATTCAACCCCTAGGTTTAATATTTTGTGGAATAACCCTTGTTTGCAATTACAGCTAATAATCGTCTTTTATAAGACCTGATCAGGCCGGAACAGGTCTCTGGAGTTATCTTGGCCCACTCCTCCATGCAGATCTTCTCCAAGTTATCTAGGTTCTTTGGGTGTCTCATGTCGACTTTAATCTTGAGCTCCTTCCACAAGTTTTCAATTGGGTTAAGGTCAGGAGACTGACTAGGCCACTGCAACACCTTGATTTTTTCCCTCTTGAACCAGGCCTTGGTTTTCTTGGCTGTGTGCTTTGGGTTGTTGTCTTGTTGGAAGATGAAATGACGACCCATCTTAAGATCCTTGATGGAGGAGCGGAGGTTCTTGGCCAAAATCTCCAGGTAGGCCGTGCTATCCATCTTCCCATGGATGCGGACCAGATGGCCAGGCCCCTTGGCTGAGAAACAGCCCCACAGCATGATGCTGCCACCAGCATGCTTGACTGTAGGGATGGTATTCTTGGGGTCGTATGCAGTGCCATCCAGTCTCCAAACGTCACGTGTGTGGTTGGCACCAAAGATCTCGATTTTGGTCTCATCAGACCAGAGAACCTTGAACCAGTCTGTCTCAGAGTCCTCCAAGTGATCATGAGCAAACTGTAGACGAGCCTTGACATGACGCTTTGAAAGTAAAGGTACCTTACGGGCTCGTCTGGAACGGAGACCATTGCGGTGGAGTACGTTACTTATGGTATTGACTGAAACCAATGTCCCCACTGCCATGAGATCTTCCCGGAGCTCCTTCCTTGTTGTCCCTGGGTTAGCCTTGACTCTTCGGACAAGCCTGGCCTCGGCACGGGTGGAAACTTTCAAAGGCTGTCCCGGCCGTGGAAGGCTAACAGTAGTTCCATAAGCCTTCCACTTCCGGATGATGCTCCCAACAGTGGAGACAGGTAGACCCAACTCCTTGGAAAGGGTTTTGTACCCCTTGCCAGCCTTGTGACCCTCCACGATCTTGTCTCTGATGGCCTTGGAATGCTCCTTTGTCTTTCCCATGTTGACCAAGTATGAGTGCTGTTCACAAGTTTGGGGAGGGTCTTAATTAGTCAGAAAAGACTGGAAAAAGAGATAATTAATCCAAACATGTGAAGCTCATTGTTCTTTGTGCCTGAAATACTTCTTAATACTTTAGGGGAACCAAACAGAATTCTGGTGGTTTGAGGGGTTGAATAATAAATGACCCTCTGAATAAACTTTTCACAATTTAAAAAAAAAAAAAAAAAAAAAAGAAATAACATTCTTTTTTGCTGCAGTGCATTTCACACTTCCAGGCTGATCTACAGTCCAAATGTCACAATGCCAAGTTAATTCCGAATGTGTAAACCTGCTAAATCTGCAGGGGGTTGAATACTACTTGTAGGCACTGTATATATTATATATATATATATATATATATATATATATATATATATATATATATATATATATATATATATTATATTATATTATTTATATATATATATATATATATATATATATATATATATATATATATATATATATATATATATATATATATATATATTATATATATAATATATATATATATATATAATACACAAACACCAGCCTCTAACAGCCACAGGTAGAGAGCCTATAAACGTGATTGAAGGGCGCTGATAGACTTGTCATTAGAGCCGGGGGTCTGCTGAAGAGCTCTGTGCTTGTCAGGACGATTCTGCTGTGAAACCCAATGTTTAGCTGGCATTCATAGGAGACTGTCAATTTCACTATACATGACAGTGCTGATGCACTACCATGTATAGTACAAGCAATCAGATGATCGCAAGTTCAAGTCCTCTAAGGGAACTAAGTAATGAAGTACAAAGGGAAAATGATATATACTTATTATATAGTCAGACACACACACACACATTCTACTCACAAAGAGTTATGGCTACTTGGGTTCTGGGTGAAATTAGAGAATGATCCTACAGTGCACTGTAACTTTTTCAGGTGAATTACTGTGACCTTCTCTAAACTTTTCAATGCACTTGTCCGACTGTTCAATGTTTCTGTACTATTGGCACAACTTGCTATTCTCTAACAAGGAACTTAGTGCTAAAAATTCTCATTAAGTGTGTGATATACGAATCGCCCAACAAATTTTGGGGTTCAATTAGAATTGATAATTAACCATTCTTCGTCATGGTGTTCGCATTTTCACATCATGAGACGAAGATGACACCTAACAATAGATGAACAGTACCTCGCCATTGCGAGGCTTCAAGCTAGATGTTCTCAGATGGAAGTGGACACTGAGTTTAAAGTGTCACAGAGTGTCATCAGTAGGTTGTAACAAAGATGCAGATAGACTAGAAGAGTTACAGAAAGGCATAGAAGTGGACATCCTTTGGCCACATCCCACACTGATGACCACTATATTGTGAACAATGCCCTTCGGAACTGGATGATGAATGTCACACAATGCCAAACACATTTAAGGATGATGAGAGACACCCAAGTGTCATGTCAGATACTCAAAACCAGCTAAGCAGAAATGATGGCCACTAATGAAAGTTGGAGACATCAAGGAGAGCACTATGCATCAGCCACTGTTGTCACCAGAAGACCCTGTGGTGATGGTGTTACAGTGTGGGCAGGTGTGTCTAGTCAATACAGAACTGACCTAAACTTTGTTAATGGTCCAATGATGACCCCATATTACCTGAATAAGACTATTAATCTAGTCATTGTGCATCTGCATGAACACCACAGGCCTAATTTCATCTTACTGGACAACAATTCTCCAGTTCATCAAGGTCCTATCATTAGGGAACGGCTGCTGGAGACTGGGGTACCTCAAATAGAGTGGCCTGCACTAAATTCCGTAGAACACCTATGGGATCAGCTAAGTCATTGTGTAGAGGCTCGTAACTCTGTACCCCAGAACCTCAAAGGACCTGAGGTGGGATGCCATGCGTCAGCAGACAATAACTCGACCTGTGAACAGCATGAGACGTTGTTGTCAAGCTGCAATTGATGGTCAAGGCCACATGACAAGTTATTGAGTCTGTCATTTTTTTGGGGGTATACTCACCACTGTTGGCTGTTTCAATAAATTGTTTGATGAGGAAATCATCATTGCATTGAGGACCTGCGGTGGAATGCATGAAGGACCTGAAGTGGAACACACCGATGCGTTCCACCACAGGTCCTGCATGTGTTCCACTGCAGCTCCTCGCACTCCACTGTACTGCATCCCAGGTTCCCCTGCTGGCCAGAAGCAATCTGTCATCAGATGTGGTTAGTGTGCGGGTGCGATCTGATTTGTGATTGTGTGTCTGAGATGTGCGTTCCACTGCAGGTCCTCCCGTTCGGCAACTGGTGATTATGACTGAGGGTCTTGTCTTCTTTCTTCTCTCTTTTAGGGTGTGTTTGCTTTTTATAATATAGTATTCTTTAACTTTTTTTTAGCTACATGGACACTTCATTATTGAACTGCAACTAGGGCTTATTTTCGGTGTAGGGATTAGATTATTAAAATTACAGCAACTAGCTTAATAAGTGACACATCGCTGGAATCACGGTTTCTGTCCCTACATCATGCTGCTCCCAGATTAGGTGGCAAAAACCTGGGGATAGATTCCCTTTAACATTTGGTGATAAGTACTGTGGTTGGTATAGCAGACATAGAAATGGCTATACCGTAACTCCCAAGCAAATGAAAATAGTTTTTTAATGTCCAATGATAGGAAGGGGTTTTTTTTTTGCACTGTGCCAAGAAAAATAAATGGACAAGCACCTATCAGTCACTTGTATCATGTACTGTGCTTGCACGGAAGCTTTTGCTTTCCTGTTGGGAAGTTTTTCTTAACTTCCTGATTAGAAATGGGCTTAAACTGCTGATGTACGAGAAAAAGAATGAAGAGCTGCCTTCACAAAATATATTAAAAGCCAAACATCCTTGTTACTGCTTCAGCCTAAAGGCACGACAATGGCAAATATCTACACAAACCAATATCCGGATGCGCACATTAAAAAAAAAAAAAAAAAAAATCTGTGGAAGCTTTTAACAAAACAAACAATTCATGAATCCGAAAAGAGAAGTACAATAGGTTAGAAGAATCCAAAAAATAAAAAGCAAAATAGCCAAAATTGGCAAAATGTTTAGCACGATCTGCACGAAGCAAGGACAATTAAGATTCTGCACCGATAGCTTACAGCCAACGACTTGGATGGGATTAAATCATACAAACTTGTTCTTAATCTTCTTAAAAAGAAAAAAAAAACATATCGTAAGCCAGAAAAGTAGGCAGAAGACTGCAGGGGTTGTCAGCGCACACAGCCTGCTTCCAAGTCACACTGGTACCGTACGGATGAGTGATAACCTCATATTTCACAAATCATCTGCAATCCTCCCAGATGCTAATTATTTCTAGCACAACTCTCTGGGTGGGTGGAAAATGAAAGTGGGAATTAAATGATATCATGCACATGGACACGTTTGGATTTTAACGCCTGAAATATGAACCAGTGTTTACACCTTTCGCTTCCTTATTTATGAATCATATCTTCTACCGAGAGCTTTATAAGATAAAATCATCCCAAGCCGCGTAATTTCATCGCACCCAGCGCAGCAACTCTCGACAAGTTGTACAAGATCTATTTTAGCATATCCTCCATCTATACGAGTGCTGCACTCATCCATTAACCAGATTGCACGGGGTATATGGTCACCCTTTTGGTTGACCACAAGCTTTTTAGATTTTATTAAAGCTGTTATCTTGTTAAAGGAATCCGGGGTTGCCAACTTGAATTTTTATTTTTTTATGGACAGCATCTAAAAAAAAAAAACACAGACAGACAATATTTTTTATGGGAACATAATAAATCATTATGATCATAAGTGATAGAGATCTACAGCCCAAAAGTCGGACATGAAGGCGTCATCTGCTTTCACTGAATACTGCCAAATGATGATCACAGTCAAATTAATCTTAGTTTCTTCAGCATAAATTAACAACAACAACAATAAAATAATAATAATAATAATAATAATAATAATAATAATAATTAATAATAAACACCTTAAAAAAAATACAGGCAGGAGAAAAAAAAAGTGCCCTATATTTACAGACAGTCCTGGAATTTCTAGCTGGTTGGCAGCCCTGAAGGGAATCTGTCAGCTGATATATACTGACAACGGGCAGCATGTATAAGACCATGGCTATATGATTTCAGCGATATATATTTAATAGTGATGAGCGAGCACTACCATGATCAGGTACCTGGAACTCGTTATGAACAGATAGATGCTTGGAAGGGCGTGACTCGAACACCTAAGTATAATGGAAGTCAACGGGGAACTTAAACAATGGAAGGAAGAAAAGGGTTAATCTGCGCCACCAAACCAGTCCAGATGATGTGCATAAAATATGATTTATTAGTTAACGCGTTTCAAAGCCCTCAAAGGCTTCTTCATCAGGAAATCACATCACAATGATTGTCCTGATGAAGAAGCCTCTGATGGCTTTGAAACGCGTTGACCAATAAATCATATTTCATCTACTATCATCTAACTACTACTATCTATCATCTGGACTGGTTTGGCGGCGCAGGAGATTAATCTTTTTCTTCTTTCCATTGTGTGTATCGTCACGTGGGTTCTGCAGAGGCCTTCACGCGTTTTATGGTGGTTGTGACCTGCACAACCGCACAAGGTGAGCCTCTATGAGTTGTTTCTCTTAATTATAATTGGATAAGACCCTATTTTGTGCGATTCCTCTTTCCAGCTCCTATTTACGAACGGTGCACTCAAGCATTCTTCCATAAAAATGTTCGAGCTCCCCATTGACTTCCATTATTCTTAGGTACTCGAGTCATGCCCATCCAAGAATCCAACCAATCTTTACGAGTACTGAGCACCCGAGCATGATAGTGCTCGCACATCACTAATGTTTAACCTTGAAAGGCTGCAGAATTTCAGAGAAAAACAATTTAATAGCCACTGGGGACTGAGCCCACAAGATACTATTCGAACAGGCAGGTCCACAATGGCTCCTCGTTGCCCACTGCATGCATGTATGGGGAGAGACCTGTCACTCCCAGGCAGTGGGCGGAGTGAAGTGGGAGTCGATCCCCAGCAAAAACTAAGCTATATTTTTCTTTGAAATGCTGCAGTTTCAGAGTTAAACATATATGAATGAAACCATGTAGCCTGTATCTGATACATGTTACCCATGGATCAGGCAGCATGTACAAATCATTAGTTCCCCATTAAGACAAACCCTCAAAATTGATGTTCGCCCTTGAAACCCATTGTATAAATCTACATAAGTCCAAAAGTAGCGGTTTTAAAGAGCGAGGTTTTGCTAGTGCTGCCTTTTAATCCCTTGAATCAGACCCTACAAAGCCCAGGTTGGGAAAACATCGTAAGATACACTACAGTTCAAAGGTTTAGGGTCAGTTAGATATTTCCTTATTTTTTAAAGAAAAGCACATTTTTTTTCAATGAAGCTAACATTAAATTAAACAGAAATACACTCTATACATTGTTAATGTGGTAAATGACTATTCTAGTTTCAAACGTCTGTTTTTTAATGCAATATCACATAGGTGTATAGAAGCGTATTTCCAACAACCACCACTCCAGTGTTCTAATCGTACATTGTGTTTGCTAACTGTGTTAGACGGCTAATTGAGGTTTAGAAATCCCTTAAAAACCCATGTGCAACTATGTTAGCACAACTGAAACAGTTTTGCTGATTGGAGAAGCTATAAAACTGACCTTTTTAGCTAGTTGAGAATTTGGAGCATTACATGTGTTGCTTCCACTCTCAAAATGGCCAGAAAAAGAAAACTCATGTGAAACTCGACAGTCTATTCTTGTTCTTAGAAATGAAGGATATTCCATGCAAGAAATTGCCAAGAAACTGCAGATTTCCTACAACGGTGTGTACTACTCCCTTCAGAGGAGAGCACAAACAGGCTCTAACCAGAATAGAAAGAGAAGTTGGAAGCCCCGCTGCACAACTGAGCAACAAGAAAAGTACATTAGTCTCTAATTTGAGAAATCGACGCCTCACAGGTCCTCAACTGGCAGCTTCATTAAATAGTACACGCAAAACACCAGTGTCAACGTCTAAGGTGAAGAGGTGACTCCGGGATGCTGGCCTTCAGGACAGAGTGGTAAAGAAAAAGCCATATCTTAGACTGGCTAATAAAAGGAATAGATTAATATGGGCAAAAGAACACAGACATTGGACAGAGGAAGATTGGAAAAAAAGTGTTATGGACAGACGATTCGAAGTTTGAGGTGTTTGGATCCCACAGCAGAACATTTGTGAGACGCAGAACAACTGAAAAGATGCTGAAAGAGTGCCTGACACCACCTGTCAAGCATGGTGGAGGTAATGTGATGGTCTGGGGTTGCTTTGGTGCTAGTAAAGTGGGGAGATTTGTACAAGGTAAAAGGGATTTTGAATAAGGAAGGCCATCACTCCATTTTGCAACGCCATGCCATATCCTGTGGACAGCGCTCGATTGGAGCCAATTTCATCCTACAACAGGACAATGACTCAAAGCACACCTCCAAATTATGCATGAACTATTTAGAGAAGAAGCAGACAGCTGGTATTCTATCTGTAATGGAGTGGCCAGCCCAGTCACCAGATCTCAACCCTATTGAGCTGTTGTGGGAGCAGCTTGACCGTATGGTACGCAAAAATTGCCCATTAAGCCAATACAACTTGTGGGAGAGGCTTCTGGAAGCATGGGGTGAAATATCTCTAGATTACTTCAGCAAATTAACGGCTAGAATAGCAAAGGTCTGCAAAGCTGGAATTGCTGCAAAGGAGCATTCTGTGACGAAAGCAAAGTTTGAAGGAGAAAATTATTATTTCAAGTAAAAATCATTATATCTAACCTCATCAATGTCTGGACTATATTTTGTATTCATTATGCAACTCATTTGATAAATAAAAGTATGATTCTTCATGGAAAAGACAAAATTGTCTGGGTGACCCAAAACTTTTGAACTGTACTGTATATTTTATCATTCCGGACAAACGCTTATACAGAAAATACATTGGGTTGAACTATTTGAGGACTTTTCAGAACTTATGTTCCACTTACTAAAGTAATAAATGGCTTCATCAGTAGTGATGAACGAGCACTACCATACTTGGGTGCACGATACTCGCAACGAGCAGCTGGATGTTCGCACAGGCTCGAGTACCGGGACGTTTGCACAGGCTCAAGTACCCGAGTATAATGAAGGTCAATGGGGAACTCGAGCATTTTCTGGAAGATTTTTCAAAAAACTACTCAAGTTCCTTATTGACTTCCATTATACTTGGTACACGAGTCGAGTCCGTCCAAGCGTTCGAATTCTCGCTATGAGTTCCCGAGCATGGTAGTGCTCGCCCATCACTATTTATCATTTATGTACAATTCTTTTGGCTTGTAATTGTGCAGAGTAAAGAGGTCTTTATAGTATGATGACAGCACAAATAATTTCCCATTAGTTTAAACATCCCAGTTATGAATTAATAATGCGATTATAAGACAGAGACAGAAAAAAGTGCAACAAAAGGATCGAGAAGAATGAAAGCCTGCAGTGGAAAACATCCATAACTGCGTATTCGTGGACTCGGAGAATGCGTCTGTCTCCATGAAAGGAAAGACCTTGTTTGGACTGACCTCACATTTCAATGTTTATTTCGCTGTGTCCTACTTATCAGCAGAGATTCCAAAAAAAACACAATGAATCCAACAAATATGTTCAGCTGGAACATACAAAGCCATACGGCATAATTACACAATATATCAACTCGGCCTATCTTCAAGGCAAAGATTATTAAAAGAGAAACTTGTTTTTCCTACAATACCCCAAAATGTAAATTATAGAGAGATCTATGAAAAAGAGAACAAGATATATAAGCCCAGGAATCCAAAATAGTAACCTGCAGACCTTAGTACATAATAGATCAATTTCTAAGAACGTGACATGAGTGATCCTAAGTCCCTGGAAGCTCTGTGAAGTATAATTGACTGGAGAAGGTTGCTAAAGCACTAGGGTTCAGTGACTCATATAGAAACGTCTTGGGGTTTCTTGGATTCAAGCGGTTACTGCAAATTCTCAATCCACTGGGTAAAAGGCAGCTAATGACCCACCTGCACTAGGTAAGACAATGGTAACCTGGGTACCGTGCTCGTCACCAAAAGACATCTAGTAAAGGTTACTTGGCATTTTCTCATAGGCAGCAGAAGCAGCCAACTACTGTTACATAATTGTAAGGTATGACAATATTTACCTCTTGTATTCACGCAACCATGTTCACTTGTTATGTACCTGCCCTTTCAAAAGTTTCCTTAAAGAGAATCTGTCAGACGGATCAACCATCCTAAGCCGTCTATATGGGCATGTAGATCTTACAAAGTTAAATAAAATGATACCTTGATATTTGCGATCCGACATCTTATACCAGAGAAATCCACATTTTTCTTAATATGTAAGCGAGCTGATAAGATCTATGGGCTGGGAACAGATCTCCCTGAGAGTCTGCATCAGAGGCTATGTACTTCTTTCTCCTGTATAACTTTGCCCAATTATAAGCAGGCAGATCAACATACAGGAGAAAAAAAAATAAACAAACCCCAATAGTTTAGGCTGGGTTTCTCAATGTGAGACATGGAGTGATAGACTGCTCTCACTGACCTTGCAGAGCTGTGTGCTTACAAAGTGCATGGAGAAGAGCAGAAATAAGTGTGACTGCAAACACTTCTTCACCTTCCAATACAGCTGCCAGTGGGGGTTGGGGGTGGAGAGCGGTCGTCAGTACAGCAGAGCTGACAAGCACTTTGAGAGGAGAGCTGTTAGAAGTATTTGTAATGAGACAAAGCTCTGCTGTACTGCCCCTCCCCTCACACTGAATGCTGTGATGAATGCTGTCTTATTAATCATACTTATACCTGCTCCACCTCCCGGCACTTTGTAATCTCATGCAGCTCTACAGCAAGATGAAGAGAGCAGACTGTCTGTCATTACATGTCTCACACTGAGATACCTCCTCTAAACTATTGTTTGTTCTTTTTACCCTGCATGTTGCTACCTGCTTATGATTAGGCAACGTCATACAGGGAACAGAACCCCTAGAGGCAGACTCTTGAGAGTGATCATTTGTCCAGCCCATAGATCTTAACAGCTCATTTACATGTTAATAAAATAATGGATTTCTCTGGGATAAGATATCAGATCACAGATATCACGGTATCATTTTGTTCAAAATTCTATGACCTGCAATCCCATTTAGAGGGTTGATCCTTCTGACAGTCTCTTTAATTGGCAGTAAATTAATAATCTAATACATAAAGACAGCCATTACGTAACAACCCCTTTGTCATTTTGGATTATGTGCAAAAGAAAGGGAACACTACACATTTCTTGTGTTGACAATTAGCATAATTTACTTACTATGGTTTTCTTCTTGGTGTCAACTAAGTAACATTTATTGACCACTAGAAGACAGCCACTCAGATTTTCACAGGTCCTGATATTTTAATCGGTTATCCAAGAAACTATGCAAGGACCTGTGAAGTTCGGTGGAGGAAGCCTGATGATATGGGGTTGTTTCACAGCCAAAAGGCATTGGATACTTGACCCAGATTGAACGTGTTCTCAAAGCTGAGCTATATGTGAGTATCCTACAAGACAAGGTACTTTATACACACAAGTACTATGGGTAAAGAACATAGTGTTCCAGTAGGACAACGACCAGAAGGTTACATCGAGATTAAAGAACAAATGGTTCAGCGACAATGAAGTAGAGGTGCTGGATTGGCCCCTACAGTTCCCAGATCTCAATCCAATCGAACATTTGTGGGTAGAGTTGAAGACAAAGCTGTATAGATACCCAAGTGAGTTGACCAGTATGCACCAACATTGAGAACATATAGAAGAGACCTGGGATCAGATTTCAGTTAAGACATGCTTGAATCTGATCGAGAGCATGCCTAGAAAGACTCAAATTGTCTCTCCAGTAAAGGAGACAAACTCTAGGGCAGCGTCAGCTATTGGAAGTAGCGATCCTAAAAGTCACAAGTGGATTTTTAACAATCCTTTGCAATATGACTCAGGATATATGACAGATCAGAATCCCAATTTGCAGACACAGTGTTTCGGGGTGCTTGCCCCTCGTCAGTGCAAAGTATGGGGTGTCTGATCTGGCTCATGAGAAAGAAAGACTCAGTCAGTGTTGAAAGCCAAATGTGGATTTATAAAGTACTATCAAAATAATAAAAAATACAATTTTGATTTTTAGGAGCAAAATGGTAATAATGCAGTGGCATGACAAGTATCTGCATAACTAATCATATGCTAAATAGTTGCAAGTCAAATTCATGTATGAGATAGCCAAGATGATTGGATATAAATGAAGATAGTGTCACACTCAATGCTGTAGTGAATGGTGAAATATGGAGCCTGGAAGTCAAAAGTTCAAAACATTGTTACTCTTTTGCTCATCAGTGTATATGTATTATATTTGTAACACATAGTTCTCTGGAATTATGGAATGAAACAGTCATGGAGATAAAAGGATATGTTCACCTATATGTCACCCTATTATCCTCTGCACAAGACTGCACTACATAAATATCAGAATGCAGAACCTGTCATGTTCTGAATTCCCACAAGGGTCACTCAGCATTTCTCACATTTCTTTACTACATATTTCTTAAACTGTAGCCTTGGATACAATATGCACCTCACATACCTTTTGATAAACTATGGCTTTAGGGAAAATTATTACAAATTTAAAATGATCAAGTATTATATTTATCTTTGTTACAAAATTGTGTAAGTAGGGCCAAGCCGCCCTGTATTCCCCTCCTAAATGTTAATGCAAATCTGGCCTTGTGGTAAATACTTGGGAAAATGGAGACAGACTGCATCCTAGGGATGCTCTACCTGGTTATTAGATTCCCTCTCAAAATGGCCTCCTTATGTGTCCAATGTCAGTGATGAGACATGGCCAACTGCCCAATAACACTACCCAGATCTACTTGTACATGTGCGGTGAAGTATCTACACAGTATATGCATACTGCAGCCAATCACTGGGCTAGATGGTCTCATCACGACTTCTGTGGCAGTTACCGCTGCAACCTGTTGTCAAGTGGGAAACACCTCCTGTCTATGGTTCAAGATGTCTCCTTCCACCCTAGAGCGTTACCTCCTTGGAGTTAAGCACAAGTCTATTTCAGGTTTACCAGGGATTCAGCACATGGAGCGATGATATTCATTACAGATGTAGAATGATTAAAAAATACAGATGACTAAGCCACCAGTGAGGAGAAAAAAAATGGACGTCAGGTAATAGCAGAACACATACCAAGACAAATGAGCCTTAGTAATGAAGCCTGGAGGACACATCTAATATAAAATTTCACATAGTAGAAATTTTGTGAGCGTATTATCAATCACTCTAGCAGACAACTGTCTATACAGCAAATCCCAAGACGCTTATCCATAAGACACTGGATAGCTAAGGAAACAAACAACCCTGGCTTTACACAATGATTGTCAGTATGATCCAGCATTTTCACATGGACTGAAGTGATATCATTTTGCTAATTTCACGTAAAGGTTATCACTTAGCTATCAAGTGCAGAAGATATCACAAATAAATGAATAAACAATATTTTCATATACAGTGGAACCTTGGTTTACGAGAACAATCCATCCTGGGAGTGTGCTTGTAAACCAAGTTACTCGTCTAGCAAAGCAAAATATCCCGTAGGAAATAATGGAAGCTCAGACAATTCGTTGCACAACTTGTTCAATGTCCCATCCTGGTCCCCTATTGTGCCATTCCACACATGCACAAACACACACAAGCACGCACGCACATATTATGCTCACCTTACCTTCCATTTCATCGCCAGACTCCTGGTTGTTGTAGTTCGCCGGTACAGGATGTGTATCGGGTAACCATCGCGACCAATGCTGGAGCTTCCGCTGCCAAAGCGCTGACATCAAAGGCAGGAGCCGCTTGCCTCTGATTGGTCAGCGCGCTGCCTTTGAGTAGCGGCTGACAGCGGAAGTTCCTCCATCGTCGCGATGGTTACCCGATACATTTCCTGTCCGGCAAACTACAAGAACCATGAGGCCGGCAATGGAACGGAAGGTAAGGTGAGCATAATGTGTGTGTGCGTGCGTGCTTGTTTGTGCGGGCTGCAAGAGCGGGTTAGAGCGCGGTTAAAGTACAGAATCGGAAGTGTGTGCGGTGAGTATTTGCTCGTACAGCAAAGCTTGCTCGTTAGCGGAGTTACAAATTTACAGCAATCTTTCCTCGTATAGCAAAATACTCGCACACCAAGTTACTCGTAAACCGAGGTTCCACTGTACTCGGTTACTGGCTAGGGACAGCGTGGATTATAAACCCAATTGATCACAGCATTTAATCCAGTATTCTGGCATGAAAAACTTTGAAAAGTCCCAACATTTTGGTAAAAGTCAAATTTTCACTCAACTGTGACAAATTGGGCAGAGCTGGGGCTGTGGGGACGATGGTGTGGCGACAACTGCTTGTCAAATTCATGATGAGCGGTGGAGTTCGTTATTCTAGAAATCTTACTCCAGCAGGGACAGGAGTGGGACTTGTGGCGAGGCACAAACAGAGGTGTATGTCACTCACCTGACTACAGCAAATCTCCTCCTCAAGACTAGCGTGAACTACGCTGGTTTTGATTAATCAGGACCTATATCTTCATGTCAGCATGCTCTAAAATTTTCTTACAACTCCATAATGTAGACATAATGCACAAAACTAAGACTTTGTCATATATACAATAAAAAAAATAAAATATCCAAATATGAGCCATTTAAATGTAAATCTTGAACCTCTAGATAACCCAAATGGACATCACACAATATTATGATATTTCACATTACAAATAATATGTCAAAAGTCAATTATGTAAAGAAGAAAAACGCTATGTAGGGAGTACTATATAGTAAGCTACCCTACAATTTAGCAAGCCAGGAAACAAAAACCAGGACTAAATGCAAAGCCATAAAGTTGTCTACAGCCTGTTTCCGCGTGATTTCCCACCATGAGTGCAAATGTAGTGGTGGCTAGGGAACCACCGCTGTGCAGGATTCCAGTACGGTACGCAAGCTGAGTCAAAAAACTCCTAGCGGGGGGGGCACGAGAGATGTGTAGCCCCAGTTATTACACAGGTACTGTAACAATGAACTTTGGTTGGTAAAATGCATCAGTATCTCCACTGCAATAGCGTCCTCACTGGTCTTTGCTGCTCAGGCCATGCGGCTACCACGCCCTAGCTATGGAGGATTACACTACGCCCTAGCTATGGAGGATTACACTACGCCTGACCAAGTGCGCACAACGAACAGACTCATGGTCTAGTTGATACAACAAAGGTCCACTCCCAGGAGTTCAGTGCTTTGGTACTTGTCAGTGCACACTTCTCCTTGTGAAGAAGGGAGGAACGCTTCTCCTTCCTCAGTATTAACATCCTCAGCAATGTCTCGGTCCGAGGCTCGCTAGTCGGTCTTCAGGGTGCTCTCACGGTCCAGATCGCAGTCACTCTCGCAGCTGGCACCATATTTTTTCCCAAATCGCCACTCTCAAACAGAACACAAGAATATGTCTTCAGTTTCTGCCTAAACTCTGCTCCTGCTCTTAGGCTGGTTTCACACTACGTTTATTTAACATGCGTCAGGAACGTTTTTTTAGCGGAAAAACAGATCCAGTGCAAATGCGTTTTCACTTCAATGCATTTGCAATGGACTCGCGTTAACATGCGTTCACCTGCGTTTGCGTGCGTTATAGTGAGGATCCTACGACTTGCAGTTTTTTGACATCTTTCAAAAACGCTACTTGTAGCGTTTTTGAGCTGCGTCCAAATACTGCATGTCACCGGATCCTGACTAAACAGCACGCAAACGCAGGTGAACGCTGGCATGCTGATAGACAGGATCCTGCTTGCTCTACTGAGCATGCCCAGAACCAGTCTCGCGTGATCTGTCTCTCTCTTCTCCTCCCTCCCTCACCCTCTCTCTATCTCTGTCTTTCCCCCTTCCTCCCCTCCCTCTCTCTCCCACCTGAGAGCTGCGGACACTCGTAACCAAGGTAAATATCGGGTAACCACTTCTCTTAGTTACCCGATGTTTACGTTGGTTACGTGTGCAGACAGCCCTGCTCCTAGCAGCTGCAGACACTCGTAACCAAGATAAATATCGGGTATCCAAGCCCGATGTTTACCTTGGTTACCAGCGTCTGCAGCTGTCAGAAGCCGGCTCCCAGTCTAGTTCCCCTCACTCCCGATCACATGACTCCAATGCCCGCCCCTAAACATCCAGTGACAGGATCCTGCAAAATAACAGATGCGTTTGCATGCGTTTTTTGCTGTAAAAGCAGGATCCGCTTTTGCAGCAAAAAAACGTTCCTGACGCATGTTAAATAAACGTAGTGTGAAACCAGCCTTACCCACACTTTTTGGGGCAGGTGAGTCCACGTCTACAGTTCAGAGGGGGCAGTCCATTACATGCAGAATAACAAGGGAGCATACAGTCTTAAAATTACAGTACCACTACACCATATCATAGGGCAACAGCCTCTACATATAGCAAAGTTAGTGCACTTTAGAAGCAATGCAGGAGATGTATTGGTTCTCCATGTAATTTGATATTAAATTTTATAATTTTTTTATATTATTAATTAATTTTATATTTTATTTTTATCTACTATTGAAAGACACGTGTGCTGTCTAGAGAGCTGTAATATATATTTAAATTAATATATTTACTCATGTACAAGATGAACCCGTAAAAGGAATAGAACATATAAACTTTTAATAATTCTGTCTTATAAAACTATTACAACTACATGAATGGTATAAATTATTAGATTATTTCACACTACTTCAAGATTAGTTCACAAACTTGTTCATAGCAAATTGAAGGATCTAGCTAGGAAGGCTGCATAGTGCGGCGGATATACAGTATGTTATTACTCAGCAGGAAGTCATCAGGTTGAGATGTAAACATACTATCTGAGCAGGGTGCCTCTGATAGCAGTGCCACCTGTGTCCTCATCATAAAGTATGCTCACTGCACGACATTCAACAGGTAGAAAAATAGTAGTGAATAGTTATGATTAAAAGAAAAAAAATAAGCTCATTTACTATACATAATACAGCTTTTTCTTTCCCTAACTGGTTTTTGGAGGAACGAAAATAGCTACCGTAATTATTAAAATATACAAACTGTTTATTCTGAGTTTGTACACAGGAATAAAAAGCTACCATTAACCTCCCCCTAAATTATAACCCATTCCACCTATGAAAGTATTTTAGCAGACACTATATGACAAAGTTTAATGGGGTGTCCCATAAAAAGACAACCACTGTCCATATATCCTATGATGGACAAGAACATGATCGTTACGGGTCCACTGACCAGGCCCTAGTTTTGGCAATCAGAACTGAGAAATACCTAAACATATAATCATATATTTATATATTATTGTTTTATGCATTGGAAATTGGAGAATATTATTACTTTAGTAGTAGCTTTTAGTACACCACATCTGGAAAAAGTATGAATATAAAAAAAACTGATGAGTTTTTTTTGTCCACGTGTAAAAGGAAAAGAGCTTCTAGGTAACAGATGGGAATGGAAAATGGATTCCATATATTCCTTTCAAATTCCTACATTTTATTACCAGTTACCCTGCTGACTTTCATTTTGTTTTGTTTTTTTAAAAAAGCAGCAAAGATAAAAAAGGGTGAGTTTTTCAAATGAATGCTATATTTTTTCATCTATCTCTGCAACTATGATGAATCGAAAAGTAAAAGAAATCATGTAGTCGAGAATATTATCTGGTCTCTTATGGAGATGATCCTAGAACATATTACATTATCATCTGGCAATGCTGGTAACATCATCCGCATAAATGCTACAGTGGGGAAAAAAATATTTAGCCACCAATTGTGCAAGTTCTCCCACTTAAAAAGATGAGAGAGGCCTGTAATTGACATCATAGGTAGACCACAACTATGAGAGACAAAATGAGAAAACAAATCCAGAAAATTACCTTGTCTGATCTGGCAAGAATTTTTTCGCAAATTATGGTGGAAAATAAGTATTTAGTCATCTAAAAACATGCAAAATTTCTGGCTCTCACAAACCTGTAACTTCTTCTTTAAGAGGCTCCTCTGTTCTCCACTCATAACCTGTAGTAATGGCACCTGTTTGAACTTATCAGTGTAAGACACCTGTCCACAACTTCAAACAGTCACACTCCAAACTCCACTATGGTGAAGACCAAAGCTGTCAAAAGAAACCAGAACAAAATTGTAGCCCTGCACCAGGTTAGAAAGACTGAATCTGCAATAGGCAAGCAGCTTGGTGTGATGAAATCAACTGTGGGAGCAATAATAAGAAAATGGAAGACATACAAGACCACTGATAATATCCTATGATCTGGGGCTCCACGCAAGATCTCACCCCATGGGATCAAAATGATCGCAAGAATGGTGAGCAAAAATCCCCAAACCACACGGGGGGAACCTGCATAGAGCTGGGACCACCATAACAAGGGCTACCATCAGTAACACACTATGCTGCCAGGGACTCAGATCCTGCAGTGCGAGAAGTGTTCCCCTGCTTAAGCCAGTACATGTCCAGGCCCGTCTGAAGTTTGCTAGAGAGCATTTGGATTATCCAAAAGAGTATTGGGAGAAGGTCATATGGTCTGATGAAACCAAAGTAGAACTGTTTGGTAGAAACACAATTTGTCGTGTTTGGAGGAGGCAGAATGCTGAGTTGCATCCAAAGAACACAATACCTACTGTAAAGCATGAGGGTGGCAACATCATGCTTTGGGGCTGTTTCTCTGCAAAGAGACCAGGACGACTGATCTGTGTACATGAAAGAATGAATGGGACCATGTATCGTGAGATTTTAAGTGCAAACCTCCTTCCATCAGCAAGGGCATTGAAGATGAAAGGTGGCTGGGTCTTTCAGCATGATAATGATCCCAAGCACACCACCAGGGCAATGAAGGAGTGCCTTCGGAAGAAGCACATGAAGGTCTTGGAGCGGCCTAGCCAGTCTCCAGATCTCAACCCCATTGAAAACCTTTGGAGGGAGTTGAAAATCCTTGTTGCCCAGCGACAGGCCCAAAACATCACTGCTCTAGAGGAGATCTGCATGGAGGAATGGGCCAACATACCACCAACAGTGTGTGCCAACCTTATGAAGACTTACAGAAAACGTTTGTAAAAATATTGAGATGAACTTTTGTTATTGACTAAATACATGTTTTCCACCATAATTTGCAAATAAAACCTTGCCACATCAGACAAGATGATTTTCTGTATTTGTTTTCTCATTTTGTGTCTCATAGTTGTGGTCTAGCTAAGATGTCAGTTACAGGCCTCATCTTTTTAAGTGGGAGAACTTGCACAATTGGTCAGACACAAAAGAGTTTCTTTTTATACTTATTTTATTTTGAAAAAAAGATTCATGCATATGATGTCCACAATTTTAACGTTTCGACCATATTTTGGTCTTCATCAAAGGGACCATCTGTGGTAGTTAGGCCAGGTGAGTTGTTACTAGGAAATGCTTCGCGGCAAGTACCGAAGGACCGTAGCTCAAGAGTATAATTAACCATATATTCTTAGAACTATGGATCATGTGTAATACGCCCGGCCGCTATATTAGTTCGGCTCATTCAAATTCTATAGTTAGGTGCAGCCACTGTTTCCTTCTGTAACAGGGTCTAGTAAGGAAATAGGAGAGCAATATTTTGCTCCAGTATCCAATAAGGTGCAACAGAGTAGTTGCACCTTATTGAATGAGCCGAACTAATATAGCGGCCGGGCGTATTACACATGATCCATAGTTCTAAGAATATATGGTTAATTATACTCTTGAGCTACGGTCCTTCGGTACTTGCCGCGAAGCATTTCCTAGTAACAACTCACCTGGCCTAACTACCACAGATGGTCCCTTTGATGAAGACCAAAATATGGTCGAAACGTTAAAATTGTGGACATCATATGCATGAATCTTTTTTTCAAAATAAAATAAGTATAAAAAGAAACTCTTTTGTGTCTGACTACATTGAGGTAGTGTGCCGGAGCTCTCCCCCCTTTTCAGTCTACGTATTTTCTCCTGAGCACCTATATGGTGAAGCAAGGTCTTCTCTCCCTTTTGTACTTGCACAATTGGTGACTGACTAAATACTTTTTTCCCCCACTGTATATGGAGACCAAGCCTAGGGCCTGTTTCATACATCTTTGTTTCATGGCCATGTACCATATTGGTACAATACTGGTCAGAGTTTAGACAGTTATGCAATGGTTTTCCTTTTTCTTGTTAGAGTGAGCATATTCTAGATGCAAAGTAAATAAAGGAAAATCATGAAGGAGCAATATGCACAAGGAGTAAAGAAAAGTGTGAAACAACGTTCAACGTTAGATTCCTTAAATTAGAGTTCTTTTCTCTGATGACAGCTTTACACATTCTTGGCATTATCCTAACAGTCTTCAAGAAGTTCCTAAAGGTCCTGAGCACTTGGTTTTGCCTTCAGTTTGCGGTCAAGCTCATCACAAGATATCTCAATTATGTTCAGGTCAGGTGATCATTGAAGTTATGTCATCTGATGCACACTTCATCTTACCCCTCTTGGTTTCCTAGCCCTTACATAGCCTGGAGATGTGTTTTCTGTCATTGTCCTGTTTACAACACAAATGACGGTCCCACTAATGGCAAAGCAGTTGGGATGGCATGTTATTGAGGAATGCTCTGGCAGTCATTCTGGGTATGTGTGCTTTCAAATTGGAATAAATAACTGTGTTACAAGTAAGGCCCGCTTTACACGCTGCGATATCGTTACCGATATCGCTAGCATGCGTACCGCCCCCATCTGTTGTGCGACACTAGCAAATCGCTGCCCGTGGCGCACAACATTGCTAGGAACAGTCACACTACTTACCTGCCTAGCGACGTCGCTGTGACCGGCGAACTGCCTCCTTTCTAAGGGGCCGGTTTGTGCGGCGTCACAGCGACATCACTAAGTGGCCACCCAATCGAAGCGGAGGGGCGGAGATGAGTGGGACGAACATCCCGCCCACCTCCTTCCTTCCTCATTGCTGGCGGGACGCAGGTAAGGAGAGTTTCCTCGTTCCTACGGTGTCACAGGTAGCGATGTGTGCTGCTGCAGGAACGACGAACAACATCGTACCTGCAGCAGCAACGATAATTGGTAATAGTGGGGCATGTCACCAATGAGCGATTTTGAACGTTTTTGCGACAATTCAAAATCGCTCATAGGTGTCACACACAACGACATGGCTAAAGCGGCCGGATGTGCGTCACAAAATTTCGTGACCCCAATGAGATCGCTTTAGCAATATCGTAGCGTTTAAAGCCACCTTTAGGCTCCCCTCCATGCCTCATGGTGGACACCATAGATGTAGAAACCAGCCTCTTCCCTTTAGTGAGAAAGGCATAGTGTTTGGTACCAAAAATCTCAAATTTTGAGTTAACAGATCACAGTACAGATTTCAACTGATCGAATGTCCAGCCTTTGTGTTGCGGTCATCAGTGGTGGCTTCTTTGCAGCAATTAAACCATAAGAGCCTGCGTTTTGCAGTCTCCTCTGGACAGTTGTTGAGATATTTCTGCTCCTTGAGGTCTGTGCATCAATTAGGAGTCTCTTCATCTGACGTGCTGTCAATTTGTGGTTTCGGAGGCTGATAACGCTGACGAACTTATACTCTTCAAAATAGGTTAATCTCTGCCTTCCTTTTCTGGGGCATTCTTCATGAAAGCCAGTTTAATAATAACTATTGATGGTTTTCATGACTCTACTTGAGTATACCTTTTAAGTTCTAACACTTTTCAGGATTGACATTTCAATATTTCAAAGTAATGATGGACTATCGTTTCTCTTAGTTGAGTGTGTCCTGCCATATTGTCATTTTGAACAGTTGTGCAATACGGCTTGTATACCAACACTGCCTCTGCAAAACACACGAGGGTCGCAACACTTTCTGAAGACTGGTGATTTCACAAATGAACTCTTGACAAGACATAATTGTTCAATGGAAGCCATTCTACTTGACTAAATGCCAAGAGTGTGTAAAACTGTCATCAGACTAAAAAATGGTAATTTAAGGACTCTACAGTTTAACACTAGAAGTCCCAGAAATTTCGAGCTCCCTGGGTTCCAAAGGTAGAAATGTTAAATGACCCCTCTCTGGCACTTAGTGTTAAAGGACCACTCCACCTTTTTTGTTTTCTTTCAGCGCTGGAGTGGTGCTTTAAATCTAAGTCCCCTGCCCCCTGGTTTATACTCACCCACTGGTGTTTGCATCCTTTTTTGGTGCCACTCCAGTCCCACGGCGCCATCTTGTGCTCGTAACTTCTGACTGTCCAGAAGTCAGAAGTTACGCCATAAGCTCTCAATGCAAGTTTGTAAGAGCCAGAATGAGCCTCTCATAGAGTTGTAACCTCCAGAGCTCTCCTTGAAACACTGGAACTTCTGGTAGGTCACAAATCACAGGAGACCAACCAGAGTGACGCTGGAAACAGATGAATATGGCGGCAGGTGAGAATAAGACAGGGGGCAAGAGACTTACATTTAAAGTAACACTCTAGTGGTAAAATAAAAAAAAATGCTGGAGTGATGCTTTAACACCTTCTAGTTTGTGTCACGTGTTTATGCTTTATTCCTTGTTGCCATATGTGTTCTTTAATAATTTTGCTGTTACAAGTCTGAATCCCCAAGGCTCATTCCAGGGTCACCTTGACAAATTACTAGGATGCTGCATAAACCTACTTAGGAGCTACAATCTTTTATAGTTTAACCATATTTATCAGAAGTACCATCTTATAAATACTCATTGGAATAATCACCGGAGTTTCCCTTTCAACTTGTGAAATCTCTAAACTACAGCATAATAAAACACTTATGTTGTTTTGGAAACTTCAGTGTGGTTTCCTTGAAAATGGATGAAATAAGTGATAAATTATCAGATTTCCCCACATTCCTAATTCCACCGTGATATAATACTACTTCTTTCATATTTGGATAATCAGATTTATATGAAGGAACAAAAAACAATAAAGCTTGACTCGCTAAAGAGCATGAAGCTGAAATTCTGGAGTAATGATGCCTTCAACATGTTGATGCTCAGGTACCCATGTATTAAAAACTAGACTTTGCAACGTTCGAAACAACAAGGTCTTGTATAATTCTATTTCCAGGGAACATCAACCTTGTACGTAGTCACATTTAGTATAAAATGCTTAAAGGGATTTTCGCAAAATCACAATTTGTCTTACAATTAAGTACACATCTATTTATTTATGCGAATATAAACCATTTTTGAATGTGTCCAAATCATCTTGTTGAGGATAACCCTCCAGGCTCTATTTACCCTTCAGTTGCCAATGAAACCACCCTTTAGTAGTTCCAGCTCATGGCTGATCAAGTCTCTCAGCTAGATTATAGCACTGTGAGGGATGAGGTCATGGAATGGGTAGCCTCCTTCATTACTGTGCGGGATATCAGAAATCAGGAAGCAGACCTGGTAAATGAGTGATATATGGGCTTTATACAGGGGGCTGAGAAGAAATATATACTGTAAGGTGCTGAAAGGAGTGATGTTGCAAGACTGGACTTTGTATAGCGAGGCTGAAAGGATATACTGCTGGATGTGTTGTTTACAGGTGTTGAGATTAATTGAAATGTTTGTTGCCTGCTGCTGGGAGATCAGTGATGTGAAACTGCAAATTTTGCTCTAATGATGCATATGACAGATAATTATCTTCTGCTCTATGCATCAATTGCAATTTTACATTACTGATCTGTCGTCAGCTGGTAACTAACACAGCTCTGATATATGGAGGATTGATTGCAGGAGAGATGAGCTCTGCTAATACCAGCTAATGATGTAAAACCACACTGCAGCTATACTGTTGTACACAATAGAGAACACTTTCAGTCAGACAGATACTGTATGGGAGTAGAGAGTGCATAAAAGTATAATGTAAATTCTATGCTTAGATTAGCTTGATGATAACTCAGAGTTGGGGCTTTTCAGCAGCAAACAGGAAAGGTGAAAGGGGTCTGCAGCACTGAGCGGAAGCAAGTGCTACTGAGAAATGTAGTTTTAGCAGATAAGTCCATTCAGCTCATGTTAAGCTGGGTGCACCTATGTAGATATGAAAAAAGATACAAAAGTAAAAGACAGAAACTTTATGTTGGACTTGGTCTGTATATCAACAATAAGTATGCATTTAATGTACTTTGTGAAAAATAATGCAACTCTGAGAATTACCCTTTAAATAATGAAAGGCCCCCTTGCACATTAAATTTAAGTTGTTCAAATTCGCACTGGACTTCCCAAACCTGTTATGGGTTTCGGGGTCTTGTGTCTCTCCTCGGGGGATAGAAGAATCAGTGAGATTAGTTTAATCACCTACTTCTCTCACCAGTGGACATAGGCACCTGACAAAGTGGACATAGGCACCTGACAAAGTGGACATAGGCACCTGACAAAGTGGACATAGGCACCTGACAAAGTGGACATAGGCACCTGACAAAGTGGACATAGGCACCTGACAAAGTTGTCTGGCAGCGGCTTTCTTCCCTGCACAACGTTCATGTGTATGATGGCGTTAGAATAGATAGCTGTGTATTCACAACCTTAGGGTATGTGCACGTGTCTTTTTCAAGCAGGCGAACCCATAGATTTTTTCCAGAGGAAAATGCTTTAGGAAATGCGTTTTTGGGTCGTTTCCTGAGCATTCTTTCAAAGTTTTTGACTGCCGACGGTTTCCAATTTAGCAGTTTTCTAGAGTTTCTTGTGTCCCCTTTTTACAGGTATTTTCTGAACATTTTCACTCCGTTCAAGAATTAAAAATACGCTAGTGATTTTTAAAGCAAACATGCTGCCAAAACCCTCAAAAATGACACCCGGCATCTTCTGAGCCTTCCCATTGACTTGCATTGTAAATTATAGTGTCTTCAAAGCAGAAAATGCCTGAAGAATGATCTGCTCACTTCTTTTAATTGCTTGGCGTCTTTGGAACCCAGAAGAAGCTAAAAGGAGCTCAAAAGACTGAATACATTACAGCAAGTAGTTTTTACATAGAAATGTTCATTCTTTTAAGCATTTTCTGGGCATTTTTTCAGTTTTAATTTATTTATTTTTTTATAATTCAATGGGGACAAGTACCAGAAAAACTTTATTGACCCTAAAAGAACATGAAAATACAAAAAAAAAATGCTCTAGAGGGAAAAAAATATATTGTTTCAAGTGTTTTTAATTATTTCACTACAAACACTTATGTAAAATCTCCAAAAAAAAACAAAACATAGAAAAGAGAAAAATATGAAACAAGAGTTCATGGTTTAGGCTTAAAGGGGTTATTCCCATCTCAAAGATCCTATCCCAATATGTAGTAGTGTAATAATAATAATAATAATAATAATAATAATAATAATAAATATTTAATTATTAATATAAATAATAAAATTAGCATATACCTCCAATTAGAAATGTAGTATAGTTCTCCTGATATAGCCATGTCTCTTACCTCATGTGCAGGGCATTGCAACTTAGATATCCAAAGTTACAAATGCGACACAGTTCAATACAGATAAATGGAATCGTGATAAGATAGCAAGATAAGGTCACATGCAGCCGCATTTGTGCTGGATACGGCATTGAGGCACTGAGAATGTTCTCAGTGAGAGGAACAAAATTATAATCTCGTGATACCTTTTAATGGCTATCTAAAATAAAATAAATGCAAAACAAGGAAGCCGCGGAGACACCATCACATGTTTCTCAACGCTGGCAAGTAACTAGCCAGGTCTTTCACCGGGAAGGAACAACCACGGGAAGGGCAGTCTCCAGTCAAGGAAACCACCTATGCCAAAACATGGTATCCATCCACAGACAGCTGTTTCGGGGTATTTGCCCCTCATCAGTGTGGAGTAGGAAACTGGCTAGTGGGAGCAATGCCTAGTAGAAGACTACATAGGTAAGGATGGTTGACCTTAGGGAGATCAACATCCAGCACCGCGGAGCACCATCACGTGTTTCTCAACGCAGTGATTCTAGAGCAATGCTCCATAGGGCATTGCTCTAGAATCACTGCGTTGAGAAACACGTGATGGTGCTCCGCGGTGCTGGATGTTGATCTCCCTAAGGTCAGCCATCCTTACCTATGTAAATTAAAATAAAGTGATGTTACAAAGCAAGCTTTCGAGACATCTCAGGTCCCTTCATCAGGCATCTCGAAAGCTTGCTTTGTAACATCACTTTATTTTATTTTAGTTAGCCATTAAAAGGTATCACAAGATTATAATTTTGTTCCTCTCACTGAGAACATTCAATAATTTTTCAACTGGCTCACACGGTACCAAAACCTTTTCACTTGCCCACCTAAGAGGCATGGCTATATCAGGAGAACTATACTACATTTCTAGTTAACGTTATTTGCTAATATTGTTATTAGTATTACACCTACTACATATTGGTATAGGATCTTGGAGATGGGAATACCCTTTAAATTCAGGTTAGAAAACTTCCAGGTTCACAGATTTCACAGGCAGTATGCATGTGGTCCTCTCAGTATCATACAGCTGTGGTCACGGAAATTTCACCTCAGGGACCACAATTAACCACAACAAAAAAACTAAATATTTGCAGTAAAGGCCACGTTTACACGTATCAGAATCTGTCTGGATTTAGGCTTTGATTCTGCATCTTACGCCAGACTAGAACTCGAATCAGTCATGTTTGTAAATCGCGGCCATAACTGGCTCCGTGTGTAGTGGATTGGAGCAGAACATGCCTGCGATTGACATGCTGCCAAAGCCTGGTTCTGAAAAAGAACTACCCTACTGACTTGCAGACCACCCTACTGACTTGCTTTGGGGTGGTCTGTAAGTTATCCGTTTTGCAAATCTGCAGCACACAGCCATATAACACTCTAGTCTGAATGAGCCCCAAGTCTCATGCACTTGCTGTAGAGAATATCTGCAGTATAAATTGACGGGTGCTGCAGATTTTATATCCACAGATCCATTTATGCTGTGGATGTCACTGTACCATGTCCTCAAAGTCCGCAGCTGCACTTGACGCTTTGAATCTTGCAATAATTCTGAAATACAATAGAGCTAATCCCTATGTATTGACTGGAAAATCCAAGGCAAAGATCCAAATTCTCAAATAAAAAAAGAAAACCCCGGCATATTTGCTGTTGGCAACCTTGTGCCTTGTGAACACGACCCAAGAGACTTCTGATGGCCTTCACCGTAATGACAATGTTTCAAAACTAAATAATCCTCCTTATCCGGTATGGGGAAGTATAACATTCAATAACAAGTACTGACGGGATATCTAGTCATGTTAGATAAACTCTAGATGCTCTAGTAGGAAATTGCTAAAGGGAGTCTTCTCAAGGATGGAAATTATATCCAGGGATAAATTCTCAGCCACAGAATATCTAACTAGTGGGATTCCCACCTACAAGAACTGGGTCTCTTAAGAGTCCTGTGTGAACTTGGCTCTTAGGAGCCATGCGTGAATGGTGATGTTCAATCATACGCACAACCGCTGGTCTTCAGCTCTCCTACTAAAATTAATGGAATGATAGTGCGAATGATGAACCACAGCTTCATCCACTCCAGGGTCCTCAGAGCCATGGATCTCTGGATCAGCGAGAATCCCAGGAGCTTCTCCCCATGAACTACACTACAAACAAGTCCCCAACAGCTTCTCCCCATGAACTATACTACAGCTGGTTCAAAACAAGTCCCCAGCAGTTTCTCCCTGTGAACTATACTACAGATGGTCCAAAACAGTTCTCCATCAGCTTCTCCCCATGAACTATACTACGGCTGGTCCAAAACAGGTCCTCAGTAGCTTCTCCCCATGAACTATACTACGGCTGGTCCAAAACAAGTCCCCAGTGGCTTCTCCTCATGAACTATACTACGGCTGGTCTAAAACAGTTCTCCAGAAGCTTCTCCCCATGGACTATACTTCGGCTGGTCCAAAACAGGTCCCCAGTAGCTGCTCCCCATGAACTAAACTACGGCTGGTTCAAAACAGGTCCAAAGCAGCTTCTCCCCGTGAACTATACTATGGCTGGTACAAAACAGGTCCCCAGCAGCGTCTCCCCGTGAACTATACTATGGCTGGTCCAAAACAGGTCCCCAGCAGCTTCTCCCTATGAACTATACTACGGCTGGTCCAAAACAGATCCCCAGCAGTTTCTCCCCATGAACTATACTACGGCTGGTCCAAAACAGGTCCCCAGCAGCTGTTTCCTGTGAACTATACTACGGCTGGTTCAAAACAGTTGTCCAGTAGCTTGTCCCCATGAACTATACTATGGCTGGTCCAAAACAAGCCCACAGGAGCATCTCCCCATGAACTACACTACAAACAAGTCCCCAACAGCTTCTCCCCATGAACTATACTACAGCTGGTTCAAAACAAGTCCCCAGCAGTTTCTCTCTGTGAACTATACTACAGCTGGTCCAAAACAGTTCTCCATCAGCTTCTCCCCATGAACTATACTACGGCTGGTCCAAAACAGGTCCCCAGTAGCTTCTCCCCATGAACTATACTACAGCTGGTCCAAAACAGTTCTCCATCAGCTTCTCCCCATGAACTATACTACGGCTGGTCCAAAACAGGTCCCCAGTAGCTTCTCCCCATGAACTATACTACAGCTGGTCCAAAACAGTTCTCCATCATCTTCTCCCCATGAACTATACTACAGCTGGTCCAAAACAGGTCCCCTGCAGCTTCTCACCATGAACTAAACTACGGCTGGTCCAAAACAGTTCCCCAGAAGCTTCTCCCCGTGAAATATACTACGGCTGGGCCAAAACAGGTCCCCAGCAGCTTCTCCCCATGAACTATACTACGGCTGGTCCAAAACAGATCACCAGCAGCTTCTCCCCACAACGGATAGGTCTCCCTATCTGTGTGTATAGGACAAGAATTGTCAGTAAAAGGATCAATAGGGTGCCTGACTTGGTTCATCCTTCCCCAGCATTAATACGACGAAAGATTCCCTGTAATGTTTAATATATTTTGGGGCCCAAGTTGTGTTACAGTACAACATTTTCTCAAGTCATAGGGTATAGAAAAAAAATCTATGGGAAGCCAGGCATGTAGCCTATAGTGACATAAGAGTTCCAAATTTTCCGAGCCCCCCTTCCTGATCTACAGCTGTGATCAGGAGGGGGGTCCACATGTCCCATGCACTTTTACTATATTGTAGTGCAGTAAACCATATAGAGACCACCTTGATGTAGGTGGTCATTTACAATGATATTCAGAGAGAGGAATTGGTTTGATTGCAGTTTATGTGTCAATACTTCTAGAGCAATATTACAGTACAATGGCAGTACACTCCCTGCATTGCACAATCAGAGTGGCACAGGGTCACTCACTGCACTGAAACTTGGAAAGCACAAATACATATAGAAATGCTACTATAGCGGTGTGTGTGTGTGTGTGTGTGTGTGTGTGTATATGTGTGTGTGTATGTGTATATATGTGTGTGTATGTGTATGTGTGTGATAGATATATATATATATATATATATATATATATATATATATATATATATATATATATATAAAAGCGATAATTAATAAACAGAAAGTTACCTTCTGCCACCAGCTCCTCCACAGTGACTTGGTGACGGCCGACAGTGAACCCTCTGCCCACAGTCACCCCTCCAGAGGATCCAGTACCCAGGCTTGGTCCACCACTCTCTGATTTGGGCATCCGAGAAAACTTCTTCATGGTGCCTTCTCCTTGGGCAGCACCACCAGCACTGCTGGCACAGTGAATAGATCCCTGGCACTCTCAGCAAATGTGACCAATCACAAGGCTGTCACATACACACAAAGGCTGCTGAACACACAGCAGCAACCACACTGATATATAAAAAATCACAGTGTCTTACAGTGCCAGCCAAAGAGGGCACTGCCTACATACACTCAGGCACACAGCACAGGCAGGAGAGGGTGCCACACTGCACCAGCAGCATGCCAAGCACCAAGCACTCACATCTGGGACCCGGAGCCAGGGAACTGCCACATGCATGCCCTGCAGACAAGGCAGTGCCCCATCCTCTCCCCTGCAGCCAGTATGCCCATCTGTCACACACACTGGCTATAGGCGTGCCCCCCTCTGCCCGCAGTCCTGTGCCCTGGATGGCTCACTAGTAGTAGTTGTTGGTTTCTCTGGCTGTAGAAGTGCTGGAAACGGAAGAGGAGAATCCTAAGTTCATCCATTCAGAGGCCAAAATCCTCCTCCTCCTGCTGCTGCTGCTAGTGGCAGCTCCTCCCCATGCCCGCCCAGGAAACTGACAGCAGGGAGGGGGAGAGGGCACCACTACTGCACAAGACAATGCTGCACCGCTCCGAGGAGACTCTGGGCAGGAAAGGGTGCCCTCAGCAAGAGGCCACTAGGACCTCGAGTGTGGGCTAAAGGGTTAAATGACTTGTGACCACTTACTCTATAGGCATAAGAGGGAGCTTCAGTTCAGATAGGTGTAATGTAGCCCAAAAGTGGCCCTAGGTGTAAACATTGTCATAAAAGTGGACAGGTGGACCCAGACAGAACAGGACCCCTCTACAAGAGCAATATAACTCCTCACAATGGTGGTAATGAGCCCCCTTACCTCTTGGACCTGTGTGCGACCACCCAGGTAGCTCCAATGATCTGTCCACCCCTGAGGTGGACAACTTTTACTGATTTGAATTGGTAACAGGTGATTTTAAGGGTAAAATAAAAAGAGGGGTACCAGGTATGAAAGGAGTCCTGGCTGATCATAAGCTATCCTGTACAGTATCTGTGTGTACTCTTCATGCAGCTGTCTGTTATTAAAGGAAGTCTGTCCCCCATCTGAGAGCAGTATGATGTAGAGACAGAGACCCTGATTCCAGCGATGTGTCACTGAGCTGTTTGCAGTCATTTTGATAAAATCAATGTTTTCTCTGCTGCAGATCCAGCAGTTATACAGAGCTGATGCATATGGTGTATTACCTGCAGCACACCAAGTAGTCCTCTAAGAGCTCTTTCCCAATTGCAATTTTCATGTGCAAGTGCGATCCGATAAAAAATCGGATTGCACTCGCTCCAGTGTTAATCAATGAGGCAGTTTCCTCTGTCCTGTTATTTATCGACACGAATTGTGCTCTCAGTGCAATCACAACATGCTGCGTTTTGCAGCGAGTCTCAGCTTACACACCCCCATACAAGTCTATGGGAGCATGTGAAACATCGCACTGCACGCACATGTAAGGCTGCTTTCACACATCCGGCTTGAGCTGTGAGGCTCAATCCGGCTGTGCAAGCTATGCAACGGATGCATAAGTTTTTCCCATGCGGCCCGTCCGTTTTTTGCCGCTTGCGGCATGCTACTGAGTATGCGCAGTGGCAAAAACCGCATGCGGCTGCCGGATGCGGTTTTTGCCGCATCGCGCCGCATCCAGCCGCCATAGGCATGCATTGAAAAATGTGCCACATCGGCCGAATGCGGCGCGATGCGTTTTTTTTTTGCCGCACGAAAAAACGTGCTAGGCAACGTTCCATCCAGCCGCCGCATTGGCTAAATCTGCCGCATGCGGCAAAAACCGGATGGAACGCAAGGCCTTGCGGCACAATGCGGCACTAATTAAAGTCTATGCAGAAAAAACGCAACCGGCAGCAAAAAAAAAACGGTTGCGATTTTCCTGCAAAGTGTCGGAGTGTGCCGCATTGCAGAAACCGGAGGTGTGAAAGCAGCCTTATGCGACTGCAGTGCGGTGCATGCAGAGACAGACAGTAGAGGAGATGGGGAGAAAGTGCTGCCTCCCTTTTCTCTGCAGCTGTGATGAGATCGCAAAATCACATCACAGTCACATGGCCCTCGGCTGACACCCGCATCAGAGGATCATTAGCATATCACTTCTGATGCGCTCACATCGGAAGTGGTACGTGACGCACCCACGGGGTCTGGGGGTTACTCGTCACCGGGCAGGTTTAAGGAGTGGGATGTCACAGCGGCCAGGCCCGGTTTCGTGACCCCGGCAGTGTCAATAAAGATGGCCGAAGGGAATATTTACAGGAGAGTAGAGAGTTTGTATTCGTGACGCCACCTGTGGTTTGCGGCTAACATAGGAACCACCGCTGCGGGAGGTAGATGGTAACGCAGCTCGGTTGGTGCAGCTCTCCACAGGCAGAGCTCAGGCCCCAGGGATGTTGGGAGTAGTAGTCTCCTGCTGCTGTGCAGCTATGCCGTGTGTAGGGGCTCAGGAAGGATTGGACAACACAGGGGTTGCAATCAAAGTTCTTTACTCACTGAAGTATCACCGCCTCTGGAGTGCGGGATCCCGCTGTCATGGGCCCCAGCCGATCCCGGATAGTTCGGAGGTCAGAGCCAGTGCTTTTCTTTGTGAGTCCTTCCTCCTTATGCTGTGATGTGTGGATCCCTGCGGCCTTAAAGTACACTGGGACCCTCTACCTTGTATTGGCTCTGGTCCTGTCCCATATCGCAGGCAGCGTGAGTCCTTTTCTGGTGCCGCTCTTTTGTCACGGCTCCTGGCTCTAGCATGCTGCTGTGCCCCGGGAACTCTGTGGGCCAGAAGGCTTGAAATTTTCTGCCCTATGGATTCTGCTGATGGGACGTGCAGTACCCACCCAGCCTAGGGTTGTTCCGCACCTTGCTTTCTGCGCTCGGTCCTGAGGAAGCTATAGCGTAGCACCTCAGCGACCATTTTCTCACTTGTTCCCTGTCTATTATTCTCTGTGTTTGTCTGTGTCACCTTGCCCCCATTGTTTAGCTCCGCCCCCGGGTTGCTGAACTAGTGGGCAGGAGGTTCCTCACCTTGTGATGGCCACCCCTAGGTCCCTACCCTAACCCAGTCCCAGTGGGAGGGCAACTGCCTGTTTGTTGTGTGGAAGTGGTGGTTACCAGCAATGACCTCCTCCTTACCCCGGATGGATACCGCACGTCAGCCGAAGTGGAGTACCCTGTGGCGACTAAAGCCTCAGGGGTGCCACATATGCAAGTGGAAAAAGAGCCCTAATGATAATCTACTGCTGATAAATCAGGGATTTTACCAAAACTACACTAATCAGCCCTGTAATTGACACATTGCTGGAATCAGCGTCTCTGCCCCCACATCACGCTACTCTCAGATTAGGTTGCAAAAACCATGTGACAGATTCTCTTTATCCCTTTCACGGCCAAGGACATACTGGTACAATGGTACTTTTTTTATATTATATTTCAAATAAAGGATTTTTTTGGGTGTTTGTGTTTATTTCTTTTCACTTACAGTTACTTATTAGTAATGGGGTTTCTCATAGACACCTCCTATTACTAATCTATGGCTCAGTGGCAGCTGTGGGCTGATGTTAACCCCTGATTACCTCGATTGCCACTGCACCAGGACAATTGAATAGAGCCAGGTAAAGTACCAGGACTGTCACATCTAATGGATGCAGCAATCCTAGGCGGCTGCAGGCTGGTAGTTTTAGGTTGGAGGGCTCCCAATAATCATGGGTCTCCCCAGCCTAAGAATACTAGCCCCCAGCTATCTGGCTTTATTTTGGCTGGGTATCAAAATTGGGGGGACCGCACGTTGTTTTAATATTATTTATTTAAATAATAATAATAACAACAACAACAGAAAAACTGCATGTGGTTCTTCCTATTTTAATACACAGCCAAAATAAGTGCATGGCTGGGGGCTTCAGCCTGTAGCCATATGCTTTTTCTGTGCTGGGTAGCATAGTATAGGGGGACCCAATATTTTTTTTTATTTATTTATTTTACTGTACGATAGATCTGCAGACAGCGCCTGTGAAGGGAAGCATCAGACAGGCTGCCATTCAGCGTGGGGGCACATCTGACTGAAACCAATCACAGACGCCAGTGGGCGGGGAAAGCAGTGCATATTCAATGAAGGTAATGAGTGGCCTGGAAAGTGAATGAGCGGCCGTGGGTGCATACAGCTGCAGCGGGGACTCGGTAACTATGAAGCGCTTGCTCCTACCCCTTTGCACCGGATTGTGGTCCCCATAGATTATATGGGGACCGGCATCTGGCCAGATACCAGGGATCAATTCTCTGCTGACCCCGAGTCGGCGGGGGATTGATTTGCAAGTCCTCCCATTACTAGTGGAAAACGCAGAGACAAAACGCAAAAAGAATTAACATGCTGCTGTTTGTCAGAAGTTTGTGACAAATAAACTGCAGACAAAAAGACCGCAACATGTGCATAGCAAATCTGAATTCTCATAGACTTTGCTGGAAAGTCAAAAGTGAGAACTTTCTGACCACAAAACTGCACAAAAACATGTTGCAAGAAACACAGCGTGTGTATGTAGCTTAAGGGCACTAACAAATATAGTGAAAAGTGAAAAAAAAAATGTTTAAAGAATAAAAAATATATAAAGTTCAACTCACCCCTTATTAAAAATAAAGCAATCAAAGAAAAATAAAAAATACACATATTTGGTATCACTACATTCATAAACGTCCAATCTATCACTGAGAAGAGGAGAACGGCGCTGGACACCAGAGAAAGCAGTGGTAGGTCAGTACTATATTATCACACCCACACATCACATGGACATACACACGTTTAATAAATACAAAATTTAATTGGAGGCTTCTTTAACAATGGTAAGCTTGTTACCAGAAAACATGAGAATTAACTCTCCATACTGTCCACCCACGTTCCCACTTCAACATATAGTTCCTTTATTTCTCCATACTATCCCCCTATGCTCCCACTTCTCCATACAATCCCCCCATGCTCCTGTACCGCCCCGCGCGACAGCCAACACGCTGCTCAGATCCGGATCCGCAGTGGCTCAAGGGGTTTCTGGAGCCGAGGCGGGGTCGCGCGGCCACTCGAAATGAAAAAGGGGAATGAAAGGGTGGATTGAATAGTGTTCGTGACGCCACCCACGGGTCGTGGTAAAATGAGATACCACCGCTGCTGCGTTTAGGAGAGAGGGAGAGCGCCCGGGAGCGATGGGATGGCAACTGATGATGTTAACCCCTCCGTGGGCAGGGGTAGGTGTCCCGGGGATCGGTGATGGAAGGCAGGGGACCCGTTGAAAGTAAAGGGGCACAACGTACTCACACAGTACAGAGATACTGACACTGACACCGGGTAAACCAAAGTCTTGAATGCCCTGCAGCCTTAGTTCGAGCACGCTGGGTCCATGCCCCTTTGGCTTTGCTGGTTGCTCTGAAGCCTTGTCCCTTGGCACTGTGTTTAGTCTTGTTGGATCCCTTTCGCCTAAAACTACTCGGGTTCCGCTGACCTGCGTGGCTAGCAGGGTGAACTTTCTCTCAGGGTTCACGCTTGGGATTTTCTGGACGGTTTTGGGAAGTCCTATCCCCCTCGTTGTGCTAGTACCTGTTAGGGCCAGGTGGACGGGCAGACCCAGGAGGTGGATCCACTGGGCTGAACACCTCACCGAGGGCAAGGTACCCGGTAGCCGGAGCACTACAGGTAGCAGGACAGTCCGTTCAGAGGAGTGTAGAAGTCCCTGGGACCACGGAGTCACTGAAGGTAGTCCGGGTGACGGAGCTCAGGTTCGGAGGCCGAGATGACGTCAGGCAGAGTCCGGAACCGACGGAGCGAGAAGACGGGTCACCACAGGGATCGGAGATGGTATGAACTTGACGGGATGGCAGACCGTCACCGTTCGGGGTTCGGGTATCGTCAGAACCGGTTGGCGAGGCAGGAGCGGCTCTAGGAGAGAGATAGGTAAGTATACCACAAAACACAAGGAGACCTGACTCCTAGCTTAGCAAAACACAAAGAACAGGCCCCGCCCACTTGGAAAGGATCTCCCTATATACCCTGTACTGATTCTTCAATATCCTGTTGGAGGACACTGGCCCTTTAAGAGAGGGTCAATGACCGCGCGCGCGCCCTAATGCGCATGCGCGAGGCCCGGGTGCCAGAAGCCAGAGCAGGGAGCGGTGAACAGGAGGCAGGAGAGCCGGGCTGGAGCAGGGTTGCCGACGGGCGCCGGGAGCGGGGACCAGGCTGCCTGGGGACCGCAGGTGATGGGGCATGGAGGCTGTGGAGTGGGGGACGCCTGGCAGAGGAGCCGGGAAGCGAGGCAGGGGAGCCGGGGAGCGTGGCAGGGGAGCCGGGAAGCGAGGCAGGGGAGCCGGAGAGCGTGGCCGGGGAGCCAGGGAGCGTGACAGTAACTCGATTTTGGAGCGGGTGGAGACCGGTTCATGAAGATTCCGTCCTCGTTGGGTGAATTACTGGCCTGCATAAAGCTACTTCCCAGCATAGGGTCCACGTACCCCGTCGTGCCCTGGCCCCTGCCAGGTTGTAGCACAAGGCGGCCGAAATGCCCTCCTGCCACTACCCCCTGCAATCAGGGTTCCAGCTCCTTCCAGGCCAGGCCAATGTCTGGCACCTGGGACGGGTACAGGAGCCCAGCGTGACCTTTTCTGTCACTGCTCACTCACACTCTCTGACTACAACTGACACTTCTGGCCCTCCTTCTACCATCCCTCCATCTGGGTGGCCCTATTCCCCTCAGGCTGCCCAATGGGTGTTTGGTGGTTGTGGTGCAGAGTGTTCCTCAGGACTTTTGTATATCTGTTCTTAGCAACACCAAAGGACAGGACCCGTAACCAAGGAGGAGCGGGTACCATGCAGAAGGGCAGATTGCACGGCACCCTTGTGACGACCTGATAGGCCAGGGCGTCACACTCCCACATATCCCTACTGCCCCCTATGCACCCACTTACCCATATTGTTCCCCTCTTCTCCCACTTAACCATACTGTTCCCCCTATGTTCCCACTCATCTATACTGTCTCCCCTATGCTCCCACATATCCATTCTGTCCTCCATGGTCCCACTTATCCATACTGTCATCCCTCCTCTCCCACTTATTCATACTATCCCCCTTCGCTCCACTTATCCATATTGTCCCCAATATGCTCCCACTTTTCATACTGTCCCGCATGTTTCCACTTATCCATACTGTCCCCCCCAAGTTCTTACCTCTCCATTCTGTTCCCTCCTTCTTTATACTGTTCCTTCACTTTTAAATACTGTGCCCTCATTTTCCATGTGGTCCACCCACCACACATTGCTTTCTCACACTGTCCCATAATGTGCACTTACAGTCTCTGGCTCCAGTTTGACGCTGCGTCATTGCTGCCTCTGGGGCGCAGCATAATGCTGTAAGCAGTGATGGCCATTAAATTACACTGCTATGCGCTGCACACTGATGGGAGTTCCAGGCACATAGCAGTGAAGTTCAATTTCTGCTGCTCTATCAGAGGCTGCTGGCTGGTGCGTGCGGCCTTTGATAGGCTGGCGGCCATTAAACATCACTGCTATGCGCTACAAGGTGACGTGAGCGCACAGCGCATAACATTGACACTACCAGGCCCTCTCTATATCCAGCACGTGGGCCCACCGAGGGCCTGGAGCTCACTAAGAGATCCCCTACTTTCCCACCAGGCCAGTCAGACCCTGGTTGTGAGGCCCCCCCCCCCTCCCCTCTGGGCCCCAATGCAGGTGCACTGGCTATATGTCTTAAAGCATTGTTTGCTTTGATCAGGCAGTCAAATGACCTCCAAAGTCTAAAAGTTATAAAAGTTTATGTGTAAAAGTTTACATATTAGGGATAGTATCATGCCTTTGGTTGGTCCATTTGAATGGACCTTTAGCTTAAGACCAAATTCTCATGCTTGTTTATTTTAATTGACATTGATAATTTGCAGGCAGAAATAAAGTGTTTTTCAATCCATCATTACCTGATTGCCTAGTTTTATTTTGTTGAAGAACCCCTTCATCCCCGTGAGATTTTCCATTTATCGTTTTTCATTTTTCCCTTCTTCCAAGAGCCATAACTTTTTTATTTTCCTTTAATGTAACCATACCAGGGCTTGTTTTTTGCGGAATGAATTGTACTTTTGATTGACACTATTCATTCTGCCCCATATTATACTGGAAAATGGGGAAAAAATTCCAGTAAAACTGCAAAAAATTTATTTTAATCATATTTTAATCATCTGGACGGAGTCTAAGGGGTACTTTGCACGCTGCGACATTGCAAGCCGATGCTGCGATGCCGAGCGCGATAGTCCCCGCCCCCGTCGCAGCTGCGATATCCTTGTGATAGCTGCCGTAGCGAACATTATCGCTACGGCAGCTTCACATGGACTCGCCTGTCCTGGGACGTCGCTCTGGCCAGCGACCCGCCTCCTTATTAAGGGGGCGGGTCGTGCGGCGTCACAGCGACGTCACACGGCAGGCAGCCAATAGGAGCGGAGGGGCGGAGATGAGCGGGATGTAAACATCCCGCCCACCTCCTTCCTTCTGCATATCCTACGGAAGCCGCGGTGACGCCAGTAGGAGATGTTCCTCGCTCCTGCGACTTCACACACAGCGATGTGTGCTGCCGCAGTAGCGAGGAACAACATCGGATTATAGATTACGCCGACGCTGCACCGATGATACGATTACAGCGCTTTTTCGCTCGTTAATCGTATCATCGAACCTTTACACACTACGAAGTCGCATGCGATGCCGGAAGTACGTCATTTTCAATTTGACCCCACCGACATCGCACCTGCGATGTCGTAGTGTGCAAAGCCCGCCTAAAGAACAGCTGAAGACCTTCCATGAACACTTTAATCAGTTTCATCCCACCATCAACCTAACACTCAACTACTCCTGCACTTAAATCAACTTTTTGGACACAATCATTAAACTACGAAACAATGAAATAGAGACATCCCTGTACAAGAAGCCAATTGACCGTCCAACATACCTGAAATGGGACAGTTTTCATCCAAAACAAATAAAAAACTCTATAGTGTACAGCCAGGCCATCAGGTACAATCGGATATGTTCCAACACTACAGATAGAGACAATCACCTTGATGGCCTCAGAAAGACCTTTTTGAATCAAGGCTACCACCCAAGAACAATTGAAAACCAGATTACAAGAGCCACCAGAATATCAAGAAACCATCTCCTACATCAGGGGTCTCAAACTCAGCTGGGTGTATGGGCCGCATATAGAAAAAAAAATGAGGGGGGCCGCATTATTTGCAGGACAAAGTGAACATTTTTAATGAATCCATGTTTTTTTTTCTATACATCTTGGATCACTTTTGTAAACATTTTTCGCTTGTTTATTATAACAAACGTGCACTTTTTTTGTTAAGTTTATATACAGAAAAGCATTTTTAATGTAAATAAAAAAAGTCATGCTTTAGGATTTTTTTTTTTTTTTACATTTTATCACCTTCTTGTAATTGTTTTACAATTAGCAGCATCATATAGTAATCTTAGCCAAAATCTTGTAGTAATGTGCCCATCCGTGTGCCCTGTAGTAAGGTGCTCATCCTTGTGGTATTGTGCCCAGTAGTATAGTGCCCATCCTTGTGCCCTGTAGTATTGTGCCCAGTAATATTGTTCCAATACTTGTAGTATTGTGCTCATCCTTGTAGTATTGTGCTCTGTAGTATTCTGCCAATTCCCGTAGTATTGTGGCCATCCCTGTAGTATTCAGCCCATCCCTGTAGTATTCAGCCCATCCCTGTAGTATTGTGGCCATCCCTGTAGTATTCTGGCCATCCCTGTAGTATTCTGGCCATCCCTGTAGTATTCTGGCCATCCCTGTAGTATTTTGCCCATCCCTGTAGTATTTTGCCCATCCCTGTAGTATTCTGCCCATCCCTGTAGTATTCTGCCCATCCCTGTAGTATTGTTGCCATCCCTGTAGTATTGTGGCCATCCCTGTAGTATTCTGCCCACCCTTGTAGTATTGTGGCCATCCCTGTAATATTCTGCCCATCCTTGTAGTATTGTGGCCATCCCTGTAGTATTGTGGCCATCCCTGTAGTATTGTGGCCATCCCTGTAGTATTCTGCCCATCCCTGTAGTATTCTGCCCATCCCTGTAGTATTGTGGCCATCCCTGTAGTATTCTGCCCATCCCTGTAGTATTCTGCCCATCCCTGTAGTATTCTGCCCATCCCTGTAGTATTGTGGCCATCCCTGTAGTATTATGCCCACCCTTGTAGTATTGTGGCCATCCCTGTAGTATTCTGCCCATCCCTGTCGTATTGTGGCCATCCCTGTAGTATTCTGCCCACCCTTGTAGTATTGTGGCCATCCCTGTAATATTCTGCCCATCCTTGTAGTATTGTGGCCATCCCTGTAGTATTGTGGCCATCCCTGTAGTATTCTGCCCATCCCTGTAGTATTGTGGCCATCCCTGTAGTATTCTGCCCATCCCTGTAGTATTGTGGCCATCCCTGTAGTATTCTGCCCATCCCTGTAGTATTCTGCCCATCCCTGTAGTATTCTGCCCATCCCTGTAGTATTGTGGCCATCCCTGTAGTATTGTGGCCATCCCTGTAGTATTCTGCCCACCCTTGTAGTATTGTGGCCATCCCTGTAGTATTCTGCCCACCCTTGTAGTATTGTGGCCATCCCTGTAGTATTCTGCCCACCCTTGTAGTATTGTGGCCATCCCTGTAGTATTCTGCCCACCCTTGTAGTATTGTGGCCATCCCTGTAGTATTCTGCCCACCCTTGTAGTATTGTGGCCATCCCTGTAGTATTCTGCCCACCCTTGTAGTATTGTGGCCATCCCTGTAGTATTCTGCCCATCCTTTAGTAATACGCAAACAAAAAAAAAAAATCTCCTCACCTTTCCTCCGTTCCCTGTGTGCCCACGATCAGTACTTGCAGAATTTTGGATGCAGCATGCTTCAGCTGCGTCCAAAACCCTGCTATGTATGGTAAAAGCACAGTGGGCATGGGATTTCTAAAAATCCCATGCCCACTGTGCGTGTACGGCCCGCAGTGAAAACGGAACTGCGGTGTGGCTTCCAGAGGCCGCAGCATGTGAATTTATGCTGCGGCGTCTGAAGCGTCCTCCCTAGGCAGAGCACAGCGAGGAGACCGCAGCGGCCCGAACCCCTGATCGCAGGCACGGGCAGCTGCGGTCTCCTAAGGAGTAGACTTGCAGCCCCGCCGATCAGGACGCGCTGTGTTCATCACGCAGCGGGTCCTGAACTTGAGCACGTACCTTACCTGCTTGTCGCGGCCCGTGATGATCGCGGCTCTGTGCTGAGGGTCGGCGCCGGCAGGAACTTTACTGCATTTGAATCCATTTGCGGTGCAGCGCAGAGGAGCTGTGTCTGGACCAATGGCTGCTGCCTGCCAATCAGATGCAAGGAAGTGACGTCGCTGTATGACGTCACCTCCTTGCATCTGATTGGCAGACAGCAGCAGCAACTGGGATAGAACTGACAGCTCCTTGCGCGGCACCGCAGATGGATTCAAATGCAGTAAAGTTCCTGCCGGCGCCGACCCTCAGCATAGAGCCGCGATTTGTCACGGGGTCTGCGGGCCGCAACAAACAGCCTCAGGGGCCGCATGCGGCCCACGGGCCGCATGTTTGAGACCCCTGTCCTACATTATAAAACTAAAGAAGAAAACAACCGGGTCCCTCTTGTAATCACCTACAATCCACATCTAGAGGTGTTAAGAGCAGCTGCACGGAAACTACAACCATTTCTGCAAAAAGATGCCCGATTAAAATCTATTTTTCCAAACCCCCCACTTCTGTGTTTTAGGCAGCCCCCGAATCTAAGAAGCATCATTGTCAGAAGCTCCCTGTCCTCTCCAACACCAACAGGAACATTTCCCTGCAACCAGAAAAAATGTAAGACCTATCCATTTATTTTGACAACAGACAAGATAAAAATTCCCAGATCACTTCAGGACTACAAGATCCCAGGTACCTTCAGCTGAACCACAACTAATAAGGTGTACTTAATTATATGTACCAAATGTCCAACTGGGGATCTGTATGTAGGGGAGACCGGACAACAGCTCAGGACAAGGATGAATTCTCACCACCACACAATTAGAGAAAAAAGGATGGATCTACCTGTGGCCAAACATTTTTGTAACCCAGACCACAGCATCATGGACATGAAATTGCTTGTATTGAAAGGAAATTTCAACTCCCAAAGAGACAGAAAAGTCTGGGAATACAAACTTATGATGACCTTTAACACATTCAGAGCAGGAATGAATGTGTCACATGGATTTATGTCTTTTTACATCAATTAAGAGATGTGCTCCTCAGACCATCCGGGGGCATCACAGCCTGGACCAGAACCCAATCTAAGGACAATAAAACTTTCACACTGCTTATCTATGAACTGCTGCAATATTTACGGCCACAACAGTTTGCCCCCTTGCCATAGCGATAGTTCTGCTTCACATAACGTATCTTATTTACTGCCCCACTCTATGTCCTGTTGTGTATAAATATGTGACTTTTCAGACTTTGTGTTATACCATGCCTGATGAAGAGACCTGAGTAGTCTGGAAAGCTTGCAATTATTACCATCTTTTCAGTTAGCCATTAAAAGGTATCAACCACTGAAGACTCTCAATTCTTTTAAACAAACTTTTTTTTTCGATCAGATTAATTAATTTTAGATTTTGATAGATCGAGCATTTCTGAATGTGGTGATAGCACATATGTGTATTTTTTATTGTTTTATTTTCAATCGCACAGAAGGAGAGTGATTTGAACTTTTAAGGGTTTTTTTCAGATTTCTTAAACATTTTTTTTTTATTTTTTATTGATTCTACTAGTCCCCTTAGGGGGCTTTATGCCTGCACTATCTGGTCACTTCTGCTGATCACCTGTGAATGCCGGCGTTCTGCAGTGAGTCATGACAGCAACAGGGGTTATCATCTGACCCCACGCTGTCATGGCAACCCACTGGTGCCACATAATCATGTCACAGAGCTGATGATGGTCGCAGAGAACAGAGCAATTTCCACCAGAGCACGTTACTTTGCTCTGTCAGAGTTTGACAGCACAATGTAAGGGGTTAACAGGCTCGAGTGGATCTCCGATCCACCCTCGCCTTTTAGATGCACATGTCTTCTGATCACATCAGCAGACGTGTATATGGAATAATGCAGGTAAAGACAAGGCCAAGAACGTATATATACGTCCTTGGTTGTGAAAACAGTGTAGTTGTATATTGAACAAGTGATCATTTTTAAAACCAGGAAAAATATAAAGCTCTTGGAAATAAAAAAAAAAGTAATCCCATGACCAAACAGTCAGATCTATCAATATATAAAATTATTTATCCTGTATGATAAACACCCTGTAAAACATCAAAAAAATTGAAATGCCCGAGTTGCTGTTTTTAGTCTTTGCACATCACCCCAACATAAAATAAAGCGCAATCATGGCATCATATGTGCCCAAAATTGTTAAAAAACAATATCAACTTACCTGCCATAAACTAAGCAGTTGCACAGGTCCATCAAAGGAAAAATAAAACAGTTACAGGGTTCAGAAGATCATGATACTATCTATTTTTTATACAAAGTTTTGAATTTTATTTCACCAGTTAAAATAAAATCTTTATATGTTTGGTATCACTGTAATGTAACTGAGGCAAAGAATCAAGTAGTCAGGTACCGTATATACTGGCGTATAAGACGACTTTTTACCCCCTTAAAATAATGGCTACAGTGGGGGGTCGTCTTATACGCCGGATATATACCTGGGTGCTGTAGTGCGCCGCTCCACTCCGTTCCACGCTTGGATTCTGCATCCATAGCGACGAGGGAGGAACTTCCTGTCACCGCTGCTGAATGGCAGAGCGCTGGCCAATCAGAGGCAAGCAGCTCTGCCTTGACGTCAGCGCTCTAGCAGGGAAGTTCCTGCCTTGTCGTTATGGAAACGCGATACACAGCCCGGCCCCGTACTGGTATATCATACAGCATATATACTGGTATATATACAGCGGATATATAGCGTATATATAGCAGGGGGCCGCACTGTGTGAGGAGGTGTTTTTTTTTTCACTGTCCAGTATAACCAATAGGATTAGTGCAGTAACGCCAGATTCCCCTCGCATCCATGCAGGGACATTAATGAAGAGCTTACATGCTGGCCCCTGCACTAATCCTATTGGTTATACTGGACAGTAAAAAAAACACCTCCTCACACAGTGCGGCCCCCTGCTCTTAGCATACTGAAGCATACTGAACGGGGGTAGTCTTATACAGTGAGTATATCCCAAATTCTATATTTTTAGGGCAGAAGTTGGGGGTCGTCTTATACGCCCAGTTGTCTTATACGCCGGCATATACGGTAATTTTTTTCCAGCAAAATGAATGTCATAAAGCAAAACGCAAAGAAACAATTGCAGAATTGCTTTTTTTCACCATTTCACTGACTCTGAAATTTTTTTTTTTACAGTTTTTTAGTACATTCAAGGTAAAATGAATGGTGTCATTCTAATGTACAACTCGGCCCTGGAATGTCACTGGTGCAGGAGGATAGTGTGATGACTCAGCATCTGGCCACTTGTACGAGGGGGGTGAACTGTACTTAATTTGGCCAGATGTATTGTTCCTTTGATCGGTAAATCAAGAGAAATTAGCCATTGTTTCATGTCAGACTGACCGGAGTCCTTTTGTCTGAAAATGTGTTTATTGCCTGCTAAGTGTGGACGGCCTCAGTCCCCTTTGACTACATAATTCAGAGGACATTTATGCAGTTGGATTGAACTAGCGACCAATTAGGAAACAGCCATCACCCACCAATACTGTAAGACATAATATCATGAAATGAAAACTGATGTTCCTTCTGTGAAAGCCAGCCCATAGCTGGTGTTAATAGGAGTCCATGATTTTTGCAACAAACAGCAATGCTGTGGTATTGTGATATATAAGAACAAGCAATCCGATAATTGAGGTTACTAGTGCCCTAACAGAACTAACAAATACATAAAAAAATATGAAAAACGAGGGGCGGAGCCGGACATGGCCGAGTGAGGAAGCAGCTTCTCTGAGCTCCTCTCTGCAGAACTCCATAGCACTGGCCCAAGACTCCAAAATGGGCAAATTAACGGGCAAAAAGGCCACAGCACGAACCCCAAAGAAGGCCCCCATGGCTCAAGGCAAAATCGGGGCATATCTGTCTAATCCACGGGGCTCCAGCGCTCTATCGCAGCCCGAGCTGGAAAGGCAGCAAGAATCGCGGCCTGCTGACCCGATAACTGACCTCAGGACGTCGGTGGAGAGGCGGGGGTCGACAGTGGAGTCGCGGGGTCCCGGGGGAGCCGCGGTGACCACCGACGGCAGTGGCGGGGGGATGTGCGGAGGAGCGGCCGACAACATGAATCAGAGGCCCCACTCCAAAATGGCCGCCGCACGCTTCCAGACCAGGCCCTGCAGCGTCAGCAAGATGACCCCTCAGCGGCAGCATCACCGCCCGCTACCCCTTCATCGCAGCCCGCGATGGGAATGGAACTTCCCGGTGGCCGGCAGAACATCGACTTACCTCCGGTCGCTTCCAGATGCCTAATGCCTCTTCAGCCTGCAGCACACACGCAGACAGGCTCTGGAGCGGCGTTCGGGAAACATCCATTACAGCAGCGCTCCCAGAGTGAGGGGGCCCCGCGGTCACCAGTCTCCCGCGTTGTCAACAGCACCACCGATGGAGGTAGGAAACAAAGCCCGGGCACCCCGGCCCCATCGCATACCAAAATCTCCAGCCCGCAGGCGTTAACTGGACTGGGGGAAGGGGGAAGGGGCACAGTCATGGCTGGCGACGGCAGCCCCCCATCATTTTCAAAAGGCACAATTATTTACCTGACGGCCCCCCCTATAACATCGCCATATACGGGCACTCATGTGGAGCAGAGGGGATCCTACAGCATCCAAGGGCCCCAAGACACGACTGGGGGGAACCTCCAAGGGCCCCCTCATTATACACCCCCTGCGAGGTGGTCCACGGGCTCCTCAAGGGAAAATAGCCCGACGGGCCCAGGAGGTAGCATGGTGGCAACCACTAAAGATCAGTGGAATGATGGGCCCAGGGCACCAGGGACCCCTCCACAACAGATTACCACAGTAGCACACTTGGGAGGACATATAAGCACCTCTAGAAGTTCACAAATACTATATGACCCAGCTTTGCAGGACTCTATCGGCTCTTTTTCCACAACATCTTTCTCCACTAATGTGATAAATGAAGAGCGTCCAGCATCCTTAGCAGACCTACGGTCCCTTTTCCAAGCAATGCCCACTAAAAATGATATAGCTGCTCTGGCCAACCAGGTAGTGGCAGAATGTAAGCAAGAATTTGCCCAGCTACGGATGGACCTTTCTTCACTCACCCAAAGGGTGGATGTCCTTACAGACCAACAAACAACATCTCAAGCTGACATCCAATCTGTCCAATCCACACTGCAGGTTCAGTCCAAGCAGCTATTCTCTCTCCAACAGCACGTGGACGACTTAGAGAATAGAAATCGAAGAAATAACCTGCGTATCAGGGGTCTGCCGGAGTCAATTGCCCCTCCTGACATACCTTCAGTCCTTATCTCAATCTTTAATAATTTACTAAAAAGACCACCCGGGGCCCCCCTGGAACTTGACAGGGCCCACAGGGCATTACGCCCCCCGGACCCAGGAGACCCCCGCCCGAGAGACATTGTATGCAGGGTGCACTATTTTGCAGCAAAGGAAGCTATCCTTCAAGCAGCTCGAAAGAAACAGTCCCTAACGTACAATGGATCTACAATACGCATCATGCCGGATCTTTCGAGACACACCCTAGCTCAGAGGGCGGTTCTCAAACCCTTGTTGGATGTCATTAGAGAAAGGGGTCTCCCGTTTCGTTGGGGTTTTCCCTTTTCTCTGTCGGTACAAAAAAATTCAAGATGGTGGGTAATGCGGTCACCAGAAGACCTCCCATCCTTTACCTCAAACCTGGGTCTACCCCCAATCTCCATCTCTCAATGGCCCACCACCTTGCTCCAACCGTGGGTCCCAAGGGAACGCCCAGCCCCTCCCCAAGCAAATCCATCCCCCGTTCATGCAAGGGGACTCCCCCCGAGAGAGATTCGGGGCCGGAGATTGGGCCGTCCGAGATAAAGGTCAAGATATCGGGGACTACCCAATGTATCGTAAACTTTAACTAGCTAAGTACATAGACTTTACTTTCTAACCTGCCGAGTGCCCAAGGCCCTTATTACTCAAACTTTTGATTATATGCGCCAGTGTTTATGGTAATCTCCAATATTAACAGTATACTACGGAGCTATCAACGGTTATGTCTGATCTTTTTCTCCCCCAAGTAGGTCGGGACCCTCTGTCTTGCCCGGGTGCGGCGGACAAGCTCCCCCGGAACGTTTGTTCTCAGCTAGTGTATTGTGCGGGAGCTATACCCCTGCTGTTTTCTCTGCTTCAACTCCTATTCTTTTTACTCTTCATCTGCCTTCCACAGTTCACACTTCCTTCTCCCTCCCCAAATGGTGGCCGAGACGGGCTAGTCCGTCCTTATATCTCATGTACCTATAACACTTCAATCTTTTACAGATGGCCAACCTGACAATCGCCTCCTTCAATGCTAAGGGTCTTAACGTGCCGGAGAAGAGAGCACAGGTCCTCTACCACTTCCACAAGCACAAGGTGAAAATAGTATGTTTTCAAGAAACGCATTTCAAACAGGGACACGCCCCTATCTTAAAGAATAAGTACTACCAAACCTGGTTATTTTCAGATAACCCAGAATCCCGCTCAAAGGGAGTGGCGATTGCCATTCACAAGTCTCTTCCACATCAAATTATAAACTGCACATCAGACGGTACGGGACGGTATATTATCCTCTCACTAATAGCTGGAGACCAAACATTCACAATCATAAATGCTTACGCCCCAAACCAGAGACAAGATGACTTTCTGGCTAGCCTTGCCGACACTGCGATGCCTCTAATTAGAGGTACAGCAATTCTCTGTATTGACCTTAATGCTACTCTGGACCCTACATTAGATAACTCTAAGGGGAAGTCCAGCATTTCATACACCACCATCAAACGTATCAAAAGGGTTCTATTAAGTATCCAGCTGTTTGACACTTGGAGAATAACACATCCGTCAGATAGAGACTATAGTTTCTACTCGCACTCACAAGATTCCTACAGTCGTATAGACTACATCTTCATACAGCACAATGCTCTCCCTTGGGTCCGACAGACTGGAATAGGCAGCATATTGTGGTCAGACCACGCCCCAGTATACTGTGAGGTAGAGGTTCCTTCCCTCCCAGCCCCTGCGGGAACATGGCGGCTTAATGAATCTTTGCTCATGGATGAGCTCTGTGTTTCTGATGTGCTGACCACGATCACTCAGTTTTCAGAGGATCATTTGGCAGACGACACAGCCCCCACGTTTAAGTGGGAGGCACTGAAGTGCGTCTTGAGGGGCACTTTCATCAAACATGGAGCCCGTATTAAAAAAGAAAAAGCCCAGAATCTATTAGAGGCCCTCCGCAAGGTCTCGGGGTTAGAGCTTGCTCATAAGCGGGCCCTATCAGCCACCACCTTACATGCCCTCTTGCAGGCCAGATTACAGGTCAAGAAATTGTTGGATGCGTCATACCAGCGCCTGTTGCAAGTGGGAAGGGGGAAATTTTATGAATTTGGGGATAAGCCGGGCAGACTATTGGCAAATGCACTGAAGGAAGGGAAAGCCCACACTCTAATTCCCTGCATTAAAAATACAAGAGACGAGATGCTCTATGCTACTCCTGATATCTCTTCTGCCTTCCATGCGTACTATTCCAAATTATACAATCTGACCCCTCGGGTTCCTGAGATAGACCACGAGCCCCCTACAATGCCCTCTCCCTTTCAACCTCTTAATAAGTCCACAATTGAGGACCTCGAGAAGCCATTTCTTCTTGAGGACATTCTGTCAGTAATCCGTGACACACCCGGTAACAAAAGCCCCGGCCCGGATTGATTCCCAGCCAAATTTTATAAGACGTTTGCAGAACAGTTAGCACCCCTAATGCTCCTTTCTTTTAATGCGATATCAGATGAGACCCCATTCCCTCCCCACTCCACGACAGCTCATGTGGCTTTGCTCCGAAAACCTGGTAAAGACCCTACCGCATGTAGCAGCTTCAGACCAATATCGTTGCTCAATGTGGATTTGAAGATCTACGCTAAGCTTCTTGCAAACAGACTCAATCCCCTTTTGCCAGATCTGGTGCACTTGGACCAGGTAGGATTCGTTCCTGGTAGGGAAGCAAGGGACAACACCCTAAAAACCCTAGACCTGGTCCAACATGCTCACACCCAAAAAATCCCCATGATGATGTTATCGTTAGACGCCGAAAAGGCATTCGATAGAATTTCCTGGCATTCTATCTCTCAGACTTTGTCCCATGTTGGTTTTGGTCCAACCTTCTCATCTAAAATTTTGGCCTTATACTGTTCCCCGACCGCGCGTCTAAAGATTAATGGCACCCTGTCGAGTCCCTTTGATATCCATAACGGGACTCGACAGGGATGCCCCCTATCCCCATTGCTTTATATCTTAGTTATGGAGCATCTGTTGTCGGCCATCCGGCTTAACCCCGACATACGGGGGATTAAAGTTGCCACTCAAGAATATAAATGCGCCGCCTTCGCGGATGACCTACTTATTTATGTGCAAAACCCACTCACTTCCCTTCCATCCTTAATGCGTGAACTCAATCGTTTTAGCAAATGGTCCAATTTTAAAATCAACCTTGACAAATCTGAAGCCCTAAACATATCACTTTCCCAAGCAACAGTAGATGCTATAAAACCAAACTTCCCCTTCAAATGGCCACCACACGGCAGTATCGGCTACCTAGGTATCACTATCCCATCTGATGTAACCAGACTTTTCCAGCTTAATTTTCAAAACTTTCTCTCCAAACTCGAGAGGGACCTGACTGTATGGCATAGAGGCACCCTCTCATGGTTCGGTAGGATCAGTGCCCTCAGGATGACAGCCCTGCCCAGACTGCTCTACTTTCTCCAGACGGTCCCGGTATATATCCCGGCGTCGTACTGGGTAAAGTTACAGCGCCTGTTTAATCAATTTGTGTGGTCCAAGGGACGGTCCCGACTCGGGAGGAATGTCCTAACTAGGACCAAGGGGGCGGGAGGGGTGGGGCTGCCTGACTGTCGGCGTTATTATCTGGCTGCCGCCCATGCGAGGGTCTTAGACCTCTTACATAACTCTGGATCGAAGCTCTGGGTCCGCCTGGCACACGACCTGTGCCCCTTATCTATTCTATCCATGCCATGGAACTGGCCACTTCTTACCAAACATAAGATAGGAATGTCCTACACCACTAAACAAACATTACAATCAGTACACTCAATGCCACGGATTAAGCGCCTGCTCCAGACTCAGGGACCCCTCATGCCACTGACGGATAACCCTGACTTTTTACCAGGGGCATCGTCTAATAACTTCTTGGGAAGCTCAAAACAGAACCCCCTGAGACTGGGACAGGTGGCACCAGAAGGGGTTCTTCTCCCACTTCCGGACATTGTGGGGCAGAGAGACTTCAAAATGCGGTTCTACTTTGAATATGCCCAACTTAAACATTTCATAACCACGCAGGGGCTAGACCTAACTTGTCCCTTATCCCCAACCCCTTTTGAACTTCTCTGTACAGGGACTCCTGACACTAGACATGCAATATCAAGGATTTATGGGATCTTGACAGCAGCAGCAGAAACACCACTTCCTCGCTTCTGTGCTGCTTGGGAGGCAGAGCTCGGCCAGACATTCTCCAGGGGTCAATGGGAACGATGCTTCCGCCTGACCCACAAGTCAGCGGTTGCAACGAGAATGCAAGAGACTTGCTACAAAATTCTCTCCAGGTGGTACAAGGTCCCGTCATCCCTTCATAAGTGGTGCCCCGAAATCCCTGACACGTGCTGGCGGTGCGGAGCACAGGGAGGTACCATGGCCCATATCTGGTGGTATTGTCCGAGCTTGGCGGCCTTCTGGAGCAAGGTGCTGGTGGGCATCCAGGAGGTCACGGGGATCTTAGTCCCCAGTCGCCCCGAGGCAGCCCTATTGTTTATGTTTAAAATACCGGAAAAGGTGTATAAAAAATCTCTTACCGGACATTTGCTCCAGGCCGCCAAGACAGTAATCCCACGACATTGGAAAGACCCTACTCCCCCGTCCATAGAGGAATGGGTGACAGAAGTAAATGTAATACACCGCATGGAGATGGTAATGGCTCAATCGCGAGGCCAGCTAGTGGAAGCCTCCTCTAAATGGTATCAGTGGGAATCTTTTCTCTCTGACCCAAGGTTTCTTGCCCTCGTTGACCCTCAGTAAACAAGACCCTCAGCTAGCCACACCTTCCATAGTCATTTTCATTCTTTTCAGGTTCACGCCCAACAGACGGGATGCCAGTCTCGGCCAACATATTCCTATCCACATCTTTCCCCCTACGGTTCTCCCCCTCTTGTCTCCCCCACCCACTTCTGATCTACTCTTTTCCTTGTTCTTCCTTCTTTACCTTTACTTTGGTTTCTTGTTTTCTATTAGTAAGTCATGTTGTTTGATTATTTCCTCAACGACAGTTGTGAAGATTACTGAGCCTGTGGCCTTTAGCCACCGTGATGGCTCCTTGTTTATCAAATTTGTATTTAATGGTTTGCAATGTTGTTGTACTCTTTCCTTTGAAAACCAATAAAACTTTAAATTGGAAAAAAAAAAAAAAAAAATATGAAAAACTAAAAATATAAATGGTCAAATCACCCCCCTTTTCTGCCATAAAAAATAAGGGAAAAAAGCCAAACCCCCACACATATTTGGATATTTTGCATCACTGCATTCATAAAATTCTGACCTATCAAAATATAAAATAAATTAATCCAGTCAGTAAATGGTGTTATTGAGAAAAAAAATCAAAATGCCAGAATTGCGCTTTTTGGCCATCGCAACAGCAAAAAAAGGTATTAAAAAACAATCAAAACATTCTATCAATAAAAACATTGTCTCAGGGCACAAAAACCAAGCACTCACACAGCTCCATCTCCAGAAGAGTGAATACCTTATGGTTTTTGTAAAATGGCTAAAACAAGCATATTTTTTTATTTTACGAATCTCGGATTTTCTTTTCATCCTTTTAATAAAACAAAATCTATGAATGTTTTGTATTTCCAGGTAATTTTTGCTGTAAAATGAACACTGTAAATGAATAAAAAATAATAATAAATTGCGCAATTGCACTTATTTAGCTATTTCACCATACTTGGAATTCTTTTCCTATTTTCCAGTATATTACATGATAAAATTTCTGGTTTTATTTAAAAGTACAACTCGTTCCACAAAAGACAAGTCTTCACAGTCGTCAGGAAAATAAAAAAAGTTATGGCTCGTGCAAAAACGGGAGGAAAAAACGAAAATGGAAAGACGAAAACTGGCCGCTTTTGAACTTATACATTTTCATGCCATAAATCATATTGTCATCAGATTAAGCATTTCATATCGAAATTAGAGTAGAATTCTTAATATCATGAGAAAAATGCTTTATGTGATCACAGCTGTTCTAAAGGTAACAGCTGGTAAATACTTCAACAGCGGTTCAAAGTCTGAGCTTTGCTTTTCCTATGGAGGTCAACTCAAGCCAGACTGGAAATTCCTCTGTACAGCCTATGGAGATTTGTCATAAGTTCCATAAATTAATTCAAAATCTTTATTTTGGTAACAAAATACAATTGTTCACACTGATTTACGATTAGAGTATGGACCAACTAAATGAACATAAAAATATTATCTCTAATTTCCATTGTCTCCTTTGGCAAAACTTTTTTTCCCACTTAGAAAATATAACAGCTGCACAGAATTTGACACTGGTATCTTGCATACATGGCACGTTTTAAAATCCCATTCTCTGAAACCTTCCATTAATGAAAAAGGCAGCATTCCATTAGTCCAGTTAATTCTTAAGGCCACTTTACACACAGCGACATCGCTAGCGATGTTGCTGGTGAAAGCCGCTGCCCCCGTCGGTTGTGCATCACGGGCAAATCGTTGCTCGTGGCGCACAACATCATTAGTCCCCGTCACACATACTTACCTGCTTAGTGACGTCGCTGTGGCGGGCGAACTGCCTCCTTTCTAAGGGGGAGGTTCGTTCGGCGTCACAGCGGTGTCACTAAGCGGCCGCCCAATAGAAGCGGAGGGGAAGAAATGAGCGGCCAAAACATCCCACCCACCTCCTTCCTTCCTCATTGCCGGCAGCCGCAGGTACGATGTTGTTCCTCATTCCTGCGGTGTCACACAGCGATGTGTGCTGCCACAGGAATGACGAACAACCTGCGTCCTGCAACAGCAACGATATTTGAGATTAGAACGACATGTCAACGATCAATGATATGGTGAGTAATTTTGATTGTTAGCGGTCGTTCGTGCGTTTCGTAGCGATGTCGTTGTGTGTAAAGCCCCCTTTAGACTTACTGGAGTATCCTTGCCTTTGGATAGCCATTTTTTCAAAGCACATTGGCTTGTATTTATCCAGGCTGGTGTTTTGTAGGCCAGTGTTGATGAAGAATGTGCTGCAATAGGATACTCCAAATTCATGAACAAACTGTCATGTGGTGTTCAGCGTCGCACTCGTTGGGTGTCATGGCAGTGTCGGACTCTGTTCACACTGCAGAGTCGGACAAACAGCCCAGGATCACTTAGTTGCACAGCCTGTTTTGGGCATCAGTTGGTTCTGGTTTCACTGCTCTCCAGTACATCAGGAGTTAATTCCTGTTGGCTTGTGATCATCTGCTGGGATCCCAGGTTGCTAATCACCACCAGCTGCCTTCACCCTTTATAAGCTTTTGGATACTGGGACTGAGTGCCGGATATAGCTCTTCACTAAGCACCGCCCACAACTTAAAAAAAAATAAATGTGCAATTGGCTGGGACTTGAGTAAAAACTAAAAGTTGCAAATTTTGTTAAGTAAGAATTGCACTACCATTTTGTGACATTTCAAGCAGCCAGAAAACTAATCAAAAAGTAAAGTAAAGACATGGACGTAATGGTGCTACAATACTGCTTAAAGATGATATTCCCATCACCAAGATCCTATCCCAATATGCAGTAGGGGTAATGATAATAATAATAATTATTAATAATAATAATAATAATAATATTAGCAAATACCTCTAATTAGTCACTTACCTCATGTAGCTTAGGTATCTATGTTTATGACCACTAACAACTAACTGTCACTATATGGTGCTCACAACCATTGATACCAAAGGTCCTGCAATGCCCTGAACATGAGGTAAGTGAAATCACTAATCAGAGGAACTACAATATTCTACATTTGTAAATGGAAGTATTTGCTAATATTATTATTATCAAACCTACTACATATTGGGATATGATCTTGGAAATGGGAATACTCCTTTATATCGATACCTTTGGTGAAGAAATCCGCTTTATTTTCCTTCTAAAGTAGACCTAACTGGTTCTAGAGATCTGTTTTGTGACAGATTCTGAGAGGCAGAGATTTTATTGTGCAGATTCTACTAGAATAATTTTGACGAACAATTTAGTGTTTTTTATAGCTATGATCAATAATAATAATAATAATAATAATATTTTCCCATTTTCAGATAATGTCATGTTTACTTTTTTATTAATTACTTTTTTATAAATATAATTTCCACAGTTGAATGTGTTAATTTTTTTTTCTTGTGCTGATATAATCTTAGAAATGTACCCATGTTGTGTACTGTGTAATGGCTGTGAATGGCCATACAGGGACATGGTATGAATATACCACAGCTCCTGGGCAGAAGTATTAAAGAAAAAAATATACAGAGTGATCAACATGGGCTCAAATCTAATTTTTGTATGTGAGGTAAAACATTTTTTTGTGAGATAATGCATTTTTTTTAAATAGACAAGGGAATGTTTTACCTCACAGAATGCATCAGCTGTAATCCCATATAGTCCTGTTTGTATACTTTATTTTGCGTCTTCCCTGGCCCAGGAGCTGTGGTATGATCAGACCATAATAATAAAAATAATAATAATAATAGTTATTATTATTTATAATAAAAATCAGCTAGCGGTATGCTGTGTTTTTTTTATTACTTTGGAGCTGTATTCTTTTCAATAAAAAATAACTGATTGAAAAAATTAAAACATAATTACCGTAATTGTATCTATTCTTATCCCTCTAATGATACAATTGGCACTGTTTTTGGCTCTTTTCATTTTCTTGCTCTTTCTAAGTGTTTGCCTAAGCAACATCTTAGTTAGAATTCTAGGATTTTTTTTATTACAGCACCATATGCAGCAGTACTTCTGGAAGGCACTTAAATTGTGTGACTGGTTTAAACATTCTCCAGGAAAGATGGAAAATGCATTACTTCAAGGCCATCCATCATAGTCCATGTTTTAAAAAACCCAACTATATTTATGACCAATGGACTCAGACACTTCTCTTTCCTTGAGCACTGGGATTTTTGGCTTCAGGTTTTAAAATTGGATCAAATTCTAAATGTTTTATATTGATGTTGCTACACATAGGTTGCTAAAATATGCTTTAAAGGGGCTGTCCAATCTTTATTTTTCAGGAGAGCACAGCTCCCTAGCCTACTAGCTTCCTGCTTGTTGGAGGTGGTGTGTTCATGATAGACAGATTAGGCCAGTGACATTGAGCTTCTGTCCTGAACTATGAGTTCTCCGATGCTGCGACATTGGAGGAGAAGAAAACCACTGAAACTGAAAGGATACATCTGGCAATCTATCCAGTGTCATAGCTGAGGTGACTAGTAATCTAGGGAATGTGCAGTAATCTGTCAAAATTAAAGATCCCTCCGCTCTGGAGAATGGAAAGAATTTTATCCATTTAAGAATTTGAGACAATATCTTTGCTATGAGATTCCTATGAAGATTTATGACATAAACTTGAATTATGCCCTTCAACAGGATAATTTTACCTATCTATCTGTGACTTAAGAAGGAAAGCTGGTTGAGGCACCTAGTTGGGAACAGTTTAAGGGAATCTGCCAGCAGGCTTTTGCTCTGTAAGCTGAAGACTGCATGCTGCAAAGGTTAACGCAGAAAATTCAGGGCTGCCTGTCTTGTCACAGTCCCAATCTGTGTTTAAAAAATGTTCCTGTTTTAAAATAATCTTATAAATTTTCCCCTGTGTAATGAATGTGTCTGATTACGGGAATGTTTTGACTCTATCTGCCCTTACCATCACCAGGGTGATACGCCTCCCATACAATTGTCATCAGGGGATTGGGCAGTACTTCCTCTGGCATGCTGACTTCCGTTTTGGCGGCGACACACCACACCGGTTATGGATTACATACAATGGAAAGGTTATTTATACCTACAAGGATAGATACACTATTAGGATCTTCCTACTCGAGAAAGCAACAGTACCTTCACGAAACGCGCGTTGGTGGTGATCCTCCGTTCCTCCATGGGTGATTTTTACTGATGTTTGACTGGACCTTGGTTCTCCTTTACTGCACCAGCACTTTAGGTAATAATTATTGACCCTTTGCTCCTGCATTATCCATATTGTTACCACTTTGATATTGACCTTTGTATTACAACCATGGCTATATATAGGACCTTGTCCAACCATGGGTACATTAATTTTACAATTTTTTGTGGGCTATCATGATATATGTTTAAACACATTGTACAATTCCCCCCATCTCCACTTCTTAACAAAACCTTACTCTGGGTCATCTTTATTTCCCTATTCTGGTGGATTTTTATCTTTTTGTGGACTGATGAGAGGTGAATGGGATTGTTAAGTTACTCATTTCCCACTGGCTCATTATGCATCTTGTACTACCCCCACATTTCCTGGTAGATTTTATATTCTGATGTTATGTCTTGTGTGTGATCTTTAATAGAATATTTGTATTTTGCACATATACTCTCAGTCTCTCTTGTTTTTTATTTAATCCTGAGTAGTGCAGACACGGACTCCAGCTAACTCCGTGTCCACCTTAATGGCTCATTTATTTAGAATTTTCCTGATAATATGTGTCTGATTGTGCGGGAACATTGTCTGATCATACCACAGCTCCCTGCTAGGGGAGGATGCAAAAGAGTATAACATTATTACATCATGGGATCATGATTATTTTTGTGAAGTAATAAAAGTTTTACACAGGCAGGCAAATATTTTCCCTTAAAGAAAGGACTGCATGTGATTGCAGCTGATTCTATTTATATAACCTTTAGTGTCCTCCCCTGCTCTTGAGCTGTGGTCTTAGATCCTGTTCCTGCACGGTCAGACACATCCATTACACAGTACATAACAGAGAGAGAAAACAAACAGGATGACACACAGAAAGATCTTGTTGAGCTAACAAGTCTTTTACGTCACCCCCGAGCTAGATTCATAGCCACCTGTCATAGCTCAGTTTGGGGATTCGATGTGGTGACCTTTTGTTGCACGGTTGGGTGTTCTGTTTGCTTGGTTAGTACCTTTTCTTCCATGTACAAATGCTGATGATTTCTATTGTCTTTAGTCTCACTTTTTGGTTCACTCCTCTCCAGGTGTTTCTCATATATGTGCATAATTATTTTTCTGCACTTCGGTGTTGGCTATACCTCTAAAAAGACTTTTGTCTAGAAAGTTCCAGCCATGCAGCTTAGGGATTTACCTTTATGGTAAACACCAGTTGAGCTCCTGCTGTGAGTTGGTTTGTTTTCCTTCCCAGCACCTATTTCTTTTGTCACGCTGGTGGGTATGGACACAATCTGCCATGGTACTAGCTCACCCCGAAGGGGTATGACTAAGCGGATGATAAGATGAAGACAAGTCCAGGGATATATTCAGCAACTTGCAGGTGGCACTTCAGAATCTGGATGTGAACTGGACACCTCTGTCAGAAACAATGTGGAGGGGTAAACCGTAGAGGCAGAACATATGCAATATGCAAAGGACTGAAGTGGGACATTTTGGAGAATTAGTCCACTACCACCCATACAGTCCCTGACAGAAGTTCTGTCGCTTATCTGTTATGTAAATAAAAGCTTATAACCTGACTTTAAATTCATCCATTAGTTTCATAAATTACTCTTTTGAAAGCTGAAACCCTCCCAAATTTGGTTTAGGTTATCAAAATAAAGTTGCTGCAAAGCTGAAATATTGATCCTTTAATGAACACAGAAAGGTCAGATTTTGGCAAGACAAAAGTTTTGTCGCCCACAGAAAGTAATGCGAAATTCAAACAAATAATTAACTTCTAATACAAAGATATGTTACATAACATTGGTGAATGAAGTTGTGGTGCTATTAGAGCCATATATAATATTTTGTGTGACTTCCATGAGCTTGAAGGACTGCATCCATGCGGTTCAACAATGATTCATACAATTTATTGATGAAGTCATCAGGAATAGCAAAGAATGCAGTCTTACATGCCTCCCAGAGTTCATCTAGGATTCTTTGGTTTTGTCTTCCAAGCTTCCTCTTTCATCCTATCCCAAACATGCTCAATGATGTTCATGTCTGGTGACTGGGCTGGCCTGTCCTTGAGCACCTTGATCTTCTTTGCCAGGAGAAACTTTGTTGTAGGCCTAAAACACACTTCCACAAAAAAAGTCCGTATGACACGGTCCGTTTTTCGGGTCTGTGTTCCGTATTTTTGGGGCGTTTCTCCGGTACGTATGGCATCCGTGTGATGGCGTATGCGAGCCGTGTGTACATGTGGAATGTCCGTATTGACACAAAATACATACGTGTGCAGTCCGTATGCCGTCCGTATGCCGTATGCCGTCCAGATACGTATTTTCACACAAATAACCTTGTTAGCCCTTCTAAATGTGCTCCTGGTGTGTTAAATTGGTCAATTAACTACCCAATTTGTTTAGTTTGTTTAAAACACCTTAAAAAACATGGCTTCAGAACTCATTCTCACATTAAACACACTACAAAATGTCTCTCTCCAATGAAGCAACCATGTATTTGCTCTGGTTGATATCTAGGAAATTTGGGGTTAGGTGACATATGATTGAAGAAGAGCCACCACTGGAGAAAAGGATGTGGATTCACCCCCTTGTGAAGCTCAGGAAAACACATGGGCATTTTAATATTTTATATGGAGAAATGCGGAAATTTCCTCCTAAATTCCAAGCCTACTGCCATCTCACCATGAATTCATTTGACAACATCCTTGGCCTTGTGTACCATCGTTTGAAGCATCAGGACACCTCTATGCACCTTAGCATCTCCCCTGAGGAACGACTGTTGGTGACTTTACGGTAGGTGTTGTCATGTATTCTCATGCTTTAACGGTTATATTGAAATACATGTAAAGTCGCTAAGGCATCATTTTGTAGATCACTTAACCATAGTGCAATTTAAAATTAAGATCTGAGAAGTCACATCTACCATTCTATCTCTACCAAAATTGAAGAAACAAGAGGCTTAACTCAAACAAGCTTGTTTATTAAACACAAAATGAAATATTTTTCCAATATGGAAAGTAAAGATCACATATGCTTTTCCCAACCAAAGAAATTCTAAAAAAACATACACAGTATCTCGCCAGTCATTGGATGATACAAATATTTGGTGTGAAATACAAATTACATGAATAGTCAAAGTAATGTCATGTTTTTATTCTATTTCAGTTACCTAGCAACTGGGCAATCCATCAGCAGTCTACATTTTGAATTCTTATTGGGAAGGTCCACAATTGGCAAGTCAATCCTGCATACCTGCACTGTGCTTTGGGAGACCCTTAGGCATCATGTTATGCAGCTGCCTTCAACACAGGAATGGATGCACATTTCAGATGAATTTTTGGAGAAAACAGATTTCCCTAATTGTATTGGTGCCATTGATGGAAAACACATTAGAGTAAAGAAACCACCGAACTCTGCATCAAGATATTTTAATTATCATAAGTTTTTTTCTGTAGTTATTTTGGCCATGGTAGATACAAACTACTGCTTTTTATTTGCTGATATTGGGGCCTATGGCAGTGCCTCAGATGCACGCATTTTCAGAAGTTCACGTTTAGCAAGACGATTAATGTCTGATAGCTTAAGTTTGCCTGCACCAAGACCATTGCCTGGTACTAATGGCCCAATTGTCCCTTTTGTAATGGTTGCAGATCAGGGGTTTGCATTGTCTAGGCATTTGATGCGTCCATATCCCAGAAGGGGGCTGGACAGATCAAAAGCCCTATTTAATAGCAAATTGGCAAGAGCACGTTGCTATGTTGAACGTGCCTTTGGCATTTTGGCCTCAAGATGGCGCATTTATCAAACCACCATCCAACTCCAACCAACCACCGTCAAGGCTGTCATTAAATCGACAGTAGTGTTACATAATTACTGTAGATTACATGAAAGCAATGACGAAGACATTGAGGAGTTGCCTGCTTTAAATGCACCATTTGTAGAGAATGGTAGTGTCAGAACCACTGTGTGCACTTCTGGTCTACAAGTGAGGAATCAGTTTAAAGATTATTTTAGTTTAAATCGCCATAGTCATGTATAATTTTGGCATTGTTATAGTTTTTTATCACTTGCTTACATAAGCACAAACACATATGTATTAGAAAAGAGAAAATGACCATACATTGGTATAATTTGTGTTTTTTTGGTTGGTTGGTTGTGTTTATGGTCCCCATAAGCTATTGTGATATAACTATATTGTTTTAACATCAGAAATTTTTGTTAATCTAAAAACAGTACTACTGAATGTACATGACTAATAAAATTATGGCAATTTTGATTTGAAAAAGTTAGTCCATAATTATTATTTTACCTATGTATGTATGTTATCTTTTGCAAGACACCCTGTATTTTTTTTTTTTTTTTTTAAAATACAATTTTGTCAGGGACATTAGCCCATGCAAAACACCATACTTTATTATGCAATAATGTCACGCAAACATAATTTGTTTGACACTATTGGAATACAAGTATGGGACCAGACCATATGCAGATACTGCATAGTGGCTGGATTTTTAATAATAAAGGTGTCTGAATGTTAGTGTAGTAGTTTATGTGCGTGCATTTTTTCCCTAAACCCAGTTTATTCTAATGGATGGTCCAAACAACAAGTCCAGAGCAAGGCATCATTCTAACAGGCAGGTATTGTATTTGAAGTGAAAGAGTAATTTGTATTGAATTTTTGTAAATGAAAACAAAACATATGACCACATGTATATAGAGTAAGTAATGTGTTACATTTTGATATGTTTCCCCATCAGCAATACCCTAGAAAACATACCAAAATGTAACATAATACATACAATATCACATTATGATTCAACTAAATCCTCTAGGCTAGTGATGCTTTCCTGTGTAGGCTCCATTGCATTGACATCTACAAAATATGTTTGCTGCACAACAGTAGATGTTGTAGTGAGTGACTGATCAGTGTTTCCACTAGTAACAGTTGTTGTACTTGGAACAAATAATGAGGCAGTTGTTTGAGCAGATGGAAGACCAAGTGTAGGTGGTACATATTGATGTGTTGGAAGAGGCTGAGTATGTGTGTATGTGAAGTTAGTTGGGTAAGTCTGTTGTTGAAAGTACTGTTGCTGTGGATTATTAGGAACATGGTATGCTGTTGATTGTTGAATCATTTGAGGTAGTCTATGAACATTACTACCAATACTAGGATAGTTAAAAGAGGTTTGCATTGGTGTTTGTTGGGGTATTTGTTGGACAAATATTGGCTGTTGAGATGGCCTTTGTGTCATTAATGTACCTGTTTGGTGTGGGAAAACTGTTGGCCTAATTTGTACATCAGTTACCATAGAAGAAGATGGACACTGTATATGTGTTTGTTGCACTACAGGATTTAGTTGAAAATTAGAGAAATGTTCATCTGTTTGGCTTTCCACAGTTTGTTGAGTTGTGTTTGTGTGTGGGCCACGTGGATTAGCTCTCCATTGCTCTATCACTTCAAAACAATACATGGGTTCTGGCTCACGTTGGGTAGCAGATATTAGTGTTATTAAGGACGCCCTCAATCTGTCCTGCCTATCAGGTGCAACCAATGCAAGAGAGGGAGAAAGGGAGCCGCAAAATCTCTCTCCATCACTCTCTGGTATCAGTGAATTCATCATGTGTATAATTCTGGTATCAATGATATCTGGCAGGGAACGTAAATCTTCATAACGCCTATGTCTGCGACCACGGATAGATTGTGCTACTGTGCGCATGGTATTAGTTGATATTCTTGGCTGTGTGCCTGCATGTTGCTGTGGACTACTCTCTGCAAGAACTGGTGAAGGGCCACTTTGTTGCCCTGTAGACTGGCCTGCAATTATATTAGTGGATTGACTTGTGCCCAAACCCAAATCAGAGGACATTTCTTCTGCGTCTGGCTGGCTGTTGTTGGGGATTGTTGGTGGTTGATATGAGGTAGGCTCCATCTCAGAAGCAGAGGTCGCTGTTAATACTGCTGACTGGGCTTCCTCACTATCTTCCAGGTTATCCTCTGTACTTTGATGAAAAAAAAAAAAAAAAATTAGTGTGTGCCTTTTAAATAAAACCACCATGTGATGTAATGGTAGAAACTTACTTTGGTACTTCCATAATGGGCATAAGGAAGCTCAGTTTTTCATAATGGACAGATTTTTTTTTTTTTGCAGCGGCAAAAAAAAAAAAAAAAGATAATAAGCTCACAAATTCTAACAATTGTAGATTCCAAAAAATTAGACATTTGTCTTGTATTGCAGCAATTGTAAAAAATAGGAACACACATCCATGTGTATGAAAACAACAACCCATAACACTCATATAGTGACATAATAACACAATAAGCATGGGAGAAAAAACAAGTTCTCCAGTAAAAATATTAAACCACTGTATAATCATTTATCTCCTTTTAATTTTTAAAAAAAAATAAAATAAACCTACAGTAAGCCATGAGCAACAAAATGACTACTAACCCATGAAGTGCCATATGTTCCACATATATTTTTGATTATACACTACACATTACTGTTACCATTCCAGACATGGTGACACTAAGGAACATGCATAATAAACCAAACATAGAAATACAACTCAAAATGTATAGACAAATCACAACACATTTGCAATAGAAAAAGCACAGAAATGCAAACAAAAACAAACCCCACACGTTTAATAGTGGCCTGACCACCCTGAAATGCCTTTTGTACATGCATAACATGCTTTGCATACCACATATACACATGCTGACATTACTAGTAAACTGCAATGAATACTTCAAAAGGCCAAATAAATACACTCTCCTCTCCTGTTTGTGAGTCTCCAGTATATCTCAAAATGAGTCAGGCCCATTAATACATGCCAAACAAACTATACAAATATGGATATAATCTGCCTACAGAATGAGCACATGTAGGTAAAGACAGAAGCAATGCAAATATCTGTACTCACCATATCTATTTTTCTTTCCAGGGGTACATTGAGACCATCCATTCCTAGGGTAGACTAGCTCTGTCACAGCCATCCATGCTCGTTCCACCATTAACCTGTCATGATAGCCATCAACACGTGTGTCCCACAGCTCTGGATGCCTCTCTACTTCTCCAATCAGCCTCTCTGTATCGATTCTGGGTGCCATGCTCAGTACCTGTGTTGTTCTCTGTGCTCAAAGTTCCCCTGCAGTGATCTTTCCATGATCTTTCCACCACCAGACTTAACTGTTTTATGGATCCATACGGGCTCCAGTAGGTCTCCTGCAGTATTTGCGGTGGCTGTGGTCTAATTCAACTGAAGATTCATCAGAGAAATCCACCTTCTGCCACTTTTCCAGCAGGCTGCGGGACTTGGCAAATGCCACACGGTTTTTTAATTGCCTTTTGTTTAGTGCTGGCTTCTGGGCACTAATTTGACCATGGAGGCCATTTTGAGACAGAATCCTACAAACTGTACTAGTTGACACAGGGACTTGAGGTAACCAGGCCTTTTGGAGCTCTGCTGCAGTGGAAGAGAGGCTGACTTTGGATTTTCTAACCAACAAACGTAGCTCCTGAGCAGTTGTCTTGCGGCGTCTGCCCGACCTGGGGTTGTCAAAAAAATCTCCAGTCTCTTCAAATCTTTTTTTAATTCTTTGTACTTGACGCTGAGACACATTAAAGGTGCCAGCCACCTCTGAAGTGGATCTGGTCTTCAGCCTCTTGATAATCAAGGCTTTGGTCACAGGGTGGATTTTTGGCATGTTGTCAGAGGTCAAGTTGCAGTTCAAGTGAAGGTCTGGGGTGCTGGGTTTCTTTTTATATACACCCACTATTTAACCGATCATTTAGTGAGCACAGGTGAGGATGTAAACTACGATTGGGTGCATTATATGACAAGGCAACAAAACTTTTGTCTTGCCAAAATCTGACAAAATCTGTGTTCATTAAAGGATCAATATTTCAGCTTTGCAGCAACTTTATTTTGATAACCTAAACCAAATTTGGGAGGGTTTCAGCTTTCAAAAGAGTAATTTATGAAATCAACGGATGAATTTAAAGTCAGGTTATGAGCTTTTATTTACATAACATGGATAAGCGACAGAACGTCTGTATGTATGTTGGAACATCATGAGGACACTGGAAGATCTGTGATGAAGTCCATCTCAATATGCTGCCAGGGAGTGGACGCACAGATGAAGCTTCTTAGCGGTCTTATTGCGGGACAAAAGGAGGACAGGTGAAAACAAAGTCCACATTATCTTTGTGTAGGGTTGGCCACAGTGGCGTAGCAAAGGGGGGCGGAGGGGGCGGTCCGCCCCAGGCAGCACGTGTCAGGGGGGCGGCATTTTGGGGGTAAAAAATAAAAAATAGAAAAACATAGAATAAATAATAATTGTTGATTAACCTCTTAATGACTCATGACATACTAGGTACGTCATGGTGACCTGTTAGTTAACGACCCATGATGTACTCAGTACATCATGACAAAATCGCGGCCCTGGAGCCTCGGGGGCTGTGATCGGTGTGCAAAAACCTTATATTCAGGGAGGAGGGGACCTCTACCTGACCTCAGGAGGAGTGGTGTCTCCTCCCGGACCTACGGAGGCTGTGATTGGCTGATGAACGCCGCTCAGCAAATCACAGACACTGTGATATTTCAGCCATTGAAAATGGCTGAAACATTGAAATCCAGCCATGATCAGTGCAGCTATAACACTGATCACTGGCTGGAGCTGGGTGAACTTTGTTTCAGCCACCCCCAGCTCTGATTGGAGAGATCGGCCTTGTGACCAATCGCCTTGGATCTGAGGCCGGGGACCTGTAGGTGACCACTCCCCTCAGCTTCACTTCATCCGTGAAAGCTGAGGAGAGTGATGCCTGCAAGTGCCTTTTGGTAAGTGTCCCTGATCCACCGCGGCCCCCGATCAGCCCCCGATCCACCACTGCCCCCACCACTTCCCCCTTTCAGCCGCACCGCCACCGCAGCAGCAGTAGTCACCGCCCCGATCCACCGCTGCTACTGCCTCCGATCTGCCACCGCCCTCCTCCATTTGCTGCCCCCCCTCCATCCGGCACCGCTCTCCCGATCAACTGCTGCCTCCCTGCATCCACCACCACTCTCCCCATCAGCCGCTGCCCCCTTCATATGCCACCGCTCTCCCCATCAGCCGCTGGCCCCCTTCATACGCCACCGCTCTCCCCATCAGCCGCTGCCCCCCTTCATATGCCACCGCTCTCCCCATAAGCCGCTGCCCCCCTCCATCCATCACCCAATACCCAAGATACCCAAGTTATATATATTCTGGATTATCGATGGCCAACAGAGGGGGGCGGAAAATTTGACGACCGCCCCGGGTGGCAAAAGCAGTTGCTACGCCACTGGTTGGCCACCAACAATGCCACAAAATGAGAAGAGTCGTCTTTTCCTGTCATCTTAGAGGAGTGACCCCACTGCCACACTAACCTCCTGTCTGCCTCTGCGATTAAAGTCTTCCTGAGTGGTATTCGAGACAAGCTTACTTGAGTCACCAAAGGCTCCTCCTCTTGGATGGCAGACAAAAAAGGACCTAGAGAGCATGTCTTACTTGACGTACTTGAGAGATTGCCAGAAATAGATAACAAAATCAAAGTGAACAAAGAACAGTAACCAACAAGCTTGACAAGGGTTCAGACACTGTGTCAACTACAGATAGACCAAGTTCTTGTTGTCAGTGTAGGTGATGACGGGATGAACAGCCCCTCTCAGTAGATAATGCTACTCCTCCAAAGCCATCTTTATAGTCAACAACTCTAAGGGCTACTTTGCACACACAGATAAATCTTTGGCAGATCTGTGGTTGCAGTGAAATTGTGGACATATTATTCCATTTGTACACAGCCACAAACCTGGCACTGATTGTCCACAATTTCACTGCAACCACAGATCTGCCGCAGATTTATCTCTGTGTGCAAAGTACCCCTAAGTCACAAGTTGAGTAGTTGTGCTTTAAGGCAGAGAAGGCCTTGGAAAAGAAGCTGTAGGTTACCATTTGGCCAGTAACAGATTTCTGCGTGAGGAGAGGACCGTTCCAACCCCAGCGGAATAAGCCTCCACTTTGAAAAAGAACTGCTAGCAGATCTCAGGTCTATCAGGGCCAATGAGGTCTGCTTCAGGGAGATAAAAGCACTCTCAGCTTCCAGGGTCGGCACCTTTGGATTCGCCCCCTTGGTGATCGTGACAGAGATTGGGGGGTTTGAGATGAGAAATGTTAAATAACTGGCGAATCCCAGAAACGTTGGATGATATTACATCATCAGGAAGAGGCCATATCAGAATCGCCAATACCTTCTCTGTATCCATCTTCAATCCAGGTATCTGAGATTATGCAGCCCAGGAAAGAAAGGGAGGTCTGTTTGAAAAAATGCACTTCTTGAACTTGGAGTAGATGATTCTCTATGTCTCTGCATGAATTTCCTTCTGTATGTTGGCAGATCGGGAGAGAACACCAGGATGTTGTCCAGATAAATGACTACAAACAAGTAAAGAAGATCCCAAAAGTGTTGTTGGTGAACTTCTGGAAGACCACCGGGCCACCAAACGGCATTACCCGATATTCATAGTAGCCATCCCAGGTGTTGAAGGCGATCTTCTACTCGTCCCTCGACCATAAACGGAGCAGATTATACAATCCACGGAGTTCGAGTTTAGAGAAGATTCTGGAACCTCTGAGACGGTTGAACAATTCCAACATGAGTGGCAGCGGATATTTATTCTTGAACGTAATTTAGTCAATACAGGGCCGGACAAGACAAAACAATCACTGATCTCGGGGAGACCAGCCAGATAAAACACTGCTGGCAGCCAATGAGGATGCTCAATACAGTGAAATCCTTGGTGCATTGCCCCCTGGGAAATATGCAAATCAAAAAAGTCCGTGGAGCCTCTGTTAGGAGTCTCGACACAGTTTTTGTGTTGAGACTCCTGACAGAGGTTCCACGGACGTTTTTGAAATACAGGGCCGGAGAGAGACATCTTTTTTCTTCACAAGGAAAAATCCATCTCCGGCTGAAGAAGAGGACTTCTGTATAACTTCCGTTGCCAGATTTTCTTTGTGGAACTGGCATGGGTCTCTGCCTGTAACAGAAATTTGGTCTTGAGAAAGTAAGGAACCCGGAGGTCAATAGGACAGTTATACGACCTATATGGGGATAATGTCACTGCTTCCTGCTTATCAAAGATTTTCATTTAGGCAGTATGCAGACCCGGAACATTTGACAAATTCATCGGCGGTAGGGCAGGTGGATAGTAACGAGATATTTCTCATTGCATGATTGACATGCAACGAAGCATCTCACCAGGTTTCCAGTCAAAGACATGTACATGCACCTGTAACCACGGCAGTCCCAGGTAGCACATATTGAAAGACCCCACTCCGAGTGCAGCACTCCTAGCCAAAGCTATACAGGCTCTATAGCAAAATGGATGGCTCGGATAGAACTCTACCATCAACAGATGACACCACCAAAGGACTTGGAAGACTTTGGATGGGAATCTGGTACTGATTCGCCATGGCCTGTTGTATGAAATTTCCTGCAGCCATAGCCGAAGTGGCACTTCCTTGTAATAGTGAGCTGGCCCTATAAGAAAGAAGGAAGATATGCACCTGTATGCCCCAAGAGCGCTCCCGGGACACCTGAGTGGGGTGTGCAGGCCCTGGGAGCAGGAGATAATGACAGGGACCACAGAGCAGCTGGGAAGGTGAGTGCACAGGTGTCCCCGCCAGGTGGAGGTGCTTGTGTGATAGCTTTCACCTTATATGAACATGGTTTAGTTCTTTCACTCTAAGTTTTTGTGTATTTCTGCACACCTTCCTCTCTCCTTGTTGGCAATGTGTTGTGGCCTCCCCTCTGGTCCTTCAGGAGGTACGAGAAACCCCTCAATGACCTTTTAGGGAGTCAGGTCCGAGGTGGTGTTAGTTGTGTGTCTAGGGTCTTTCTAGTTTGTACATGGACCAGTTGGGTGTGGGCACATGTTCTTCTTGTATAAAGTCTTACCCTTTTCCGTTACCCATGTGTTAGAGTTTTATTTGTTCATAAATTATACGCAGCCCTATAATATAACCCTAGTATGTTCTGGGGCGTCAGCATGGGTCCAGTTAATGCCTCTGTTGCTCCACTACAAACGTTATCCTTGGAGGTTGAGACTAACAAGAGACATCAACAGCTCGCATCTTTGGTTGCTCTTCAAGCAAAGGTAATATTGCCCCATTGCTTCAATGGGGACAGAAGTAAGTTTTCAGTATTGTTTGCCTCATATACAGGGGGTACGGAAAGTATTCAGACCCCTTTAAATTTTTCAGTCTTTGTTTCATTGCAGCCATTTGGTAAAATTCAAAAAAGAACATTTTGATTCTCATTAATGTACACTCTGCATCCCATCTTGACAGAAAAAAAAACAGAAATGTAGAATTTTTTGCAAATTTATTAATCAAGAAAAACTGAAATATCACATGGTCATAAGTATTCAGACCCTTTGCTCAGACACTCATATTTAAGTTACATGCTGTCCATTTCCTTCTGATTCTTCTAAACTGATAGGACATGATTTGGAAAGGCACACACCTGTCTATACAAGACCTCACAGCCCACAGGGCATGTCAGACCAAATGAGAATCATGAGGTCAAAGGAACTGCCCAAGGAGCTCAGAGACAGAATTGTGGCAAGGCAAAGATCTGGCCAAGGTTACAAAAGAATTTCTGCAGAACTCAAGGGTGCTAAGAGCACAGTGGCCTCCATAATCCTTAAATGAAAGACTTTTTGGACCACCAAAACTCTTCCTAGACCTGGCCGTCTAGCTAAACTGAGCAATCGTGGGAGAAGAACCTTGGTGATAGAGGTAAAAAAGAATCCCAAGATCACTGTAGCTGAACTCTAGAGATGCAGTTGGGAGATGGGACAAAGTTCCACAAAGTCAACTATCACTGCAGCCCTCCACCAGATGGATCTTTATGGTAGAGTGGCCCAACAGAAGCCTCTCCTCAGTGCAAGACATATGTATAGAGTTTGCAAAAAAAAAAACACATTAAGGACTCCCAGACTATGAGAAATAAGATTCTCTGGTCTGATGAGACGAAGATAGAACTTTTTGGTGATAATTCTAAGTGGCATGTGTGGAGAAAATCAGGCACTACTCATCACCTACCTAAAACAATCCCAACAGTGAAATATGGTGGTGGCAGCATCATGCTATGGGGGTGTTTTTTCAGCTGCAGGGACAGGTCAACTGGTTGCAATTGAAGGAAAGATGTATGCGGCCAAGTACAGAGGTATCCTGGAAGAAAACCTCTTCCAGAGTGCTCTGTTCCTCAGACTTGACCGAAGGTTCACCTTCCGCCAAGACAATGACCTAAGCACCCAGCTAAAATAACAAAGGACTGGCTTCAGAACAACTCTGTGACCATTCTTGACTGGACCAGCCAGAGCCCTGACCTAAACCAAATTAAGCATCTCTGGAGAGACCTGAAAATGGCTGTGCATTAACGTTCACCATCCAACCTGACAGAACTGGAGAGGATCTGCAAGGAAGTATGGCAGAGGATCCCCAAATCCAGGTGTGAAAAACTTGTTTCATCATTCCCAAGCAGACTCATGGCTGTACTAGCTCAAAAGGGTGCTTCTACTCAATACTGAGCAAAGGGTCTGAATACTTATGAGCATGTGATATTTCAGTTTTTATTGTTTAATAAATTTGCAAAAATGTCTACATTTCTGATTTTTTTCTGTCAAGATGGGGTGCAGAGTGCACATTAATGAGAAAAAGAAATTATCTTTTTTTGAATTCACAAATGGCTGCAATGAAACAAAGAGTGAAGAATTTAAAGGGGTCTGAACACTTTCCGTACCCACTGTAAATTACATTTTCGCCTACATTTTGACTCCTGAATCTGAGATTCAGTGAATGGACATTGTATAGTCGTTGCTTAGAGGGGATCCACACACTTGGGCATTTTCTTTACCTGAGGGACTCCATGGTTTTTGCCTCTATTGAGGTTTTTTCTCTGCTCTTTGTGTCATTTATGACGACCCTGACAAATTGTTGCATACAAATGAATAGCACACTAATAAAAGCCACAAAAAGGAGGTTTCCATGAATGCTTTTTATTTTTCTGCCCTCACATTAAATAAAAATTACACCACAGAGTGAAATATAGCAACTTTCAGGTATTGAACCCTTCGTCAGGCTAAGGATAATGTACGTGTGGAATTTCAAATTCACTGTGGCTGAATCACTGATCCATAAGTTTACTCAGGGAGCTGGTAGAGCTGAGGACTACTGCTTCGAGTTAAGATGCTGGGCAGTAGAGAACTCCTGGAAATACCCTGCTCTTCTGAGTCAATTCTGCCAGGGACTTTCGGATCTGATTAAGGATATAATGGTCTGCAGTCCTTGTCCGCAGTCCCTGTAGAAGTCTATGACATGTATTGTTCATTTAGATAGACGTCTGAGAGATAAATACGCATTTAAAGGCATTTCAGTGGTATTGCTATTAGTTGAGACTTGTGAACCTATGCAACTTGGTGCTGCAGAAATGTAAAAAGGATTAGAGGATGCTACAGTACTGAAAAGGACAACTCAATGGTAACTTAAACAAAAAATATTTATTTTACAGAAGTAGTGAGGTAGTTCCTTGAGTCTGTGGACAGGGAATAGTACCAGTACTGATAAAGCAGATTATATTACAAGAAATTTAGCAATGCAGTTATACTATATATACAAAGTAAACACAATATTATTTACTTGTTATCTTATCACTTCTATTGTTCAATAACAAGTATCGTCAACATATTCTTAATTCTAATCTCTCAGTAAAGCAAGTGTTAGTGTTACCCCTCTTTCTGTCACTGTTAGGAACTACCTAGGCAATGTACAAAATAGTCTGCAGGCCACAATGGAAGTTACAACTAGAGATGAGCGAACCGGCCGTGGTTCGGCTTGAGTTCGGTTCGTCGAACGGAGGTCTCGTTCGAGTTCAGTTCGGCGAACGTTCGACGAACCGAACTCGAACCGCATAGGAAACAATGGCAGGCAATCACAAACACATAAAAACACCTAGAAAACACCCTCAAAGGTGTCCATAAGGTGACAAACAACTCACAACACAACACAAACACATGGGAAAGTGACAAGGACATATACTCATGCGAAAACAAAAGAGCAGGACAAGGAAAAAGAGGAGGAGACACAGATATGAGTATATGCAAGGGAACGTCGATGCCATTACTGTGCAACTTGAGCCCTGCTCATTTTAGGCTTCCAATCTGGATAAATTGCCTGAGCTCACCACGTACGCCTTGGGGATCTTGTTGTGTCCCGCAGCCAGCGTTTTCTCGGAACGTGTCCTCAGTGCTGCTGGGGGTGTGCTGACAGCTAAGCACATGCATCTGTCCACTGACAATGTGGACAGACTAACGTTCACCAAGATGAACAAGTCATGCCTCTCAGAGGACTTTTCTTCCCCTGGCTCAGCCAGGGGAGGTGAAAGGCACGCGTATTTTTGAGAGTGCTTCATGCAAAGCATCTTTTTCATTTTGAAAATGGGGGTCAACTGATGCCAGTCAAGTGGGGTGTGTGTGGCCCAATTAGTGGAAACAAGGGAGACTGTGGTTGGAGTCCCCTCGCTTTTGAAAAAAGAACCAAGATGAACAAGTCATGGCTCTCAGAGGACTTTTCTTCCCCTGGCTCAGCCAGGGGAGGTGAAAGGCACACGTATTTTTGAGAGTGCTTCATGCAAAGCATCTTTTTCATCTTGAAAATGGGGTCAACTGATGCCAGTCAAGTGGGGTGTGTGTGGCCCAATTAGTGGAAACAAGGGAGACTGTGGTTGGAGTCCCCTCGCTTTTGAAAAAAGAACCAGGATGAACAGGTCATGGCTCTCAGAGGACTTTTCTTCCCCTGGCTCAGCCAGGGGAGGTGAAAGGCATGCGTATTTTTGAGAGTGCTTCATGCAAAGCATCTTTTTCATCTTGAAAATGGGGGTCAACTGATGCCAGTCAAGTGGGGTGTGTGTGGCCCAATTAGTGGAAACGAGGGAGACTGTGGTTGGAGTCCCCTTGCTTTTGAAAAAAGAACCAAGATGAACAAGTCATGGCTCTCAGAGGACTTTTCTTCCCCTGGCTCAGCCAAGGGAGGTGAAAGGCACGCGTATTTTTGAGAGTGCTTCATGCAAAGCATCTTTTTCATCTTGAAAATGGTGGTCAACTGATGCCAGTCAAGTGGGGTGTGTGTGGCCCAATTAGTGGCAATGAGGGAGACTGTGGTTGGAGTCCCCTCGCTGTGTTTTACATGCTTTTCGAAGGGCATGACATGCCTAAGAGGTTGAGTTTCAGCATCTGCAACTTGTTGGCTACAGAAAGGCTGCCTTTACACCCTTTTGAGACCGAAGATTTTCGAGACCTTATGCCCATTGCAGTGCCCCAAGAGCCGATGGCCATTCGCCACTCCTTCTCCAAGAAAGGCGTGCCCGCGCTACCACAGCAGGTCGCACACAACATCACCGATTCCTCGAGAAACTCTGTGTGTGACAGGGTGCATTTCACCACAGATACTTGGACCAGTAAGCATGGACAGGGGAGTTACATGTTGCTGACTGGGCACTGGGTAACTATGGTGAGAGATGGAGAAGGGTCTGCTGTACAAGTCTTTCCGTCCCCACGAGTTGTGTGCTTTAATCCTTCCTCTGTATGTACAAGTTCCTCCACTGCTTCTGCCTCATCAACCTCGTGTTGTTCCTGCACCTCAGCCCAAACCCTTTGTGGTCAGGCCACCCTTCCTTGTAACTGCGCCCAAGGAATCCCACACACCTCCTTACTATGCTGGCAGCAGAGCTCAAGGCCATCAGGCGGTCAAATGTTTACTTTGAAATGTAGGGGAAATGTGAGTCACACCGCTGAGAAGTTGTGGACGGTTAGCTCTGGAGACCAAGTTTCATCAATGGTTGTCTCCACTCAACCAGCAGACAGGGAAGGCCGGGTGTGACAATGATGCAAACATGGGTGCGGCCCTTCGCTGTGACAATGTGACACACGTGCCTTGTGTGGCTCACGTGTTGAATCTAATTCTCCAGCAATTTTTAAAACACCATCCCGGCCTACATGGCCTTGTGCAGCGGGCACGCTCGCTATGTGCTCACTTCCATCATTCGCACACAGCAGCTCAACAACTTTCGTCGCTCCAGAAGTCTTTAGGTCTGGTGGTTAAACGCCTGAAATGCGATGTGCCGACACGCAGGAATTTGAATCTGCACATGTTGCAGGCAGCGTTTGTGGCAGCACCGCCGAACCCTGCTGCAATACGTTATGACATATAGCCTGGCCTAACTTGATCCAGAGGTGGTGCAGATCACGCTGCTGGAGTCGTGTCAGATCAAGGACTTATGCACCCTTCTACACAGTTTACAAATGTCGACGAAGATGTTTAGCACTAGCAATGCCATTCTCAGCGTGACAATTCTGGTCATCTACATGATGGAGGACACTGTAAGCATTATTCGGAGTCAGGTGTTGGGACAAGAGGAAGGGGAGGAAGTACAGGAGGAGTCATATGCGGAAGGGATAACAAGATCTACGAGGTCCAGATGGTCAGCGGCACCTAGGTGGCAGTCATGGGGGGGGAGAGGGATTAACAAGGGCGCATAGTATCAGCAAAAAGTGTTGAGGAAGGTGCAGGAGCCCATGAAGAAATGGAGGACGAACTGGCGATGGGCATGGAAGACTCAGCAGATGAGTGAGAGCTTGCTCACATTTCGGTTGTGCGAGGTTGGGGGGAGAGGGCAGAGGAAGGAGGCACGATTCTCACCTCTCTGCCACCAACACACCAAGGACTTGGTCCTCCTGGATGCACAAGACACATGAGCGCCTTCTTGCTGCACTACCTACAACATGACCCTCGGATTGTACGAATTCGAAGTAATGCTAACTACTGGGTTGCCACACTGTTAGATCCCCGGTACAAGACAAAATTTGGCGAAATAATTCCTGCCATAAAAAGGGACGCACGTATACAGGAGTATCTGCAGAAGGTGGTACGCAATCTTAGATCTGCTTTTCCACTAAACACCAGTGCTGCACAGAGTGAATCTCAACGCTTTGTCATGGATAGGAGGATATGTTTTTTTACTTGTCCACATCTGAGGGATCGAGGGCTGGCTGCTGTGCTGAGATGGCATTGAGTACGGTGTCCCTGCAGAGTTGCACTTTTGGTCAGATACAAAATGAGTTGAAAAAGGACAGATGCTGGTGGAAAGGGGAACAGGTGTGTTGGAAAGGGGAAAAAAGTTTTTGTCCGTGGGTTTGGTGGTTAAGCAAAAGTAATATTTGCTGAAGAAACACCATCTGTTACGGTGGGACTGGCAGATTTGGATAAGGTGGTATATACTATGTTACCGCTATATAATGAAAATTAATAAGAAAAGAAAGAGAAAGGTATATATCCCCATCAGCAGTCAGTGTCCACCGTGCTCCCAGATGGAAAAGGAGAGGTTGGCAACTGGAAGGTTAGGTGGAGGATACAGACCTGTGTGGCTATGAAACTAATAGTAGCCTGAACCGAGTTAGACGCCACTCGGATCTGGAGACTGGGAGCCCTGTTACCGTCACAGGGTCCACACGCCCACCCAGCCCAGGAACTCCCTGTTAACATCACAGGGGCCATTGAGTACGCTGACCGTGTGCATTGGGGCCACACCTGTGGACAGCAGGCGCATCAGCAGCAGCAGGCCTGTTAATGCCACTGGGCTGCACAAACAGTACTGGTAGGACAGGAGCTGGTCTTAACCGTTCTGCGTTACCAACTGTGGTGGTGGCCTGCATCGACACCCTATCCTTGCCTACCTCTGGCCTACAGCCGCAATGGGTTCAACACATGGAGGTATGCTCTTTCGGAGCATAATAGAAGACTGCGCACCTCCTTGTTGGCTCCAGCCCGTTTTATAACCTGGGTCCGCCCCAAACCAGGGTGGACCACAATGCACCTCCTGGAGACAAAAGCAGAGTGACACATCATGAGTGGCATAACTAGCGTCCTATTTGGATCCGCAACTTCAATAATGACCTCATGGCTGCCACGACACAAACACCTCACCAGTCATCGTCTGACCATCAATAATGAGGTGACAAGTCATAGGGGCGGGCCTCTGCAAGCCATTTGGGAGTGGCCTGGCCACATCATCAGTACACCTGATGCCCTGTGGTCTATATGGGCCCCCCACATCAGGGGCAGGGCCAAAGAGTTCATTACCGGACCTAGTCTCTGATGCAGTAAGTGCCTGAGCATGCTCAGTAGCATGAAATACAGTCTCTGAAAAAAGACTATCAGCTTTAGCATGGTGTCTAGGCACAAAACAGGACTTAGACCCGGCACGGAATGCAAGTACCTGTGCAAAGAGGCTTTTCGCACTAAGTGTGGGAGCATGCGCTGTATCCCGAAATGAAGACTTAGCCTCAGCAATGGCACAGTCAGGCTGAGCATACTCACTAGGCGAAACACTGTAGTTAGGCTGCGGCTGGGGTAAATCGGCACACGCATGCGCACTAGCTGCCTCTCTACACTTAGACGTGGAGGAGAAATTGCTCTTCGGGTGTGCACTTGGAGATGCTGTCTATGAACAGAAGGAAAAGCTAAAGGTGTGTGTTACAGCAAGGAGCCACCGCGGAAACACTTCGTTCAATTGTGAGGGGAGTCATTTTGGAGTTTGGTGAGGATTACCGTAACGCCAGTGAGCAGCATCCTGTGCCACAGACCAACATTCTTACGGTGCTGTCTACACTGCTTACCGTGAGAGGAGCGTAAAGTCTGTATTTCTGGCAACTGGACATCACAGTACCCGGGTACGGTAGGCTGTGCCCAGACAATAATGCGGGCACGCAACACTTTGTTTTATTAGCAAAACACATATCTGTTCTGGGTAGGCCGACTATTTATAGACAATAAGACTTGCTGCCTCTAAACTGTCAAATTGTCACGTACAGTTTAAATCATAGAGGGTCAGTGACACATGTTTGCATTGACTGTTGATTTTCAAGATTTCCATGACTGTGTTGCAGAGCTGTGTTACCATCTGCCTTATCTGTGAGGCTTCAGCTAACAATGGTATTCAGGGGGGGTAATGTGTTTTGTCTATGTTTACGTAGATAACTGGGAAGCTCTTGTGATGCGCCACTGGTAAGTCGTGTTCGCACACACACACACACACACACGCACAAACACACAATTACTGCTACGCAGAGGGATTAGCAGGTAGTAGGCAACAGAATAGATTGTTCAATTATTTAAATTGTATGCATGGTTCTTATTGTTTGTTTTGGTAAAGTTAAACAATCATTTATCAACCCAACTGACTAGAGTCCTTTTCCTGTTGCCTGGTTTTGCTGCATACTGGGGAGCCCACCCTGTACACGACTTAAAATGAAGCATAAGTCGCAATGTGAATTTCACTGTGCTACAATGCGGCCTAGCGTGCCTGTGCAAACCACCGCCTGCCCCATCAAGTGCATCTGCGTGCTTTTCATCCTCTGTGACTGTGGGGACAGCAGTCTCACATGGTTTTTCACACTGAACTTCCACCCCTTTACACGCAACAGGAAGTGTGATTGGCAGGTCATCACTTGTTTTGGAAGTGGAAACAGATGGTATTGTTGAGCTGTCACACATCGAGAAAACCAACATTGGATGCAGGCTACATTATATCCACACCTGCACCTTCGTCACAGATTGGCTGGACTACCTGCAGTTAATTGCATTCCAGAAATGGAAAGGAGTGTAGAATGCACATGTGTTGTACCTTGCATGGCAGCAAAGGAACACTAACTTAGTATTACAGACAATTTTAGGAAGGCAGAAAAAAAGTCAGGTCTTTGGGCAAATTAAATAGCGTGGCAAAAGTGGACAGGTGGGTACAGTGGCCGTGTTCTGTGGGTACCAGGACAGTAAAAGAAGCCTCACTTTCTATCCCTCCTAATGATCAAATGCAGCAAGGAATTCCCTGAGTTTGCTATAAAATTAGCGTAGCAAAATGTGCATGAGGGTGTCATACAGAGGTGCTGCACATAGATTTGCACCAGTGGGGCACTAATGGAATACAACAGCCAGTTCTTGTATGCCACTAAATGGCAGTATTTTGTGCTATCATTATAGCTTATTAAAAACAGAGCAGGAGGGTGTCATGCAGAGGTGCTGCACATAGATTTGCCCCAGTGGGGCACTAATGGAGTACAACAGCCATTTTATTGTATGCCACTAAATGGCAGCATTTTTTGCTATCATTATAGCTTATTAAAAACAAAGCAGGAGGGTGTCATGCAGAGGTGCTAGAAATAGCTTGGCTGGCACCAGTGGGACAATAATGGAATACAACAGCCAGTTCTTGTATGCCACTAAATGGCAGCATTTTTTGCTATTATTATAGATTATTAAAAACAGAGCAGGAGGGTGTCATGCAGAGGTGCTGCACATAGATTTGCACCAGTGGGGCACTAATGGAGTACAACAGCCAGTTCTTGTATGCCACTAAATGGCAGCATTTTTTGCTATCATTATAGCTTATTAAAAACAGAGCAGGAGGTTGTCATGCAGAGGTGCTGCACATAGATTTGCACCAGTGGGGCACTAATGGAGTACAACAGCCAGTTCTTGTATGCCACTAAATGGCAGCATTTTTTGCTATCATTATAGCTTATTAAAAACAGAGCAGGAGGGTGTCATGCAGAGGTGCTGCACATAGATTTGCACCAGTGGGGCACTAATGGAGTACAACAGCCACTTTTATGATGCCACTAAGTTTCCTCAGTGTTTGCTAGTATAATGGCTTAGTAACAATGAGTTTGAGTGTGCAATGCAGGCAGACGTGCTGCAAATATCTTTGCACTAGTGGGACAATACAGAAGTCCAACAGCCACGTTTAGGATGCCACTAAGTTTACACAGTGTTTGCTAGTAAAATAGCTTAGTAACAATGAGTTTGAGTGTGCAAAGGGCAGGAGGGTACAGTGCCAGGATTGTGGGTCTGGGTACAGGAAAGGAAGCCTCCCTTTCTTTCCCTCCTAATGGGGAAATGCAGCGAGGAAATCCCTGACCTTAGCTACACAGACGCTGTCATCTTGTGTAGCTGTTAAAATCTGTTTTCACTGCCCTGACTGTCACCTATGGCTCTGACCCTGCCTGTATTAGCCCTTAGAAGGGCTGAAAGAAACTTCTATCCCTATTCTGTATAGCGCTGTGTATAGAGCGTACACAGCAGTATCGGAGACAGGAGCTACGCCGGCGGTGACTGACACCCAGACGCAGAAGAGATAATGGCGTCTGGACGGGCAGATACTCGTTTTTATAATGCAGGGACATGTGACATGGACATCCTATCACACATGCCGTTCCTTCTCTGGCTAAAAGTCCACTTAGCTGTGTGTGTGTGTCTGGGATTGGCTGACATGCTGGCCCGCCCCACTACACGCGCGCGCTTAGGGAAGGAAGACAAGGAAAAAAAAGAAATGGCGATCGCCATTATACAAACAGCAGTGATCTGAATGCACTGTTCCCGCACACTATACACTGAAATTTCATAATAGTGTGAGTCACAGAGTGACTTACACTATTACAGCGGAAAGCCAACTAGTAATTAGCTTGTCTTTTTGCTGCTAGAACCGTTCTCGAGCATATCTAGAACTATCGAGCTTTAGCAAAAAGCTCGAGTTCTAGTTCGATCTAGAACAGCCCCCAAAATCACTCGAGCCGCGAACTGGAGAACCTCGAACCGCGAACCGCGCTCAACTCTAGTTACAACACTACTAGGCCGAAGCGCGGTCCAGTGCCTACTCAGTACCATAGTCTGGACAGGAAGCAATGGCCCCGTATCACTGTGGTCTTCTTCTGGATACAGTATCATGGGGGTCTTTTCCAGGAATAGGTATTCGGTCTTCTTCAAGAGTCAGTATTTGATCTTCAGCAAGCATTGTTGACCTTAGGGAGATCAACATATCCACTGCGGAGACACCATCACGTGTTTCTCAACGCAGTGATTCTAGAGCATTGCCCCCTGGGAAGTATGCAAATAAGAAAGCCGCGGAGACACCATCACGTGTTTCTCAACGCTGACAGGAAACTAGCCAGGTCTTTCACCGGGAAGGAACAACCACGGGAAGGGCAGTCTCCAGTCAAGGAGACCACCTATACCAAACATGGTATCCATCCACAGACCTGGCTAGTTTCCTGTCAGCGTTGAGAAACACGTGATGGTGTCTCCGCGGCTTTCTTATTTGCATACTTCCCAGGGGGCAATGCTCTAGAATCACTGCGTTGAGAAACACGTGATGGTGTCTCCGCAGTGGATATGTTGATCTCCCTAAGGTCAACAATGCTTGCTTAAGTAGTCTTTTACTAGGCATTGCCCCCACTAGCCAGATTCCTACTCCACACTGATGAGGGGCAAATACCCCGAAACGGCTGTCTGTGGATGGATACCATGTTTGGTATAGGTGGTCTCCTTGACTGGAGACTGCCCTTCCCGTGGTTGTTCCTTCCCGGTGAAAGACCTGGCTAGTTTCCTGTCAGCGTTGAGAAACACATGATGGTGTCTCCGCGGCTTTCTTATTTGAGTATTTGATCTTCTTCTGGAATCACTATTTGGTATTCTTCTGGAATCGCTATTTGGTCCTCTTCTGGTATCGGTATTCGGTCTTCTTCTGGAACCGGTATTCGATTTTTTTCGAGAGTCAATATTTGTTTTTCTTCTGGCTGTAAGCCTGCTCCACTGTACACACGTCCGTACTGGTACAGGTTCAGGCAGCAACTCCTTCTCTGCTATCCAGGGCTTTATATTTAGTAACTGTGCTACAATTGTCATCTGACATGGTGTCTCCTCTTATCTGCTCGCTAGAGGACACTAACATAGGTCTTCAGTTCCTATTGTTGTTATTCTTCCCGCCTTCCCATGTTTTACCTCTTTTAGTTACCAGATGGCGATGTTTATTTGCAGACGCTCGGTTTAAGCACTGCTACCTGTGTCTCTTCATCCCTTCATCCTCTTGCATTTCCTCCTTTTAAAGGTCACCAGTCCTCAGGCAAGAGGAATTACTCTTCATCTTGATGCTCTTTGGAGGTAGGCCCAATGTCTCCAGGATTTTTGCACTTTCTTGTGTCTTCTGAATTATGAGCTGCCAGATTAAATCCTTCAACAAATTCCTTGTATCTTGTGGGGGGAACACTGGCATTCGCATGTTGTGTTCCTCTGGAACACAGACCCAGTTACACTAGGTTTAGCCTCTGACCCATTTTTTGTTTGACCTTGGTGACCGAAGCACTACTTTTCTGGGCTCTGTAGGTACCGCTCACCAATTATCTTCATTGTCAGCAGCCACCCATAGCACAACATTTCTTTGTTTCTTAGGGCCTCAGCTAATGCTGCATCCCTTCAGACATGCAGGGATGGAGCATGTTATGATGTAGCAACCCTTTGGAGCCTCTTTCTCTCCTTTGGCTTCATAAACCGGGTTTTTGGGATGAACTCTCCTCGTTACTCAGTGGAGAATTGCCTCCTATCTATAGTTCAAGTTTCCCTTGGGTTTCTTGCTGGTATCATCACTCAATCTCCAGGCTGTAAGGGAGTTATGACCTGAATTGAGGTCACATCTGGATGGTTTAGCTCCTGGAATTTTTGGTCAACGAGGCAATGCCAGTGTTCTCTCACCCAGGTGGTCATACTGATTCTAGTGCAATCTTCCTCTGGGTAGAGTTCTAGTTTGGTGATCCCATGGCCATTACTACCAAAGAGCAGCAAGTATGGTGTGTACAAAGTTGTGATGTACACTAAGTTCACTAAGTTGTTATACACCCACACTAAAGGGCCCATTACACGCTATGATATATCAAACGATATGTCGTCGGGGTCATGTTGTAAGTGACAAACATCCAGTATCGTTTGACATATCGTAGCGTGTAACAGATACGAGCAACTGTGAACAAGCAAAAATACTCACCTTATCGTTGCTCGTTGACACATCAATCATTTTCAGAAAAAATCGAACGTCCTTCTGCGTGCCGGTTGTTCAATGTTCCCGAGGCAGCACACATCGCTCCGTGTGACACCCAGGGAACGATGAACTGCAGCTTACCTGCATCCCACCGGCAATGCGGAAGGAAGGAGGTGGGCGGGATGTTACGTCCCGCTCATCTCCGCTCTTCCGCTTCTATTGGGCGGCCGCTGTGTGACATTGCTGTGACGTCGAACATCCCTCCCCCTTCAGGAAGAGGATGTTCGCCGCCCACAGTGAGGTCGTTAGGAAGGTAAGTACGTGAGACGGGGGTAACCGACTTTGTGCGACACGGGCAACAAATTGCCCGTGTTGCACAAACGATGGGGGCGGGTGCGATCGCACATGCAATCGCACGATAAATCGCCATGTGTAAAGTGGCCTTTACTCTGAAAAAAAACTCCGGCCACTTAATCTTCTTATAATTTTCCAGTGTTTTTAGCATCCGAAGTGTTTGCAGGCTCGATTTCCCTGAGGGTGATAGGGCGTTGTTTGGTACTTTTTGATGCCATAGAGTTGATGTAAGTTTTCCATAACTCTCCCCTGGAAGCATGCACCCTGATCAGAATGAATCCTTTCCAGACACCAAAACACAAGTGTGAAGACTGTGTAAATGGCTCAGGCCTCTAACTTGGCCATCTGTTCCTCACTGTAAACTTTTTAAAGTAGTCTGTGTTCACCAGACAGTATTCACAACCGTTATGAGATAGGCTGATCATAAGGTAGTCAACCATTAACACTTCCAGCACTTCCGATGTACATATCACTTGAGTGAGCACCTTCTGCTCTTGAGGCTTAGTCAAATCACACTGCCAGCACTGACAGACTTCTTACACCACCAGACATAGTTGAGGCCAGTACACCAGCCACTACAACCACTGGAAGGTCCTTTCAGCTGTAAAGGGCATGCCTTTCTCATGAATCTCGCTTGCCAGACTCAACACCATCTTTTCTGGAATCACTAATTGTTCCAAATTCTCATTGCAATTGTATCCACCTGTACAACAGGCCATTCTTCATGCAGAGATACTCCCATTGGCTTAGTGTCTGTAAGGCACTAATAAACAAGGCTCCCATTTCTTCTCTGCTTGGCTTCTTGCCTAGAGTCACCTACTTTTGCAACTTTGCCAGCTCTTGACCTAACTGTTGCAATTATACCCATTCATAGGGGTTGCCAACCTACTATTCAGATTTTTCTGCACAGCTGGCCCCAAATTCAAGAACGGCCAATTTTTTTGTTTTTACAGACATCCATGCCCCTTTAGGCCACGCCCACTAGATATGACTACACCTATTACAATGACCACAACCCCTAATACATACAGAATAAGATTCAGGTACTGTAAATCACTCCCAGTATATAGGATAAGTGGTACTGTGCAGTGAATATATACAAAATAGTACAGATACTGAGAATTACACTCAGTATACAGGATCGGTCGGAGAAGTGGTACTATGCAGTGTATATAAATAAAAAAATACATATACCGAGTATCACACCTACTATAGAGGTCAGGAAATGGGGTCCTGTGCAGTTTATATATACAGTAAATTCAGATACTGAGAATTACACCCAGTATAGAGTACAGGAGTTTTGGTACTGTGCATTGTATATATACAGATAATACAGATACTGAGATTACACCCAGTATACAGAACAGGAGAAGTGGTCTTGTCAGTGTGTATATATACACAGAATTATTCAGACACTGAGAATTACCCCCAGAATTTTAGGGAAAAAGTCCAGCAGCAGCATCCTTAGGTATGTTAGGCAATAAAATCCATTCATTTAGAAATTCATTAAAAACACAATATTGAGTAAAAAAGAAAATAAGGATAGTAGTCCCAATAAAATCAATTACGCGTTTTGAACATGTTCTTAATAATAATAATGTAAGGTATCAAACAGGTGTCTCCATTTTAACATAAAGAGGGGAGGAAATGACAATGAAAAGGATGATCACATGGTATGGTACAAGGTCCTGATAAATTTATGCTAATTAAATTAAAAATAAATATGAATACAAAAGTAAAGAACAGAATTTTATAAATATATATTAAGTCTGACTTAAGATTAAGTCCATTAGGTACTCGCTTGTCCAAATTTAAAATCCAGAGTGTCTGACGTTGGTGCAGAATCTGCAACTTATCTCCACCTCTCTTCGGTAGAAGAGTACTTTCTAATGCATTAACCCTCAAATCTGTACCATTTCCATTGTGCACACATAGATAAAGTGATGGGATGCACCTGAGAGATTACAAGTCGTGTAATTTTGTGCATTTTAGATGTATTCCAAGATGAGTCTTCTGATTGGACGTGTGGTTAACCAGCAATAGTTCTTGGACCAATGAATTTGTTTCATGACGTTTAAAACATGTTTGCTGTCAATCACATGGCTAGGAGAGCATTGTACTCCCAACGGCAGCGGTGGTACTCCCAATTACCGCACACCACGGGTGGCATCACAAACTATACCTTTTGCCCTGTAAATAACCCCCCTTCTACATTTGAGTGTGGCCCCCAGCCCCCGGGTCCGGAGACCCTCGAGCCACGAGTAATCACCACCCCTGGATCCGAGCGGATCGATCCGCTGCAGGGGCGGCACATATGTCTGGAAGGCACTGGATATTTAAGGCTCCTTCACCCTGTAGGGAGGTGCCTCAGCAATTAGGTTCCTGATTAGTCTAATCCCATCAGTATTTCAGTCTGCTGTCTGGTTGTTGTCCTGCCTCTCTGTATTCCCAAACCTGTCCTGCCTGTCTCTTGAATCAAAACTTTTCCTGCCATCTCCAGTTCCTGAACCCAATCTAATTATCTGTGAACCCAAATCCGATCTTCCTGTCTCCAGTACCTGCCTGTCTAGCTTATCTCCAGAATGTACTCTGTATTGTCAATATCCACTACCCGCTCCATCCTGCCTGCCCTCTGTACCTGCATTCCTGACTTTTGGGTCAGCTTCTGCAGTCTCGGGGAGTGCCCTGGAGTGCTACCTGGTGTCTACCGGCAGCCCAGTCCATCCTCACTATCAGAGGCTCAAGTTAAAACCTGGTAGGCACTTAGTCATGCCCCTTCAGGGTAAGGCCGGCTTTGCACACTACGACATCGCAGGTGCGATGTCAGTGGGGTCAAATCGAAAGTGACGCACATCCGGCGTCACTTGCGACGTCGTAGTGTGTAAAACCTTTTTGATACGATGAACGAGCGCAAAAGCGTCGTTAACGTATCATCAGTGTAGTCTCCGACATTTCCATAATGCCGGTGCAGCGACAGGTAAGATGTTGTTCCTCGTTCCTGCGGCAGCACACATCGCTGTGTGTAAAGCCGCAGGAGCGAGGAACATCACCTTACCTGCGTCCCTGCTGCTATGAGAAGGAAGGAGGTGGGCGGGATGTTTACATCCTGCTCATCTCCGCCCCTCCATTGCTATTGGCCGCCTGCCATGTGACGTCGCTGTGACGCCGCACGGCCCGCCCCCTTAGGAAGGAGGCGGTTCGCCGGCCAGAGCGACGTCGCAGGACAGGTGAGTGCATGTGAAGCTGCCATAGCGATAATGTTCGCTACGGCAGCTATCACAAGATATCGCACGTACGACGGGGGCGGGGACTATCGCACTCGACATCGCAGCATCGCCATGCGATGTCATAATGTGCAAAGTACCCCTAAGCCCAGTCCGCGGCGCTGTGCGTTCACACCAGCTAGCGTACCACTGTGCATATGTTTAGTCTTTTGAACTTGCTTCAGGTTTCCAAAGAGATGGAAGCCACTTACTATTTTATGCTTTCAAATTTAAAAAAAAGCTGGCGGAAAATGAGCAAAAGGTTGCCAAATAGTTTCTTAAATAGAACTCATACCTATTAGTCTATGGGGATGTCACATTTCGGTGAATTGAGTGGTCCACACAAAATCCCAGATTTTGATTTGCATTATGGATCAAACTATCAAATGGGTCTGTGTAAAATCAGACAGTACTTAGATACCTTTTCCATATTGTCTGTTTTTCACAGAATCTTTGAGGGGAGAAGCTTGAGAAACCTTCACATTTTTTTAACAAGAACTGATGAAATACAGTAAATGGTGAACACTACTGACCAAACGCTGATCAACATCTGATCAAAAACACTAAAGAAACTTGGACCTTTTCTTGTGTACAACAAAAATCACTGACGTCTAAATAAACCTTTACTGGGGAACAGTGATCTTACTTGAATGAATTCCCAATGGGCAGACTTTCAGCTGTTATCACTTCCACTTCCTCGCATGCTACAAACTAAATTCATAAAGGAAAACCCATATGAAGCAAAGGGTAAATTACTGAACTTAGGACAATAGTAGTCTACCAGAGTAAGGATGTGTTAATGGAAGAAGGACAGGAACTGAACACTATTATGATAAACAACCTGATGTACATTGATTTTCTGAAAATTTTGGGGTGTTGCCAGTTTCACAAAAGGATAAAAAAGTTTTAGTTAAAGAGACAAAAATATTATCAGGTACATACTTTATTATATGTGTAAAGTAGTATTATAATGCGTTTCCTATACAATGACCCTTTCTGAAAGTTAGCATGATCTAATGGACAGCTAAATTAAATCTTTATGTAGCATCCATTTTTAACTGACCATACACTAGACACATTGCAACAGGATGGATGAATAGGAATCAAGCAGGGATGAATGTAAGCATAAACACAAAAATCCCAAATGGTGGAGCAAACCAAACATAATCCTAGAACAATAAATCACTCTTCACCTAGAGTCTGAAGTTCTTCATATTTTCCCATTTGGCCTTCAGTTTAAAACAATTTGTGCAAAAATGATCCCATTCACAATATAAACAGAGTCCGCTATATAGATGATGGGAATAATCTGTTGCAACCAATCTGCTTGGATTCTGGTTCATCCATTCTGAAAGGAAATTGAAGCCATTCTTAAATGTGACACGGTATCGAGCATGTTTTCCTTTGATAATTCTTTAAAATATAAGTCGATTTGGGTGGGAAGAGAAATTAAGTTATCGAGGGTGGAGGGCAAATCTCTGTCAATAAATTAATCTTTGATCCGACTGGATAAGCCGACATGGAAGACAGCCAGGCATTGTTCCTGGCCAAGCGAAGAGGGTACGGAACTGGATTGCATTCTGCCCCACATAGTTAATATTTTCTCTGTTATGCAAGTATGGAATCAGCGGTAGAGTGGACACGAGCCAGTTGGTCAAATGCATTATGGTAGGCAGACAAGAAGCATGGTAGGGAATGCATCATAGGGTCATCTGCTCTTACAATGGTGCAAACTACGCCTATTATCCACATGTGTATTCCAACACTGGTAAGAGGGAAAATAAAGCCTATCTCACAGCAGCAGGACCTGCACCCTACTGGTGTAACGCCTGGTCCCACCAGACCCCGGGGGGGGAGCTCTCCCTCACATCTGCCCAGTCCCAGCATGGCTCCCACATGCACTCCTGCCCCCACTCCCAGGCAGAGAAGGCCTTCCACTTACCGGCCCCAGGGCTCTGCAGACGTTTCTCCCACTCCAAGGCCTGCTGCAGTTTCCTCCTCACACAGAATTGCTGTAGGTGATTCTAGGCTGCGTGCGAGGCCACGCCCCCTTTCTTAAGTGGCATGCCCCAAATCCTGAAGTGATCTCAGAGGTCACCTGCTGCCTAATAGGTATTTAAGTTCACTTCCCCCGGCAGCAGGCGCCCGAGCAACGCCTCTATTAGTGCATTGCCAGTGTCCTAATCTGTCTATGCTATTGTTTATGATCCGTACATTTGTTACCTGATTCTAATCCTGTGTGTCACCGTAGTGCCATCTATACCATTCCGGCTGTGGACGTCACCACCTATTCCTACCGTGGACGTCACCGTGCCATACCTGCCGTGGACACTATCTGTACCGTACCGGCTGTGGTCGTCACCACCCATTCCTACCGTGGACGTCACCGTGCCATACCTGCCGTGGACACTATCTGTACCGTACCGGCTGTGGACGTCACCTGCTGTGAAACATCTCCGGTGCCACTTCCGTGTTCCGCCTGCCGCGGACATCGTACCCGAGCCACGCCTGGCCGTACAGAGACTCCTACCTCCGGTCCCTGGCTGCCGTGCATTTAGGCCTTCTGGGGAGGCGCCGCACAGTCCCTGTATAGGGGTTCGCTGCTGGCCGTCTTCTCAGGGGAGTCCGGTGCACGGTCCAGTGGGTCCACCTCCGGACGTTCGCCGCTCCTCGGTGAGCGTAACAGTTTGCTCGGGCCATGGACTCCGCCGGGATCACGGTTAACCCGCTGAATGACCTGCAACAGGAGCTCTCCCGCCAACGTGAGACCCAAGCAAGGTTCGTGGCTTACATAAAGTCTGTGGAATCCCGTCTGGCATCCATGCAAACCTCCGTATCCTCCGACAGCTCCCAGTTGAGTGAACTACTGCAGGAACTGTCCCGCCAGCATGAGGCCCAGAGACGCATGGCTGAAGATATGGCGGCCGTGGATTCCCGTCTAAATGCCCTGCAGAATCCGGCCTCCTCTACAACTCCCGACTCTGCAGGATTATCGACATACATGTCTCCTTCTCGCCTGGCCTCCCCACCCATGTATGGAGGGGATCCCCGTTTGTGTCGCGGTTTCTTAAACCAGTGCTCCCTGCACTTTGAGCTGTCGCCGCTGCAGCAAGCGACCGATCGCTCGAAAATCGCATTTATCATGTCTCATCTGACTGGTCAGGCTCTGGCTTGGATGAATCCGCTCTGGGAAAAGAATGACCCGACCGTCCAAGTCCTGTCCGTCTTTCTGACCACCTTCCGTAAGGTGTTCGATGAGCCAGGCCGTCTCTCATCTACTGCCTCTTCACTCATGAGAATCCACCAGGGGAATCTCACCGTGGGACAGTATGCAATCGAGTTCCGCACTCTGTCCTCCGAGCTCAAGTGGAACAATGACGCCTTGGTAGCTGCCTTTTGGGAAGGGTTATCCGGAAAAATCAAGGATGAACTGGCCGGCCGGGATGTACCTACCACCCTGGAAGAGCTGATCTCTCTGGCTACCCGTATTGATCTCCGCTTCCAAGAGCGTGCCAGAGAGGTCACCCGGGCAAGAAGAACCCCGCGCCTTGCGCCCACCTTCCAAAGGCCGATGTCACTTCCCTCCACCAGGCCTACTGCTCCGCACGAGCCCATGGAGGTCGACCGCGTCACTGAGTCCAGACTGCGACAGAGGAATCGGAGAATGGCAGGAGAGTGCTTTTACTGCGGAAGTGCCAAACATCTGATTCAGGACTGTCCAGTAAAGCCGGGAAACTACAGAGCCTAGGGTCCATCGGAGAGGCCACCCTAGGTCACGCCAAGTCCTCTCCTTTTCTCCAGGTGCCCGTATCCCTGTCCTGCGGCTCCATCCGGTTGTCAGTACATGCGTTCCTGGATTCTGGCTCCGCCGGGAACTTTATCCAGCAGTCCGTGGTGGATCTACACCAGATTCCCGTCCGATGTCTTGCTACCCCCATCAGTCTGTCTTCCGTGGATGGAAAACCGCTTTCCGAACCCATCCGGTTCATCACAGAGAACTGTACAATGCAAGTGGGGTTGCTACACTCTGAGACAATCGCCTTCCATGTGCTCCCTGGCATGGCACATGCTCTTCTTCTGGGAATACCCTGGCTTCGGTCACACAAGCCTGTGCTCGACTGGGATTCCGGAGACATCCTGCAATGGGGTGCTTCTTGCCACAATCACTGCCTGACACCAGTGCATCCTCCGCACCCACCAGTCAAACCGGTCAACCTTCCCGGGTTACCTCCCGCCTACTGGTCCTTTTCCGATGTCTTTGACAAAAAGGAAGCTGAGACGTTGCCGCCACACAGACCCTACGATTGTCCCATCGACCTGCTCCCAGGTACAACCCCTCCTCGTGGGCGCATCTACCCACTGTCGCGAGAAGAGACCCAAGCCATGTCTGACTACATAAAGGAGAATTTAGCACGAGGCTTCATCCGAAAAACCTCCTCTCCCGCCGGAGCGGGATTCTTCTTTGTGGGAAAAAAGGATGGGGGTCTACGGCCCTGCATTGACTACCGCGGATTGAATAAGATCACGGTGAAAAACAGGTATCCGCTACCCCTTATACCGGAACTGTTTGACCGTTTCCGAGGTGCCAAGATCTTTTCCAAACTAGATCTCCGGGGTGCGTACAATCTGGTTCGCATTCGGTCGGGAGACGAATGGAAGACCGCGTTCAACACTCGTGATGGGCACTATGAATACCGAGTGATGCCCTTCGGGCTCAGTAACGCACCGGCGGTCTTCCAGGAGTTTGTGAACGACGTCTTCCGTGATCTTCTCTACACCTGCGTAGTTGTGTATTTAGATGACATCCTTATCTTCTCTCCGGACTTGCATACCCATCGAAGACATGTCCGTCTGGTCCTGCGGAGATTGAGAGAGAATCGCCTTTACGCCAAACTCGAGAAATGCCTGTTTGAGCAGACCTCGTTACTCTTCCTTGGCCACATAGTCTCGGATACCGGCCTGAAGATGGATCCTGACAAGGTTTCAGCCGTACTGAAATGGCCCCGTCCGGAAGGGTTGAAGGCTATCCAGCGATTCCTGGGATTCGCCAACTATTACCGGCAATTCATTCCACATTTCTCATCTCTGGTGCGCCCCATATCCTCTCTCACTCGCAAAGGGGAGAACCCGAAGAAATGGACACCGGAAGCTGAAGAATCGTTCCTGTCCCTTAAACGTGCCTTTGCTTCTGCTCCAGCCTTACACAGACCCGACATTAACCAGCCGTTTATCCTTGAGGTAGATGCCTCCTCATCCGGAGCCGGTGCGGTCCTTACACAGAAAACGTCAGAGGGTAAGACAGTAACCTGTGGCTTCTTTTCTAAGGCTTTCTCCCCAGCAGAACGAAACTACTCAATCGGAGACCGTGAGTTGCTGGCTGTCAAGCTGGCTCTGGAGGAATGGCGATACCTGCTGGAAGGGTCATTGCATCCAGTTACCATCTATACTGACCACAAGAATCTGGCATATCTTCAGACAGCCCGCAGGCTAAACCCCCGACAGGCCCGATGGTCATTATTCTTTGCCCGCTTTGATTTCGTTCTGCATTTCCGTCCAGCCGAGAAGAACCTGAAAGCCGATGCGCTGTCTCGATCATTCCTGTCAGAGGACCAGGAGGATGAACCTCGGCACATCATTGAACCTTCCAAACTAATGGCGGCTCCAGTCGGCATGCATCACCTTCCTCCCGGTAAGACGTTTGTTGCTGAGGTCGATAGAGAACGTGTACTCCGGTGGGGACACTCTTCCAGAATAGCAGGTCACGTGGGTCAAAAGAAATCTCTGCAATTGATATCCCGATATTACTGGTGGCCAGGATTACGTCAAGACGTCCAGGACTTTTGTTCATCCTGTTCCTCCTGTGCCCGGAACAAGGTCCCGAAGACCCTTCCAGCGGGCCCTTTGCTTCCTTTACCTGTACCATCCGCTCCATGGCAACATATCGGCATGGATTTCATCACGGACCTGCCAAAATCGTCTGGCTGCACAGTCATCTGGGTGGTAGTGGACCGGTTCTCCAAGATGGCCCACTTCACACCACTCTCCGGGCTACCGTCCGCTCCGGTTCTTGCTGACTTCTTCATCCAACACATCTTCCGGCTTCATGGCTTGCCTCTCCATATCGTGTCCGACAGAGGGGTCCAGTTCACCGCTCGGTTCTGGAGAGCAGTCTGCAAGATGATGGATGTGGAATTGGACTTTTCTTCTGCCTACCACCCTCAGTCCAATGGGCAAGTGGAGCGCATTAACCAAATCCTGACTAACTATCTCCGCCACTTCGTGGACGAACACCACAGCGACTGGGTCAAACTGCTTCCGTGGGCCGAGTTCTCCTATAACAACCATGACAGTGAGTCCTCTGCTAAATCTCCGTTCCAGGTGGTGTATGGACAGCGACCCAAAGTGCCGTGTCCTGTGACAAGTTCCTCAGGCAACCCTGCAGCTGATGACCTCGTGAGGTCCTTCTCCGCCATCTGGGCTGAGACCAAGTCGGCTCTGGAACGGTCCTCTGTCCGCATGAAGAAACACGCTGACAAGAAACGTCTGGATGTTCCTTTCTTCCGACCCGGAGATAAAGTCTGGCTCTCGTCCAAGTATGTCCGCCTGAAACAGCCGTCTTACAAGCTGGGTCCCCGCTTCATTGGTCCCTTTGAAGTGCTCCGACGGATCAATGAGGTGTCCTACAAGTTGAAGCTGCAGTCGACACTTCGCATCCCGAACTCCTTCCATGTGTCCCTCCTCAAGCCGGTGGTCCTGAGTCGTTTCCATGGTGATCCTGGGGTCTCGCCTCCTCCTGTTGGTGATGATGACGTTTATGAGGTAAAAGCCATCCTTGCGGCTAAGGAGGTCCGAGGTAAAACCTATTATCTGGTGGACTGGAAGGGGTTCGGTCCTGAGGAGAGGACGTGGGTACCTGCGGAGGACGTGGATGCTCCTCGTCTCCTCCGGAGCTTCCTGAGGAGGAGGGGGCTTCAGGGGGGGGGGGGTACTGTAACGCCTGGTCCCACCAGACCCCGGGGGGGGAGCTCTCCCTCACATCTGCCCAGTCCCAGCATGGCTCCCACATGCACTCCTGCCCCCACTCCCAGGCAGAGAAGGCCTTCCACTTACCGGCCCCAGGGCTCTGCAGACGTTGCTCCCACTCCAAGGCCTGCTGCAGTTTCCTCCTCACACAGAATTGCTGTAGGTGATTCTAGGCTGCGTGCGAGGCCACGCCCCCTTTCTTAAGTGGCATGCCCCAAATCCTGAAGTGATCTCAGAGGTCACCTGCTGCCTAATAGGTATTTAAGTTCACTTCCCCCGGCAGCAGGCGCCCGAGCAACGCCTCTATTAGTGCATTGCCAGTGTCCTAATCTGTCTATGCTATTGTTTATGATCCGTACATTTGTTACCTGATTCTAATCCTGTGTGTCACCGTAGTGCCATCTATACCATTCCGGCTGTGGACGTCACCACCTATTCCGTTCGCTGCTGGCCGTCTTCTCAGGGGAGTCCGGTGCACGGTCCAGTGGGTCCACCTCCGGACGTTCGCCGCTCCTCGGTGAGCGTAACAACTGGTTCCTGTACAGACTAGTATGCCTAGCTGCTCAGCCCCTAATGTATTCTGCACAGGCTTGAATATCCCTAGCCGCAACACCTGCATCTTGGACCTGTCTGCCTAAAAGGTCATGGAGGTGTTCCTATAAACCAAGATAGGGAAAATGTGCAGAGATAGGTAAAGACCCATGGTGAGGATATTTAAAACACGTGGAAAAGGTTAAAAAGTAAATGCAAGCTATGGAATCAAACAAGATAAAGGTGTGGATAAGATAAATGAGATGAAACAAAGCAAATACCAAACTAATCTCTGTCTATCATGCACCAATCCCTAGCAGCAGGGTTGGAACTCCTTAGCAGAATCCACATAAGAATAGCTAGAGAAGGCTATTATTAGATAACTATAAAAAGACCCTCCTAGGAGTTGATAGGACAGAGAAAATGAGCAAGTGAGACTACCTGATAACTGCAAGCCAAAATAGAAGCAAAGGTAAAAGACCATCAGGATTTGGTCAGGGACTGACTGGGAGGTAGCTCAGCAGGGAAGGAATATGACCATGCAGCACAAAGTGACTGGATCGAGTTCTGAACTGGAAGTATGACTGTACCCTCCATTCCATTAAAGGCCTCTGGACACTCAGAGAGCCCATCCTCTGATGTCGCTCTCACCAGATGATCTGCATGAAGATCCTCTGCTTTGACATAGGAGTTATCTTCCATATAATAACCCTTCCACTTCAGAAGAAACTGCAACTGGCATCTGACATGCCTGGAACCAAGAACTTGCTACACCTCATACTCCCTATCCTCCTCCAAATCCACCTAAACTGTGTACCGAGGATCAGATGTATCATCAAACCTCTTAAGAGGAGAATGGAAGTAGTTACACACGTGGTCAAAATTGTTGGTACCCCTCATTTAATGATAAAGAAAAGGCACAATGGTCACAGAAATTACTTGAATCTGCCAAAAGTAATAATAAATAAAAAAATCTATGAAAATGCGCAAATGAAAGTCAGAAATTGCTGTTAAACCATATGTCGCGGGCGGAGGAGGGGACGCTGCGCTCTCCCACTGCTCGGGTCTGGCTGGTGCTCGGTGGTGGCTCGAGCGGTGGGCCGGATCCCGGGGTCTCGACCGGCGTTCCTCACCTGTGAGTGAAATGGGGATTTGGTTGAGGGGATTGGATATTGTCCGTGATGCCACCCACGGTTGTGGGGATATTGGTGACACCACCGCTGCTCTAGACGGGGATCCCGGGAGCGGTGACAGGGAGCAGCCTTGTTGTTAGTTCTCCCCTCCGTGGGTAGGGGGTTAGTTGTCCCGGTGATGGGGGTAAGGTGGGATGGCAGGCGGGTTACAGGGCCTGGTGAGCTGCAGGGTCGCGGGGGCAGAGCTGTGCCGCACGGCACGGTGGTACTCACTCAGCCAATGATGAGGACACAGTTCTCGGTAAAACACACGGCTGGATGGACGGGTCCCACAGACGGCTGCGGTGTTGTTTCTCCCGGCAGGTTGATGGTGACTGCCTTTCCCTGCGCCTATGCACGGTAGATGGTTCCAATGGGTTCCCACCGGTAACCCGCTCCCCAGCTTGGATATGGGCTGGAGGAGCCCCTTTTGCCCGCAGGCTCTGGCCCTGAGAAACGGTTGCCTTGGTGGTGGCGGTGTCTCCCTCTCTTGGTTGGACTGTTGCCTTCTGTCGGGACTTGGCTGCTGGGAAACCCAGGAAGTTCCCTTCACTAACGAATTCGGCAAATTCACGGCGACTCCTAGCCTTGCCGGGGTCCGTAAGCCCCTGCCAGATGGTGCTGGCTTCTCTTTGTGTACCGGTCCGGTACTGCCGGGCCACCGCCCGTCCACGGTCCTTACCGCAGACTCTGATAGGCCACTCCTGCAGACGGTCACCACAGTCTGCCAACCTTGCTGATCTGTCCGGGCCACACACCCGGACCAACTTCAGTCTGCTCAGCCACTTTCCTTCCTTCCACTTTCACTTCCCTAGCTGAACCCTCTCTACTCCTCAACTCTTCTGCCTGCTTTTCCCGCCTCCAGGACTGTGAACTCCTCGGTGGGCGGGGCCAACCACCTGGCCCACCCCCTGGTGTGGACATCAGCCCCTGGAGGAAGGCAACAAGGGTTTTGTGTCTGACTTCGGTGTGCCTGACCGGGAGTGTGGGGTGTGTGGGTGTTGTTCTCTGTGGCCCCTGGCTTGTCCAAGGCGCCACACATACTTCCACAGAATTTTTAAAAAAATAAAACTCATGAAATAGGCCTGGACAGAAATGATGGTATCCGTAACTTAATATTTTGTTGCACAACCTTTTGAGTCAATCACTGCAATTAAACAATTCCTGTAACTTTCAATGAGACTTCTGCACCTCTTTACAGGTATTTTGGACACTCCTCAAGAGCAAACTGCTTCAGTTGTCTCATGTTTGAAGGCTGCCTTTTCCAGTCGGCATGTTTCAGCTCTTTCCAAAGATACTCAATAAGGATTTAGGTCAGGGCTCATAGAAGACCATTTCCAATGTTTTCCTCTGAGCCATTCTTGGATGTTTTTAGCTGTGTGTTTTGGGTCATTATCCTGTTGCAAGACCCATGACCTGCGACTGAGACCAAGCTGTCTGACACTGGGCAGCACATTTCTCTAAAGAATTCCTTGCTAGTCTTGAGATTTCATTATACCCCACTCAGATTCAAGACACCCTGTGTCAGATGCAGCAAAGCAGCTCCAGGACATAACAAAGCCTCCTCCGTGTTTCATAGTAGGGACAGTGTTCTTTTCTTGATATGCTTCATTTTTACATCTGTGAACATAGAGCTGATGTGCCTTGCCAAAAAGTTCCATTTTTGTCTCATCTGTCCATACTTTGTGGCCTGTCAACATGTAGTTTGGCAAATTAGAGTCTGGCTTTTTTTTCTTCAACAATGGTGTCCTTCTTGGTCATCTCCCATGAAGTCCACTTTGGCTCAAACAACAACGGATGGTGCGATCTGACACTGATATTCCTTAGGTTTGAAGCTCATCTTTAATCTCTTTTCAAGTTTTTGTGAGCTCTTTTGTTATCATTCGTATTATCCGTCTCTTTGATTTGTCATCAATTTTCCTCCTGCGGCCACGTCCAGAGAGGTTGGCTACAGTCCTATGATCTTAAATTTCTGAATAATATGTGCTAGTGTAGTCACAGGAACATCAAGCTGCTTGAAGATGGTCTTATAACCTTTATCTTTTAATGTGCTCGTCTATAATTTTCTTTCTAATCTTCTGAGACAACTCCTTTGCATCCTCTGGTCCATGTTGAGTGTGGTACACACCATTTCACCAAACAGCACAGTGAGTATCTGTAGCTCTATAAACAGGCCCATTGAATGATTACAAGATTTTAGACACCTATATTGCTAATTAGTGGACACACCCTGATTTAACATGTCCCTTTTGTCAGATTATTTTCAGGGGTACCACAATTTCTGTCCAGGCCTATTTCATGAGTTTTATTTTTTTTAAAGAAACTCTGTGGAGACATGGTGGAAAAGCAATGTCTGACTTTCATTTGTTCATTTTCATAGATTTTTTTTATTTGTTATTACTTTTGTCAGATTCAAGTTATTTCTGTGACCATTGTGGGTTTTTCTTTCGTTAAATGAGTGGTACCAACAATTTTGACCACGTGTGTATTTATCTTCCAAGCCACATGGAGTTGAATTTTAATCAGTACAGGATTCAAGATCTGTGAGACCACCATCAGCGATGATGTCATTCAGGCTATTAATGGTCAAAGGTGGAGGTCTGTGGGAACCTCTAGCTGTGACCGCAAACCACCTCAGTGACGATAACACTGATCACGCAGCTCACTCAATCTCTGCCTGAACTTTACAGTCATCATGTTCTATAGCCACTTGGTGTGAATTCAGATGTACCAGAGCTGGAATCATGATGGGACCTCATGTGGATTACATCAGACTTGTAGGGGTATTTTGGGGTTAATAAAGTGGTGAAAGAGGGTTTTTTTTGTCTTTTATTTCAAATAAAGAATTTTTGGGGTGTTTGTGTTTATTTCTTTTCACTTACAGATTAGTAATGGGGAGGTCTCACAGATGCCCCCCATAACTCATCTATGGCTAAGAGGCAGCTGTGAGCTGACATTAACCCCTTATTACCCAAAATGCCACCTTACTAGGGTAATCCAGAAGAACCGGGTAAAGCCCAGAGACTGCTGCATTTCATGGATGCGGCAATTCCGGGTAGCTGCAGGGTGCTATTTTTAGGCTGGGGATGGCCCAATAAGCATGGGTCTCCCCAGCCTGAGAATACCAGCGTCCAACTGTCGGGCTTTATCATGGCTGGGTATCAAAATTCGGGAGGACTGCACACTGTTTTTTTTTTAAATTATTTATTTAAATAATTAAATAAATAAAACTTCAGCCGGTTTCTCCTATTTTGATACACAGCCAACATAAGCGCACAGCTGCAGCCTGTAGCCATGTACTTTATCTGGGCTGGGTATCATATGGGGGGGATCCTACACCAAATGTTTTATTTTATTTATATTTACACCACGATAGTGACTCGCAGACAGCATCTGCGATTAGAAGCAGTCAGACGCTGTCACACAGGCTGGGGGACGCATCTGACTGTAACCAATCAAAGATGCAAGGATGGCCAGTGGGCGGGGAAAGCAATGCATATGGATGAGCAATAATAAGCGACCCCGGAAGTGAATGAGCAGCCGTGGGAGCAGTTACAGCCACGCCGGAGACTCGGTAAGTATGAAGCGCTTGCTTCATTCTTATTTTCATTGTTTTTCCTTTTTTTTTTTTTATTTCCTGAGTGCTGGATCCAGATAATGAACTGAAATTCCATGAGAATGCCGGACGTGGGCCGGCACTTGGGTACGTTTGAAGCCACGTGGATTCGGACTTTTACAGTCCGGGTCTGCTCATCACTAATCGTAACCTTATTTATCTCTCTAAAATCCAAGCATGGATGCAATATTCTATCTCGCGTTCTGATAAAAAAGAACCCCATGGCAACTAGAGAGGTGGAAGGCTGTATATGACCCTTGGCCAGACTTTTGAATATATTCTTTCAAAGCCTCCCTCTCAGGAAGAGAGGTTCAACATTTTAGCATCAGGTATGAAAGTAATAGCTCAATGATATGTCCTATGCGGCGGAAGAACATCCCACTCAGTGTCAGAAAACATTATCAAAATCCTGAATGAATTCTGAAAGATGAGAATTCACACAAGTCAAGGATCCCAATAGACATCCAGATAAACAAGAGTTACCCCAGGACCTAATCTCATGGGTCTCCGAATTGATAGTAGGATTGAGCTTAACCAACCAATAACTTAACACGAGTTTAGCAGGTAAAGAATAAAAAATCGTAAATGAAATGGATTCCGAGTGTAATGCGCCAACTTTCATGCATACATTCTTGACCTTAGAAGAAACATGACTGTGAAAGAAAAGAGTTATCAATCGCTGAAACCTGAATAGGAAGACTGACCCAGGGTTATGGGGTACTTGGTCCGGGGTGGCGTATAACTGAGGAATGTCACTTTGGTTGCCGTTGCCCGGTTCCGTGCCCTGGGTGCTTTTTAAAAGGGGGAACATTTACAGGGGATTTGAATAATGTTTACACGTGACGCCGCTTGCGGTGTTGTGACTATGTGGATGGAGCCGCTGCTGTGCAGTTTTCACTACTGGGGCTGGTGTTAATGGCAGCCTGGATATTAGGCCCTCCGCAAGCAGGGCCGGACCCCAGAGGGTAGGTGATGTAACGGGCGTTGAAAGAAGGTTGGCCACAATGGGAGTTTCAGTGTAACTGGTTCTTTTTACTCACTGCAAGCTGGTAACTGGTCACCTGAGGCTGGCTGGTCTTAACCACAGGTCCCCTTAGCCCCAGTGTTGGTTTAGTGACCTGGTGGCTTCTTTCCCCTGCACCTGTCTTTGGTTGGTGGGTCCCCGTGGCATAGAGCGGCTGGGGGTCACCTCCTGGTTATCTTCTTCAGCAGTCCGTATGACGGTAGCGTGAACCCTGTGGGTTTGGAGTCTCTGGTCCTGTCCCCAGTTCCCCCTTTGCTACTGAGTCCCGAACTTCAAGGTCAGTGAGGTCCTTGATAGTCCCCTCACTGTGCAGATTTTATCAGGCCTGTCTGGAGCTTTTGCCTGACCTAGGATTCTGTACCCCATTGGTGCGTAGTTCCGGGAGTCATCCACCGTACTCAACCGGCAACTAACCACCTGGGCCCTTAGGTCACTGTTAACTCCTGTCAGTCCGTCTGCTCCCTTTCACTGTCACTCCTTGACTCCTCACTCTCCACTGTCTGACTCTCCACTGTCTGCCCCTCCCACCTGGTTATCTAGTGGACTGCATTGGCTCCACCTCTACGCGGCCATCCATTGGTTCGACCCTACCCTGGTACCATTCTATGGGGAATTTGGGGAAAAACAAGGATTATCTGGAGTGTTTGTGTGTTACCGGCACTAGTCTTCTGGGTCCCTAGGGAGTAGGCCCTGCATCCTGGTGGGGATGCAGTACCTTGTAGCTCCCTGATGGCTTCAGGGGCGCTACAGAAACATTGTAACCATAGACTATAGCAAAGTCACAGTCAATAAGATTCAAGGCAGAGCCTGAATCTACAAATGTAAAAGTAACGATAAAACCAGATTTAGTCTGCCAGTGACACCCGCAAACCCCCTCCCCCAGATGTATGTATGTATGAGAGACAATCTCAGGCTCTTAAAACCTGCATCCTTACACTTTAGAGCAGGAGTCTCAAACTCGGCTGGATATTGAATTTGGGGGGGTTGTATTCTTTGCAGGACAAAGTAACATTTTCAGTGATATCGTATATTTTTTTCCTAAACACCTCTGGATCAATTTTTAAACATTTTTTGCTCTTTTATTTTATTTTTACATGGCATTCATCATATCGTTTATGGTATGGTTCTATATCTTGGGTTGCTACGGATGTGGCAATAACAAACGTGCACTTTTTTGTTGGTTTTAGTTTGTATAAAAAAAAACAACAATATTTTTAGTTTATATATAAAAAGGCATTTTTAAATGTACATTTTTTTCATGCTTTGTTTAGTTTTAACATTTTTGTTTACATTTTATCACTTTTTTGTAAGTACTACTGTCTTACAATTAGCACCATGTAGTAATTTTGGCCAAAGTCTTAGTAATGTTCCCATCCTGGTCCTCTTCTGTAGTAATGTGCCGATCCTTGTCTCCATCCTGTAGTGTAATGCTGCCACCAGGGGGAGCCAGAGCTCTGTAGCATAATACACTACACAGAGCAATGAGAACCAGGAAGTGAATTCACAGCGTTCTCATGCATTACCTCAAAGCACAGCTGAGAAGCAGAGCTGCAGAGCATGCAAGGAATAGTCAGACAGGCTGGGTCAAACACCGTACGGGCAGAAGCAGGACCGGAGGAACGAGCAAAAGCGGAGTCAAAGTCAGGCCAAGGTCAGTACCGGAGGAAGCAACCGAGTGGGGAAATAGGAGAGGGGACAGAGGACAGGAGGGACGACCAGGGGATGGAACACAGACAAGGGCACGGGGGCACAGGAACAGACAGATCAGGATATCACTTACAGGACCAGCAATCACAGCAAAGCAGTGCTAAGCTTATAGCCGCCACTGGTTCACTGGAAATGCCAGCTTTTAAGGCATCCAGGGTCTGGAAGTGAGGCTCGAGAGAAGGCTCCGCCCCCTAGCCATGTGGACAGGGAGGTGAACCATGACAGTACTCCCTCCTCAAGGGGGGGCCACCGGACCCCCAGGCTTCCCAGGATACTTCCGGTGGAAAGCCGCAATTAACCGATCGGCCCGAACGGATCGAGCCGGTACCCATGACCTGTCCTCCGGACCGTAACCCTTCCAATGGATCAGATACTGGAGGGAACGACGAACCCAATGAGAATCGATAATACGCTGGATCTCGTACTCCTCCTCACCATCCACCAATATCGGAGGCGGAGGGGTCTGAGAATCCACCACCGATGGAACAAATGGCTTAAGCAAGGAGGTATGAAATGCGTTAGAATACGCAAGGTCTGGGGCAGTTGCAACCGAAAGGCCACCGGGTTGATCACTTCGATGATCTCATAAGGACCTATAAACTTAGGACCCAACTTAGCAGATGGAACCCTAAGCCTAATATTCCGAGTGGACAGCCACACTTTGTCCCCCACCCGAAAGGGGGGTCCCAGAGAACGGCGTTTGTCCGCTTGACGTTTCTGGGACTGTTGAGCCGTCTCGATGCACCATTGTACCTCCTTCCCCACCTTCCCCAGATGCTGAACGACGGACTCGGCCCCTGGACACCCCGAATCCACTCTACAGAAGGTCCCGAAGTGAGGGTGAAACCCGTAATTACAGAAGAAGGGAGAAGTTCCTGTTCGACTGATGGACTCTGCTATTGAATGCAAACTCTGCAAGGGGCAAAAACATACACCAATCCTCCTGCTGAGCAGAAACCAAGCACTGCAGGATTTGCTCAAGGGTCTGATTCGTCCTTTCCGTCTGCCCATTGGACTCGGGATGATAGGCGGACGAGAAGGACAACTCAATTCCCACCCGCCTGCCAAAACCGAGAAATGAATTGTACCCACCTGTCAGACACAATATTCAGGGGCAACAGGTAGACCGGAGAGGGGAACAAAATGTGCCTGTTTACTAAAACGATCCACCACCACCCAGATCACAGTCATACCATTTGAGACAGGGAGGTCCGTAATGAAATCCATGGACAAGTGGGTCCATGGTCTTTCAGGAACAGGTAATGGAACCAGTTCCCCGGCCGGCCGGTTACGACATACCTTAGCACGGGCACATGTAGCACAGGCAGACACAAACCGAGCAACATCTGAGTGAAGAGATGGCCACCAAAACAGTCGAGCAACAGCCCTGCGAGTGGCTGTAATTCCAGGATGGCTGCTGAGTACGGACTCATGGAACTCTTGAAGTACCCGTAACCGGAGGTGCAAAGGGACAAACAGTTTAGTGTCTGGAGTGGAAGATGGCGCTGAGGACTGGGCCTCCCTGACCTCAGCCTCCAACTCGGATGACAAGGCAGCGACCACCACCCCTCGCGGAAGAATGGAGGAAGGAGGCTCTGGAGGTGACACTGGGTCCAAACTATGAGACAGTGCATCTGCCCTCACGTTTTTAGACCCCGGCCAAAAAGTAATACAAAAATGGAATCTAGAAAAAAAAAAGAGCCCACCTCGCTTGTCGAGGCGTCAATCTCTTGGTGGACTCAATATACGCGAGGTTTTTATGATCGGTGATGACAGTAATACGGTGAACAGCACCCTCCAAAAAATGCCTCCATTCTTCAAATGCCAATTTTACTGCCAATAATTCACGGTTACCTACATCATAATTCCTCTCAGCCGGAGTGAATTTCTTGGAGAAGAATGCACATGGTCGCAGATTAGTCAGAGTAGCAGGGCCCTGAGAGAGAACAGCTCCCACCCCCACCTCTGAGGCGTCCACCTCCACAATAAACGGCGCCTCGAGGTCAGGCTGTACCAGGACCGGGGCGGACATGAACCGGTCCTTTAGCTCAAGAAAGGCCTGGACAGCCATTTGCGACCAGTTCTGCAGATCTGCCCCTTTCCGTGTAAGGTCAGTCAATGGCTTGGCAATTTGAAAAAACCCCTTAATGAACCGTCGATAGTAATTTGCGAACCCCAAAAAGCGTTGTAGCGCCTTGATATCCCTGGGTTGCACCCAATCCACGATAGCCTGCACCTTTCCTGGGTCCATTTTAAACCCATCACGAGAAAGGAGTAACCCAAGAAAGGCTATTTCCTAAACAGAGAAAACACATTTTTCAAGTTTAGCAAACAGATGGTTATCACGTAATCTCTGTAATATTGAGCGAACATGCATAATATGCGTATCCTTATTGGCAGAATAAATCAAAATGTCATCGAGATAGATGACCACAAAACGACCAAGAAAATCAGAGAAGATATCATTGATGAAATTTTGAAACACCGCTGGGGCATTTGTTAGACCAAAAGGCATCACCAAATTCTCGAATAACCCCTCTGACGTCAGAAAGGCCGTTTTCCACTCATCCCCTTCTCTAATACGGATTAAGGGGGCTTTACATGCTGCGACATCGCTAATGCGGAGTGGTTGGGGTCACGGAATTTGTGACGCACATCCGGCCGCATTAGCGATGTTGCTGCGTGTGACACTGATGAGCGATTTTGCATCGTTGCAAAAACGTGCAAAATCGCTCATCGGTGACATGGGGGTCCATTCTCGATTATCGTTACTGCAGCAGTAACGATGTAGTTCGTCGCTCCTGCGGCAGCACACATCGCTCCGTGTGACGCCGCAGGAACGAGGAAGCTCTCCTTACCTGCCTCCCGGCCGCAATGCGGAAGGAAGGAGGTGGGCGGGATGTTACGTCCCGCTCAGCTCCGCCCCTTCGCTGCTATTGGGCGGCCGCTCAGTGACGTCGCTGTGACGCCCCACAGACCGCCCCCTTAGAAAACAGGTGGTTCGCCGGTCACAGCGACGTCGCCGGGCAGGTAAGTATGTGTGACGGGTCTGCGCGATGTTGTGCGGCACAGGCAGTGATTTGCCCGTGTAGCGCAACAGATGGGGGCGGGTACCCACACTAGCGATATCGGGACCGATATCGCAGTGTGTAAAGTAGCCTTAAGATTATAGGCCCCCCTGAGATCTAGTTTAGTAAACCACCGGGCTTCAGAGAGTTGGTTGTAGAGATCAGGGATGAGTGGAAGCGGATACGTGTTTTTCACAGTAATTTTGTTCAATTCTCGGAAATCGAGACATGGCCTTAATCCTCCGTCCTTCTTCTTTACAAAAAAGAACCCAGCGGCCACAGGGGAAGAAGAAGGACGGATAGGCCCTTTACGTATACTCTCAGATATGTACGATTTCATAGCAGCCCTTTCTGGACCCGAGAGGTGATATAAATGGGCCTTGGGCAATTTGGTATTGGGAAGCAAATCGATGGCACAGTCATATGGGCGATGAGGCGGCAAAACCTCAGCCTCTGTTTCCGAGAATACGTCTCCGTAGTCCCTCAGGTATTCCGGAAGACCCTCAGGACTTACAGAGAACACAGGTACCGATTGTAAACATCTTTTATGACAAGCAGGACTCCATTTGACTATGGTACAACACTCCCAATCAATAACGGGATTATGTAACATCAACCATGGATACCCCAACACTAATCCAGCAGGGAGATTGGCCATTACAAAACAAGAAATCATTTCAGAATGCAGAGACCCGATCACAAGAGTAAATTTTTCAGTAGCAAACCGAATGAGGTTTTGAGGCAGCGGTGTTTTATCAATTGCCAGGAGTTGAATGGGTCCTTCTAACCTCACTGTCCCTAACTCTAATCTTTGGACCAACTGAGAGTCAATGAAGTTCATAGCGGACCCACAGTCAACAAAGGCAGTAGCAGACCAGACCGACTCCTTGACCTGGAGGTCAACATTCAGAAGTATCTTATTGGAGGAGAGGAAAGGTACCTGATAGTCTGGGCAACCTCCTCGACCGTTACCCAGACTTAGAAGTTTCCTGACGACTGTTTAGCGGAGGGGCAAGCTGGGCAGTCTTTCCTCCAGTGTCCATGGTGTCCACAATAGAAGCACAGCTTGAGATCTCGGCGTCTTCTCCTCTCCTTCTCATCCGGACTGATGGCTCCAACTTCCATGTGTTCCGTAGCCGGCAAAGAAGGTGCCCTGGGTAGAGGGGGCAGAATCTCACGCATGGTGCCCCTTCTTTCCCGTAATCTGCGGTCCATACGAACTGCCTCCGTCATCGCATCATCCAAGGTGCTGGGAGGTGGGTGCAGAGCCAAAGCGTCTTTCAGTGAGTCCGAAAGACCTCTCCGGAATTGGCACCTAAGTGCAGAATCATTCCACCGTACCTCAGTGGACCACTGCCGAAACTCAGAACAATATAGCTCAGCAGTGTGATTTCCCTAAGTGAGACACATGATCCTGTCCTCAGCCACTCGTACACGGTCTGGTTCATCGTATATCACCCCGAGGGAGTCAATGAAGAGGTCAACCGAATGCCGTTCCGGGGCCGAAGGGGGTATGGAAAACGCCCAGGTCTGGGGACCCCCTCTAAGTAACGACATGATGATCCCCACCCGCTGGGTCTCATTTCCTGAGGACCGAGGACCGAGAGTGAAAAGGAGCCTGCAACTCTCCCTAAATGTCCGAAATAGGTTTTTCTCCCCCGAGAATCTATCGGGGAGCATCACCGTGGGTTCGGGGGAGGTCAGTTGGACATCCGTGGGACTATGCTGTCCTACGATTTGTGAGGTAGCTGCCACTGAGGTGGCCCTCGCAGAAGCGGAGACCTCACTCTGCAGCATATTGTGTGAAGCTACCAGGGTGCGATGCTCTGCAGCCAAATCCTGCACCAGCTGCGTAAGGTTGGCTACTTGCTCACACAAGGTACTGAGTGGATCCATTACAGTTTTTTATGCTGTAAAGTTGGATCCCACTACCAAGAAATAAATGTATTTTTTTTTTCCCTATGGGAGATAAAGCCTATAGAGGCCGGCTATACTGTAATGCTGCCACCAGGGGGAGCCAGAGCTCTGTAGCATAATACACTACACAGAGCAATGAGAACCAGGAAGTGAATTCACAGCGTTCTCATGCATTACCTCAAAGCACAGCTGAGAAGCAGAGCTGCAGAGCATGCAAGGAATAGTCAGACAGGCTGGGTCAAACACCGTACGGGCAGAAGCAGGACCGGAGGAACGAGCAAAAGCGGAGTCAAAGTCAGGCCAAGGTCAGTACCGGAGGAAGCAACCAAGTGGGGAAATAGGAGAGGGGACAGAGGACAGGAGGGACGACCAGGGGATGGAACACAGACAAGGGCACGGGGGCACAGGAACAGACAGATCAGGATATCACTCACAGGACCAGCAATCACAGGCAAAGCAGTGCTAAGCTTATAGCCGGCACTGGTTCACTGGAAATGCCAGCTTTTAAGGCATCCAGGGTCTGGAAGTGAGGCTCGAGAGAAGGCTCCGCCCCCTAGCCATGTGGACAGGGAGGCAAACCATGACATGTAGTAATGTGCCCTTCCTTGTCCCTATCCTATAGACATGTGCCCATCTTTGTCCCCATTCTGTAGTAATGTGCCCATCCTTTTCCTCATCCTGTAGTAATGTGCCCATCCTTGTCCTCATCCTGTAGTAATGTGCCAATCATTGTTCCAATACTGTAATAATGGAGGAAAACATATGAAATGTCCGGCGCTGAGGAAAATAGGGTTCAGCCAGGTAAATTTCCAAATTTTATTCCATGCTTGGTGTTTCAAGTATAAAATACAAAGGTCCAAATGAACACTCCATACTTAGAAAAAAAATTGACACAGCGACGCGTTTCAACTACATATTGTAGCCTTTGTCAAGCAATGTTCCATCAGGAATGAGAGCTATTTAAAACTCCAAAGATTACAAATCCTCTGGCTAATCCAACAGGTGTGAAAGTCCTTCTGTTCAGGAGTTAACCCTTTGTTGTAATTGAGAAATTTCCCATGCAGGTTAGAAACAATGACTAACAACACCATTGGAAAAAACATGATATTATAGTATAAGTATTTCAAAAGAGTAAAATACATATGGAAAATGTTATAAATACATAATAACATCATATGCAAAAAAGATTGCTTTGCAAGATATAATCACATACATTTGAGAATAATACAATAATTATTTATCAATATTGGATCATTTTGTCAGTGATAGATCTCATCGGAGGCAAAATGCGGTGAGTTATAGGCATACAGTATTCAAGAATATATTTGGCGATGTAAATCGCAAAATGTGAACAAAACATAAAAGATACATTTTACCATGAGGCAATAATAGCGAAATTAAAGTGTATCTTCCACATTTGTTTAAATCTATTTGTATAAACATGGTTTTCATATAACAGACATCAAATATGTATAAATCGCAAAGAAAATCGCAGGATGTGGACAAAACAGGATAGATACGTTCCACCATGTGACAATAGTAGCGAAAGTGAAGTGTATCTTCCACATTGATTTAAATCAATTGATGTAGATGTTATTTTTGTATAGTAGGCATCAAATATATCTATCTATCTTGATGCCTACTATACAAAAATAACATCTACATCAATCACGTCCACGTGGGCATAGAGTTGATTATAATAGAAGCGGGGGTCTCGGGGTAAGACCCCCAGATGGGGGAGTGCAGGGGGGCTAAGCCCCCCTTGCATGATTATAGTGGAAAACTCACCACTCCCACCAACAAAGCCGGCCACGCCCACTATCCAAGTCGTCAACGCCCAAAATCCTTCTAGCCACTGGGATTTTGGCACAATCGTTCTGATAGGGAGGCATTATGCCATTGATGTGTATTATGCCATTGGTGTCTATCCAAACGAACATCCAGTGAAATTGCTTTCTCCAGACACATTGGGCAGGGATTATAAACCATCATGTCCCTAACTACAAGGAGCAGGGTTGTTCCAGGGAGATCTCCACTGACAATATCTAAACTGTGAGCAGTAGTCCTCAACTCTATGGTTTCCCTGAACCAGCTTGTAGATGTTAGATTCAGCAACCATGACATCGTAGATGTGGCCAAGAGCCAAGAAAAATGCCTCAGCAGAGGAAAATGCAGGAGAGTACTTAGGCAAAGAAAATGCCTAAACCTGATGATCTCTATTGAGCAAGGACAAAATGATACCCACTCATTGACTCTCACCCCGAAAGGAAACAGGATGGAGGAAAAAGTACAATTTGCATTAGGGACATTTTTTAAAAACTTACTTTGGTCACCGTACAAGCAGTCCAGCAATTTTAACTTTGGTTCACATGTCACGTTCTGATGGACCGAATCGTTTGTAGCATCAGAAAGTGTGTACTGCTGCTGGTTATCTGCCACTTGCCAAGACAAGGCCCATACTTGCACGAGGATGACGTCCACAGGCTCCATAATGACTCCTCAGCATATACTAATGGGGTGGGCTGGCTGTAATGTTGTACACATATGTATTCCAACAAGGGTAAAAGGGAAGATAAAGCCTATCTCAAAGCAGCCACACCTGCACCCTACCGGTTCCTGTACAAACCAATATTCTTAGCTGCACAGCCCCTAATGGCTCCTGCACAGGCTGGGATATCCCAAGATGCAACCATAGATACCCACAACTCATACCTGTCTGCTGAAAAGGCAGTCGAGTTGTTCCTAGTACCTTCTGATACACACTATAATCCAAAATTGGAAGAGCATACAGATTAAGGCAGGGGCTCAAGGTGAGGAAACATAAAACATGTGCACATGTGGAAAAGGAGAATTAGGCCGGTTTCACACATCCGGCTTTTCGCTGGTTTGCCGGATTCGGCGCAAGCCAGTACAGCGTATACAGTACAAAGGCAGCGCCGCAACTTCCGGGTCACATGCTACGATCAAATGACAGCATGTGACTGGCGCTTGTCTCGCTGCCATTGTACTGTATACACTATACTGGTGTCGCGGGCGGAGGAGGGGACGCCGCGCTCTCCCACTGCTCGGGTCCGGCTGCCGCGGCTGCTGTGGCCTGCTGCTGCTCGGTGGCTCGAGCGATGGGCCGGATCCCGGGGACTCTAGCGGCGCTCCTCGCCCATGAGTGAAAGGGGGGTTTTGGGTGTGGGGATTGGTTATTGTCCGTGACGCCACCCACGGTTGTGGTGATTTGCTGACACCACCGCTGCTCTGTATGGGGATCCCGGGAAGGATGGTATGGAGCAGCCAGTTGTTGTGTTGCCCCTCCGTGGGTAGGGGTTGGTGATCCCGGGGCCCAGTGATTAGGTGGGTGATGCAGGGCTTGGTGGGGTGCAGTGACGCGGAGGGGCAGCGCTGTGCCTTGCGGCACTGTGGTACTCACTCAGCCTGTGACGTTGACACAGTTTTCGGTAAAACACACGGCTGGAAAGACGGTTCCCACGGACGGCTGCACTTGCTTTCCCCAGTAGGTGACGGTGACGGTCCCTCTGTCCTGCACCTAAGTTGATGATGGTTGCGATGGGTTCCCACCGGTAACCCGCTCCCCAGCTTGGATATGGGCCGGAGGAGCCCTACTTTGCCCGCAGGCGCTGGCCCTGAGAAACTGGTGCCCTGGCGGTGGCGGTGTCTCTCCGTAACGGTCGGACTGTTGCCTTCAATCGGGACTTGGTTGTTTGGAGACAGACGTCCCCTTCACTGACGGATTTGGCAAATTATGGCGACTCCTAGCCTTGCCGGGATCCGAAAGGCCCCTACCCTGGTGCTGACTGTTCTTCGTATACTGCTCCAGACCGCCGGGCCACTACACGTCCGCGGTCCTTCCAGCAACCTCCGAGCAGTCACCCCTGCGGACTATCACCGCCGTCTGCTGACCTTGCTGTCACAGTCCGGGGCACACACCCGGACCAACTTCAGGCTTTACTACTGTCACTTTTCTGTCACTTCAGCTTTTCTCGTTAGCTCCACTACTACTTCCTTCTACTTTACTCCCCTAACTTGAACTGCCTGGTTCCTCCCGCCTCCAGGGCTGTGAACTCCTTGGTGGGCGGAGCCAACCGCCTGGCACACCCCCTGGTGTGAACACCAGCCCCTGGAGGAAGGCAACAAGGATTTTGGTAGCTTGGGTGTTCCTAACTGGGGTGTAGGGTGTGGTGGTGTGATGACCTGTGACCCCTGGCTTGCCCAGGGCGTCACATTCCCCCTTACCAAAATGCAGACCGTCCGCGGGCTGCCCGTCCAACACCGGTTTTATTTTCTGAAAAATATGTAAAAAGGTAAACGGTAACATAACATAAATTATAACATCATCCCACAACGGGAGGCACATTTCTTAAACGTTGCAAAACGGTTTACGGTTACGGTCTCCGCTCTCTCCCACCCAAGCAACCTGGCCCTGATGCTGCCCCTAAAACCCAGGCAGCACCCCTTGACCCAAGTCCAGCACAAGTCACCCGAGTGGGATCTGTCCTTCCCCTCCAGAGGGTAGCCACCAGTTCCTGTGGTGGCTGGGCCCCAGCCTGCTCTGCTGAGGGCCCTCCCTCCAACCTGCCTCTCCGGAGACGGCAATGCGGAAACGGTAACGGTAAAACAACTTATTTACAAGCCACTAAAGTTTGTGGTTGCCCTGCAAGTTCACGGGCATGTCCATAGAAAGTTCTCCATGCAAAACTTTTTAAACGGTCCCCACGGGGACAACGGTGCCGGCAACGGCCGGTTTCCTCAATCACGGTAAATCAGGTAAAGCTCCGGTTCCATTTTTGCTTATCATTTTCATTTTCAACTTTCAAACACAACTCAGTGGTGGTCCCAACGGGGACTGCTGCAGCTGCCCTTACTCCGAGTCCTCAACATCACCTGAGGGAGGGGGCGCGGCGCTCACTCGGGACTCCTGGCTGCCCCTTAGCTTAGCGTCCAGCGCAAACCACCCCCTCTCCCCACAGTGCTGGGTGTACTGCACAATGTCGCCCGGCATTAGGTTACGGCCGGGATGCTCCTCAGGCAGGTGGGCATTCACATCCCGCCGGGCTACAAACACTTCGGCCTCCAGGCCCGGTTCATATATAAACCCATAGCCCCGGCGGACATCAAACCGCCTCACCTGCCCTTCGTACAGCGGGCCCCGGACACGGAACGTTGCTTGACGGAGGCTCTCTTTCTCTCTAATTGCTCGGGCCACCAGTTCCGCCTTCTTCCTCTCTCTCTCACCGATCTCCAGGCCCAGCGGTACCGGCTCCCTGTCCCAATACGGCGCTGCTGCGAGCTCCGGCGCACGGGTCGTCTTGGCCTTGGGCGCCACCTTGCAGCGACAACCCGGCGCTACCTCAGCCGAGGTGTGGGGGATGGGCACAGGGGCTTTCCGCAGCTGGGCCTCCGGCTCGGAACGGTTCATCAGCTCCGGCTCGGGGACTTCTTCTGGAGACGCCTCCGGTACGGTTTTCGGAGCCTTCCAGGGCAACACTTCCGGTCGACTATGGGCTCCGGCTGCAGGTCGGCCCGCCTGGGCGGGCATGCTGGGTAGTGCTACCGGTTGCAGTGGTAGCAGGCCTAGTGGCGGGGTCACGGCCTCCGAGGCGGGTGGCGAGGGAGGCAGCGGGGGGAGAGGGCTTGGACCGGGTCCCGCAGCCGCGATGACCGGCCCTTTCAGGGCATCGGGGCGTGGGTCACTCACCCTCCCTTCCTCCGCTTCCTCCTCGCGTCTCCGCACGGCTGCTATAACATCCGCCATGTCGGTCTCCCACTCCTCCATGAGGAGCTGCATCCTGACTTCCAGCCGTTGGTAGAGCTGCGCGGTCCGGATCTCCACCCATGCCGCGGTTCCAGGCGCGGGGGCTACGGTGTCGCGGGACGGCATCCACATGCTGCTGGCGGCTTTTCCCAGGAACAAGATATCTGCAGAGTCCTGGCGTCCCTGCTTTAATAGCTGCTCTCACATGCAGCAAGCCGCCATCGCGTCCCCCTTAGCTTCTTTCCGGCCCCTCCTCTATTGGGGCGGGGTTTTGGCCTTCGCGCCTCTGCTACTCGAGAAGACGCTCGAGCGGGAACTTTTCGCGCCAAAGATGGCGACTTCTAAAATTTTTCAGCCGGATACCTCCGGCGGTTACAAGGCGCACCTCTACCCAACGGCAGAGCGGTAAGATCCTGTTCGTGACGCCAAGTTGTCGCGGGCGGAGGAGGGGACGCCGCGCTCTCCCACTGCTCGGGTCCGGCTGCCGCGGCTGTTGCGGCCTGCTGCTGCTCGGTGGCTCGAGCGATGGGCCGGATCCCGGGGACTCTAGCGGCGCTCCTCGCCCGTGAGTGAAAGGGGGGTTTTGGGTGTGGGGATTGGTTATTGTCCGTGACGCCACCCACGGTTGTGGTGATTTGCTGACACCACCGCTGCTCTGTATGGGGATCCCGGGAAGGATGGTATGGAGCAGCCAGTTGTTGTGTTGCCCCTCCGTGGGTAGGGGTTGGTGATCCCGGGGCCCAGTGATTAGGTGGGTGATGCAGGGCTTGGTGGGGTGCAGGGACGCGGAGGGGCAGCGCTGTGCCTTGCGGCACTGTGGTACTCACTCAGCCTGTGACGTTGACACAGTTTTCGGTAAAACACACGGCTGGAAAGACGGTTCCCATGGACGGCTGCACTTGCTTTCCCCAGTAGGTGACGGTGACGGTCCCTCTGTCCTGCACCTAAGTTGATGATGGTTGCTGGATGCGCCGAATCTGAAAAACCGGCGAAAAGCCAGATGTGTGAAACTAGCCTTAGCAAATGCAAGCTAGGGAAACCTCCCAAAAACCTAACCGCAAACTAGAGAAATAGGTAGGTCAGATAAAATGAGAAAACAAAGAGAAAATACCATACTAGTCTCTGTCTAAGGCTGGAAACACACTTATGCGTGTAAAATCGGTCCGAGTTGCATGAAAAAAACTCGGCCGATTTTAGTTCACGTTAGTTCAGTGTGCAATGCAAGTGCGATGCTTTTTTTTAATTATTTAATGACAAGTAGAGCGTGTGTAATGCGTGTTTGATCCGTGTGTGATCCTTTTTTTTCTCAGGAGCTGTCATCTGCCATTCAGCTCTTCTACATGGCCGCTGACAGCAGCCACAGACAGAGCCATGTAGCAGAGCTGAATAACCGCTGACAGCAGACACAGACAGAGCTGCACGATCAGAATGAAGTCGGATGAAGGTCACCCGACTTCATTGTCATCCCGCGGCTCTGTCTGTGTGGCATGGCCTGATTTTCGGTCACTGGTGAAGGTCTCAGCGGTGATCGCAAATCCCCTGAGTGACTTTAGTGAGCCGCGCTATCAGCGGTGCCGTCACTGAGGTTACCCGCGGCCACAGCTGAAGTCTTCCCACTGAGATCTGTGGCCGCGGGTAACTTGAGTGAAATCATCGCTGATAGCGCGACTCACTTCAGTCGCTGCGGGGAGCTCACAGAGAGCGGTCGTGGTCTGTGACCGCTCTCTGTCAGCTTCCAATGTAGCAGAGCTGACAGCGTCGAGGGACCTCTGTGGATTACGTAGGACATGGAAGGATATTTGGGATCTTGAATAAAGTGGTGAAAGAGGTTGTTTTTTTGTTATTTATTTTTGGGTGTATGTCTTCATTTTCTTAATCTTACAGGTTAATCATGGAAGGTATCTCGGGGTGACGCCTGCCATGATTAATCTAGGACTTAGTGGCAGTGATGGGCTGCTGCCATTAACTCCTTATTATCTCGATTGCCACCGCACCAGGGCAATTCGGGATGGCCAGGTACAGTCCCGGGACAGTCGCATCTAATGGATGCGGCTATTCCGGGCAGCTGCTGGCTGATATTGTTAAGCTGGGGGGCTCCCCATAACGTGGGGCTCCCCATCCTGAGAATACCAGCCTGCAGCCGTGTCGCTTTAACCTAGCTGGTATTAAAATTGGGGGGAACCGCACGCCGTTTTTTATAAATTATTTATTTATTTTTTTTACTGCATTATATAGACATGCCCACCGGCAGCTGTGATTGGTTGCAGTGAGACAGCTGTCACTCAGTGGTGGGGGCGTGTCTGACTGCATCCAATCATAGGTGCCGGTGGGCGGGGAAAGCAGGGAATACGAGATTGAATAATCAGTGGCCGGCTTTTTCAAAAGAGGAGAGGCCGCTGGAGCAGTGTGAACGCCGTGCAGCGCCGCGCTGGTGATCGGGGATCGGTGAGTATCAGAGAGGGGGGAAGAGGGATAGATCGACATGGACAGAGAGAGAGAGAGACCGATAGAGAGAGAGACAGATCGACAGAGAGAGAATAGAGACCGAGAGGGAGAGACCGACTGACATTAATCGCATGTTTCTCAAAACACTGGTGTGAGGTAAATCCGGAGATATGACGATAAATCATGATATTCAAGTTATGTCAGGAAGCCCTCTCCTGGTGTCACCCCCCCTTTCCTTCACACAACTTGTTTAGCAACCCATCCCATGGCCATCTCCTGTGATATGGAAATTAGGTGATGTGGGAACAAAGGACACAGGATGACTCCCTGCCGTCACCCTGTAACAAGAGTTGTATCTCATTATAAGGCTCTGGAACTAGCCAGACAGAACGACTCCAGTAAAAAAATGGTTCATATCTCGCAAGCCATATTTCCGATAAATACGGCAACCATAAAAATGGTGTTTTCGCATGCGGACGATGCTGGCACACCTTTTTTATGGGAGCGGGAGCTTGGGAAATACCCCAGGCGTGATATCAGCCAATGTGGAACTAGTAGACAAGTCATGAAACCTCTCATTCTGTAGCTAAATTCATAACTGTCACAATGAGAGCATTGGCGTCCGCCTACGACGCTCCCAGGCCAAGTTATGGCCATATTCCATGTTGTGGATTTTGTCCATAACTCCAGCCAGGGGTGGAGCAGTGCTCCCTCTGAGGTCACTAAGGTAGGAGGGGACCTGGATTTGCCCAGGTTGATAACCCTACTTCGGCCATTTTCCAGTGTTCTTTCGCTGGGGGTCACGTGTAGGAAACATCTGTGGGAGTTCCTGGAAACCTGGTCTACAGCGCCCCCCTGTGGCCAGACGCACAAGGTAACTGATTGAATTGCATACCTGTTTGTAAACCATGCTTTATCTGTAACTGTACTCTGACATATGTATATTCTGTAGATTCCCTATTGTATATATTGTAGTTTCTAGTGTGCTTTAGGCTGATTAAATTATATAATTAATCTTGGGCTGTTCTGTTATCTCGATCTTGAATCCCACGTCTGTGTGTTCGGCTAATAGTTACCGTGAAGCGGTTGGTGGCAGCGAGTTGTGCCAAGGATTATTGTGGGGAGGCCAGTGAGATTCGGGAAGATATTATATATTCCGCCCGCGGAGGGCGGGGGAATATATACCCTACTCTCACCGGGGACCCTTCAATAATCGGCATAAGTAGTATAGCGGCCTCCTTGCTTATTGTCGGGCAATTCCATAATTGGCCTGACTATAAGAGGGGCGCTAGAGAGCGCATCACGTGCTCTGTCGGTCGGGAGGTATAAAGGAGGGGTGACCCCCACTTGTTACCCCCCGATTGTGACGTACTGGTAGCCAGCGCGGGGGATTTCTGAGTGACCCCCCCCGGTGGTTTGTGACATATTGGTGGCATAGCGGTGGGATCGAGATAATAGTGTGTGTGAGTGTGAGACCCATACTCCCAGACACTAAAGACTGCCTGCAGCAGCTGTGGCTGCTGGGGTCTTCAGACTAGTTCAACACTAGAGTGTCAGAGTGCAGATACTGTAAGGTGTGTGGAGGCATCAGGTGTCAGTTCTGTGTCAGTGACCAAAGTCTGCAAGAATGGCTGAGAGCACCAGGAGCAAAGCCAAAGGAATGGCCGATGCTCAGGCCAGAGACGATGAGGAGGTTGTCCACGAGCCCTCCAAGAGCCCGACGCCAGAGAACAGCTCTGCAGAGGACATCGCACAACCTGGCACTGCTGGACAAAATGAGGAGGAGCTCGCCCAAGGGTCCTCAACGAGCCAGATGCCAGCCCTCCGCTCTGAAATGGACAGTGAATCACCAGGCTCCGCAGCGGGCCGCAGATCACCACGTGCCATTCCACCGAGCCTGGGAGGCTCGGATAGCCTTCTTCAAATGGCTATGGCCCTTCTCCAGGCTGGAGACCAGGAGGGCTACAAGGGACTCCTGGCAGAGCGCAGGGCAGAGCGGCAGGCAGCGCGTGACGCTGAGGCTGCGGAGCGGCAAGCAGTGCGTGAGGCTGCGGAGCGGCAGGCAGCACGTGAAGAGCGACAGCAACAGGCCGAGCGTGACTACCAGCTGCAGCTAGCTCAGCTCCGGCCCTCATCAGCCACACGTGACCTTCAAGACACCAAACTTCCAAAGGTCCGTGTTGAGGACTTCCCAGTGCTGGAGAAGGATGGAGACTTGGACTCTTTCTTGACTGCTTTTGAACGGACTTGCTTGCAGCACCATCTGGACAAGGAGCAGTGGGCCAAATACCTGACCCCCCGTTTAAGGGGTAAGGCCCTGGATATCCTTGGGGACTTGCCTGCTGAGGCAGATCAGGGCTACGACACCATCAAGCGGGCCCTGATCCAACAGTACAACCTCACCCCAGAGTCCTACCGCAAGAAGTTCCGGAGCCTACAGAAGGGACCAAAGGACTCCTGGGCTGACCACAGGCGGGCACTTGCCCGAGCTGCCGACCACTGGACCCAAGGCCTGCAGCTTTCCACCGGACCGGAGATCCTGGACTTGTTCATCACGGAGCAACTCTTGTGGAACTGCCCTGAGGATCTCCGCCAGTTCATCCGAGACCAGAAGCCAAAGGGGTCCACGGCTACAGCTGCCCTGGCCGATGACTACACCAACAATCGGGCTCCTGAAGCCAGGAGAGCAGCCACCAGCAGCACCTGGAGAGGGGGTAAGATGAATTCTGCGACTGCCCCACCTGCCCCTAGACTGCAGGGGGTGTCCCCCTCAACTCCCCTCTCCAGGCCCGTGGCAGAACCAAGACGGTGCCACCAGTGCAACCTACCTGGACACTTCAAGGCCATGTGCCCTCAGCGTCCCAAGGCCCCGGCTCCGTCCCCGTCCCAAGGGCCGCCCAAGGTGTATTGTGTGGGTGGGGGTGGTGGTAGGTCCCTGGACAGCTTCCAACCTGTCACCGTCGGCCGGTCTGTGACCATAGGACTGCGAGACAGCGCCTCGGAGGTGACTCTGGTGCGGCCTGAGATGGTGTCCCCCCAGGACTTGATCCCTGGAAAAACCCTCGCTGTCTCCGGGATTGGAGGCACTGACCCGGCGCTGCCTGTTGCTGACATTTATGTGGACTGGGGCGCAGGGCGAGGGGTGAGGGAGGTGGGGGTAACTGATCGGATCCCCGCAAACGTGCTACTTGGGACAGATTTGGGGCAGATAACCTCCCAGTTTGGGCCCCCACCAAGGGCTGAACCTTCAGCCAGTACGGACATGACTCCTGACAATGTTAATGTGTTATCTATGAATGATGTGAGAAAGGGGGGAGTGAACTCTGATATTTCTGCTTGCACAGACACCATAGACACACACACAGCTGCAGCTGTGACAGGGGAGGGGGTCAGAGAAAGGTGTGACAATGCCTCTACAAGTAACCAGCCAGTGAGCTGGGATCTGTTGCCCTCTGCAGGGATAAGCAGAGAGCAGGGTGCTGCAGGGGGAGGACCAGTGTGTGGGGTGGGGGCTACCACAGCAAATGTGGGGTCCCCAGAGATTTCACAGCGGGGTTCTGTTGCTGCAGGAGGGGAACAGGCAGGTGAGATTGGGGCCGGTCCAGGAGCGGAAGTGCTCCCAGGTAAGATCTCGGTGCATGGTTCCCCCACAACCGGGGTGTCAGGAAGCCAGGTAGGTCTGCCTGAACCGGCGACTTGGTCAGGAACGGAGGAGGAGCAGGCACGACCCACGGTCGCAGCGGCTGTGGCCGCTGTCACCCGCAGTGGGAGTGCTGGAAGCCAAGGGGCCTCCCGGAGGTCCGATAGCTCTTCCCCTTCTGACCAAGTGGCAGCCGAGTCAGGTGGAGGCCAGGACACAGGTCCCGGGGTACTGACTGAAGATGTGACAGTCTCGTCGATTCTGGCCACATCTAGTCAGGGGTTTCAGGCAGCGTTAGAAGCTGACGACAGCCTGAAAGCTCTTAAGGAGCAGGCGGCACAGCCTCCCTCGGACTCGGACCCGGAGCGAGTGGTCTGGGACCAAGGACGGCTGTACCGGGCCACGGTCCAGCAGGGTTCACCGGAGGCGTGGCCCAGGGACCGACAGTTGGTGGTACCCTATCCGTTCCGGACGGAGTTGTTGCGGATCGCACATGAGATTCCGATGGCCGGACACCTAGGGATCGCTAAGACCAAGGCCAGGTTAAACCAGCATTTCTACTGGCCAAAAATGGGGGCCGATGTGGTTGCCTACTGCCGTTCGTGTGAAACCTGTCAGAGAGTGGGGAAGGCGGGGCCACACCCCAAAGCCCCACTGGTATCTCTGCCAATCATCGATGAGCCTTTCAGGAGGGTGGCTGTGGATCTGGTCGGCCCGCTGGCCATCCCCAGCAGCTCCGGGAAACGCTTCATACTAACGGTAGTGGACTATGCCACCCGGTACCCAGAAGCAGTGGCCTTGTCGTCCATTCGGGCTGACAAGGTGGCCACCGCATTGCTGGAGATTTTCTCCCGAGTGGGTTTTCCCCAGGAAATGCTCACTGACCGGGGGACCCAATTCATGTCCCAGCTGATGGAGGCCCTCTGTAAGCAGGTCCAGGTGCGACATCTGGTGGCCAGCCCGTACCATCCACAGACTAATGGCCTGTGCGAGCGGTTCAATGGCACCTTAAAGCAGATGCTTAAGATGTTGGTCGACTCCCATGGGCGTGACTGGGAGCGGTATCTCCCACACCTGTTATTTGCTTACCGGGAGGTTCCACAGGCCTCAACAGGATTCTCACCGTTTGAGCTCCTGTACGGGCGACGTGTGCGGGGCCCCCTGGCTCTGGTGAAAGAGGCTTGGGAAGGGGATTTGGCCACCCCTGGAGTGTCGGTTATCGAGTATGTCATGCGCTTCCGGGACAAAATGCAGGCCTTGACGCAACTGGTACACGACAATATGGCTCAAGCCCAGGCCGATCAGAAGCGTTGGTACGACCAGAACGCTTGTGAGAGGACCTACCAAGTGGGTCAAAAGGTGTGGGTACTGGTCCCCGTACCACAGGACAAGCTTCAGGCAGCCTGGGAAGGCCCATACCTCGTGTACCAGCAGCTCAACCCTGTGACGTACCTGGTCACCCTGGACCCTGCCCGTGGAAGGTGGAAGCCCTTCCATGTGAACATGATGAAGGCACATCATGAGCGGGAGGCATGTGCGCTCCCCGTGTGCAACCTGCCCGAGGAGGGCGAAGCGGAAACCCTCTTGGATATGCTAGCCCAGGTTAGGGCAGGCGGATCCATTGAGGATGTGGAGGTTGGCCACCAGCTCTTGGAGGACCAACGGTCCCAGCTGTGGGCCACCCTCCTCCCCTTCCGGGGGTTGTTTACCAACCAGCCCGGAAGGACTGACTTGGCTGTCCATCACGTGGACACTGGGGATCATCCCCCGATCCGGCGTTCAGCATATCGGGTCTCCCTGGAGGTGCAGCAACACATGCGCCAGGAGATTGACGAGATGCTGAAGCTGGGGGTGGTCCAGGCATCCAACAGCGCTTGGGCCTCGCCTGTAGTCCTCGTCCCTAAGAAGGACCGAACCACTCGGTTCTGCGTGGACTACAGGGGGCTCAATGCTGTCACGGTCGCCGATGCGTACCCAATGCCACGCATCGATGACCTGCTCGATCAGTTGGCCGGGGCTCAGTACCTGACCATCATGGACCTGAGCCGGGGATATTGGCAGATCCCCCTGACTCGCAAGGCCAGGGAACGCTCTGCCTTTATTACCCCATTTGGACTGTACGAGTCCACGGTGATGCCATTCGGGATGAGGAATGCCCCTGCCACTTTCCAGCGGATGGTCAACACCCTGCTCAAGGGACTTGAAGGGTACGCGGCCGCGTACCTGGATGACATTGCCGTCTTCAGTCCCACCTGGGAAGATCACCTAGAGCATCTAGCACAGGTGCTCAGGCGGGTCCACCGGGCAGGTTTGACCATCAAGCCGGGCAAGTGTCAGCTGGCCATGAGCGAGGTCCAGTACCTCGGTCACCGGGTAGGCGGGGGAACACTGAAGCCCGAGCCTGAGAAAGTGGAGGCCATCGCATCCTGGCCCACCCCCAGGACCAAGAAGCAGGTGATGTCCTTCTTGGGGACCGCTGGGTACTATAGGAGGTTTGTTCCATGCTATAGTAGCCTGGCAAAGCCCCTGACGGACCTCACCAAGAAGAAGCTGCCCTCTGCAGTCGATTGGACAATGGACTGCGAGACAGCCTTCCGGGCCCTAAAGGACGCCCTGTCCAGCCCGCCCGTGCTACAGGCAGCCGACTTCACGCGGCCGTTTGTAGTACAGACCGACGCCAGTGACTTCGGCCTCGGTGCGGTGCTCAGCCAGGTGGACTCTGCGAGCCAAGAGCACCCAGTCTTGTACCTGAGCAGGAAGCTGTTACCGAGGGAAGTGGCCTATTCCACAATGGAGAAGGAGTGCCTGGCCATAGTGTGGGCCCTGCAGCGTCTGCAACCCTATCTATACGGGCGCCACTTCATCGTGGAGACGGACCACAACCCCCTCAGCTGGTTGCACACCGTCTCTGGGACGAATGGGCGACTGTTGCGATGGAGCCTTGCGCTCCAGCAATACAACTTCACCATTCGCCACAAAAGGGGCCGTGACCACGGTAACGCAGACGGGCTGTCCCGACAAGGAGAGGTCGCGGACGGGCGCACGGGGGAACACCGGAGTGTGCTGCCCCCTAGCGCCCTCAAAAGGGGGGAGGTGTGAGGTAAATCCGGAGATATGACGATAAATCATGATATTCAAGTTATGTCAGGAAGCCCTCTCCTGGTGTCACCCCCCCTTTCCTTCACACAACTTGTTTAGCAACCCATCCCATGGCCATCTCCTGTGATATGGAAATTAGGTGATGTGGGAACAAAGGACACAGGATGACTCCCTGCCGTCACCCTGTAACAAGAGTTGTATCTCATTATAAGGCTCTGGAACTAGCCAGACAGAACGACTCCAGTAAAAAAATGGTTCATATCTCGCAAGCCATATTTCCGATAAATACGGCAACCATAAAAATGGTGTTTTCGCATGCGGACGATGCTGGCACACCTTTTTTATGGGAGCGGGAGCTTGGGAAATACCCCAGGCGTGATATCAGCCAATGTGGAACTAGTAGACAAGTCATGAAACCTCTCATTCTGTAGCTAAATTCATAACTGTCACAATGAGAGCATTGGCGTCCGCCTACGACGCTCCCAGGCCAAGTTATGGCCATATTCCATGTTGTGGATTTTGTCCATAACTCCAGCCAGGGGTGGAGCAGTGCTCCCTCTGAGGTCACTAAGGTAGGAGGGGACCTGGATTTGCCCAGGTTGATAACCCTACTTCGGCCATTTTCCAGTGTTCTTTCGCTGGGGGTCACGTGTAGGAAACATCTGTGGGAGTTCCTGGAAACCTGGTCTACAGCGCCCCCCTGTGGCCAGACGCACAAGGTAACTGATTGAATTGCATACCTGTTTGTAAACCATGCTTTATCTGTAACTGTACTCTGACATATGTATATTCTGTAGATTCCCTATTGTATATATTGTAGTTTCTAGTGTGCTTTAGGCTGATTAAATTATATAATTAATCTTGGGCTGTTCTGTTATCTCGATCTTGAATCCCACGTCTGTGTGTTCGGCTAATAGTTACCGTGAAGCGGTTGGTGGCAGCGAGTTGTGCCAAGGATTATTGTGGGGAGGCCAGTGAGATTCGGGAAGATATTATATATTCCGTCCGCGGAGGGCGGGGGAATATATACCCTACTCTCACCGGGGACCCTTCAATAATCGGCATAAGTAGTATAGCGGCCTCCTTGCTTATTGTCGGGCAATTCCATAATTGGCCTGACTATAAGAGGGGCGCTAGAGAGCGCATCACGTGCTCTGTCGGTCGGGAGGTATAAAGGAGGGGTGACCCCCACTTGTTACCCCCCGATTGTGACGTACTGGTAGCCAGCGCGGGGGATTTCTGAGTGACCCCCCCCGGTGGTTTGTGACAACTGGAAATGAGTGAGGTCTCACAATGTCGGTCAATCTCTATGATTGACCGACATTGTGAGACGTCACTCATTTCCAGTGTTTTGAGAAACATGTGATTAATGTATTTAGAAAAACGAATGTCACTAGGATGGTGTGAGTGCCGGTCCGTGTGACATGCATTTTTTTCACGCTCCCATAGAGTTGCATTGGAGAGACTCTCGCGAGAAACTGTCCAAAACGCAGCATGCTGCGATTTTTGTCTCAGTCCAATTTGGTACCACCTGATATCCGCACTTCAAAAGTATAAAAGCAAAGGTAAAAGATTAATTTCCCACGGGATCAATAAAGTGTATCGTATCGTATCGCAATCATCATTTGTATAGGGTTTTACTTTTGGTAGGTTTAGATTTCCCTGAGAACTATAGCACTCTGTAAATGGAAATTATATGGTTAACACTTAGCCAGCCAGGGGAGTGGTTGGAGTTACAGGGCACAAAATGTGTAATAGTCCCTCAGTTTAGTGTTGAAAGAACATCTGATAGGAGCAAACAATTGTAGTGAATTAGCCAACATTTGAGAAACACCACTATTTTAATGGAGAAGTGGTTTATAGAGACGGTAAGTGCCGCTGAATAGGAACAAAAGTAGCTCTCTGTCTTTTAAATGTTAACGCATAAAGTTTCTGGTGACAGAGCTGGATCACAGGGTAGTGTGGAGTTGACATTAGAATGTACACCCATGCCCTTGGAAGTATCACATAAAGTATAAAAAGTTACTGTTTCCTCTTCAGTAGACATATGCGGACAGAGCAGCATATTAGGGCTAGCACACACGGTAATGCGGAGCGAGTGGAATGCGATTAAAAGTGGCGAGAGAAACATCACATTGAACTAGCATTACAGTGGAGTGCAGTGTGACATAAGCATCAGCTGGCAATGGAGGAGATGGGGAGATAAATCCCTCCCTTCCGTCTGCAGTGTCAGCCCTCCCCTGCACAGCTGTGGCCTGATCGCAGGATAGGACCACAGTCGCATGACCCTCCGCTTCCGCTCTGCTGCGAGCGTGAGCCGAGTGTCATGCAAGTGTAGCACCCCTGAGCCACTCAGGGCACTACTAGGTACTGCATCCTCACCAGGATGCAGGGCCTACCCCCTGGGACCTGGAACACCGATGCCAGTCACACCTAGACACCAAAATCCCAGTTTCCACTCCACACCAGGGGTCATTGGCTAGTCAGAGATAAGGGGATGGCCACCTAGAGGGCGGAGCCAGACCAGGAGACTAGACAGCCTGGGGGGTGGGACAGCAGAGAGTACAGTAGTAGAGAGTGAAGGAGAAAGAGGTGCCTGAGAGCTGGGTCGTGTAACGGTGGCCCGGGGGCACAGGAGAGTGGTCCCCAGAGCAAGTACACCCAAGTACCACTGGGACCAGAGTGTGTTACCCAGGGAATGGGGTACTCGGTACCGGGTGGTTTGCACTTGGGGAATGTCACTTTGGTAGTGGCCGTTGCCCGGTCCCGTGCCCTGGGTGCTTTTTAATGGGGAGTATTTACAGAGGAGATTAAAGTCATTTGTGTGACGCCACCTGTGGGTTGCTGTTAATAGGATGGAACCGCCGCTGCTGAGTGGGAGTACCCCTGGGCTGGTGGTGATGGCAGCTATGGTGGTAGGTCCTTCACAGGTAGGGCTGAGCCAGGGGACTTGTATAATGGACATGCTTGCTTGGTAATAAAGGAGACCACACCAGGATTGTAATTAACAGTCTCTAGTCACTCCGGGCCCTTGGACGACCGGTTCAGGTCCCTGGATAGCCAGTGCCAGCTTGGTGACTTGGTTGCTCTGTCCTGGAACTCTCAGTGTGGTTGGGTCTAGAGATGAGCAAACCAGTCACGGTTCGGCTCGAGCTTGGTTCGCTGAACGGAGGCCCCGTTCGAGTTCGGTTCGGCGAACCACTCAAACCCCATAGGAAACAATGAGAGGCAATCACAAACACATAAAAACACATTATAAATGTACACATACAGTTAATAAACATTGCCATAACACTTACCGGTGCCCGCGATCCGTCCTGCACTCTGTCTCCCGCTGCTTTTCCATCGGTAATCGCTGCGTCTTCCTGGTAACCAGCAGTGATGCAGGACCTATCGTGATGTCAAAATAGCCATGTGACCAGTCACGTGTCAATTATCTCATTGGCTACAGACTGGTCACATGGCTAGACGTCATGTCCTGTCCTAGGTCCTGTCACTGCATCTCTCCAGTATGAGGTGATCGTTTTTGTTTCTCCGTGTACTGGCGAGATGCTCTGGCACACGGACGACTCCCCGTTCCTGCATGTGGCGCTCTTTACAGAGTCAGCCCACATGCAAGGACTGGCTGTCACAGCCGGTGAATAGCGGCACCGGAAATCATGTGATCGGAGCACCGTTGCTATGGCAACCCGGCTGTGAAGTCACCGCTAACAGCCGGCAGCCTGTGGTCACTCTCACTGAGTGATTTCTGCATGGGGCAGCAGCGTCTTTCTCCCATGCAGTGAAGCCTGATGTAGCAGAGCTGCATGGGCTGAAGGAGAAAGAAGACAGAAGACCATGGATCGTGGAGGGGTGAGAGGGAGTAATAAACATGGAGTCTCTAATGTGTCTGTGTATTTATTTCTAATAAAGTATTTTTTCTCTGTGTGGTGTCTTTTTTTTAACCCTTTATTGGAGATTCTTAATGGCCGGGTCAAACGTGCCTGACATTAAGAATCTCTGGCTTAATACTAGCTAGTAAAACAAAGCTAGTATTAACCCATTATTACCAAGCAAGCCACCCGGCTTCAGGGTTGCTGGAAGAGTTGGATACAGCGCCAGATGCTGGCGCTTCTATGAGAGCGCCATTTTCTGGGGCGGCTGTGGACTGCAATTCGCAGCAGAGGCGCCTAGAAACCTCGGGCTAACCTGTGCTGCGGATTCCAATCCCCAGCTGCCTAGTTGTACCCGGCTGGACACAAAAATGGGGCGAAGCACACGTCGTTTTTTTTTTTTAATTATTTCATGAAATTCATGAAATAATTAAAAAAAGTGCTTCCCTATATTTTTAGTTCCCAGCCGGGTACAAATAGGCAGCTGGGGGTTGGGGGCAGCCGTACCTGCCTGCTGTACCTGGCTAGCATACAAAAATATGGCGAAGCTCACGACATTTTTTTTTTTTTTTTTTTTTTTTTTTTAGTTTTTTGGGGAAAGAAAAAAACATGCTTCCCTGGATTTTCCATTGCCAGTGAAGGTAACACCAAGCAGTGGCGGTTAGCAGCCAGTAGCTGCTTGGATTACCCTTATCTAGCAATACAAAAAATGCAGCGGGAGCCCATATATATACAGTGCCTACAAGTAGTCTTCAACCCCCTGCAGATTTAGCAGGTTTACACATTCGGAATTAACTTGGCATTGTGACATTTGGACTGTAGATCAGCCTGGAAGTGTGAAATGCACTGCAGCAAAAAAGAATGTTATTTCTTTTTTTTTTTTTTTTTTTTTAAATTGTGAAAAGTTTATTCAGAGGGTCATTTATTATTCAACCCCTCAAACCACCAGAATTCTGTTTGGTTCCCCTAAAGTATTAAGAAGTATTTCAGGCACAAAGAACAATGAGCTTAACATGTTTGGATTAATTATCTCTTTTTCCAGCCTTTTCTGACTAATTAAGACCCTCCCCAAACTTGTGAACAGCACTCATACATGGTCAACATGGGAAAGACAAAGGAGCATTCCAAGGCCATCAGAGACAAGATCGTGGAGGATCACAAGACTGGCAAGGGGTACAAAACCCTTTCCAAGGAGTTGGGCCTACCTGTCTCCACTGTTGGGCGCATCATCCGGAAGTGGAAGGCTTATGGAACTACTGTTAGCCTTCCACGGCCTGGACAGCCTTTGAAAGTTTACTCCCGTGCCGAGGCCAGGCTTATCCGAAGAGTCAAGGCTAACCCAAGGACAACAAGAAAGGAGCTCCGGGAAGATCTCATGGCAGTGGGGATATTGGTTTCAGTCAATACCATCAGTAACGTACTCCACCGCAATGGTCTCCGTTCCACACGAGCCCGTAAGGTACCTTTACTTTCAAAGTGTCATGTCAAGGCTCATCTACAGTTTGCTCATGATCACTTGGAGGACTCTGAGACAGACTGGTTCAAGGTTCTCTGGTCTGATGAGACCAAGATCGAGATCTTTGGTGCCAACCACACACGTGACGTTTGGAGACTGGATGGCACTGCATACGACCCCAAGAATACCATCCCTACAGTCAAGCATGGTGGTGGCAGCATCATGCTGTGGGGCTGTTTCTCAGCCAAGGGGCCTGGCCATCTGGTCCGCATCCATGGGAAGATGGATAGCACGGCCTACCTGGAGATTTTGGCCAAGAACCTCCGCTCCTCCATCAAGGATCTTAAGATGGGTCGTCATTTCATCTTCCAACAAGACAACGACCCAAAGCACACAGCCAAGAAAACCAAGGCCTGGTTCAAGAGGGAAAAAATCAAGGTGTTGCAGTGGCCTAGTCAGTCTCCTGACCTTAACCCAATTGAAAACTTGTGGAAGGAGCTCAAGATTAAAGTCCACATGAGACACCTAAAGAACCTAGATAACTTGGAGAAGATCTGTATGGAGGAGTGGGCCAAGATAACTCCAGAGACCTGTGCCGGCCTGATCAGGTCTTATAAAAGACGATTATTAGCTGTAATTGCAAACAAGGGTTATTCCACAAAATATTAAACCTAGGGGTTGAATAATAATTGACCCACACTTTTATGTTGAAAATTTATTAAAATTTAACTGAGCAACATAACTTGATGGTTTGTAAGATTTATGCATCTGTTAATAAATCCTGCTCTTGCTTGAAGTTTGCAGGCTCTAACTTATTTGCATCTTATCAAACCTGCTAAATCTGCAGGGGGTTGAAGACTACTTGTAGGGACTGTATATTTTTTATTATTTATTTAAATAACTAAAAAAAATGGGCTTCCCTGTATTTTGACTGCCTGACATCACAGTGCTGTAAAAATAAATCATTAAAAAAAAGACGCAGCGTTCCGCGGTATTTTTGATTCTCAGCGCAGTTAAAGCAGACAGCTACGGGTTGCCACCCCCATCTGCCTGGCGTTACCTTGGCTGGCAATCAAAATACAGGGAAGCCCATTCTTTTTTTTTATTTAAAAAAATAGTTAAAAAAAAAAAATGACGTGGGGTCCCCCCATTTTTGATAGCCAGCTATAGTAAAGCAGACTGCTGTAGCCTGAAAACCACAGCTGGCAGCTTTACCGTGGCTGGGGATCCAATGTGGAGGTCACCCCAGGCTCTTTTTTATAATTATTTTAGAAATAATAATAATTACAAAAATAGTAGGGTCCCCCCCAAATTGGATCACCAGCCAAGGTAAAGCGGACAGCTGTGGTCTGGTATTCTCAGGGTGGGAAGGTCCATAGTTATTGGCACTTCACAGCCTAAAAATAGCAGGCCGCGGGCGCCCCAGAAGTGGCGCATCCACTAGATGCGCCATTCCTGGCGCTTCACCCCAGCTCATCCCGTGCCCTGGTGCGGTGGCAAACGGGGTAATAATGGGGTTGATACTAGCTGTAAGGTCACCTCACATCAAGCCCAGCAGTTTGTGATGTCATGGCGTCTATCAGATACTATACCCGACATCACAAACTGTCAGTACTAACAAAAAAAAATAGACAAAAAAAATGTATTTGAAAAAACAGTCCCCAAAACATTCCCTCTTTCACCAATATATTGTAAGGAAAAAAAATAAAGGGGTCACACGATGACTCTGGACCGTCTAGAATATGGGGGGACACGCTCAGGGAACATATGCCCCATTTTCTAGGAGTGCAGACCCTCCATGTGAGGAGTGTGGGTGCAATGAATCTGCACCCACTCTCCCCGGGTCCACAGCAGCAGAGTCCATGTCGTAACTGTTGCTACCAAAGCTGCAATGCCCTGCTCATGAGCTAAGGGCATGCCTAATCTGGAGAACTATTCTACATTTCCAAATATTGGTATTTGCTGATATTATTGCTATTCCACCTACTATATATTGGGGATAGGATCTTGGAGATGGAATACCCCTTTAAGTCCAGCTGTTTGAATACTAAACAACAGAGCTCGCTATTTAGACATGTTTTCTTGTGGCGTATAATGGACTCTCATGTTTGGTAGTTGTTCAGCAGGGCAACTATAAAATCAAATACAGTGGTACCTCGCTTAACGAGTAACCCACTTAATAGGAATTTCGCTTAACAAGCAAAGCTTTCTGTAAATTTGTAACCCGCTTTACGAGAAAGCTTTGCTGTACGAGCGAAATCCTCACCTCACACACTTCCGGTTCCGTCCATCCACCGTGCACTGACCCGCACTTACAGTCCACACAAACACACACATGTACGCACAAACACACACAAACACACACACACAAACACACACGCACGCACACACATACAGTATTATGCTCACCTTACCTTCCGTTCCACTGCTGGGCTCATGGTTCTTGTAGTTCCCGGGTACATCGCGGCAAACTACAAGTACCATGAGGCCGGCGGTGGAACGGAAGGTAAGGTGAGCATATAATATCTGTACCTTCCATTTCATTGTCGGTCTCCTGGGTCCTGTAGTGCGCCGCGCCGCTCCACTCCACTCCAGGCATCTACATCCATAGCAACGAAGCAGGAACTTCCTGGTTCCTGTCACCGCTTGTCAAAGGCAACGCGCTGGCCAATCAGAGGCAAGTGGCTCTGCCTTTGACATCAGCGCTCTGGCAGGAAGTTCCGCCCTCGTCGTTATGGTTCCTGATACACGGCCCGCACCGGAGAACAGCAAGTCCCAGGAGACCGGCGATGGAACGGAAGGTAAGGTGAGCATATAATATGTGCGTGCGTGCTTGTGTGTTTGTGCGTGCTTGTACGTGTTTGTGTGCGTTTGTGCATGTGTGGAATGATAGAATAGGGGACCAGGATGGGACATTTAGCTAGTTGTGGAACGAATTGTCAGCATTGCAATGATTTCCTATGGGAAATCTTGCTCTGCTGAACGAGTAACTTGATTAACAAGCACACTCCCAGAACGGATTGTTCTCGTTAAGCAAGGTACCACTGTACCTCCATTTGGAAATGTAGTATAGCTCTCCTGATTAACTATGTTCCTTACCTCATGAGCAGGGCATTGCAGTTGCCTACAGATGCATGGTTACCGCCACTCACTGTGTCTGAACACAGGAAGCTGAGCTGACAGCCGCTCTGTGCATGCGGCAGCGTCTATTGTGAAGGAGGGGGCCGCGGGGTATCAACACTGCACAGGTACCGTGGGACACCAGTGGTGTTATAGGGGGTGACCTGGCAGGGCCTGGGGAGGAGATTTTTGTCGCATGTGTCATGGCACATGCGACAGAAATCAGAGGAGTAGGGTGAAGGCGGCCGGCGCGCTGCTGTGCGCGTGGCCATCTTGGATTTCCGGGAGGGGGTCGGGGGGGGGGGGCCACTTTGGCGACACCAGGGGACCGGAGGGGACCGGGGAGGAGATTTATCTCCCATCTGACATGTTTGTTCATGCCAGATGGGAGATAAATAATTTTTTACTGGCGCTGTCATTTACTGTAACGTGATCATCGGTATACGGTGTATACCGGTGATCACAAGAGCGGGGACCAGAAAAACCAGCCTGAATCATGATCTCCAGGGTCTCAGCTACCCTATGAAACCCCGGAGATTTTCTGATGCTGGGGGGCGCTATGCACTTATTTTTGCCTGCTGTTTATAAACGGCAGATCAGAATAAGGCTACATTCACACGACCGATCCGTTTTTGCGGTCCGCAAAAAACGGTCCTTTTTTTCATGGGTGCATCCGTGTGGCATCCGTTCCGTTCCGTATACGGTCCGTATGACATCCGTTTGTCATCCAGGCGCCTTCCGTTTTTTTTGCGTACTGCAAAAAAACTGAAGGAGGGAAAATACTTAAATTTATCCAGGATCCATAGCTTCAACCTACATGAGGCGATCACATGTTCACTCCAGTGCCATTTTCTACTGCTTTTCACAGCGTAGCGCGCTCTGGTGATTTTCCTCTGCTTGTACACTTCATATCAGTCTTTTCTGTCATTATAATGGCAGAAAGACACATAATGTCCCACTCTCCTGCATTTTGTAATTTTGCACCCTTTGGTGCCTTTCATGTGGCACTATGGGGTGCTTTAGCCTTGTATTTACAAAAAAAAATAAGACCATAGCTGGCAGCTTGACCTTGGCTGGTAATCCAAAACTGAGGGCACCCCACGCTGTTATTCTAAATTAAATAAACAATAAAAAAAAAAAAACCACTTGGGGGTCCCCCCAAAATTGGATTACCAGCCAAGGTAAAGCGGACAGCTGGGGTCTGATATTCTCAGACTAGGGAGGTCCATGGTTATTGGACTCTCCCCAGCCTAAAAATAGCAGGCCGCAGCCGCCCAAGAAGTGGCGCATCATTAGATGCCCCAATCCTGGTGCTTCATCCCAGCTCATCCCGTCCCCTGGTGCGGTGGCAAACGGGGTAATATATGGGGATAATACCAGATGTGTAATGTCATCTGGCATCAAGCCCTGGGGTTCCTGAGGTCAGGCGTCTATCAGATACCCGACATCACCAACCCAGTCAGTAATAAAAAAAAAAAATAGACGACAAACACATTTTTATTTGAAAAAACATTCCCCAAAGCATTCCCTCTTTCACCAATTTATTAGAAAGAAAAACAAATCCAGGTCTGCTGTAATCCAAGCGGTTCCCATGACGATCCATACCATAGTCAATGTCCCAGTCAATGAAGAACAGAATGTTCCCCATTGGCTGGGAGAGCAATGCAATGACCTGAGCTAACATCAATAGGTCAGCCCAGGTCACTGCATGGAATGACAAGTGCTGCTGTCAGGAGCGAGGTACATTACCTGCGGTGACGATCTCGTGCACTGCTGCTGACAGCAGACCTGTCACTGACTTCATTGACCGCCGCCTTCACAGCCAAGTATTGCGGGAGCCTGTGACGTCACCGCTAGTCACAGTCTCGGGTCGGCAGCGAGAGGAGGAGATGTGACAAGCGGCAGCCATGGAGGACAGTGACAGCCCTGAGGTCAGGAGGGCAGGACTTCATCATCGCAGGTAAGCCGAGCGGGGTAATGTGTGCGGAGTGCAAGGTGGGTGGAGCTAAGCGGGGTAATGTGTGCAGAGTGCCAGGTGGGTGGAGCCAGCGGGGTAATGTGTGCATAGTGCCAGGTGGGTGGAGCTAAGCGGGGTAATGTGTGCAGAGTGCCAGGTGGGTGGAGCTAAGTGGAGTAATGTGTGCAGAGTGCGAGGTGGGTGGAGCTAAGCGGGGTAATGTGTGCAGAGTGCGAGGTGGGTGAAGCTAAGCGGGGTAATGTGTGCGGAGTGCCAGGTGGGTGGAGCCAAGCGGGGTAATGTGTGCGGAGTGCGAGGTGGGTGGAGCTAAGCAGGATAATGTGTGCGGAGTGAGAGGTGGGTGGAGCCTAGCGGGGCCATGTGTGCGGGCGGCGGAGTGTGAAGTGGGTGGAGCCTAGTGGGGCCATGTGTGCAGGCGGCGGAGTGTGAAGTGGCTAGAGCCTAGCGGGGCCATGTGGCGCTGAGGACGTCAGTGCCGGGGACTGCATGGCTGGGGACAGGTGAGTGTGAGTGTGTGTGTGTGTGTGTACATGCCGAGTACAGGAGGGGGCGGAGCCGAGCGGGGAAGTGTCGGCTCCCTGCACACGTAACCAGGGTAAATATCGGGTTACTAACCAAAGCACTTTGCTTGGATACCCGATATTTATCTTGGTTACCAGCTTACCGCAGGCTGCCAGCGATGGCCCCCTGCACACTGTAGCTGTAAAAAGCCACACTTTTGCTGATAGAACCGTTCTCGAACGTAACTCGAGCTGCCGAACTTTTAGTAAAAAGCTTGAGTTCTAGTTCGATCTAGAACACCCCCCAAAATCACTCGAACCGCGAACTGGAGAACCATGAACCGCGCTCAACTCTAGTTGGGTCCTTGTAGCATGGAGCGTTTGGTGCCCAACTGTCCCTTTTGTGTGGCAGTCTCCATGTTCGTACAGCAAGCAGTGTGGACCCTGTAGGGCTGGTCTGTGTCCCGAACCCTGATCCTTGCTTTATTGCTGGTGCCCCCGGATCTGTAGGTCAGCAAGGTTGGTGCAGGTCCCCTCACTGTGTAGGTATTTGCCAGGCCGTCTGAAACTGTCGTCTGACCTAGGGCCCTGTGCTCTGGTCCCAGTGGTATGCGAGTATACCTGCCCTGGCGACCACTCTCCTGTGCCCCCGGGTCACCGTTACACGACCCAGCTCTCAGGCACGTCTTTCCTCTTTCACTCACTACTACTGTCTGACTGCAGTCCCCTCCCACCAAACATGTGGAAGAAGGTGCTCTGATCAGATGAAACCAAAATCGAACTATTTGGGCACAATGTCAAACGATATGTTTGGCGTAAAAACAACACAGCTCATCACCCTGAACACACCATCCCCACTGTCAAACATTGTGGTGGCAAGATCATGGTTTGGGCCTACTTTTCTTCAGCTAGGACAGGGAAGATGCTTAAAATTGATGGGAAGATGGATGGGGCCAAATACAGGACCATTCTTGAAGAAAACCTGTTGGACTCTGCAAAAGACCTGAGACTGGGACGGAGATTTGTCTTCCAACAAGACAATGATCCCAAACATAAAGCAAAATCTACAATGGAATGGTTCACAAATAAACGTATCCAGGTGTTAGAATGGCCAACTCAAAGTCCAGACCTGAATCCAATCGAAAATCTGTGGAAAGAGCTGAAAACTGCTGTTCACAAACGCTCTTCATCCAACCTCACTCAGCTCGAGCTGTTTGCAAATGAAAATTGGGCAAGCATTTCAGTCTCTCGATGTGCAAAACTGATAGAGACATACCCCAAGCGACTTGCAGCTGTAATCGCAGCAAAAGGTGGGGCTAAGAAGTAGTAACTTAAAGGGGACTAATAATATTGCACGCCGCACTTTTCAGTTGTTTTTTTTTTTAAAGTTTAAAATAAGCAATTAATTTCAGTCACCTTCACAATTGTGTCCCACTTGTTGATTCTTCACCATAACATTAAAATAATTTGTGGGAAAAGGTTGAAAAATTCAAGGGAGCCGAATCCTTTCGCAAGGCACTGTATTTTGCTACCCCATGGCTATAGAGAATTGCACAAAGGGCAATTAGAAACGTTCAGTCCAGTTTTCAAGACTGTCATTATAGAGCGCTAGGATTTCCACAACAGTGTGGAGAAAAGAGGCTTATTCCTATCAGTAAAGAGTGCATCTGCCAAAAAGAAAAGACTACTAGTCCACAAGGCCAAGGAGCCACAGCCGTGGGAGTCTGAATGCGATTTTTGTGAATAAAGATGTTTGACAACTCAGTTAACGAGGAGACTGGTGTCGCGGGCGGGGGACAGATCACAACCGAGGGGCTGCTTGAGGCACTCGGATCCGGGCGGTGGCTGTGGCTCAAGTGGCAGCCGGATCCGGGGCTCGCGCAGCCGTCCGTCACTCACGAGTGAAAAGGGGTTATTTACAAGGGAAATTGTCTGTGATGCCACCCACTGTGTGTGGTGAGATGTAGCACCACCGCTGCTGTCGTGGAGCACCCGGGGGCGATGGAATGGCAGCTGGATGTTAACCCCTCCATGGGTAGGGGTGTAGGCCCCGGGGCTCAGTGTCCAGGACACAGGGAGTGATGGGTGCAGTCCACGGCTTGGACCAGGTGGTGCAGGAGTACTCACGATATAAGGCAATAATTGACACAAGTCCAGGAATTAACCAAGTTGCTGGTAACAGGTGCCCTCGGATGCTGTGAGGACGGACCCCTCACCCAGGGGTGTAATTCAGGTGTTTTTCTCCTGCCTGATGTCTGTGTCTGCTCCGTGCATGGGTCCGGACCGGGTCCCGACAGTCGGCACCGGCGGGCCACTACCCTATCCCGGTCCACTTCGGTTCCCCACAAGCGGCTGGCCTGTTCCAGAGGCTGTTACTGCCCCTCTCCCCAAGCTCCACACAGTAACTCCTTCCAGACTCCACACTTCCTGCAGACTGACTGCTGCCTGCAAACTGGAAACTCCCTATATAGTTCCCTCCCAGTCACTTCAGACCTCTCAGCTCCGGCCACTGGTGTTGTGTGTCACTGTGTTGGAAACTCCCCAAGGGAGAGTGAGATCTGCACCAAAAAGATGAATGCAGACCTCTGTGACACCCTGGTTTTGCCAGGGCGTCACACTGGCATATGGGACAATGATACTCAGTAATTTTATGCAAGTATAAGACTGCTATTTTTGTAATTGCCAATTGTGTATCTCTAATACTGAAGAATGGAGATATGCGTAAACATTGCTTATTTGTTAAATAGTTTACCTTTTGTGAAGGCAAACGCGGTTACCCAGTCCCTACTAATTGCCCAAATCCGACCACAGCGGCTGAGGGATCTGGACCGTCCCCACTCGCGGTGAGCACTCCACCGTCACCTACCCCATCCTTGGTGGATGCCGAGCTGCCCACTACTACCCCGGCATCAGAACCTACAGTGTCTTCATATGACGCCCCAGCTGCAGAAACCCCGGTTTTGTCCCTCGTCCGAGTCACGCCAGCGGTCATCCGGACACCGGCCAGACCAGACCCAGCCTCATCACCGGGCCCGTCCTCAGAGGCGGAGCACCTGGACCCTGCAACCCCGGCTGCGGAGGAGTCAGTTCTTCAGTCTGCAAAGGCAGAAGTTGAACCTAAAGATCTCCTGTTTCCACTGCCATGCGGCATCTCAACGGCTGTTGGGGCCACAAGAGTTCACTTAAAGCCAGAGCCAGTTAGGGAGCCGAGGCTGGACGCTGACGCCCCCTACTGGGAACGAAGCTGAAATCGGAGATGACAACTCAAGATCAGCAGCAGCAGGAGATCATTGCCCGTACCCGGAAAGAGAAGGAAAATCTGAGGAAAGCCACCTTTCGTGTCCGAGGGCCGCAGAGAAGGGGCCTCGTGTGGCGCTTTAACCCTGACAAGTGGTGGGGTTTCCTCTGGGAAGCGAGTATCCCTGAGGAAGTGTTTATCACTTGGAGGGATATAGAGCAACATCTCCCGAGAGACCACCCCAGCCGAAACCTGGAGCCAGGGGAGGTGGTCACTTACACACGGCACAGGAGAGAGCGGGGCTGGTATGCCCTAGATGTGAAGCGGCTCGCTATGGTAGATGAGCTGGTTGTGCCAGCTGCCGCTGTTGATTACCAGCCCCCCAGTGAGCGGTACCAGTAGTTTGAAGAGTGTAAAAAAAAAAAAAAATACCAGTAGTTTCATAATGTCATAGAACTGTTAAGTATCTGTGTTTTCGTTTATTGTTTTTCATAGGTTATTATTTTCCGTATAGAAAATGTTAGCAAATAAGTGCCTAATCAACCAGTTTAAATTAAAAGAATGAAAGTTACCTGATTTGCAAGAAGATTGTTAAAATGTGTACACCCGACACATGGACTTTATTGAGTGTATATACATATATATATATATATATATATATATATAGTAAAAATGAACCACGGTCACAGGACTGGCGGGACCAACACGAACTTGTGTTATTGTACATAGTTGCACCTCCTGTGCCCACCAGAGTCGTCTAACACAACGCCTGGGACCTTAACCTGGTCACGGACCCACCATAGGTATGTAGCTGGTCAGGTTGTTTGGGTGGTGGGTTAACGGGATCTGGGACATTGAGACTGGACTGTCATGGGTAGAGGCTGTAACGGAGCGGGTTGAGTCTCCGCTACCACTGAAACCGGTAGTTTCCCACCGTTGAGGAGATGAACTCTTAAAAGTGTTAGTAACGTTTAAGTGACAAGCCTCCCTGATGAGGGATGTATGTGTAAATAAAAATGTTAATTTTTCTACAGTTTGAAAAAAAAAATTAAACCTCTGATGTCATGTAGCTCGGGGACAAGCTGCGTTTAACCAAGGGGGAATGTGACGCCCTGGCCTATCAGGTCATCACAGGGTATTGTGCAATCTGCCCTTCTGTGCAATATTCATCTCCTCCTTGGTTACGGGTCCCTCACCTTTGGTGTTGCCAAGAACAAGCTAATCAAAATCCTAGGAACACTCTGCACCACACCCACCAGACACACCAGTGGACAACCTGAGTGAAATAGAGTCGCCCACTTGGGGGGTTGGTTGAAGGGGAGGTCAGGAGTGTCAGGAGTCAGTCTAGAGAGTAGTGTTGGAAGTGAAAGTAAGAGGAGGTCAGGATCTGGGCTCCTTGGAACTACTAGGTAGCAGACATTGGTCTGGGCCTGGTAGGAGCTGGACCCCGGTCACAGGGGATCGTGAAAAGGGGCATGGACTGTCAAGGAGGACAGCCGGTGGCCTTGTGCCATCACCGGGCAGGGGCCAAGGCATGACAGGGTATGTAGACCCTAGGTCAGGAAAAAGCTTCAGGCGTCCTGACAATTTACCCAACGAGGACGGAGCCTTCAAGATCCGTTCTCCACTCGGTCCAAATTCGGGGTACTAGCGCAACGAGGGGGATAGGACTTTCCACTACATGGTCCAGAAAATCCCAAGCGTGAACCTTGAGAGCAAGCTCACCCAGTTAGCCATACTGGGGAGCGGGACCCGATTAGTTTCAGACTAAAGGGACCAACTAGAAGACAAGGTGCCATGGAAAAGGTCACAGACTAACAGGCAACACCAACGGGCACGGGACTCAGGCGTTCTCCCTCTCAGCGGCAGCGACGTCCAGAACTTTGGTTTACTACAGTTGTCGATGTCATTGGACTGACTGAGTACGCAAGTGACCCTTACCGCCCCAACGGCACCCCCCCGTCACCATCACCTAGTCCCCGGGGCATTCCTCCTACCCGTGGAGGGGTTAAACACCTAGCTGCCCACACCATCGCCACCGGGTACTCCCAATCGCAGTGGTGGTACTCCATCTTACCACGCACCATGGGTGGCGTCACAAACTTTCCACACCATCCCCTGTACATAGCCCCCTTGGTTTGAGGTGCCGTGCGACCCCCGGGTCCGGAGCCCTCTCGAGCCACCGCAGATCTGGATCCGAGCACAGTGGCTGCTGACACGGGGGCGATACATACATGGATGGTATGTACCATGGTATTTACCACAAAAGTGGTGGAAACCTGAAGGTTCAATCTGGCACTTGTAGTGGCAAATTTTGTATTATAGTGTTCTTTGGGTCATGTTTGGCTAGAGAGATTCACCTACATACCCCGCCCATGGGTGAGTTTGATGTGTCACTCCTGACAGGTAAAATGGCAGTCAGTTTGTTTGGCACATGGGGAAGTCAGACTGTGTGGGGAGACTGCCAGGAGGCAGAGTGTGTGAAAAACAGCCAGTGTGGAGAGGCTGTTCAAGAGCACAGAAGTATTAAAGGCAACCTGTCACCAGTTTTGGGGACTATAAGCTGTGGCCACCACCAGTGGGCTCTTATATACAGCATTCTAACATGCTGTAAAAAAGAGCCAAGGCCGCTGTGTAGAACGTAAAAATCACTTTATAATACTCACCTAAACAGTCGCTGCAGAGCAGACTGATCGAATAGGCATCTCTGCTCTCTGGTGCTGGTGCCTCCTCTTTCGGCCATCTTCGTCCTCCTTATGAAACCTGGGTGCATGATGTGTCCTACATCATCCACACTCGCCGCCATTGAGGTCCTGCTCAGGCGCACTACAATATTTTGATCTGCCCTGCTCAGGGCAGATCAAAGTGCCCCTGCGCAGGACCTCAATGCCGGCGAGTGAATTAACGGACTTGAAAACTGTGAGTGTGATGGCCAGTAAGCCGTGTGTCCCTTTTCGAAGAAGGAGACTTTGTTTGTTATATACCAGGAGTGCGGTTTATGTCTTGTTTAATAAAATGCTGAAATTTTATTGAATTGTGTGTTCTCCTATGCTACCTCTAAACTACAGCAAAGTGAGTGCCCCCAATCAAGTAAGCAGGTGAACTCTCACAAACTGTGTAATTTACTCACTGTCAGAATTCAGCTCTGCTTGCTGGTTCCAGAAATCATCACATGGTCACTGCACTCACTTGCAATTTTGATACTTAAGGCCACTTTACACACAGCGACATCGCTAGCGATGTCGCTGCTAATCGCACCCACCCCTGTCGTTTGTGCGTCACGGGCAAATCGCTGGAGCACAATATTGCTAGTACCCTTCACACGACGCCGCTGTGGCCGGCAAACAGCCTCTTTTCTAAGGGGGCGGTTCGTGCAGCGTCACAGCGACGTCAAATGGCAGGCATCCAATAGAAGGGGAGGGGCAGAAAGCAGCTGCATGAAAGACACGCCCACCTCGTTGTCGGAGGACGCAGGTACGGTGTTGTTCGTCGTTCCTGGGGTGTCACACGTAGCGATTTGTGCTGCCTCAGGAACGACGAATAACCTGCGTCCAAAAGCAGCAACGACATTTGGGAAATGGATGACGTGTCAACAATCAACGATTTGGTGAGTATTTTACATTGTTATCGGTCGCTCGTACGTGTCACACGCAACGATGTCGCTAACGAGGCCGGATGTGCACGAATTCCGTGATCCCATCGACATCTCGTTAGCGATGTTGTTGCGCTTAAAGGCCATTTAGAGTCGCGTGATGACTAGCATTTCTTTCTACTTCTCTCAATGAAGCAGAAGATTTAGTTTACCACTGAACATTGAGAGAATTAGGAAGAGCAGCTCGTCAGCATGTGACCGTAAGTAAGCAAATTGCGTATGAATGAGTGTTCATATGAAGACTACTAAAATCACATCGGGGGATGCTAAACTGAATTCTTGCCTGAAAACCTAGATCTGCCTATGGTTTAAATTTGTGTATTTAGTTTCATACAAAATTGCTTATGTACAGTATATGACATTTTGGTCAGCAGGTCGGTTAACAGTTATGCTCACAGACGACAGGGAAACACTGACATCTAGAGGATGCACACTATTTTATGTAGCTATGCATACACATTTATTTTAAAGGGGTTGTTCACTGCTTGATAACAGATTACCGTAATATCCGCAGGGTGGTGCAAAGACAAAATAAAAATAAAAAAAGGGACCCTTCTTTGGAGCTCCACAGTGTATTACAACAGGTTTCTTGGCTTCCTCTCCTGGTAGGGGGCATTAGATGATAGCTGCAGCTAGGTGGAACAGCTGCAGCTAGGTGGATAGTAGCTAAGTAGTGATGGCCATATCAAACTATAAAGTTTTGGTTTCATACCGGACAGTTAGTGTCCATGCATGGACCCCGAACATGGACTTCTCGGGGAAGTCTGTGTTACTGTTCGGGTTAGGCCACAAGGATGAAAAATTTGAAAAAAATTAAAAATAAGCAAAAATGCAAATTAAAGCAGGAGAATTATACTTCCGAATTTCCACCAAACTGTCACACTGCTTTTGGGTCTGCTCATTAACCCTGATGCATATTCACTGCTTCCCCGCCCACTCTCTGTAACAGTGTCTGTGATTGGTTGTGGAGTGTAAAAAAATTTACGTAGGGTCACCTGTATATTGATACCAAGAGCAGATAAAGCAGACAGGTACAGGCTGCAGCCCAGAGCTGTGCACGTTATCTTGGCTGTGTATCAAAATTTGAGGGACCCCATGTGGCTTTTTTGTTAATTATGTAAAAAAGTAATTATAAAAATGGCATGCGATCACCTCAATTTTGATACCCAGCCAAACTAAAGCGGACAGCTGGGGGCTTGTATTCTTAGGCTGGGGAGGCACATGGTTATTGGGCCCCCCTCCAGCCTAGAAATAGCAGCCTGTAGCTGCCCCGGAATTGTCAGATCCATTAGATGCGACAATTATGGCACTTTAACTGGCTCATCCTGATTGCCCTGGTGTGGTGACCATCGGGGTAATATAAGGGGTTAATGGTAGCTGTAATTTTTCAAATATGTCAACTGAGAGGTTTCAGGTATTTAAGACACCTTCCTCTTAAGGGAGGTGCATGGGCAACAAGTTAGTTACATTGCTAGTTTTCAGGTCCTTAGTGCTGCTGTCACTGCTGCTGTTATTGTGCTACATTCTGCTGCTGATTCATATCTGTGTTTCAGTGCTCTATCAATTCACTGACCTGCTGCTGCTGCTAGTCTCCACGCTGGCCGGGAACCATGATACACGCTGCTGCAAGTATCTACACCAGTTACTGCCATATGCATCCATACTACTGGACAGATCCATGACTCTGCTGCTATCGCTTCAATCAGAGACTGTACTGTATCCATGGCGTCAGCTGCCAAGGTACCGCAGATCCCCTGGGGCTGCTATCTGGCGACTGCTGCCACCTCTAGTGGCAGTATTGAAGACTCGGCGGTCGGTCCAGTTCACTCCCCTAGGCAAGTGAATGGTATTTTCAGTCCAGTGGACCAAATAATACTGTGCTCGCCTCCTCAGCATAACAGAACATGGCATGCAAGGCACGTCTCCAGCTCAGGTCCAGACATGGATATACAGTGCACCATTAATAATTAAAGGGTCTCTGTGAGCATATTTCTTCAATGTGACCTGAAGACAGCAAGCTGCAAGAGTTAAAACAGACACTTCAACCCTGTGTCTTTCCTCATAGCCTGCTTTTATTTCCTTTTAATGTTAGCTTAAGCCTCTTATCTTTATCCTTAGTGGGTCTCAGGAGCAGTGAGTTGAAGTCGGACTCTTCTCCTCTTCTGTGATTAGCAGGTTCTGTCTATGGAAATGTACACCGAAGGCCTGGTGTGGACGGGGATAGCTCTCCCAGCACTGCTACATGCAAAATCTTCAATCTTTCACTGTGTTAGAATTTTCCCATAGTATAGAATTGTAATCTATCTGAAAAAATGGGATGCTACACTGGTGGTCCAAATGGCATCCGATTTTTTTTTTTTTTTTCCTCGCACTGTACCGATATTGGAGTTAAATCGTGGCATGCTGCGATTTTTTTTTCTCATGCCTAATACAGCTGAGAACCCCCCCCCACAGATCTGCACTGTCTAATTGCATAACATTGGTCTGAATGCAATCCCATTTTTTTATTGAATTGCACTTGCCTGATTTATACGCTTGTGTGAGCGAGGTCTAATGCTGATTATAGGATAAAAGGCTTCTCATTCTGTCACCTCCTACTAACTCCCCGCCATCTGATTGAAGGGTGGGTTGCTATAGTGGTCTAAAGGGTGCTTTACACGCTGCGACATCGCTACCGATATATCGTCGGGGTTACGTCGTTAGTGACGCACATCCGGTGCCGGTAGTGACATTGCAGCGTGTGACACCAATGAGCGACGATCAACTAGTGCAAAATTGTTCAAAAACGGTGATCGTTGACACGTCGCTCCTTTCCTTAATATCGCTGGTGCCACAGGTACGATGTTGTTCGTCATTCCTGCAGCAGCACACATCGCTATGTGTGACACCGCAGGAACGACAAACATCTCCTTACCTGCATCCACCGGCAATGCGGAAGGAAGGAGGTGGGCGGGATGTTACGTCCCGCTCATCTCCGCCCCTCCGCTTCTATTGGCCGGTTGCTTAGTGACGCCGCAGTGACGTCGCTATGACGCCGAACGCACCTCCCCCTTGAAGGAGGGATTGTTCAGCGGTCACAGCGACGTCGCTGACAAGTTGGTGTTCGTGTGACGCTGCCGTAGCGGTAATGTTCGCTATGGCAGCGAGCACCAAATGTCGCCCGAACGACGGGGGCGGGTGCTATCGTGCACGACATCGCTAGCAAATGCTAGCAATGTCGCAGCGTGTAAAGCACCCTTAAGAATGGCCACCAGATTTGCCAAGTCTGCTGTGCTAAAAGGTGTATGTTAGCTTATACAGAATAATACAATTTTGTAATTTATTTTATTCACCTATATACAGTGCCTACAAGTAGTATTCAACCCCCTGCAGATTTAGCAGGTTTGATAAGATGCAAATAAGTTAGAGCCTGCAAACTTCAAACAAGAGCAGGATTTATTAACAGATGCATAAATCTTACAAACCAACAAGTTATGTTGCTCAGTTAAATTTTAATAAATTTTCAACATAAAAGTGTGGGTCAATTATTATTCAACCCCTAGGTTTAATATTTTGTGGAATAACCCTTCTTTGCAATTACAGCTAATAATCGTCTTTTATAAGACCTGATCAGGCCGGCACAGGTCTCTGGAGTTATCTTGGCCCACTCCTCCATGCAGATCTTCTCCAAGTTATCTAGGTTCTTTGGATGTCTCATGTGGACTTTAATCTTGAGCTCCTTCCACAAGTTTTCAATTGGGTTAAGGTCAGGAGACTGACTAGGCCACTGCAACACCTTGATTTTTTCCCTCTTGAACCAGGCCTTGGTTTTCTTGGCTGTGTGCTTTGGGTCGTTGTCTTGTTGGAAGATGAAATGACGACCCATCTTAAGATCCTTGATGGAGGAGCGGAGGTTCTTGGCCAAAATCTCCAGGTAGGCCGTGCTATCCATCTTCCCATGGATGCGGACCAGATGGCCAGGCCCCTTGGCTGAGAAACAGCCCCACAGCATGATGCTGCCACCACCATGCTTGACTGTAGGGATGGTATTCTTGGGGTCGTATGTAGTGCCATCCAGTCTCCAAACGTCACGTGTGTGGTTGGCACCAAAGATCTCGATCTTGGTCTCATCAGACCAGAGAACCTTGAACCAGTCTGTCTCAGAGTCCTCCAAGTGATCATGAGCAAACTGTAGACGAGCCTTGACATGACGCTTTGAAAGTAAAGGTGCCTTACGGGCTCGTCTGGAACGGAGACCATTGCGGTGGAGTACGTTACTTATGGTATTGACTGAAACCAATGTCCCCACTGCCATGAGATCTTCCTGGAGCTCCTTCCTTGTTGTCCTTGGGTTAGCCTTGACTCTTCGGAGAAGCCTGGCCTCGGCACGGGTGGAAAATTTCAAAGGCTGTCCAGGCCGTGGAAGGCTAACAGTAGTTCCATAAGCCTTCCACTTCCGGATGATGCTCCCAACAGTGGAGACAGGTAGGCCCAACTCCTTGGAAAGGGTTTTGTACCCCTTGCCAGCCTTGTGTCCCTCCACGATCTTGTCTCTGATGGCCTTGGAATGCTCCTTTGTCTTTCTCATGTTGACCAAGTATGAGTGCTGTTCACAAGTTTGGGGAGGGTCTTAATTAGTCAGAAAAGGCTGGAAAAAGAGATAATTAATCCAAACATGTTAAGCTCATTGTTCTTTGTGCCTGAAATACTTCTTAATACTTTAGGGGAACCAAACAGAATTCTGGTGGTTTGAGGGGTTGAATAATAAATGACACTCTGAATAAACTTTTCACAATTTAAAAAAAAAATAAAAAAAGAAATAACATTCTTTTTTGCTGCAGTGCATTTCACACTTCCAGGCTAATCTACAGACCAAATGTCACAATGCCAAGTTAATACCGAATGTGTAAAACTGCTAAATCTGCAGGGGGTTGAATACTACTTGTAGGCACTGTAGCACCATTAATTCTATAGCACTTTACAGATTTTCAGCATCACTATCCCCATTGGGTCTCACAATCTAAGGTCGCTATCAGTATGTCTTTGGAGTGTGGGAGTAAATCGGAGGAAACCCACACAAACACAGGGAGACCATACAAATTCCTTGCAAATGTTGTCCTTGGTGGGATTTGAACCGAGGAGCCCAGCGCTGTAAAGCAACAGTATGATCCACATACTGTATATACAATATACAGCAGTACTGCATTTTGAATTTCGGTGACATTTCCTCTTTAAATATCTGGCGTTCAATTTTCCAAGACCAATAGTGAATATTTGCATGTGCAATATATTGTCATATTGAAGGCATTTCCCCAAGCATGTAAAGAAATCGTTACATTACATTCAGAAATAACAGTACTCGGTGTTTCCCTTGCATCCAATAAGACTTGTTTAAATTTTATGTAAAATAATATTTCTCCCTACAAGTTTTCTATATAAGTATTATGTCTTGTATATTGTACAGATCATCACTGATGCAATCCACTGCAAGATCATTCAGAGCACTGCATGTACTTAAAATAATTGCATGGCCTCAACCCAAAATTCTGCATGTGATCTTTGTGAATACACACACTTTTGCATTCTGATTAAACGGTATATGCTGTACACCCCTCTAGTTATGATTTTTTCCTCATACAGACTATATTATTTAATTTTGCTCTCACCTAATACTCATTTTCATATCAAAAATAAGGAATTCGTAAAACTGTGCACATAGCATAAGTCATATAGAGTACCAGCTGAACTGCTGACTTACTCTCAGCCCAATAAAACCCTTTAAGCTCCCTTCACACATCCGTGTCTCTGGTGCATGTGACGTCCATTTTCACATGTACCGGATGGGTCTGGGCACACGTGCGTATTTTCACAAGTACCGTGTGTCCATGTGCTCCACACGTAGACATGTCCATTTTTCTCCGGCAGCACGGGTGTGACACGTACCAGAGAAAACCACGTTTCTGTGAAATAAAATGATTTTCTATATAGGGCGGTGGGAACTAACTATTCCCCTCCCTTAGCTGTTCTGAATTTAGCTTCCGGCACTGACTGTGATTACAGTGTGTCCATAGCTGCCAACCCCCTTTAAGGGTTAGAGTTACCCTGGTTCCTCCTACGGAAGAGTCGGTAAAGAAGGTTAGGGCTCAGATACTGGTAAAGTTTCATATTATGCCAAGTCTTTTTTCTTTGACCCTCGCAGGAGAGGATGGTGGCGGAGGTGAAGCTTCCTACCCATGGCCTCACTCCTCTCCGGGGATATTTAAGACATGTAAATGTTTTACTCTATGTGTTGTGTGTTTTGTCATTGTCTTCTCCCATCCCTTATGTGTCTACCCTGATTGTGGTGAGGAAATCTTCTACACCCTATTGAGATCCATGTGGGCCCAACATGAGCCTTTGAGCAATATTGAGATGGACAATCTCTGGTTAGCCTTTGTATGCAGTGCTACTTGTGCTTTACACTACTGCAACTTAAAATATGGTTAAAATTTTGACATTAAATGTTAAGGGTTTAAACTCAAACATCAAGAGGCGGATGGCAGTTAATGAGATGCGGACCCAACAAGCTGATGTGTTTTTTTTTGCAGGAAACACACCTGAATCTCAATGGGAATTGCAACTTTGCTAAATATCTTTACCCTACAATTTTCCTGGCCTCCCAAATAAGAGAAAAGCCCAAGTGGCGATTCTGATATCTAGGACTTGCCCCATCCAAATCACTACTTCCTTGGCCGACCCACAGTGTAGGTACCTTATCTTTCAAGGGTCATATAAGGCTGTTCCGATCACACTGTGTAACGTCTATGCCCCTAATACCTCCCAGATCATCTTTTTAAATCGGGTATTCCTTAAACTAACACGTCTTTCTTCTTCAGCATGGATTGTGGGAGGAGATTTTAACATTATTTTCTCTGACTCCTTAGACAGGTTATCTGTCAACAATCAACTGTTGGGTCCGTCTCAGCGTAAATTGACAGCCGCCTTTCGAAGACTGATCCGCAGGTTTGCCTTATTTGACTTGCGGTGTATTAAGCATCCCTCAGAAAAAACCTTTACCTTCTACTCTCCCCCTTATGGTACACACACCAGGATCAATTTTTTCTTTGGCAACATTCAAGCCCTTAGACTGACGGGCAATGTGGATATTGGTGCAATAACGTGGTCAGACCATGCGCCAATGACGCTCACACTAGATCAGGCAACTTCACGTACAAGAGTCTGCCACTGGAGGCTCAATGAGTCCCTCCTCAAGAGAGCACTCTACAGAGACAAATTGGAAGTGGGGCTGATAGAATACTTTGAGAATAACGAGGGGTCAGTGCCTAATTTTTCTACTGTTTGGGAAGCCCATAAGGCCGTCTTTAGAGCACAATGCATAGGATTAAGCTCCCGCATTAAAAAAGATAGATCACAGAGACCAGCTCCTCTGAAGTCTCCGAGAATTAGAAAATAGGATGACCCTTAACCCATCAATACAAACCCTCAGAGAAATAGTAAAGACCCGTGCCCAACTGAAAGACCTAGCGGTCAATACAACAGAAAAATTACTACTTTATAGTAAGCATAAATACTATGATATAGGAAGTAAGAGTCATTCCCTTTTAGCTCGCCAACTTAGACAGGATAGGGGGAACTCATCCTTTTATGGCTTAAGAGACGTGGGGGGGAATATCCTCTATGACCCTACTAAAGTTGCAAAGATCTTCCAGGATTATCTGTCGAAACTGTATTCCTTGCCCAGCACTCTTCCTACAGACCCAGAAAAACAGAGGGAGCTGATTCATTCTTTTCTCAAGCAGTGTAAGCTACCTACTCTTACTAGGAGTGCTGTAGATACATTGAATAAAGAAATCACGGGTGAAGAGGTGGGAGAGGTGCTTAAATTACTTCCTAATGGGAGGTCACCGAGTCCAGACGGTCTGACATACTTCTATTACAAGGCATTTGCGGATCGACTCACCCCCTATTTAGTTAAACTATTTAATGGTTTCCTCACGGGCTCCCCTATACCCACAAGTATGTTGCATTCATACATTACACTTATACCTAAACCAGGGAAGGGTGCTATGGAATGTGCCAATTACAGACCTATAGCACTCCTTAATGCTGATTTAAAATTTTTTACTAAATTATTGGCCCTACGCCTTTTGGTCCTACTTCCTCACCTAATACATAAAGACCAGGTGGGTTTTGTCCCATGTAGACAGGGAGAGGACAACACCAGGAAGATTATTGACTTAGTGGAGGTTGTCAATAAGACGGAGAATGAGGCACTCCTTCTCAGTTTGGATGTGGAGAAGGCGTTTGACTGTCTGTGGTGGCCATTCATGTTTGAGACGTTACGTCATTTTGGAATTTCAGGTGCATTTATTACTGCCCTGAAAAGTCTATATTCATTCCCCTAAGCTTCGGTCAAACTTCCTTATGCCGCATCTCAACCCTTTCAGATACAGAAATGCACTCGTCAGGGATGTCCGTTGTCCCCCCTTCTCTTTGTTATGTGCATTGAGCCATTGGCTGCTGCTATTCGCCTGGATCCTAATATTCGTGGGGTATTGGTGCGTAACAAAGAGTTTAAGTTATCTTTATATGCAGATGATGTTTTATTGATATTGTCCCATCCACATATCATCCTTCCGCCTTCCGAATTTGCATACTCTATTATTACAATTTGGAAGGCTGTCAGGGTATAAGGTCAATCAGAGCAAAACGGAAGCTCTACCCCTTAATATTCCGCAGGCGCGGGTGTCTTCCTTGCAAGAAAATTACAACTATAAATGGAAAGATACATCCTTGACTTACTTGGGGATACAACTAACATCTAAGTATAAGCTCTTATATCAACATAACTATCCTAGACTATTTGCTGAACTAAAAAGACTCCTACTCAATTGGAATAAACTCCCACTGTCTTTATTTGGAAGAATCTCCGCTGTCAAAATGTCTGTTGTGTCAAAGCTGCTTTATATATTTGAGACCCTTCCGGTGTGTGTTCCATACAAAGAGTTATGCAATATACAGTCCATTATACTTCAATTCCTTTGGGCCCATAAGAGACATAGAATTAAAAAAATGACTTTTCTGGACAGTAGGCTGAGAGGAGGCCTGGAGGTCCCTGATATAACTAAATATTACTGGGCAGTACACTTACGTCACATCCCTGCATAATCTAATCGCTGTACCTTCTCTAGATGGATGGAAAGAGAGAAGCTATGGCTAACTCCAACGCATCCCAACTCTTACTTTTGGGGTACCTCATCTAATAAGCCTGACCCACCTACCCTGGGCCCTATGGCCTTCACTAAGAAGATCTGGGACTGCTGTGTAAAAAAATGTCCACTTAAATCTGAACGCTCTACTTTGACTTCCTTTCTTTTTAACCCCAAGATGCCAGATGGTATGCAAGGTGCTGTGACTAAGACATGGTTCGACATGAAGCTCTTTTATTTTGCTGACATAGTAGATGCACACTCCAAGGTCCTTCTCTCCTACGCCACCATATCAACTAATTTAATCTCCCTGGCAACTCCCAATATCGGTACCTGCAAGTTAGACACCTGATGCACTCCCTTTTTTCCTCCCTAGAAGTCTCTACACCTACACTCTTTGAAAGATTATGCAGAGCTGGGGTCTCCACCAAGGGTCTTATTTCGGACATATATCACATTTTAATTACTCCCTATCCAGAAGACAAGCCAAATCATACATATATGAGTAAATGGGAGGATTTCCTTGGTGAGACCATTCCCTTATGTATGTGGAAACGGATTAGGGATACTGCCTCAAAAACATCCTCGTGCTATGTCTATAAGGAAAACCAGTATAAATTACTCATGTATTGGTATCACACCCCATCACTACTACATAGACTAAATCCAACTATACCTGACAACTGCTGGAGGTGTGGTGCTACAGGAGGAGACATACCACACATATTCTGGGCATGCCCAAATATCCAATGCTTCTGGAAGTTGGTTCAATCTCTTATTTATAAAGTAGCCGATCTTAAGATACCCTTGGATCCTAAGTTCTATCTATTGAATATTCCACTTGTCCAGTTGGGGAAGAGAGTAAAGCGGTTACTGTTACATATAACCACGGCAGCCAGGTGTCTGATTGCCCGTAACTGGAAGTTAGCCCACCCGCCCTCACTTAATGATCTCCATTCTAGGATCCAAGATGTGAGGAGGATGGAGTATCTATCCGCCATGTCAAATAACCTGGTGGACAATTTTGAGAGTGTTTGGTCCCTTTGGGATACTTACTGGACCAATAAAGAATGATAGCTCGGCATGGCCCTGATGAAAGTTTGATATACTCATCCTCCCTATTCCGTCCCCTCCTTCCCTATGTCTCCTTGTCTAGTATTGTATTGTCTGTCTTGTTACATTTTTTGTTTCTTATATATCAATGGTTAATATGATGTGTGTCCTGATTTATGGTTTAAAATTACTGCTCACATGATTGCGGGACAGAGCCATGTATTTTCTCTTTGTTTGTTTTCAAAAATTCAATAAAACATTCAGTTATAAAAAAAAAAAATGATTTTCTATACTCACGTTCTACAGTGCTGCTGTCTCTGCCGCTGCTGTCACTTTCTTCCAACTGCCGCTCATTATGCTCATCGCATATTCACTGTACCGAAGACCGGAAGCAGCAGTAGCGGGGAGTCAGCAGGGACGGAGACCGCAGAGCCGAAGTCATCAGCACCACGGACAGCAGCACAAGGGATAGGTGTAAAGCCTGCCTGGATCAACAGACTCAGGTGGGATGTAATGCACAGACTAGAGGGAAGCCACTCACCAAGCAGGACCCCCAGAACCCTGATACCCTTTAACCCCTATACAGGGATTTGGAATTACACAGGGCCCTGGAGATCACTACCTGTGGAAGGCAGCAGCCCGATGAGAGTAGTCGTCAGGCAGGGTCAAACCAGGAATAGCAGAACAGGGACAGAATCGGCAGGCAAGGACGTAATCAGAAAACGTAGCAAAGGTCAAATCCAGATCGGGCAGCGAGGTACAAAAACAGCAGGCAGAAGGGTAGTCAGAAAACACGCAGAAGTCAGCACACAGCGGACCAGGAGCCAGGAAATCAGAACTATCTCTGGCAGAGGTCAGCAGACAGGAGGGGAACTAAGAAGTGTGTGGTGCCTTCCCATTGGCTGTAGCTGAACGCTGGCAACTTCAGCTGGAAGACACACGCCACCCACAGTCAGCCAGTGGTACTGCAGATCCCAAGATAACCCAGCCCAGTGGATGATCAGAGCCTGCGCCCACCGGTGCTGCTGGCATCGACTCATCTCCCATCACCAGCACCATCCACCGCAGGAACACGATGTCGCCTGGCGATCGGAGCAGAAGTCGCTGGAGCAGACTCCGGTGGCGATGTAACAATAGGTGAGCATAAAGTTCCTGTTCTCCGTGTGTTATCACAGATAGCACACGGAGAACACTCATGTGCCAAATTCACAGCACACAGAGGGCCAAACACACCTTTTATGCATCCGGGCAAAACGTGTGTGGGTCTTCACGGACGTGTGAAAGAGGCCTTAAAGAGATCTGACACCAGTTCAAAATTGCTTAATTGCCTAATTTTTACTGTTCATTTGCTATTATTCTTCCAAGTAGGGATGAACGAACCCGAACTTTAAAGTTGAGGGTTCACACTGAACAGCAGGTGTCCAGGTTCCGAACCCGAACACAACCTGTTACCTGCATGTCCGGTTCCTGTTTGGGTTCGATCACCAGGATAATAAAAAACGGAAGCAAAATAGTTAAAGCAGGACATACTTACCAGTCTCTGTGCACGAGCCTGTGTAAGAGGGTGACCTAAGGTCAGTACTCCCATGAAGACATTGTGCTTCGCATTGCAAATGTATATTTATTGTGTAGTGGTATTGTGTAAGTTTATGTGGGTTGTTTCACAGTCCCGCCGGTTGCCACAAGGTGGCACTGGGCTCTCTGTCTGTTAGGAGGGAGTCTCACACAAGAGGTGCAGGGGCAGGACCCGATGCATTGGTGATGGAAGCCTGGCCCATAGGACAGAGGTTGGGAGGGTTCCTATAGGAGTAGTTAATTCATGTTAGACATGGAATGAAGTTGCAGCATCGTGGTGTGGTGATAGAGAAACAGGCAGAAGATCGGGTAGGAGGACATCAGAAGTGGGTTACCTGAAGCAGTTTGTGACAGAGTGGTACTTTGGAAGTAGTGGGAGTGAACCAGAACAGTGCCCCCTTGGCAAGCAGGCTAAAGTGAAAAGTGCGGTTATTGTAAGGGCCTTAAGGCTGCTCTACATGCAGTGACATCGCTGGCGATGTCGCTAGCGAAAGCACCCACCTCCATCATTTGTGCGTCACAGGCAAATCGCTGCCCGTGGCGAACAATATCGCTAGGACGCATCACACATACTTACCTTCCTAGTGACATCGCTGTGGCCGGCGAACAACCTCTTTTTTAAGGGGCGGTTCGTGCGGCGTCAGAGCGACATCAATCAGCGGGCCATCAATAGAAGCAGAGGGGCGGAGAGCAGCCGCATTAACATCACTCACACCTAGTTGCCGGGGGACGCAGGTACGTTGTTGTTCGTCGCTCCCGGGGTGTCGCACGTAGCGATGTGTGCTGCCTCAGGGACGACGAACAACCTGCGTTCAGCACGAGCAACGATATTATGAAAATGAATGACGTGTCAACAATCAGCGATTTGGTGAGTATTTCCGATTGTTAGCAGTCGCTCGTAGGTGTCACACGCAACGACGTCTCTAACGAAGCCGGATGTGCATCACGAATTCCGTGGCCCCGACAACATATCGTTAGATACGTCGTTGCGTGTAAAGCGGCCTTTAGTCTTCGGACAGCTACTGTCACTGCAGGATTGGGATCATCGAATGCAACCCGGTGCTAGACAGCCTTTCAGAGAACAGTAAAGTGTAGGGAAGTAACTCTCATGCTCCATGGTAGTCACTGGGACTCTGTGCACATCCGCGATGGGAAGAGCCGGGTTGAACTGTGTAACAATGCCTGTGAAGTATCCGTGCCTCTCCTACGGAAAAGATTGTTGGTGTGATGAAACTGTTAACAGTAAAGAAAAAGTGTTTAACAGCTGGCCCAATTGTGCACTTATTTATTATGAAGGTGGATCTGCAGCAAGGTCCCTGAACCAGCAGCAGCGAGCTGACAGCCCAGAAGTGCCTTGGCCCACAAGTACCCGCACCACACCACCAACCCCACCCCACACCTCACCTCTCCTTTCTGTAGCATATCAGGTGGGTGCTGGACTCTATCCCTTGCCCCTGGCTACTACCCAGCCTCACGTTACACATGTCACACTGCTTTAGGGTCCACTCATTAGCTCTCATGCATATTCACTGCTTCCCCCAACCACCGTCTCTGACATCATATGTGATTGGCAGCAGTCAGACTGCCGCTGTGCTGGCATGTCTGATTGGTTGCCCTCACCGAGGCTGTCTGGGTCTCCTAATGGAGTGTAAAAATAAATAAATTAAAAAATATTATTTAAGATCCACCATATATTGATACCCAATGCAGATAAAGCATACGGCTACAGGCTGCACCAATGTGCATTATCTTGGCTGTGTATCAAAATAAGAGATCAAAATAAGAGGAACAATATGCGGCTTTTTAAAAATTATTCAAATAAATAATGTTTTTAAAAAAGCTTGCGGTCCCCCCAATTTTGATACTCAGCCAAGATAATGCCGACAGCTGGAGGCAGGTATCCTTAGACTGGGGAGATCCATGGTTATTGGGCCCCCTCCCAGCCTAAAAATAGCAGCCCGCAGCAACCCAGAATTGTCAGATCCATTAGATGAGCCAATTCCAGCTCTTTACCCGGCTTATCCCGATTGTCCTGGTGCTTTGGCAATCAGGGCAATGGAACGGGTTAATGACAGCTGTGATTTGTCAAGTCACAGCTGCCACTAAACCCTGGATTAGTAATGCGTAGGGGTCTATAAGACCCCCCAATTACTAATCCTGTAAGTAAAAAGAAATAAACACAAACACACAAAAACCTTTAATGAAAAAACAAACAAACCCTCTTTCTACAATTTACTAACCACTGAAACACCCAGTCCAATATAATCCACAATACGATGCCCAAAGATGATCCAGACTCTGCTACATACTTAAGTCACAGCGGTCACATTAGAGAACATGACCGGCAGCTGTGGCTTCAGTCAGACACTGAAGTCACTGAGTTTACCTGTGGTCACAGCTGGAGGTTCCCACGGTATCCCACTTGTGACCGCAGATAAACTCACCTCAGGGGAACTCATTGAACTCAGTGACCTCACCTCAGGGGAATTCATTGAGTTCAATGAGTCCTGCATCCACTGTCAGAAAACTGATTTTTTTTTGCCATGAGATGCAGATTTGGTGCTGAAATTTGTACATCAAATTCCTGCACCAATTATACATCCACTGGCAAAAGGCATCAAAACGCATTGTGTTTTGATGCATTTTTTGCCAGGAGATGCAACATTGGTGCAGGAATTTGGTGTATAAATTCTAACACAAAATTTGCATCTCTTTGCAAAAAAACTGCAGTTTTCTGCCAGGAGATGCAGATCTCGTTGAGCTCAATGAATTCACCTGAGGTGAACTAACAGGCAAAACGGCCGTCGTCCATAGCAGGAGCTGACATATGTATTACCTCCAGCCTTTTTACCATGCACCGTTTTGAATAAAAGATCCCAGCACAAGCGAAGGAGTGCGGTTCCTTTTTCTTACCTCCTACCATCCTTGGATTCTATTCTACAACGCGCACCCCGCGCTGGACTGAATCGCTGGCAAGTGAATACCCCAGGCATACGCGGTACCGCAGGTGACAGGCAGTGGTGCACGACCATTCTTCCTCTGTGTTTACCTGCGGTTACAAGTGGGGTACCGTGGGAACCTCCAGCTGCAGCTTAGTATTTGTCTGCCTGAAACCGCAGCGGACAGTCATGTTCTCTAATGTGCCAACATGTTGCAACTTCAGTTTGTGACGCCCTGGCCTATCAGGTCGTCACAGGGTATTATGCAATCTGCCCTTCTGTACAATATCCACCTCTTCCTTGGTTACAGGACCCTGACCTTTGGTGTTGCCAAGAACAAGCTAATCAAAATCCTAGGAACACTCTGCACCACACCCACCAGACACACCAGTGGCTGACCTGAAGGGAATAGGGTCTTGGGGGGTCGGTTAAGGAGAGGTCAGGAGTGTTAGGAGCAGGATGGTGTAGTGTTGGAGGTGAAAGTGAGAGGAGGTAAGGAGCTGGGCTCCTTGAGACTACTAGGTGGCAGACGTTGGTCTGGGCCTGGTAGGAGCTGGACCCCGGTCGCAGGGGAACGTGACAAGGGGCACGGACTGTCAAGGAGACCAGCCGGCAGCCTTGTGCCATCACCGGGCAGGGGCCAGGGCATAACGGGGTACGTGGACCCTAGCTCAGGAAGGAGCTTCAGGCGTCCTGGCAATTTACCCGATGAGGACGGAGCCTTCAAGATCCATTCTCCAACCGCTCCAAAATCGGGGTACTAGCGCAACGAGGGGGATAAGACTTTCTCAATGCATAGTCCAGAAAATCCCAAGCGTAAACCCTGAAAGCAAGCTCATCCAGTTAGCCACACTGGTGAGTGGGACCCGATAGTTCTATGCTAAAGGGACCAGTTAGAAAGTAAGGTGCCACGGAAAAGGCCACAGGCTAACAAGCAACACCAACGGGCACGGGATCCAGGCGTGCTCCCTCCTTGCTGCAGCGATATCAAGAACATTGGTTTACCATGGTTGTCGGTGTCAGCGTTATTGGACTGAGTGAGTACTTAAGTGAACCATGATCATCACATTGGCACCTCCCTGTCACCTACACCGAGTCCCGGGGAATCCCCCTACCCGTGGAGGGGTTAAACATCTGGCTGCCCACACCATCGCCACCGGGTACTCCCCATTGCAGCGGTGGTACTCCATCTTACCACGCATCACGGGTGGCGTCACGAACTGTCCATACAATCCCCTGCTAGTATCCCCCCTTTATTCCGAGTGGCCGAGTGACCCCGACCCCCGGGTCCGGAGACCCCTCGAGCCACCGAGGATCCGAGCAGCAGCGACAGGCTGCTGACGCGGTGGTGGCACAAGTATGTAGCAGAACTAGGGATGTTGCGGTGTGAGCTACATTGGTTTTGGGGGTTAATAAATTGGAGAAAGAGGGTGCTTTTCTATTTTTTACTACTTTTTAAAGACAGGATTTTTCTCTGTATTATGTGTATATTTCTTTTTACTTACAGGATTAGTAATGGGGAGGTCTTATAGACCCCAACCCATTACTAATCCAGAGCTTTATGGCAGCTGTGATTTTTGAGAAATCACAGTTGTCATTAACCCCTTATATTGCCCCATTTGCCACCACACCAGTGCAATTGGGACGGGCCTGATAAAAAGATGGAAGTGTTGTATTTAATGGATGCGGTTAACAAAGAGGATACCAGACTCCAGCTATTGGCTTTATCTAAGTTGGGTATCAAAATTGAGGGGAACCACGCGTCGTTTTAAAATGATTTATTTAGCTAATTTAAGAAAAAGCCACATGGGGGTCTCTCGTATTTTGATACACTGCCAAGATAATGCACACGACTGGGGGCTGCAGCTTGTAGCCATCTGCTTTATCTGGGCTTGGTATCAATATATGGGTGACCCTACATCATTTATTTATTTATTTTTACACCACTGTAGGGATGCAGACAGCATATGTGATTCCAACCAATCATTGACAATGTCACAAAGGGTGAGTGCATAATCTGACTGCGACCAATCACAGACATCGGGACTGACGTGGTGGGTGAAGCAGTGAATATGCATGAAAGGTAATCATTGGATCTGGAGTCAGGTCGGCAAGTATAACTGTCCTGCCTTATTCCCTATATTCTTTCATTTGTTGCCCCCTAGCCCTTACTAACACCATTTTATAACACACAAATTCAGGTTCCTTAGGGGGTACTTTGCATGCTGCGACATCGCTAGCATCGGCTAGCGATGCTGAGCGCGATAGTACCCACCCCCGTCGCACATGCGATATCTTGCAATAGATGCCGTAGCAAACATTATCGCTACGGCAGCTTCACACGCACTTACCTGCCCTGCGACGTCGCTCTGGCCGGCTTTCCGCCTCCTTCCTAAGGGGGCGGGTCATGCGGCGTCACAGCGACGTCACACGGCAGGCGGCCAATAGAAGCGGAGGGGCAGAGATGAGAGGGACGTAAACATCCCGCCCACCTACATCCTTCCGTATAGCCGGTGGAGGCAGGTAAGGAGATGTTCCTCGCTCCTGCGGCTTCACACACAGCGATGTGTGCTGCCGCAGGAACGAGGAACAACATCGTATCTCCTATTGGTGCGACATTATTAAAATGACCGACGCTACACAGATCACCGATATTCGACGCTTTTGCGATCGTTTATCGGCGCATCTAGGCTTTACACGTTGCGACATCTTTACCGGCGCCGGATGTGCGTCACTTTCGATTTGACCCCGACGATATCGCAGTAGCGATGTCGCAACGTGCAAAGTACCCCTTAGCCTTATATGAGATTTGGTGTTTGGGGATAAATGGAACCTGTCAAGTCCTAAGTGCACTAAGAACCATGAGCATTTCTGGGTGCATAACTATAATCCCTGCTAAACTGTACTAGCATTTACTAGCTAACATAAACAGGTCTTTAGAAAAAGTAATTTTAAAAATTGTTTATGAGATGCTAATGAGATCTGGGACTAGTTGCAAAGGCGTCAGTTCCTTGGCTAGTTGGCACAGTTAGTATTTTAGCACGCCCCCGTGAATGTGATAACCTGCTTTATAGATGCCCGGTGTCTTGGCAACGTGATACCAAGACACGCATGTGCGTGGCTTTGTACCCGTTAGCATTGAGCTACTTTGACACCGGATGTACGTACCCTGGCTTCAAAGATGCTCACTGCTCATGAACTGAAGTTGTCTGCACTTCTGATCATGCACACTACTCCTCTCTGAAGTCGGAACACATACACCTGGCTTCTGAGTAGTGCACATGACTGGAAGTACAGGCGACTTCCGATCATGGACATTGAACCTCTTTGAAGCCAGGATGCATACACTCGGCATCAAAGAAAGTGAAAGCTGACGGATACAAAGCCGCACGCAAGTGCAGCTTTGTATCGCGCTGCCATGACGTTGGCAGTGGCATGCTAACATGCTAAGTGGGCCAACTAGCCAGGGAACTAATGCCTCAGCGACTAGTCACAGCCCTTCTTAGCATCAATAAAAATGGGTTCTGGATGCACTAGGGACCTGACAGGTTCCCTTTAAGTTTGGCTGCCTAACCAAATTTTCAGTCCGTACTGGTTTGGCAAAGCCGAATATCCACGGGTTCGCTCTTCACTACTTTCAAGTATGCAGTTTTTTTTTAATTTGCTATATGATGACAGACTATTTATTTAGTCAAAATTTTTATAGCCTGTAAAAGGTGGCATGACTCACAGGGTATCTGTCACAAGTGTGTCACGCCCTAATGTGATCTCGGGGCGATCAGGGATCAGGAGACCACAGAGATTGCAGATTTGCTTTAGTGCCCTTTTGTTGTTTACCCTGAGTTGGAGCATATTTAATTCCATCTAGTACTGAAGGGATTAAAATGCATTTCTATTCTGCAGTGATCTAACAGGTAGCTTTAATCTCAGCTGCAGCCATGCCTTTCTGCTATAAATAGCTTCTTCTCACTCCTCCCTATGCCGGCTATAGCTCATTTCTATGCTCACCATAGCTTGTTGCTGCATAGCTGTGGTGTCGTTACTAGCTACAAAGGTTCAGAAGAAGAATCCAAGGAGTGCTTTTTCTTTTTCTTTCCCTACCCGTTTGTCTTACCTTCCTCATATTGTTTTATTGTAGAAGCGAGACTAGCGTGTCCCTGACTTCACTAGTCAGGGTGACTTCAGGGTTAGCAAGGGCCTAGGCACGTGATTGTCACATCGGGAGAAAGACCGATCTAGGGCTATTAGGGAGTGCAGGTGTGAAGCCCCACAGGTGTTGTGTCAGTGCATTACCTTCAGGGACTCCACGTGGATGGAACAGTCTGGTCACAGGTAGGGAACCTTCTTCTAGGATTTTCGTGATGCCACTCTCGGTATTGCGGTCAGGGTGACCGCCACTGCAGATTAAGGGGTGCCTGGGGCTGATGGTGGGTGCAGTCAGTTGTAGTGGCCTCCCGAGAGTGAGGCAAGCCCCAGGGCCCTGTGTAGGTGTGTGGAACCACAAGGTGCAGAATGACTCAAACACAAGCAGAATGTCTTTCAGGGGTTTTACTCACACTAGGTGGCAGGGTGAGTAACCCGGGCGTAGCTGGGATGAACCAGGCAGGAACCAGGAATCCTTCCGGCTGGCTGATGAGGGTGACTACCAACTCTCCTTCCTTAGCCCTTTGTGTTTTTGTGGTGACCCCGACTTGAAGTCCCTACGGGGGTCACCCATGGAAGTTGCTGCTGCCTGTTCTCCCCTCGTTTCGGCCCATTTGCTTGCAGCCTGGACCAGGTCACTCTGGCTGCTTGCCTCCTGTGAACTATGGGCCCTCTCTTTGCTACGTGGCTGCGGACTCTGTGGTGTTGCTCTGAAGTGCCCCCTCAGGCAGGTTTGGCAGAAGAAAGGTGAATCTATCTCTACACTGGGACCTGTTACCCTTGCGGGCCTGGTACCTCCCTTGCAGTCCCCTTACTCTGCCACCCCTTTTGCTCTCTCTAGCCTTGGGTGGATTTCGGGTGTCACTACCAGGTGACCGTTCTCCCCCGTCGGTAGTCACTGCGCGGACGCTGTTAGACTGCAACAGCTCCAGGGTCTGCTCCTCACGTCTGCTCTCCCTGAGCTGCACACTAAACTGGCTCACTGCTCCTCCTCTCCTATTCTTGCCTACGCAACCTAGCAACCAGGCTCTCTACCACACCCCTTGAGTGGACATGGAGGCTACGCCCCCTCCTGGAATCTCTCAGGAGTCCCTTCAAAAGTCAATGTGTGAGACCTGATTACTATGCACCTGTGTAGTCACACCTCGGTTAGCCTTCTGGATTACCTGTATTGTACTGCCCCCAGCATGGGTGCAGTACTCAATGGTGCCTGACCAGGTCAGGGGCGCCACACAGGGATTAGCCTCAGGTGAGTGAGTGAGTGAGTAAGGTAGGAGGTGACCCCCCTCCACTCTCCCTAGCAACAGGGCCTAGTGTTGTATCGTTTCCCTGGTGTACCTCTTGTGTTGCGTTACTTGCCGAGGGTCCTCCCCTCCCACGGTTTGATATTGTGGTGTTTCTACTCAGTTGCATTGGGAGTCCCCTTGTTCCTGGCTTGTAGTCTCAGTGTGACAGAAATAATGCTAAGTGGCCTAAGGACACCCCCGCAGAGAACCCTGTGAGTTATGCCATCTTTTAAAGTCTATAAAAATTAGCACTAAATTAAAAGTCCATATCTGTAGAACCATATGGTGGAAATGGAATACTCAGGGGAGTAGAACAGAGGAAAGAAAAAAGAAAAAAAAAGTGGCCAATTCGACATTGTGACAGGTTATAAAATAACTGCGTGAGAAAAGCTAAATAAATCAGCATCTTATAATTGAACATTTTTTAGTTTATTATAATGTATTATTATTCAGTCAAGGCTGTTTAGTTTTGCTAAGACTAGAAACATCTGTCATTATCTAAGTAAGACTATAGGTTTTAAGTAGAGATGAGTAGAAGAGATGAGCCACCCCCCTAGCGTTTGAGTTTGGTTCGGTTCATTGAATGGAGGCTCCGTTCGACGAACGTTCGCCGAACAGTTTGACGAACCACTCGAACCCCATTGAAAACAATGGCAGGCAAACACAAACACATAAAAACACATTGAAAACACCTTCAAAGGTGTCCAATAGGTGACAAACAACTCCCAAGACACCATAAACACATGGGAAAGTGACAAGGACATATACTTATGCGAAAACAAAAGAGCTGGACGAGTAAAAAGAGGAGGAGACTCAGATATCGGAGTATCTGCAAGTGAACCTCAATGCCATTACTGTGCAACTTGAGCCTTGCTCATTTTGGGCTTCCAATCTGGATAAATTGAAAGAGCTCGCCACTTATGCCTTGGGGATCTTGTTGTGTCCTGCAGCCAGCGTTCTCTCGGAACGTGTCTTCAGTGCTGCTGGGTGTGTGCTGACAGATAAGCGCGCGCAGTGAAAATGTGGACAGACTAACGTTCATCAAGATGAACAAGTCATGGATCACAGAGGACTTTTCTACCCTTGTGTCATCCATGGGAGGCGAAAGGCTGGTGTATTTTTGAGAGTGCTTCATGCAAATCATCTTTTTAAGTTTGCAACTTGGGAACAACTGATGCCAGTGAAGTGGTGTGTGTGTGGCCCAATTTTTGGAAACGAGGGAGACTGTGGTTGGAGTCCCCTTTTTTTTTAAAAAAAAACCCAAGATGAGTAAGTCATGGATCCGCAAGGACTTTTCTACCCCTGTATCATCCAGGGGAGGCGAAAGGCTGGTGTATTTTTGAGAGTGCTTCATGCAAATCATCTTTTTAAGTTTGCAACTGGGGGACAACTGATGCCAGTGAATTGGTGTGTGTGTGTGGCCCAATTTTTGGAAACGAGGGAGACTGTGGTTGGAATTCCCTTGCTGTGTTTTACATGATTTTAGAAGGGCATGACATGCCTAAGAGGTTGACTTTCAGCATCTGCAAGCTGTACAGAAATGCTACCTTTCCACCCTTTTTACACAGAGGATTTTAGAGACCTTATGCCCATCGCAGTGCCCCAAGAGCCAATGCCCAGTCGCCACTCCTCCAAGAAAGGCGTGCCCGCGCTACATCAGCATGTTGCACACAACATCACCGCTTCCTTGAGAAACTCTGTGTGTGACAGGGTGCATTTCACCACAGATACTTGGACCAGTAAGCATGGACAGGGGCGTTACATGTCGCTGACTGGGCACTGGGTAACTATGGTGAGAGATGGAGAAGGGTCTGTTGTACAAGTCTTGCCGTCCACGAGTTGTGTGTCAATCCTTCCTCTGTATGTAGAAGTTCCTACACCGTTTCTGCCTCCTCAACCTCGTCTAAGTCCTCAACCTCCACTCAAAACCTGTCTGGTAAGGCCACCCGCGTTGTAACTGTGCACAAGGAATCCCGCACACCTCCTTACTATGCTGGCAGCAGAGCTCAACGCCATCAGGCGGTCAAATCTTTACTTTGAAATGTATGGGAAATGTGAGTCACACCGCTGAGGAGTTGTGAATGGTTAGCTCTGGAGACAATGGTTGTCTCCACTCAACCAGCAGCCAGGGAAGGCCGGGTGCGACAATGATGCAAACCTGGGTGCGGCCCTTTGCTGGGACAATGTGTCACAAAGTGCCTTGTATGGCTCACGTGTTGAACCTGGTTATCCAGCAATTTTTAAACCACTATCCCGGCCTACATGGCCTTCTGCAGAGGGCACGGTGAAATGCCTGCCTGGATCCACACACTCATATTGGCTGTAAAGGATATCCTAGAGGGAAGCCACTTAACAAGCTGCATCCCTAGAACCCTGAAGCCCTTTAACCCCTATACATTGATTTCGAATTACACAGGGCTAAAGGTGATCAATACCTGTGGAAGGCTGCAGTCCGAGAGAGTAGTAGTCTGGCAGGGTCAAAACATGAATTGAGGAACAGGAACAGAATCGGACGGCTAGGACTTAATCAGAAAACAAGCAGAGGTCTAATGCGGATCGGGCAACGAGGTACATAAACATCAGGCAGGAGACGTAGTCAGGAAACACGCGGTAGTCAGCACACAAAATCACAAAACAGAACTGGGCGGAACAGGAACGAGAAGTTGAGAACTATGTCTGGCAGTGGTCAGCAGACAAGAGGGGCCTAAAAAAGGGTGTGGTGTCTTCCCATTGGTTGTAGCTGAATGATATTACTTCAGCTGTGAGACAACAACCACCAACAGTCAGCCATTGGTACTGCAGATCTCAAGGTAACCCAGCCAAGTGGCTGTGCGGAACCTGCGTCCACCGGCGCCGCTGTCATCGAGTGCTCTCCCATCAACAGCACTATCTACAGAAGGAACATGGTGTCACCTGGCGATCAAAGTACAAGTTGCTGGAGCGGACTCCGGTGGTGTGACGTAACAGCCGTGTGCGTCAATGATGCAAACCTGCGTGCGGCCCTTCGCCAGGGCAATGTGAGACACGTGCCTTGTATGGCTGACGTGTTCAACCTGGTTGTCCAGCAATTTTTAAATCACTATCCCGGCCTACATGGCCTTCTGCAGAGGGTACGCTCTCTATGTGCTTATTTCCACCATTCAAACCCAGCAGCTGAACAACTTGCATTGCTCCAGAAGTCTTTCGGTCTGCCTGTTCACCGCCTGCAATGCGATTTGTCGACACGCAGGAGGTTGAATCTGCACATGTTGCAGCGACTGTGGCAGCACCGGCGAGCCCTACTGCAATACGTTATGACTATGCAATACGTTAGCCTGGGCTAACGAGATCCAGAGGTGGGGCAGATCATGCTGCTGCAGTGGTCTCAGATCAAGTACCTATGCACCCTTTTTCACAGTTTACAAATGGCGACGAAGATGTTAAGCGCTGACGATGCCATTATCATTATGACAATTCCGGCCAGCTACATGCTGGAGCACACTCTAAATATTATTCAGAGTCACGTGGTGGAACAAGAGGAAGGTGAGGAAGTACAGGAGGAGTCATATGCAGAAGGGATAACAAGATCTACAAGGTCCACACGTTCAGCAGCACCAAGGTGGCAGGCATGGGACAGTGGGGGAGAGGGATTAACAAGGGCGCATAGTATCAGCCAAACTGTTGAGGAAGGTGCAGGAGCCCAGGAAGAAATGGAGGACGAACTGGCAATGGGCATGGAAGACTCAGTAGATGAGGGAGAGCTTGACCACATTTCTGTTGTGCGAGGTTGGGGGGAGAGGGCAGAGGAAGGAAGCATGATTCTCACCTCTCCACCACCAACACAGCAAGGACTTGGTCCTCCTGGATGCGCAAGACACATGAGCACCTTCTTGCTGCACTACCTACAACATGACCCTCGGATTGTCCGAATTCGAAGGAATACTGACTACTGGATGGCCACACTCTTAGATCCCCGATACAAGACAAAATTTGGCAAAATAAGTCCTGCCATAGAAAGAGACGCACGTATGCAGGAGTATCAGCAGAAGCTGGTATGCAATCTTAGATAGGCTTTTCCACTAAACACCAGTGCTGCACAGAGTCAATCTCAATGCTTTGTCATGGCTAGGAGGAAATGGTCTTTCACTTGCCCACATCTGAGGGACCGAGGGGTGGATGCTGTGCTAAGACGGCGTTGAGTAGGGTGTCCCTGCAGAGCTGCAAATTTGGTCATATACAAAATGATTGTAAAAAGACCATATGCTGGTGGAAAGGGGAACAGGTGTGTTGTAAAGGGGAAAAAAGTTTGTGTCCGTGAGTTTGGTGGTTAAGCAACAGTAACATCTGCTGAAGAAACACCATCTGTTACGGGGGACTGGCAGATTAGGATAAGGTGGTATATATCCCAATCGCCAGTCGTGGTTCACCGTGCTCCTAGATGGAAAAGGAGATGCTGGCAACCCGAAGGTTAGGCGGAGGATACTGAGCTGGGTGCCTCTGAAACAAATAGTAGCCTAAACCGAGTTAGACGACAATCGGATCTGGAGATTGGGAACCCTGTTAGCGTCACAGGGTCCACACACCCACGCAGCCCAGGAAATCCCTGTTAACAACACAGGGGCCATTGGGTACGCTGTACGTGTGCATAGGGGGCACACCTGTGGACAGCAGGCGCTGCAGCAGCCCATTTAATGCCACTGTGCTGCAGTAGCAGGACTGGTAGGACAGGAGCTGGTCGTAACCGTTCTGTGTTACCAAGTGTGGTGGCGTCCTGAACCGACGCCCTATCCCTGCCTACCTCTGGCCTAAAGCCGCAATGAGTTCAACACATGGAGGTGTGCTTTGTCTGAGCATAATAGAAGACTGTGCACCTCCTTGTTGTCTCCAGCCCCTTTTCTAACCTGGGTCCGCCCCAACCCAGGGTGGACCACAATGCACCTCCATGAGCCAAAGGCAGAGTGCCACGTCATCAGTGACATAACCAGCGGCCTATCCGGAACCGCCACTTCAATGATGATCTCATGGCAGCCACGCCCCAAATACCTCACCAGTCATCGTCTGACGAACAATGATGAGGTGCCAAATCATAGGGGCGGGCCTCTGTGAGCCAGTCCGGAGTGGCCACACCATCGGGACACCTGATTCCCTCTGGACTACCATGGAATGACACCTCACGGACATGGCCATTGAGTTCCTTTATGGACCTAGCCTCTGATGCAGTAAGGGCCTCAGCATGCTCATTTGCCTGAAAACAGTCTCAGAAATTAGCTTCTGCATGCTCTGTAGGCCCAACACAGGACTTAGACATGGCACGGAGTCCAAGTACCTGTGCAAAGAGGCTTTTCGCACTAAGGCGGGCTTTGCACACTGCGACATCGCAGCCCGATGCTGCGATGCCGAGTGCGATAGTGCCCGCCCCCGTCGCAGCAGCGATATGTGGTGATAGCTGGCGTAGCGAAAGTTATCGCTACGCCAGCTTCACACACACACTCACCTGCCGTGCGACGTCCCTGTGGCCGGCGACCCGCCTCCTTGTTAAGGGGGCGGGTCGTGCGGCGTCACTGCGACGTCACACGGCAGGCGGCCAATCAGAGCGGAGGGGCGGAGATGAGCAGGATGTAAACATCCTGCCCACCTCCTTCCTTCCGCATATCCTACGGAAGCCGCAGTGAGGCCGGTAGGAGACGTTCCTCGCTCCTGCGACTTCACACACAGCGAGGAACAACATCGGACCATTGCATCAGCGTAATTATGGATTACGCCGACGCTGTAACGATGATACGATTACGACGCTTTTGCGCTCGTTAATCGTTTCATCCAGCCTTTACACACTGCGATGTCGCATGCGATGCCGGAAGTGCGTCATTTTCAATTTGACCCCACCGACATCGCACCTGCGATGTCGCAGTGTGCAAAGTGCCCCTAAGTGTGGGAGAATGCACAGTAGCACAAACTGAGGACTTAAGGCCGCTTTACATGCTGCGACATCGCTAGCCGATGCTAGCGATGTCGAGCGTGATAGCACCCGCCCCCATCGTACGGCCTATATGTGGGGATCGCTGCCGTAGTGAACATTATCGTTCCGGCAGCGTCACACACACATACCTGCTCTGTGATGTCACTATGACCGGCGAACCGCCTCCTTTCTAAGGGGGCCGTCCGTTCGGCGTCACAGAGATGTCACTAAGCGGCCACCCAATCAAAGCAGAGGAGCGGAGATGAGCGGTACATACATCCCGCCCACCTCCTTACTTCCTCATTGCTGGCGGGACGCAGGTAAGGAGAGGCTCCTTGTTCCTGTGGGGTCACACGTAGCGATGTGTGCTGCCTCAGGAATGAGGAACAACATAGTTACTGCAGCAGCAACGATATTTGGGAAGAGAGGGGCATGTCACCCATTAGCGATTTTGAACGTTTTTGCAACGATTCAAAATCTCTAATAGGTGTCACACGCAATGACATCGCTAAAGCGGCCGGATGTGCGTCACAAAATCCGTGACCTCAACAAGATCGCTTTAGCAATATCGTAGCCTGTAAAGCCACCTATAGCCTTAGGAATGGCACAGTCATGCTGAGCATGCTCACTAGGCGAAACACTGTACTTAGGCTGTGTCTGTGGTAAATCGGCACACGCATCGCATGCACACCAGCCATCTCTCCACACTTAGACGTGGTTGAGGAAGCAGCCAGCTGGACGACCCAAGGGATGGGCAAATATGGCAGCTGACACCTGGGCGCAACTGGAACCGCAGCTGGCTGCTTGAGTCTACAGTGGCACCGATATGTAACACCAACTACCAGCCAAAATAAGAGGTGTACTTCTTCCCTTGGATAATCTGATATGATCCCTTTTTTCAGGGACATGACCATCGCTACCAAATGTAGATGAGGCAACAAAAGAGCAGGTGCTTCAATGGATCTCCAGTGCTCCATCAAGTGGACTCTCCTCCACCTCAACTTCAATATCCCAAATACTACATTCCTCTGTGGCGGCAACCCAATCGCACTTGCTTCCAAACAGCTCACAAGTTTCCGCCAGCCTTGCTGAGTATGGGGTAACATAGATGGTTGAGTCTGCAGAGCTGTTCAGTCACACAATAGCCTGGGAATCAGAGGTCTGCTCCAAAGCTGCAGTGAGTACAGACAAGGAAATGATCTCCACTGATGGCCAGAAGCTTTGTAAGTTGGATCCAGGACCCGATGAAGAAGGTGCTGATCATAATGTACACCCTCATTCCCAAACTGTAAATCATCCTGGTGGAGACAATGGGGAACATGCTGAGGAGACTCAGATACATGATTGGAACGACAACTTTACTATTCGGTCAGCGCAGGAAGAGGTTGGCTCGGAGGAGTCAGGACAAGGGGAGTGAAAACACACAGGATGATGATGAGGTTGGAGACCCCACTTACTTTCAAACCAAAGTCAGCCAGTCGATGAGGTCAGCAGAGGAGGTGGAGAAGGATGCTACTGACGATGAGGTTACGTTGCGTCTTCCTGGACAGAGACAAAGTACTGGAAGCACGTCAACAACTGAATCCTCAGCCACAACTGTGCCTCTGAGCAGAAGTTGTGGTGGCTCTGCAGTTCGCATGGGCTGTAAGCCGTGCATAGCCTGGGGCTTTTTTTACATCACAAAAGATCACCCAAGTCATGTCATCTGTAAGATTTGTCACCAATCTCTAAGTAGAGTCCAAAAACTCACTACTTTGAGTACTTCGTCCATGAACTGTCACATGGATATGAAGTGATAGCGTGAGGGTGTATTGATGAGCTTTATCCACTATGAATGCAACATGCTTATTTGCCGTTCATTGCATGCATTGTTGCAGACTACCCACAAGGGGCTGCTGTTTTTTTGCATCTGACTGTTTGGTCACTATAGCAATAGCAAAACGGTCTTCGGCTGTGGACTTGGAGAGCGGAGGAGGTGCTATATGTGAAGTGAAGGAAAAGCTAAAGGTGTGCATTACAGCAAGGTGCCACTGCGGAAACACTTTGGTGAATTGTGAGGGGACTCGTGTTGGAGTTTGGTGAGGAGGACCGTAACGCCTGTGAGCAGCATCCTGTGCCAGAGACTGACATTCTTATGGTGCTGTCTATACTGTTTACCGGGAGAGGATCGAAAACTCGGTATTGATGGCAGCTGGACAGCACAGTACCCAGGTACGGTAGGCTGGGACCAGACAGTAATGCGAGCATGCAACACTTTGTTTTCTTAGCAAAACACATATCTGTTCTGCTTAGGCCGACTATATAGACAATAGACTTGATGCCTCTGCTCTGTCAATTTGTCAGTTACAGTTAAAATCATAGAGGGACAGCGATACATGTTTGCATTGACTGTTGCTTTACAACATTTCCAAGACTGTGTTGCTGAGCTGTGTGGTTTGCCTTCACACTGTTATCATCTGCCTTATCTGTGAGGCTTCAGCTAACATGGGTATTCAGGGGGGGTAATGGGTTTTGTCTATGTTTAGGTAGATAAGTTGTAAACTCTTGTGATGCGACACTGGTAAGTCTTGTTCGCGCGCACACACACACACACACACACAATTACTCCTGCTACGCAGAGGGATTACCAGGTAGTAGGCAACTGTTTAGACAGTCCCTTGGTTAGGCAAATGTTAGTGAGCAGGGGGTATAAATCCCCATTATGAGTGTCGCAGCATGGGGGTGTAGGCTTTTGGAATTGGGAATAGATTCTTTTACGCTTTCTGTTTTATGCATGATTCTTATTGTTTGTTTTTGGAACGTTAAACAATCATTTATCAACCCAACTGCCTAGAGTCCTTTTCCTAGTGTGTGGTTTTGCTGTATACTGGGGAGCCCAATGGGCAGTTCACTGTGCTACAATGCGGCCTAGCGGGGCTGTGCAAGCACCATCTGCCCGATCAAGTGCATCTGCGTGCTCTTCATCCTCTGTGACTGTGGGGACAGCAGTCACACATGTTTTTTGACACTGACCTTCCACCCCTTTACCCGCTACAGGCAGTGTGATTGGCAGGTCATCAGTTGTTTTTGAAGTGGAAACAGCTGCTGGTGTTGAGCTCTCTCAGACATCAAGAGAACCACCTTTGGATGAAGGCGGCAACATTATATCCACGCCTGCACCGTCGTAACAGATTGCCTGGACTACCTGCAGTTAAAAATTGCGTAGCAGAAATGGAGAGGAGTGTAGAATGCATATGTGGTGTACCTTGCTTGACAGGACAGGAACCCAAAGTTAGTATCCCTGACAATTTTACTATGCCCCTAAAAGTCTCAGCACTTTTTGTAATTAAAATTGCGTAGCAGAAATGGAGAGGAGTGTAGAATGCACATATGATGTTCCTTGCTTGACAGGACAGGAACCCTAAGGTTGTATACCTGACAATTTTACTATGCCCCTAACAGTCTCAGCACTTTTTGAAATTAAAATTGTGTTGCAGAAATGGGCAGGTGTGTAGAATGCAGGTGGAGTACCTTGCGTGGCACCAGAGGAATACTAAGTTAGTATCCCAGACACTTTTAGTATGCCACTAAGTGTCAGCACTGTTTGCTATTAAAATTGCGTAGCAACAATGGGCAGGTGTGTAGAATGCAGAGGTGGTGTACCTTGCTTGGCACCAGAGGAACAATAAGTTAGTATCCCAGACACTTTTAGTATGCCACTAAGTGTCAGCACTGTTTGCTATAAAAACTGCGTAGCAAAAATGGGCAGGTGTGTAGAATGCAGAGGTGGTGTACCTTGCCTGGCACCAGAGGAACACTAAGTGACATACTAAAAGTGTCAGGGATACTAACTTAGTGTTCCTCTGGTGCCAAGCAAGGTACACCACCTCTGCATTCTTTACACCTGCCCATTTTTGCTACGCAATTTTAATAGCAAACAGTGCTGACACTAAGTGACATACTAAAAGTGTCAGGGATACTAACTTAGTGTTCCTCAGGTGCCACGCAAGGTACACCACCTATGCATTCTTTACACCTGCCCATTTTTGCTACGCAGTTTTTATAGCAAACAGTGCTGACACTTAGGGACATACTAAAAGTGTCAGGGATACTAACTAAGTGTCAGCACTGTTTGCTATTAAAATTGAGTAGCAAAAATGGGCAGGTGTGTAGAATGCACAGGTGCTGTAGGTAGCAGGACAGCAAAGGAAGCCTCAGTTTCTATTCCTGCCAATGAAAAAATGCAGCAAGGAATTGCCTGAGCTGATGTAGCTAGACGCTGTTATCTAAAGCCCTGCACAGTGTTGGCACAGACCTGCCTAGCAACAATGCCTATGAACGGCTGTAATGTAGCCCAGAAAAGGGCTAAAATTACAAGTAGTCCCTAATCTCTAAAGCGCTGTGTAGATTGCACTGTATGTCTATAGCGCGCACACAAGCAGCAGCGGGAGCGGGAGCGGTGACTGTCACCCACCCGCACCAGAAAGATAATGGCGGCGACGTGGAAAATGGCCGGGTCTTATAGGGCAAGGACATGTGACATGCACAGCCTATGACACATGCCCTTGCTTGTCTGGCAAAAATCCACTTTGCTGTGTGTGTCTGTGATTTGCTGACAGCCTGGCCTGCCCCACTGTACGCGCGGTAAGAAAAAAAAAATGGCGATCGGCATTCTTTCAGCACTCAGCAGCACTGATCTAAACACCGTCCCCCCCGCACACTATACGCTGAATTTTGATAATATCAGGATTCACAGTGACTCACACTATTACAGTGAGAAGCCAGCTAGTAACTAGCTATGCTTTTTGTTGATCGAACCGTTCTCGAACGTAACTCGAACTACCAAACTTTTACCAAATCGTTCGAGTTCGTCAAACGACTTGAACACCCCCCTAAATCACTCGAATATGAAATTGGCGAACCTCGAACCTCGAACATCGCTCATCTCTAAAAGGAAATGCAGGGAAATGCAGAGTGATCATGTAAACGCTTCATTAAGTATGACCTGCCTAACCCAGGAAGAAGTGCAGAACCGACTTAGTAACATTAAAATTGACAAATCACCAGGCCCTGATGGCATTCACCCTCAGGTATTAAGGGAGTTAAGTAATGTGATAGACAGGCCTCTATTCCTTATATTTAAAGACTCTATAGAAACAGGGTCTGTTCCACTGGATTGGCGGCTAGCAAATGTGGTACAAATATTCAAAAAAGGGTGTAAAAGGGAACCTGGAAGCTATAGGCCGGTAAGCTTAACATCTGTTGTGGGTAAAATGTTTGAAGGGTTTTTAAGGGATACTGTTATGGAATGTCTCAATGTTAATAATTGTTTAACTCCATATCAACATGGATTTATGAAGGATCGCTCCTGTCAAACTAACCTGATCAGCTTCTATGAGGATGTAAGCTCTCACATGGACCGAGGAGAATCATTGGATGTCATTTATCTCGACTTCGGTAAAGCATTTGACACTGTCCCACATAAAAGACTGCTAAGTAAAATCAGAAAGCTTGGGCTCGGGGAAAATGTGTGTAGATGGGTAGGTAGCTGGCTTAGTGGTAGAAAACAAAGAGTGGTTATTAATGGCGCATACTCAGATTGGGCCAGGGTTACTAGTGGGGTGCCGCAGGGGTCTGTATTGGGCCCCCTACTATTTAATATATTTATTAATGATCTGGTGGATGGTTTACAGAGTAAAATATCAGTATTTGCAGATGATACAAAACTATGTAAGGTAGTTAACACAAAGGAGGACAGTTGGCAACTACAGATGGATTTGAGTAAATTGGAGAATTGGGCTGAAAAATGGCAAATGAGGTTTAACACAGATAAGTGTAAGGTTATGCACATGGGAAGGAGAAACAGATGCTACGATTACTTACTAAATAGGAAACCGCTGGGGAAATCAGACATGGAAAAAGACTTAGGCATCTTAGTCAATAAGAATCTAAATTGGAGTGCCCAGTGTCAGGCAGCAGCCACCAAAGCAAATAGGGTGATGGGATGCATTAGAAGAGGTCTGGGGGCACGAGATGAAAACATCATTCTCCCTCTGTACAAATCACTCGTCAGACCACACTTGGAGTATTGTGTGCCATTTTGGGCGCCGGTGCTCAAGAAAGACATTACTGAACTTGAAAGGGTTCAGAGGCGGGCTACTAAAATAATAAATGGAGTGGGTGCATTACAATACACGGAAAGGTTATCAAAATTAGGTCTATTTACTCTAGAAAAGAGAAGACTTAGGGGAGACCTAATAAATATGTACAAATATATCAGAGGGCCATATAGAGATCTCTCCCATGATCTGTTTGTACCAAGGACTATGACAAGAACAAGGGGGCATTCTCTTCGATTGGAGGAAAGAAAATTCCTACATCAGCATAGAAGAGGGTTCTTCACGGTAAGAGCAGTGAGGCTCTGGAACTCTCTTCCTGAGGAAGTGGTGATGGCCAACTCACTGAATGAATTTAAGAGAGGAATGGGTGCTTTTCTTGATAGCAAAAGTATAGAAGGTTATAAATAGGATAATCTTACAGGTAGATAGAAGAGCGACCAAGATTATTAGAGGAATGGGTGGGCTGCAATACCAAGACAGGTTATTAAACTTGGGGTTATTTAGTTTGGAAAAACAAAGGCTTAGGGGGGATCTAATCACAATGTATAAACATATGAGGGGACAGTACAGAGACCTTTCCAAAGATCTCTTTACACCTAGGCCTGCGACTGGAACACGGGAGCATCCGCTAAGTCTCGAGGAAAGAAGGTTTAATCATAACCACAGACGAGGATTCTTTACTGTACGAGCAGTGAGACTAAGGAACTCTCTGCCGCATGATGTTGTAATGAGTGATTCACTACTAACATTTAAGCAGAGCCTGGACGCCTTTCTTGAAAAATGTAATATTACCAGTTATGTATATTAGATTTTATGACAGGGTGTTGATCCAGGGAACTAGTCTGATTGCCGTATGTGGAGTCAGGAAGAAATTTTTTTCCCTATTGGAGCTTATTTGACACATTGGGGGTTTTTTTGCCTTCCTCTGGATCAACATGTTAGGCTACGGGTTGAACTAGATGGACATAAGGCCACTTTACACACAGAGATAAATCTGCATCAGATCTGTGGTTGCAGTGAAATTGTGGACAATCAGTGCTAGGTTTGTGGCTGTGTACAAATGGAACAATATATCCATGATTGCACTGCAACCACAGATCTGCCAAAGATTTATCTCTGTGTGTAAAGTGGCCTTTAGAGTCTCCCTTCAACCTTAAAAACTATAAAACTATGAAACTATGAGTAGATCTTTTGAAATTCAAATTTGCTGGCTTTGCCAAATTTTCCTCAAAGAATAAATCTGCAGCACAGAAATTTGCTCAAATCTCAATACTAAAAAGCTCGTAATAGCTTGGAAAATACATGTTGAAGAAATAGAAAACCCCTTTGACCATGAGAGCTTATATACTCGAGAAAAGAGAGAGAGGATCCTATTGCAACTTGGACCTCAGGTCTGTTTCTGTCTCAGGATCGGACCTATTTGATGTTCTAACAGAAACTGTCTCTCTCCCTATATACTAACTCCTCCCCTATGGGCTAGTCCCAATATTAACACTGTCTGTCGCTGCAGTCTGTTGCTTTTCAGACATAACCGTTCACCTACGTTTCTATAAACACACATTTTAATACATTTCCAGCACTTAAGCAGGCTTTACACACTACAATATATCTTACGATGTGTCGGCGTTCATCGCATGCACGTCCTTCAATTCCTAAAAATTGAACGTCAGGTTGTTCATCGTACCCAGGGTAGCACACATCGCAGTGTGTTACACCCCGGGAACGATGAACAGATCTTACCTACGTCCTGCGGCTCCTGCCGGCAATGCGGAAGGAAGGAGGTGGGCGGGATGTTTACGTCCTGCTCATCTCCGCCCCTCCGCTTCTATTGGCCGGCTGCCGCGTGACGTCGATGTGACGCCGAACGTCCCTCCCACTCCAGGAAGTGGATGTTCCCCGCCCACATCGAGGTTGCATGGACAGGTAAGTACGTGTGACGGGGGGTTATTCGTTTGTGCGACACGTTCAACAAATTGAACATGCCGCACATACGATGGGGGCGGGTACAATCTCATACGATATCGTATGCTGGATCGTAAGGTGTAAAGCAGGCTTTACTCTATCTTATCCTACATACGGTATAACACTGCTATTCACTATGCATCATACCTTATTATAAATCACAATAGGAATGAAAGAAAGTGTGGAACCAGCTCACCCAGTAAGGAGACCACCATCTCTTCCAGGAAGGTGCACGTATTCACGGACATCTTCAGCCAGACTGTGTATGTAGAGATCCAAGAAAAAAGATATTCAACCAGCAATAAATTTCCTTTAAAATTATTTCTTCTTTATTGTAAGGATTAGGGCTGAGCGGATCTGGACTGTAATAGTCCGGATCCACGCGGTTTCAGCGCTATATCTGTGTCGTACTCGGGCGCGGAATTCCGGGTGCATGATCCGGAATCGGCAATTATTAAAAATAAACAAAATCAGAAATAAATGAGAGTTTCATACTTACCGAGACTCGCTGTCATGGCGGCACACTGCTTCCGGGACGCATATTTACTTCCTGTACTGTGCACGCAATCACACAGCTTTCTGTGCTTTCCCTGCCCACCGGCCGTCCTCTCATCTGTGATTGGTTGCAGGCTGACGCGTCCCCCAGCCTGTGACAGTCTCTGCCGCTGTCATTGCTTATTGTGGCTCAGTAATAGGCTGCATTCAGAGCGGGCAGCCGTGCTCTATGGCTGCTCGCTCTGACATGTAGCAGAGCTGGATGTGTCACCGTGGGACATCGTGTGGATTACGCCGGTGCTGGAGGGGTGTGTTGGGGATAATAAAGAGGTGATGGAGGTAGAGTTTTGTACTTTATTTCAAATAAAGGATTTTTCTGTGTGTCTGTGTTTATTTACATTCATGTACAAGTTTGTGTGATGCAGGTATCTGAAAGACGCCTGTGCCATCACAAACCTAGGGTTTAGTAGCAGCTGTGTGCCGCTATTAACCCCTGATATTACCCCGATTGGCACCGCATCACACGTCCGGGAAGAGCCGGTATCGCATCGGGATTGTCACATCTAATAGATGCGGTAATTCCGGGCGGCTGCGGGCTGAGAATACCAGTCCCCAGCCGGCGTTATCTTGGCTGAGGATGAAGATTATGGGGAACCGCACGTCCTTTTTTTTAATTATTTATTTATTTAAATAATTAAAAAAATCCGCATGCGGTTTCACCGCAGTCACACATGCGAGGGCCATGGCATCACCCGGCAGCCTCGCATGTGTGACTGAATACACCGCACAGATACAGCCGACAGCTGTGGCTGCAGCCGCGCGCTGTATCTGTGCTGCCAATTGTTTATTTTTTACCACCATGCTGACCGGCAGACACTTGCACTGCTTTCCCCGCCCACCGGCCACCCTGGCCCCTGTGATTGGTTGCAGTTAGCTGCCACGCTGCCACTCAGGGTGGGGGGGCGTCTAGCTGCAACCAATTACACACGCCGGTGGATGGGGAAAACAATGAATATTGAATTGTCGGCTCCGGAAGGTAACAGCGTGACCCGGAAGGAGTGTGCCACCATGACGGCGCCTCGGTGAGTATGCCACGCTCGCTCTTACCCCCCTATCCCCTCCAAAAACGTTTTTAACCTCCGGATTCCGGTCCCCATTGACTTATATGGGCACCGGATTCCAGAGCGGATCGGACTCTTTTTAAAATCTGGCAGTGATCCGCCGGCACCGGATTATTGGCCGTTCAGTCAACTCTAGTAAGGATTAAAAAAACTCCATTACCAATGGTAAAAAAACAATGCATTGTCAGCAAGAGTATAGGTTACGCGTTTCAGATGTTACACATTCTTAATCTGAAAGATTTCAGATTAAGGATGTGTAACATCCAAAACGCGAGTCTGACAAAACACTCGGCCCACGCATGCACACTCACCAGCTTTCTGCACTTAGATTCTGGCGGCTGAACCAGCCACCAGTAACACAGTGTAGGATAGGGCCAACTGCTGCGAATGGTGCCGAGGCAGAGCAGCACCCGCAGAATGGGTCTCAGGCAGTGGCGAGACAGGAGGCACCCTGACTCTGATCCAAGAGGGAGGACGCCTCTGGCGTACAGCCGTAACAAGTATGACCTCCAGTATTTCCCCCACACTGTATGTATGGCCCCAAGTATCCCCCACACTGTAATATTGCCCCCAGTATCCCCCCCACACTGTAATATTGCCCCCAGTATCCCACCACACTGTACTATGACCCCCAGTATTTTCACCACACTGTATCAAGGCCTCCAGTATTTCTCCCACATTGTATAGATGGCCCCAAATATCCCCCCCACACTGTAATATGACCTGCAGTATCCCCGAACACCATAATATGGCCCCCAGTATTTCCCCACACTGTAATATGGCCCCCAGTATTCCCTACACTCTAATATAGCCCCCAGTATTTTCTCACACTGTAATTTGCCCCCCTCCAGTATCCCCCACACTGTAATATTGTCCCCAGTATCCCTACACACTGTAATATGGCCCCCAGTATTTCTCCCACACTATATGGATGGCCCCAAGTATGCCCCCCACACTATAATATGACTCCCAGTATCCCCCAACACCATAATATGGCCCCCAGTATTTAAACAAACTGTAATATGGCCCCCAGCATCCCCTACACTCTAATATGGCCCCCAGTATTTTCTCACACTGTAATATAAATCCCACAATCTCCCACAAAGTAATATAGCTCTAGTATTTCCCCACACTGTAATATGGTCCCCAGTATCCCCTACACTCTAATATGGCCCCCAGTATTTTCTCACACTGTAATATAGATCCCACAATCTCCCACAATGTAATATAGCTCTAGTATTTCCCCACACTGTAATATGGTCCCCAGTATCCCCTACACTCTAATATGGCCCCCAGTATTTTCTCACACTGTAATATAGATCCCACAATCTCCCACAATGTAATATAGCTCTAGTATTTCCCCACACTGTAATATGGTCCCCAGTATCCCCTACACTCTAATATGGCCCCCAGTATTTTCTCACACTGTAATATAGATCCCCACAATCTCCCACAATGTAATATAGCTCTAGTATTTCCCCACACTGTAATATGGTACCCAGTATCCCCTACACTCTAATATGCCCCTCAGTATTTTCTCACACTGTAATATGGCTCCCACTATCCCCCACACTGTAATATAGCCCCCAGTATTTCCCCTAAACTGTAATATGGCCCAGACTATTCCCCCCACACTATAATATGGCCCCAGTATTTCTGCCACAGTGTAATATGGCCCCCAGTATCCCCCCGCACTGTATAATGGCCCCCATGAGAAAAAAAAGACTCCAAACATCTTATATTAACCTACACATGGGTCCAATTCCTGAGGAGTCTGTTGGCAGACAGGACCAACTCGGTTATGTCAAGTTTTCTGCCAGGAAATGCAAATTTGGTGCAGGAATCTGCATCTTCTGGCAGAAATCCACACCAAAACAGCATAACCATTTTTGTGCTTTTTTTGCCAAGAGATGCAGATTTGGTGCTGAAATTTATATACCATATTCCAGCACCAAATCTTCATCTGTCAAAAAAATGCATCACTACCACATCAAAACCACATTGTGTTTTTATGTGGGGTATTTTTGCCAGAAGATTCAGATTTGGTGCAAGAGTATGATGTATATGTCGCGGGCGGGGAGGAGGGTGTCAGCACACCGCGCTCACCCCTTCTGCTCGGGTCCGGCAGTTGCTCCTGGTGGCTCGAGCTGCGGGCCGGATCCCGGGGTGTCTCGAGCGACACTCCTCGCCCGTGAGTGAAAGGGGGGTGTTTGTTGGGGTTATAGTCCGTGACGCCACCCACGGTTGTGGTGATGGCACCACCGCTGCTCAGTGTGGGGGTCCCGGGGATGGTGATGGGAGCAGCCAGGTGTTGTGTTGCCCCTCCGTGGGTAGGGGTTGGTGATCCCGGGGCCCGGTGAAGAGATGTAAAGTGTAGGGCCTGGAGGGCGCAGGGACGCGGGGGCAGTGCTGTGCCTTGCGGCACGGTGGTACTCACTCAGCCTGAGACACGGACACAGTTTGTACGGTAAACCAACGGCTGGTAGGACGGTCCCACAGACGGCTGCACCTGCACTCCCGGTAGGTGACGGTGACGTCTCTCTTCCTTGCACCTGTGTTGTCTGATGGTATCGGTGGATTCCCTCCGGTTACCCGCTCCCCGACTGCAATCTGGGCCGGAGGAGCTCTACACTTTGCCCGCAGGCGCTGGCCCTGGGGAAACTGGTGCCTTGGCGGTGGCGGTGTCTCCCCGGTAATGGTCGGGCTGTTGCCGTCAATCGGGACTTTGTTGCTGGGGGATCTACGTCCCCTTCACTGACGGATTCGGCAAATTGGGCGACTCCTAGCCTTGCCGGGGTCCGAGAGGCCCCTGCCCTGGTGCTGACTGTCCTTCGGAACACTGCTCCAGACCACCGGGCACACAGCCAACGGGGTCCTTCCAGGAACTTCCGAACCGTCCCACTCCGGACAGTCACCGCCGTCGCTGACCTTGCTGTTCTAGCCCTACACACAGCTGGGCTCTCAGGCTTTGCACTCTCTCTGCGCTGTCTCCACTTCTTGCTTTCCTCCTTTTCCACTTTCCTTTCCTTCACTTTCACTTCTGGTTGTTTACTCTAGCCCTCAGCTAGACTGCACTCTTCCCCTGCCCGGGGCTATCTCGATGTTTACTCAAGCCCTGCCTGGGCTAATCTGCCTGGTAACTTCCTGCCTCCAGAGTTGTGAGCTCCTTGGTGGGCGGAGCCAACCGCCTGGCCCACCCCCTGGTGTGCATCAACAGACTGCTGGAGGAAGGCAACAAGGATTTTTGGGTTAGCAGATGTGCCTACCTGGAGTGTGGGGTGTGGTGGTGTTGTTACCCGTGTCCCCTGGCTTGCTCAGGGCGACACATTCCCCCTTAGCAAAATGCAGACCGTCCGCGGGCTGCCGTCCTACACCGGTTTTATTTTTCTGCAAAAAGGGGATAACAGGGTTAAACAAAACATACATGACATTTTTAATCAACTCTTCCCAAGACGGGAGGCACATTTTACTTTAACGTTTCAACGGTGTACGGTCACGGTTTCCGCTCTCTCCCACCCAAGCAACCTGGCCCTGATGCTGCCCCTAAAACCCAGGCAGCACCCCTTGACCCACAGTCCAGCACAAGTCACCCGAGCGGGATCTGTCCTTGCCCTCCAGAGGGTAGCCACCGGTTCCTTTGGTAGCTGGGCCCTGGCCTGCTCTGCTCAGGGCCCTCCCTCCAACCTGCCTCTCCGGAGGCGGCCTTGCGGAAACGGTAACGGTACCCAACATATTTACAAGCCACTAACGTTTGTGGTTGCCCTGCAGAGTTCACGGGCTTGTCCATGGCTAGTTCCCATGCATAAACTTTTAACGGTCCCCACGGGGACAACGGTGCCGGCTCCAGCCGGTTGCTAATCACAGCTGATAATCAGGTAACAAACTCGGTTCAATCAGTGTTTTTCCATTTTTCAAAACTTTCAACTTTTTCAAACAAACAGGTGGTCCCAACGGGGACGGTGCTGCGGGCCTCCATTGCCCTACTGGGTGTCTTCGCCCTCCCCACCCGGTCCGGGGTGGAAGGACACGGGCACCAGCCCCTCCAGTGCGTAGCAAGCACGGCGTGGAAGAGCCGCCCGATACCCGTTGCCTCCGGTTCGGGGAACATACGTGGCCTCCATGCCAGGCAGGGCAACGACCCCCTCCTCTTCTTCTGACACAGGCTCGGTGTCAGGCCCGGAGTCGCTATCTTCTGCCCCCGCCGCAGTTACAGAGGGGTGTACATCCGACGGGCCAGGTGCGGTGCAGCGCGCGAGCGAGCAGGACGGAGGTAACACAGGAGCCAGGGGTAGACCGGGTCCCTCAGCCGCAGCGACCGGTCCCTCGGGGACACAGGGGCGTGGGTCATTTTCCAGCTCCTCCATCACGGCCTCCACTCCATACACTCGCGCCACAGCAACCAGGGCCTCTACCTCCGCGGCCCATTGCTCCATCAGCCCGCCGATCTGACTCTGGTAGCGACGGCAGATCCCCGCCGCCCGGGCTCTCAACCATGCTGCGGTCCCAGACACCGGCTCGGTAGTCTCTGCAAAACTAGGTGGGGCGGACATCTCGGCAGTTGTGCTTTCCAGGAACCCAGTCAGTCTGCAGAGTCCTGGCGTCTCTGCTTGTATAGCCGCAGCTACATGTGGCCGTCCGCCATCGCGTCCCCCTTAGCTCTTTCCGGCCCCTCCTCTCTCGGGGCGGAGTTTTGGCCTTCGCGCCTCTACTGCTCGAGAAGACGCTCGAGCAGGAACTTTTCGCGCCAAAGATGGCGGCTTCTGAAATTTTTCTGCCAGATACCTCCGGCGGTAACAAGGCGCACCTCTACCAGACGGCAGAGCGGTAAGATCCTGTTCGTGACGCCAAGTTGTCGCGGGCGGGGAGGAGGGTGTCAGTACACCGCGCTCACCCCTTCTGCTCGGGTCCGGCAGTTGCTCCTGGTGGCTCGAGCTGCGGGCCGGATCCCGGGGTGTCTCGAGCGACACTCCTCGCCCGTGAGTGAAAGGGGGGTGTTTGTTGGGGTTATAGTCCGTGACGCCACCCACGGTTGTGGTGATGGCACCACCGCTGCTCAGTGTGGGGGTCCCGGGGATGGTGATGGGAGCAGCCAGGTGTTGTGTTGCCCCTCCGTGGGTAGGGGTTGGTGATCCCGGGGCCCGGTGAAGAGATGTAAAGTGTAGGGCCTGGAGGGCGCAGGGACGCGGGGGCAGTGCTGTGCCTTGCGGCACGGTGGTACTCACTCAGCCTGAGACACGGACACAGTTTGTACGGTAAACCAACGGCTGGTAGGACGGTCCCACAGACGGCTGCACCTGCACTCCCGGTAGGTGACGGTGACGTCTCTCTTCCTTGCACCTGTGTTGTCTGATGGTATCGGTGGATTCCCTCCGGTTACCCGCTCCCCGACTGCAATCTGGGCCGGAGGAGCTCTACACTTTGCCCGCAGGCGCTGGCCCTGGGGAAACTGGTGCCTTGGCGGTGGCGGTGTCTCCCCGGTAATGGTCGGGCTGTTGCCGTCAATCGGGACTTTGTTGCTGGGGGATCTACGTCCCCTTCACTGACGGATTCGGCAAATTGGGCGACTCCTAGCCTTGCCGGGGTCCGAGAGGCCCCTGCCCTGGTGCTGACTGTCCTTCGGAACACTGCTCCAGACCACCGGGCACACAGCCAACGGGGTCCTTCCAGGAACTTCCGAACCGTCCCACTCCGGACAGTCACCGCCGTCGCTGACCTTGCTGTTCTAGCCCTATACACAGCTGGGCTCTCAGGCTTTGCACTCTCTCTGCGCTGTCTCCACTTCTTGCTTTCCTCCTTTTCCACTTTCCTTTCCTTCACTTTCACTTCTGGTTGTTTACTCTAGCCCTCAGCTAGACTGCACTCTTCCCCTGCCCGGGGCTATCTCGATGTTTACTCAAGCCCTGCCTGGGCTAATCTGCCTGGTAACTTCCTGCCTCCAGAGTTGTGAGCTCCTTGGTGGGCGGAGCCAACCGCCTGGCCCACCCCCTGGTGTGCATCAACAGACTGCTGGAGGAAGGCAACAAGGATTTTTGGGTTAGCAGATGTGCCTACCTGGAGTGTGGGGTGTGGTGGTGTTGTTACCCGTGTCCCCTGGCTTGCCCAGGGCGACACATATATATTTCGGCACCAAATCTGCATCTCTTGCCCAAAAAAACCCATGATTTTCTGCCAGGAGAAGAAGGTCTGTGAACTCAGTTCACCTGACGTGAGGTCACTGACTTTAATGAGGTCACCTGTGGTTAGTTTACCTGCGTCACAAGTGGGGTACCGTGGAAATCTCCGACTGTGACCGCAGATAAACTGAGTGACATCACCGCTCACAGCTGTGGCTCAGTCAGTTTCTGTCTGAAGCCACAGCGTGCAGACATGCTCTGTGCCCTCGTGCTGTGACTTCATTATGTATGTATACAAAAACTTGTGAACAAGAAGGGGTATTTATCATGTTTTTTAAGTAAAACTACTGTACCACAGTTGTGAAAAAGTATACAGTTTTTATTATTACAAAAATTGCAAATATCAAAAATCACATGTGATGACAGTTAGTAGTTAGACATATATAGTTAAAATCCAATTAGATGAGACAGAGAGAGAAAAAGGTCCCAGGGAGGGAGACAGACTACCCCTTAACTAAAACTGGTAAGAAAGTAGTATTACTGTATCCTGGGGGGGGCATATAAGTAACCAAAAGATATCAATAGTATACCCCCTGGGCTAGTGGAGTGATGGAATGTCCATACATTAAACAGTAACCAACAGGATAAGGTCCAAATCAGGGCCTGAGTACACCAGTATGTAACACCACCAGAATAATCTCAGAGAAAAAAAAAAAAGTCATACAGTGGTGGGTAAATTGGCACCTGAAGGACCTACCTGTGGTATGTATAGCACCCAGAAAGGGAGTCTGTCAGCCTCACATGTGGACCCGGTCCCGACACGTGTTTTGCAACGGTCTCCCGTTGAAGCACATGCGAAACACGTGTCGGGACCGGGTCCACATGTGAGGCTGACAGACTCCCTTTCTGGGTGCTATACATACCATAGGTAGGTCTTTCAGGTGCCAATTTACCCACCACTGTATGAATTTATTTTTTTTTTCTGAGATTATTCTGGTGGTGTTACATACTAGTGTACTCAGGCCCTGATTTGGACCTTATCCTGTTGGTTACTGTTTAATGTATGGACATTCCATCACTCCACTAGCCCAGGGGGTATACTATTGATATCTTTTGGTTACTTATATGCCCCCCCCCCCCCGGGATATAGTAATACTACTTTCTTACCAGTTTTAGTTAAGGGGTAGTCTGTCTCCCTCCCTGGGACCTTTTTCTCTCTCTGTCTCATCTAATTGGATTTTAACTATGTATGTCTAACTACTAACTGTCATCACATGTGATTTTTGATATTTGCACTTTTTGTAATAATAAAAACTGTATACTTTTTCACAACTGTAGTACAGTAGTTTTACTTAAAAAACATGATAAATACCCCTTCTTGTTCACAAGTTTTTGTATGTATTCTATGGGGTCCATGTATATTACAACAAATATGAGGTCCGCTCTACTTGGTCTCTGTTTTTCTTCATTATGTATGTATGTAGCAGAGCTAGGATTGTCGTGGGACCTTGCGGGGATTACGTCGGAACTGGTGTGTGGTGTTAATAAAGGAGTCAAGTAGGGTGGGGTTTTTGGATTTTATTTTAAATCATCAATTTTTTGGTGTTTGTGTTTATTTATTTTCCCTTACAGATCAATAATGGAGGGTTTCATAGACACCTACCATTACTAATCTATGGCTTTGTGGCAGCTGTGAGCTGTCATTAACCCTTTATATTACCCTATTTGCCACTGCACCAGTGTAATCGGTATGAACTGGGTAAAGTGCCGGGATTGTCGCATCTAATGGATGCACCAATTAGATGACACCAATTCTAGGTGGCTGCAGACGGCTACTTTCAGGCTGGGGGAGGCCAATAACCATGGGTCTCCCCAGCTTGAGTATACCAGCCCCCAGCTTTATCACAGTTGGGTATCAAAATTGAGGGGGAACCAGATATCGTTTTTTAAAACTATTTATTTAAAAAATTAATTTTAAAAAAAGCCGCATGGGGTCCCGAAAAAGCCCTCCATGTCCGGCGTTATCCAGGATGGTCCAGCGTCGCTTCCAGCTCTGCTGCATGAAGGTGACCGGAGCTGCAGAAGACACCGCCGCTCCTGTCAGCTCCACGCAGCTAATGAAGGGAATAGCGCGATCAGCTGAGCTGTCACTGAGGTTACTCGCGGCCAATGCTGAATACAGCTGATCGCGCTATTCCCTTCATTAGCTGCGTGGAGCTGACAGGAGCGGCGGTGTCTTCTGCAGCTCCGGTCACCTTCATGCAGCACAGCTGGAAGCGACGCTGGACCATCCTGGATTACGCTGGACATGGAGGGCTTTTTCGGGCTTATAAAATTGGTGAACAAGGCAATTTGTTAGTGTTTTTTTTCTAATAAAGGATTGTTCGGGTGTGTGTGTTTATTTACTGTAATTTACAGATTAATCATGGAAGGTATCTCGGGGAGACGCCTGACATGATTAATCTAGGACTTATTGGCAGCTATGGGCTGCCAAAAACTCCTTATTACCCCGATTTGCCAATGCACCAGGGCAAATCGGGAAGAGCCGGGTACAATCCCAGAACTGACGCATATAATGTATGCGCCAATTCTGGGCGGCTGCTGAATGATATTGTTAGGCTGGGGGGCTCCCCATAACGTGGGGCTCCCCATTCTGAGAATACCAGCCTTCAGCCGTATGGCTTTATCTGGCTGGTATTAAAATTGGGGGGGACCGCACGCTGGTTTTTTTAATTTATTTATTTATTTTACTGCACAGTATAGACACGCCCACCGGCTGCTGTGATTGGGTGCAGTGAGACACCTGTCACTCAGCGTGGGGGGCGTGTCTGACTGCAACCAATCACAGGCGTCTGTGGGTGGGGAAAGCAGAGAATACGAGATTGATTAATGAGCAGCCGGCATATTCAAAGTAATTGTTGCCGCGTATTCTCTGCACAGCTGTTCCTTGCCGCGCTGGTGATCGGGGAGCGGTAAGTATGAGAGAGCGCTGCTCACTTTAGTCACTCGGGGGATTAGCGGTCACTGGTGAATCCTTCACAGGTGACCGCTAATCAGTACGCGGCACACAGACATAGCCGCGGCATGACAATGAAGTCGGGTGAAGTTCACCCGAATTCATTCTCATCGCGCAACTCTGTCTGCTGTCAGCCGACATGTATCAACGACATTGTGCAACACACAAACGGACATTCCTCACGAACATTCCACGTACATATACACGGGCATTTTACACACAAACACGGACATTTTACACGTACACACGGCTCGCATACGCCATCACACGGATGCCATACGTACCGGAGAAACGCCCCAAAAAAACGGAACATGGACCCGAAAAACGGACCGTATCACACGGACGTTTTTTTTGTGGAAGTGTGTTTTAAGCCCAATTTATAGGAATCCCAGTGATAGGAAGATAAATTGTAATGACAACAGTGGAACAAAATGTAAAGAACCTACAGACACTTACCGCTGGAATGACGCCAGGTCCCGACCAACGTATGTTTCGGCGATAGCCTTCGTCAGGGGCGGCGTGGCATCAAACCGGCAGGGCAAGCCCTTAAGTACAGGATCTCAGCCAATGCCAAATCATATTGGTGGTGCATGCGCTGTGCACATCGGCACAGAGTGCGGACAGAGAAGCGCGTCATTGTCATGGGGATGCTAGAGGCCGTCCCCCCGTGAGTCATAGCGCCACATGACTCACGTCACGTGACACAACAACGTAGAGAAGAAGGACTCAAAAAACTCCCGAGCGATGAGCATATGTGTACAAATACAATAAATATACAAAACATTTGTTATAAAAAATTTTAATTAAATATTGATTTAAAATATTTGTACCAAAATATGTTAGTGTATGGGTGCACAATATAATATTAATACAAATATATGAAATGTAGTGCTAATATATGAATGTGATGTTAAAAATAAATAAGATTCATGAATTAATATAAGTGAAGGTGCATAGAAAAAATACAAGATGAGGTGCAATAACAGGGACAGTGCACAAGGTGGCGTACCAGATCAGCAGGTTGAAAAGTGTTAGGTAAAAAAGATCCATTCAAATGTCAATCAAATATTTTAACCTAATCACTGGTTAAATATAACAGCGTTTAGTCCTCAATTTTGCTAATATATCGGAATCCCAGTGATAGGAAGATAAATTGTAATGACAACAGTTGTACAAAATGTAAAGAACCTACAGACACTTACCACTGGAATGGCACCAGGTCTTAGTTCTGCTAAGGAGATTGTCTGCAGCCACAAGTCCCAAGCATGTGGAAAGTGTTACCTGTACAAGTACTATGACTCAGGTACAAGTAAAGTGTTGCAAGTATTAACCCATAATTGTATGCCAACTATCTAAGGGCCCTAAAGTCTTGCTGTCTACCTCCAATAAACATATACTGAAAATGATGCATATCAGGGCACAGTGTGACTGTGTGTGCATCATTATAGTCAATGGCCCAGTCTGCGTATATGCCCAAATACTGTTTTGTGGGGGGTTCAGATATAAGCCACAATGTGACCACTGAATGGAGGAAAATGCGCAATGTAAAAGGACCCCAACTGTAATTAAAGCCTGTTGCATCATGTGAAATTCTGTAACCACCAGCGGTGATGTGTGTACCTGTGTTCGCTATTACAGCGCTTTTGAATGCCCGGTGTGGCACCCCTGAGGCTCTGGTTACCACAGGGTACTGCTCCTCAGTTAAGGTGTGGTACCCATCTCAGGTAAGGGGGGGTTAACCACCAATGTCACCACATTTCATCTCACTTGCAGTTAGCTGGTTCCCACTGGGGAGCTGTCTTGGGGCAGATGGGGGATGGCCATATAGAGTCATGGGACTTTCCAGTCGCGAGGGCAACCGCCAGGGGGCGGGCACCATTGGGGGTAGAGGTAGGCGCAACACACTGCTACAGACAGACAAGTCGGGACCATAGTTCTGACAAGACACTTCTGGAACTCTTGGACTTCACTAGGGCCGCAGCTTGGAGCGGGAACTCAGCCTGGGTTCCTAACTGCTGAGGGGAACATCCTAGGAAAAGGACACACTCTCTCTCTCTCTTCTAACACCGGTGGTGGCCCTTTACTTGCTTGGGACTGACCGGAGACCACGAGGGCAGAGACCAGCATCTGGGTGCAGCTTTAAATCAGTGAGTAAAAGAACCTGGAACCGCAGTTGCTGACTCTTTTTAGTGACGCCATTGCCCCACACTCCGGCGCTTCCAAGGGACTGCCAAACCCTCGTCATCCCACCTGGGGCTCGCTCCGCCTGTGGGGAGTGATACCATCCCGGCTGCCATAGCACCTTCCCCGGTGAGGAATTCGGCAGTGGCGGCTACTCCCTGGCCGTATACCACAGGTGACATCACAACAAACTTTCCCAAACACCCCACTTTCCCTTCGTTTGCTGTATGTCTCGGGGCAACGGAATCGGGCAAGGCCACCCATGACATCGACTGATCCGACCCTCAACAGCCCGGCAACGAGTTGGTTAACCACATGCCCCATGGGGCGCTACACCGGCACTTCTGGTCATGCGCAGTAGACCTCTCTGAAACGGGGATGCTTACACTCGGATTCATACTGCACATGACTGGAAGTGCCCAGCATTCAGAAGCGCGGTCACAGCGAACACAGGTACGCGTATTACCGCTGGTGATGCTGAATTAAATAGCATGTTAGTATGTCCCTGTAAGCGTACAAACATGCTAAGAGGGCGTACTATTATGGGTATATAGTCCCCACGCTCATTAGCATAAGATAAAAGATCCTTAAGTCTGCTTTACACCTTACGATTTTGCATACGATATCGTATGCGATCGTACCCGCCCCCATCGTATGTGCGGCACGTTCAATTTGTTGAACGTGTTGCACAAACGATTATTTCCTGTCACACGTACTTTCCCTTCCATACGACCTCGATGTGGGCGGCGAACATCCACTTCCTGGAGTGGGAGGGACGTTCGGCGTCACAGCAACGTCACGCGGCAGCTGGCCAATAGAAGCGGAGGGGCGGAGATGAGCTCGACGTAAACATCCCGCCCACCTCCTTCCTTCCGCATTGCCGGCGGGAGCCACGGGACACAGGTAAGCTGCTGTTCATCGTTCCCGGGGTGTCACACACTGCGATGTGCGCTACCTTGGGAACATTGAACAACCTCACGTTCAATTTTTAGGAATTGAACGACGTGTGTGCAATGAACGTTTTAACGTTCAATCGCAATCGCACGTAGCTGTCACACGTTACAATATAACTTACGATGCCGGATGTGCGTCACTTACGACGTGACCTCGCCGACACATCGTAAGATATATTGTAGCGTATAAAGCCCGCTTTAGAAATAGTTTTTCTAAAGATCCCTTTATCTATGCTAGTGTATACAGGGATGGTTAGGCAGGGATTAGCAATATACATCCAGAACTGCTCGTGGTTCTGGGTGCATATTGCACTTGATAGGTTCCTTTTAAAGGAATACTCCTGAATGCCTTCCAGCATCCCTGAAAAGCTTTGTGGATCACAGGTGGTTTTGAAATAATATATTTTATCTTTAGAATTCTATTATCTCTGGCATGGCAAATGAATAGTCATGATGTTTTGCATAGGAGTTAAGTCTTTTAATGATGAAGATGTAATATCAAGAAGTTTAGTTTCTTTCTCTATTCAATGCACTTTTTGCGCATTGCATCTTTTTACATTCATCCCACGAGAACTTCAAAGCAGTCTTCTGACAATGTAATAATACCTTTTTATATCAGCAATCTTCATTCAATATGCTTTAACTTAGACAATGTTTACAAGATATCAAGAACAAAAGTTCCATGTAATAATTTTTTCTGACTGCTGTAAATATTGTATACAACATTTTGCAACTACTGAATGTTTTTTTAGCTAGGATCTTATATAAAGTATACTCCTACCTTGATTACATGTGAGTCAGAGCGATTAGTATTTGGAAAAAGTAACAATGGAAACTTCCAAATGTTCATCTATTGAGATGGTGGAATCGGTTCTTTAGATTTAATCGTCAGAGGGCTTTGTTAACCTCTTTCCATTCATGTTTTTTCATGACACATTGTACTTCATGTTGATGGTAAGTTTTGGTTGATATGATTTGAATTTAGTTATGAAAATATTGAACATTTGTCAAACAAATTGAAAATTTCAAAATGTATTAATTTTTATGCTCTTAAACCAGATAGTTTTATTACAAAAAACTGTTAATAAGTAACATTTGCCACAAGTCTACTTTACATAAGCACCATTTTTAAAAGATTTTTTTTTTAATTTGTATTTAGAAAGTTAGAAGGGTTAAAATGTAATCACCAATAACAAAAAGAATACGTTTTAAAAGAGAGTTTTTTATTCAAAATAATTAAAAACAGTCAATATACGTCAAAACAAACCAAAAGGTGATGCGTAGGGTGAACTGTTTTTGCTTTTTCACTTTTTCCTTCCCTCCTTCCCTGAGTCATAACTTTTTCTTTTTCTGTACACAGACATATGAGGGCTTATTTTTTGTGGGATGAGTTGTATTTTTCAATGACACCATTAATTTTACCATATAGTGTATGTACATACATATATACATATAGGGAAAAAAATATGCATACTTTACTTTTGAATGACACCATTAGTAAATTGAATTAATTTAATAATAAATTGAATAAATTTAATTACTAACTTTAGAATTAATAAATAATCAAATTTAATTAATAAAGTTGTGATTTTGAATGACACTTAATTTTACCACATTGTGTATATCCATACATACTTCTATAAATACAGGGAAAAAAATCTAAAAGGGGAAAAATTGTGAGAATACACATAATTTTTACCTTTTATTGGGAATTGTATTGACAGTGTACATTTTGTGGTAAAAATGAACTTATAATAATATTCTCGCCATCAGTATGATTACCAAACATATCCAGTTTTTTTTTATTTTTGTGGTGAAAAAAATCAGAAGTTTGTAATAAAAAAAAGAGGGGTTGTGCTGACATTTTACACGACCCGGAACGTTTTTATTTTTTGGCTGATGGAGCTGTGTGATGAATTATTTTTTTAATCAGCGAGACTATGTTTTTAATGATACTACTTTGAAATAGATAAGATGTTTTGATGACTTGTTACAGCATTTTTGTGCAGCAACCAAATTTAGTGTACTTGAATTTTTTTGTTTACAGTGTTTACCGATCGGGCAAATTCTTTTTATATTTTGATAGATTGGACTTTTCTGAACTCTGCAATGATATCACATGTGTATTTCATATATTTTTTTATAATAGGGCAAAATGTGGATGATTTGAACATTTATGTTCATTTATTTTTTGTAGTTTTTACTATTCTTATTAGTCCCTTTAGGGGACTTGATGCTGCATTTGTCTGATCCCTTGAGTTATATACAGTAATGCCAAAGATGCCAAAGCATTGCTGCATGTAGTGAAAATCACAGTCTCCTTTGAAGCCCAGCCACAGCCTGGGTTTCAAAGGAGCACAGCTATGACAAGCAAGGAGGTTTTCAGCACACCCCCTGCTGTCATAGTAACTCATCAGTTACCCACGTCACGGGCGCGCCGATGGGAGCTTAAAATGGCACTCCCCATGCTGGCACATGTTACATCACGCTGTTAGAGTTTAACAGCGGGATTTAGCAAATTAACAATTATGCTTGTATTTTGTTACATACGTTTTTGTGTGCATTTTTTACATGCATTTGTTTTTTGTCTCTCGTATTTAAATAAAGCTACATTTTGGTTGATGCTTATTTGTATTTTTCTTTAACAAAACTTTATTGATATAGTCATGTGCAGATTACATGTGCTTTTAATGCATTTCCAGCTAAATCTGCACAACAAATTTTATGGTCCACTTTCTCCTATCTTTTTTAAAATTAAAAATTTGGAGTTAAAGCAACATTTTTGTGGTAAAAATGTATCTTTTCATTTTCACGGTGAAATATTATAGAATTTTGCGAAAATATGTGGATTCAAGGTGCTCACTACACATCTAGATAAATTCCTTGAGGGGAGTAGTTTCCAAAATAAGGTCACTTGTGGGAGGATTCCACTATTTAAGCATATCAGGGGCTCTGCAAAAGTGACATGGCCTCTGCTATCTATTCCAGGTAAAATTGTGCTGCGAAATTCAAATATTCCTTCCCTTCTAAGCCCTTCTGTGAGGCCAAACAGTAGTTTTCCACCACATATGGGGTATTGGCACAGCAAATTGTATTGTTCAATTTCTTCTTTTACCCTTGTGTAAATGAAATATTTGGGGTTATTTTTCTGGTAAAAATGTATTTTTTTTTATTTTCATGACTCGACGTTATAAAATAACACCTGGGGTTTCAAGGTGCCTACCACACATATAGATAAATTCCTAGAAAGGTCTAGTTTCCAAAATGGGTTGACCTATGGGGGTTTCTACTATTTAGGCACATCAGGGGCTCTGCAAATGTGACATGTCATCTGCTATCTATTTAGCCAATTTTGCGCTTCAAAATTCAAATGGCGCTCCGAGCCTTGCCAAGCACTCAAATTGTAGTATTCCACCCCCTGTGGGGTATTGGCGTACCAAGGAGAAATTCAACAACAAATTGTATGGTGCATTTTCTCATGTTACCCATGTAAAATTCAAAAATATGGGGCTAAAGCAACATATTTGTTGGAAAAAGTATTTTTTTTTTCCTTCCACATTGCTTTTGTTCCTGTGAGGCAGGAGCTAGAAAGTTAAACTTCTTGAATATGGTTTTGAGCAGTGTGAGGAGTACAGTTTTTAGAATGGTCTCACCTTTGGATATATTCTGACACATGGGACCCTCAAAGTCACTTGAAATGTTGTTCCTAAAAAATTGTATTTTATAAATTTAGTTAGAAAAATGAGAAATTGCTGATACACTTTTAACCTTCTAACTTTTTAAAAAAAATTATGTTTCAAAAATGATCCACATGTAAAGTAGACATGTAGCAAACGTTATTTATTAATGATATTGCGTGATCCTACTGTCTGATTAAAGGGCATAAAAATTAAAAGTTTGAAAATTGCAAACTTTTCTCAATTTTTTTGTCTAATTTTTATAATGTTCATATACAAACACAAATCATATTGACCAAAATGTGTCACTAACATGAACTACAATGTGTCAAGAAAAAACAATCTCAGAATCACTGGGAAGTATTGAAGCGTTCCAGAGTTATTACCTTATAAATTGACACAAGTCAGAATTGTAATATTTGGTCTTGCCAGGAAGGTGAAAACAGGCTCGGGGGTGAAGGGATCTATGATGTGTGTGAATTGCTCAGAGTCCAGACCTAAATCCCATTGAGAATCTGTGGTAGAGTTGATAATTACTATTCAGTTGCTCTCCATCCAATCTCATGGAGATAGAGCTACTTTACAAAGAAGAATAGGCAAACATTCAGCCTCAAGATGTGCAAAACTGGTAGAGACCTCTCCCAAAGACTTGCTGCAGTAAATCCAGCTTAAGGTGTTCATGCAATGTATTAATTCAGGGGGGCTGAATACAAATGCAAGTTAAAATTTTCATATTTATATTTCTAAAATATTTAGAAAACCATATATTATTTTCTTTTAGGCCCTGTGCACACATTGAGTATTTGTAGAGTTTTGTAGCTCAGTATTTATAAGCCAAAACCAAGAGTAGAACAATCAGAGGAAAAGTATAATAGAAACACATCATCTTCTTCATTTTTTATTTGGTTTACAAATATTGGGGTAGAAAATAAGCTAAATACTAAATGTGTGCACGTGGCCTTACACTTTACAAATACTGGCTACTTTGTGTTGATATATCACATTAAATCTTAAAATAATACATTTACGTTTGTGGGTGGAACATGAAAAAATGTGGAAAACTTCACACAGTATAAATACTTTTTCAAGGCACTGTATGCCATGAAAGCCTGAAAGCCTGAAAGCCTGGTCTATCAATGTGGCATAAGTAGAAAAAAAAAATCAAAAAGCCAGTAATGCATTTATTCAGTCATCGCTACAGCACAAAGAAAATGTAGCTAGACAAAAATGATAGCAGTAAAAATGTCAGATCGGGTCATGAAAAACAAGTAGTTAGACAGCTCCACTGATAGAAAAATGAAAATGTTACCAGTTTCTAAATATGGAGACACAATCAATTTTTTTTGTTCAGAATTGTTTTTGTGATATTTGTCAAAAATCACAGCTGCCATCAAGCCCTGGGTTGGCAATGGAGAGGGATCTATGAGACTCCATTATTTCAAACCTTGTAAGTAAAAATAAAAAAATCACAAACACAAAAATCCTTTATTTTAAATAAAAAATCCCAACAACCTCTTTCACCAATTTATTAACCCCCAAAACACCCTTGAAGATCCGATGTAATCCACACAATGTGACATGACGATTCCGGCTCGACTACATCCAGCAGCTGCAGTGATGGAAAACGTGACCACTCACTGCAGTTTCTGGGACACACTGAGGTCACTGGGAGACCCGACTGTGAGAAGCTGTGACGTCAATCAGGTCACCAGAGTTTACAGCCAGTTTCCATGGTACCAAGTGTGACCACCGGTGAACCCGCTGTTGGTCTTCCAGATTACAGGACATGGTGGTACAGAAGTCCGTCAATACGGCAGTCAGGTCACTGAATGTCACACTGGGGGCTCCCCACTGCCCTCACTGACTGTTCAACTGTTCCCCGGTGTGCCCTGGTGTGATGACAATCAAGGTAATATATGGGATTAATGTATATATTAATACTAGCTCCAGTACCCGGGCGTTGCCCGGGATATTAACTGTCTCTCTGTCTCTCTCCCAGTCTCTGTCTGTGTGTCGCTGTCTGTCTCTCTGTCTGTGTCTTTCTTTGTCTGTCTGTGTCTATGTCTCTGTCTGCCTGTTTCTATCTCTGTCTGTATTTGTATCAGTCTATATGTCTCCATCTCTGTGTCTGTCTCTCTCTCTCTGGGTCTTTCTCTGTGTGTGTGTCTGTCTGTCTCTCTCTTTCCTCGTCTGTCTTTGTCTGTCTCTTTCCAGGTCTGTCTCTTTGCCCATCTGTCTCTTTGCCCGTCTGTCTTTGCCCATCTGTCTCTTTCCAGGGTTGTCTCTTTGCCCATCTGTCTCTTTCCAGGGCTGTCTCTTTCCAGGGCTGTCTCTTTGCCCATCTGTCTCTTTGCCCGGCTGTCTCTTTGCCCGGCTGTCTCTTTCCAGGGCTGTCTCTTTTCAGGGCTGCCTCTTTTCAGGGCTGTCTCTTTCCAGGGCTGTCTCTTTCCAGGACTGTCTCTTTGCCCATCTGTCTCTTTGCCCATCTGTCTCTTTCCAGGGCTGTCTTTTTGCCCGTCTGTCTCTTTTCCCATCTGTCTCTTTGCCCGTCTGTCTCTTTGCCCGTCTGTCTCTTTGCCCGTCTGTCTCTTTCCATGGCTGTCTCTTTCCAGGGCTGTCTCTTTCCAGGGCTGTCTCTTGCCAGGTCTGTCTCTTTCCAGGGCTGTCTCTTTCCCCGTCTGTCTCTGTCTGTCTCTTTCCACGTCTGTCTCTGTCTGTGTCTCTGTCTGTCTCTCTCTGTCTCTCTCTATCCGTCTCACTACCGACATCATATTACTTCACACATAAGCTTCTTATACTAACAGTTTATTTTGTTCCTATAGCAACCACTGACAGTTGCTATTAATAACCAGTAGCTCCCACCTCCATTCAGTTAAATGGAGGCAGGAATTTGGTGAATAACTGTAAAGCGTGGGGTTAAATTTTCCCGTCAAAACATAGTCTATGACGTTCCCTGGGTAACATGGGGCGTCTGTGCAAAATTTCGTGATTGTAAATGCGATGGTGCGGATTCCTTTAGCAGCATACACACACACACACACACACACACACACACACACACACACACACACACACACACACTGAGATTTATATATTAGATATGGGATTAATTGTCAAACATCATAGCTGCTATCAAGCCCTGGGTTAGTAATGGAGCCCCATTACCAACCCTGTAAATGATAAAAAAATACACACCCTCTTTCACCATTTTATTAATCCACATCTATGCAAGCACAAGTCTGGAATGGTGAAGAAGATTCGACTTCATTATTGTCATAAGAAGCATTGACTTGACTTTGCAAAAACGTATGAAAAGTGGATAGTAGAAGATTTGAAACAGGTCATTTAAACTGATGAGACTAAGGACAATAGATTAGGCCCTGATGCATGAAAATGGGTCCGGAAGAAACAGGAGAAAAACATGTTAATGGTTTGAGAAATTGAAGGACCTGTCAAGTTCAGTGGAGGAAGCCTGATGATATGGGGTTGTTAGACAGCCAAAGACATTGAATACTTGACCAGGATCGATGGTGATCTAAATTCTGAGCAAATAATGATTATCCTACAAGACTAGCTGCTTCATATACTCAAGTACTAAAGGTATGAAAAGGATGACATAGTGATCCCACAGGACAATAACCCGAAGCATGCTGTCATAGGTCACAGCACCTTATTGTGCTCAAATCTGCATCTTATGTTTAAATATATTTGCTTTCCTTTGGCGCTGTTGGGGTTACAAACTCCTATCTTGCTATCCATTGGAGCCTTAATCGCTGGTACAGCTCTTTTGTAACCACTCCCCTTCACTATAAATAGTCATGTGTCTTAACATCTGATGTTAGTTATAGATTCTCATATCTTAGCTATCCACTTTGGAAGGAGACAGTCTCTAGAAGAAGCTGAAGTTTTGTGACAATTGCAGCAGTGGTGTTAGCTGCATTGTGTAACGCCTGGTCCCACCAGACCCCGTGGGGGGCGCGCTCCCTCACATTTGCCCAGTCCCAGCATGGCTCCCTCTTGCACTCCCAGTCATAGCCCCAGGCAGCGACGGCCTTCCTCTTACCGGTCCCATGGCTCTGCAGGCGCTGCCCCTGCTCCGGGTCCTGCTGTATGTCCTGCTCCCAGGCATGCTGCAGCCTCTTCCTGTCTCCCGTCCTTACACAGAACTGCAGTAAGTGACTCTAGGCTGCGCGCGAGGTCACGCCCCCTTTCTTAAAGCGGTATGCCCCGTTTTCTGGAAGTGACCTCAGAGGTCACCTGTTACCTAATGGGTATTTAGGTTCACCTCCCCCAGCAGCAGGCGCCCGAGCAACGCCTCTATTAGTGCATTGCCAGTGTCCAGACCCGTTTGTGCTATTATTTGATATCCGTGCATTTGATACCTGGTTCTAATCCTTTGTCTCACCGTAGTGCCATCTATACCATTCCGGCTGTGGACGTCACCACTTATACCTACCGTGGACGTCACCGTGCCATACCTGTCGTGGACACTATCTATACATACCCGCAGTGGACGTCACCGGCCATACCTGCAGTGGACGTCACCGGCCATACCCGCAGTGAACGTCTCCGGCGCACCTGCTGTGATCATCTCCGGTGCCACACCCGTGTCCTGCCTGCTGCGGACATTGTACCCGTACAGAGACTCCTACCACCGGTTCCTGGCTGCCGTGCATTTAGGCCTTCTGGGGAGGCGCCGCACAGTCCCTGTATAGGGGTTCACTGCTGGTTGCCTTCTCAGGGGAGTCCGGTGCACGGTCCAGTGGGTCCACCTCCGGACGCTCGCCGCTCCTCGGTGAGCGTAACACATTGGAGTTGCTGTGATTGTTTTTCTTTTCTGTCTATTTCCCCCTATCTGTCTTCCTACCCTTGAATTATATTATTGCAGGGGTGAGACTAGTGCTCTCGTCGGCCTTCTCACTAGCCAGGGTGAGTTCAGGGCAAGCAAGAGTCTAGCCACATGATCGGCGATGGGGTGAAAGAACCCTTTAAGGGACGTTAGGGAGTGCAGGGAACAGCCTCAGGTGAGTGCAGGAGGTGACCCCACTGCCCTCTCTCTGGCGCTAAGGCCCACCTTTGTATTGTGTTCCCCTTGTACCCTGTTTGTGGTGGCACTTGCTGGGGGCTACCTTATTGCTGACAGAATTCTGGTAGTCACTGCATGACACATACATCAAGATTGGCATTCAATGACAATTGAAACATGAATCGACCAGTGTGCACCAATATTGGGAACATATAGAAGAGACCTGGGATCAGATTTCGGTCAAGACATGCTTGAATTTATTCTAGAGCATGCTGAGAAGGATTCAGACAGTGTTGAAAGGTGAAGTGTTAATATCCAAAAGTGGATTTACAAAATGTTACTTTACAGTTTTAGGAACAAAACAGTAACAATGCAGTAACATGATTAGAATCTGTCTAACTAATCATATGCTAAATAGTTGCAAGTCACCAGGATGGGGGACATATTTACCAGGAAGTGGCCAAAGATGGGGAACATTAGTACAGGATGGGGGATATAACTAGATAATGATGGGGCAGGCGGGGGCAACTCATATGTATTTAAAGGATTTAGAATGCTACAATGGCCTATATATCTTGACTAACAAGGTGGAGCAGGTCCAAATTTTGCAGTGGGGCCCATCTGACTCTAGTTACGGCGCTGGACCCAGTTACAGCTGCACCTACTTACATTGTAAGGCCCCAGCAGAGGGGCAGGCCATGTATGATATCAGTGACATCAGACGCCAGTGTCCTGCCCTCTGTTCTTAAGCTTCTAGCATTCCCCGGGCCCTTGTGGCACAATATATGCAAGGGTTGAGGCCCCAAAAGTGATGAGGTACATGCACCCGCCAGCCCACTTGACCATGCGCCTGTCCACTTGTCCATCCACTCACAGTAGGTAGTGTGACAGCTGTTTTCCCTTCCTTCACAATGACATCTGCATGTCACTAAACATGAGAACTTGTATAGAAAACACTCCATGGAAATAGAGTCCTTTATAATGTCTTTTGTTATATATATGTGGCACCTTGAGGCTTCAGTCGCCACAGACTATTGCATCTGTTTTAAGATATTTGCCTGCCATTAACCATCTTGGTGCGGGAAAAGAAGGGGCGTGCCATCATGGGCGGAACCCAAAAAGAGCGTGAAAGAGAGCCCCACTGCCAGAGACTTACTGTAATCAAGGACTTGTCATTAAGCTTCCCCCGTTGCTGACGCAGTGGCACCATCACTGGCTCCATCGGTGCCGTATGTTATGCTATGCCGGGGGCTTCATGACGCACTTTATGGGAGCATTATGGTTGCCGCAGAACACCGGGGAGCATATAATTGGATTGACTTTATCAATGGACTGGACTCTTGATCTGTGATCGCTGTGGAAAAACTGGACACTATGCTGGAGGGAGTCGCATAGTGTACAGAACCAGGGGAGACCGGGACCGGTCCTTTGGTACCACCAGCAGCGGCTCAGATGGTAACATGAAAGAAAAATGTGTTGTAGATAGTTAACTAATGCTACAGTATAACGCGCAGAATCTTTTTTTTTTCTCTTTTTCTTTGCTTAATAAATTTGGCACCTGGGCCATGGTGATATGTGTGGCCAGGACTGCACCTGTAAATAATTAGTAAGATCTGAAAACCTGTCGGTGTGCTGAAGAGGAGAAGACGGGTCTGGAACGCTCTGAGCACATCCAGAGCCTACGTTGGGGGTTAAGGGCAGGTCCCCCATAAATTAGCTGCTATTATGTGAAATGCTAAGTGAATGTTTTATATAGATAGTTTATACATTTACAACGTCAACCGGTTTCATGTGACATGTGAAATGTATGATAAGTTTGAAACGTTCAAGTGATCCTGCCTCCCATAAAGGAAAGAATGTTACCTGTTTATATGCATAACCAGAAATTGTGGTATATTCTGTATTTTGTTTTGCAGCCCCGGAGTGCTGCAATTCACTGTAGGAGAATGTGGCACCCTGAGGCTTCAGTCGCCACAAAGTATTGCATCTGTTTTAAGATTGTAATTCTCTCCCCGGTGAGAAGAGGTTAATCACTGGTTTGTTTCACTTACACTAAATCCTGAGCTCATAACTTACATAAAACACCCAGATAGTGAGCCAGTCACCACACACAGGAAACCAGGCTGGGGAAATTCCCCACCACTGCTTAGTCATTCCTGAAGTGGGGGCTGCTCTCAATGAGTAAAAAGACAAGCCGTTTCACTTTGAGTCATAGAACAGCCCAGGACAGAGAACAGAGCAGACAGACTTGAGAGAACAGGCTGGCCCTGGGACAGGAGATAGGTGGAGATAGTCCCAGGGCCTGGGGCCACAACACCGCACTGAGTCTGCAGGAATGAGACTAAAAGAGGGCGAGAGACAGAGGCAGCGATGTTGGGACAAGAGAAGATGGTAGCTGAGGTCCAGCCTAACTGTTCCCACAGTGCCAGCGCGTCGGGGTGCAGGACCCTCAGTTGGGGACACCTTTACGGACTCCAACAAATCTGCAGGAGATGGGGATTTCATGTCCCATCGTCCACAACCCACTTTCCCAGAGCACAGTGACATATAGGATCCGGGGACAGGGCTACAGTCAGACCCCATGGCGAGGACCTGCGCCACCTGCATACGGGATGGGACACTTAACACCGACAGCGGGGTCCCCAAATTGCTTCAGGCTACGGGGAACCGTATGTCAGCCCAAAGAGGAAGGTCTCACACATTTCCACAGACACCGGTGATTGCCTCTGATTCACACAGAATCGGCTGGAGTCCATCCATGACAGCGGAGAGCGGCACCTCCAGAGCACCTTAAGAACTGTGAGTAAATGGAACTTTTGAATCGCAGCCCCCTGTGTTGTCCTTGTCATTGCCGGCGCCGCCACCCCGCAATTCGGCACCATTAGCCGTCCCCATTGTCCTCATCCTCCCTGGGGCTCTCTCCACCTGTAGGGAGCTGAACTATCTGGGCTGCGTTAACATCAGAGAGCAACACCTCGCAGCAGTGGATAATCCCTGGCCGCACACCACGGGTGGCGCTGAAAAGCATCCCCCATTCCCATCCAACACCGCCCCTGGAAGAGGAAAAGTCGCAGGAAGGGTCAGCGGTGAAGGAGGCCGAGATCCCAGTCACCACTGCAACTGGTGACATGCTTCCCAGGGACCCTTCGCCCTCCTTCCATCCCCCTTTACACCGGAGACCTTGCACCTGTTTGTTTGTCATTTACATGTAGCCGACGGGGCCACGGAGCCTGGTCAGGCCAGTCACAGCAGAACCCCACAAAACAACTGGCCCAGTAACGATTAACCCCTTAGGTCCCATGGGGTGCTACATATACCGTAGATGCATATGTCCAATGTCAATATCTCCAAGGCAAGAGAGCAGCTTATGGACCGCCCCGCTCCCAGCAGCCCGAGCTGCTCGGATCCGGCCCTTCTGTGGGTGGCTTGAGGGTCTCCGGACCCGGGGGCCTCACGGTCACTTCAAATGGAAAGGGGTAGTGATGGGATGGTGGATTTAGGACGTATAGGTACGGGCTGAGCCGTACGGAGTTCATGACGCCACCCACGGTGTGTGGTGATATTGAACACCACCGCTGCAGTTACGGGGCACCCGGGGGAGATGTTGTGCAGCAAGTTGTTAACCCCTCCGTGGCCAGGGATGGTGGCCCCGGGACCCGCTGGGGGTTGGCGATGCAGGGAGATGGGCGACCGCAAGGTGCTGAAACACACATGAGTCTCCGGTAAACCAAGGTGATGGTGGTAGGTGCCCGCAGCCGGCTGCGTTCGGGTTCCCCCACCCGGCTGGTGGTCTCTGTCTTTCTCCTGCACCTGTGTAAGATGGTGGACTGCCTGTGCTTGCAACCTCAGGAGTCCGCTCCCGGCTTGTGCTCACCTGAGGAGCCCTTTGCCCGCAGACGCTGGCCCATGGGATCTCTGAGCTGTGGTGGTGGCCTTTTATCCTCCTCGGTGGGCTGTTAACTTCAGTCGGGACTTTGGGTGGGATAGGACCTCTAGTCCTGGCCGCAATCAGTTAATTAGCTAGCCCCCAGTCGCTTCTGGACCTAGCTTCAGGTTCTGAGTACCCCCCTTTGTGCTCCAGTTTCCGAGTCGGTTCCCCGGATCGGTACCGGCGGGCCACTACCCTGTAACGGTCCACCTCGGTTCCACTTAGCTGTCTTCCCAGCTCCTGCAGACGGAGACCGCCATCTGCCTCCTAGCCAAAGGCACCAGGGCTTCTACCCTGGCACCTGTTCAACTAGGGTTCTCGCCTCTGCTGGAGCTGCACACAGCTCCAGCCCATACACCTCTCTAACTTGAACTCTCAACTCCTTCTCTCCCTCTATTTTCCTGCCCCAGGCTGTCTAGGACTCCTCGGTGGGCGTCTTCCAACCTCCTGGTTCCGCCCCCTGGTGTGTCTATCAAGCCCTGAGGGGGGTGACTTGGGTTTTGTGGTTGGGTGTGTGTTACCTGTGAGGGAAAGGTGTAATGCGGGGCCCTATTTTTGACTACCTGGCCCGGCCAGGGCGTCACACTTACGCACATGTGCCGCCCCTGCAGCGGTCGAACCGCTCGGATCCGGGGGTTGCTGCTGTGGCTCGAGGGTCTCCGGACCCAGGGCTCATGGCCACTTCAAATGAAAAGGGGGTATTTACAGTTCGTGACGACACCCGTGGTTTGCGGTAAGGGGAGTACCGCCACTGCCGATGGGAGTACCCGGGGAGATGGAGTGGCGCAGCCAGATGACGTTCCCTCCACGGGTAGGGGAGGCCACGGTACTCTGATGGAGCGGAGATGGTGGGGAGCGTGGTGCAGATTGGTAGCAGGGGAGGACAGCGTACACACTCAGGCCGTGTTGGCAGTGCTGCGACCGCAAAACAGACTCTGAAACAAAGGTAAACCAATTCTCTGAGTGCCGCTGCCCTCTTGAGGGAGCTCGTCCGGGTGTCCGTCTCCTCTAGTACTGCCAGATGGTCCGGAGCCTGCCTTCATGCACAAATTTTGGAATGTTCTGGTGGCCCGTTGGCTTAAAGCTGTCCGGGTCTCGCTCCCTACTTGTTGGTAGTGGAGCTGTACTCTCAGGGGCTTACGCTTGGGATTTTTGCAGGCTGCATGGATTGGAAAGCCCTATCCCCCACTTTGCACTAATGCCCCCGATCTCTGAGCTTCTTGGGGACAGTACGTGAAGACACTATCCTCCACAGGCTAATTGTCGGGTTGCCTGAAGCTACTCCCCGACCTAGGGTCCTGTACCTCGCCGTGCTTTCAGTCCCAGACCGATTATTAGGCTTGAAATGCTGTCCATCTACCAAGACCAGGTCTAGGCACCCAGCCTCAATCCCTGTGACCGTGTCTCCGACTCCTCCGGGCCCAGACCACCATCTGCGACCCAACCAACTACATACAGGGAACTACTACTCCCTCAGAGCCTCACTTCTTGAGGGCTAACACTGTACTACTCACTTTCCTCCCACCAGCCTACCTGACCCCTAGGTGGGCGGCCCTATTCCAGCTAGGCAGCCCACTGGTGTTTCTGACAGGGTGTGATGTGAGGTGTGGTTGGGATTTGGATGCGGATGGAGGCAGTACCATAGGTTGGGAACCCGGAACCATGAGGGGTTGAGTTCTGCACCAAAGATAAAGAGGGTGCAGTACCCTGTGACACCCTGAGGGGCGTCACATACATGTACAGAAAACTTAATACAATAATCTGCAATGAGGAATACAAATTATAAAAAAATGATCACAATCTAGTTTCTATTAGAAATAAAGGAGTGAAGGAATGGCATCTTCCAAGGAGCAATGAGCAAAATAAAAAATCTTTATTCAAAGCATTTTAAAATGCTTTGAATAAAGATTTTTGATTTTACTCATCTCCTTGGAAGATGCCATTTCTTTACTCCTTCCTTTCTACCTTTCTGGTCGATGCCTTACCAGAGGATCTGGCACCCATTTCCTATTTCATGGACTGAAACTGCTACATACAGCGTGGTGAGCTTCCACTTTTTTCTTCTAGTTTCTATTAGTTTAAAAAAATGTATGTGACACATTCCCCTAAAGAAAAATAAATAAAAATATACCTAAAAAGAATATATTTTTTAAGTAATTTTTAATAACTTAAAGTACAGCAGGGCTCTGCCAAAAGAGTCTACCTTGTCTTGGTGGCCTGCTTAAAAAATCTTTTGGTCAAAACAAAAGCTTAGGGCAATGTATGTGATATGGTGTTAGATGGGAACTGTTAATGTGTGATTGCCGAGGAAGTGGTGTAAAAGTGGAGTTTTTCCAGGAGTGGGGGGTGGGACTGTGGAAGTTTCAAGGAGTGGAGACTTGGCGGATTCTCAAGGGGGCTTGAATATTTTGACAGAATGGGGTTGTAAATTTACTGGTGGCAGCCATGTTCATGTCAGACCATTCAAAACCATTTAGATCAGTATGGTCTGCGTGCTAGATGGCCTACTAGGGTACGTTACAACATCACCAAACACAGATATCATTGCATTTGCTGGATGACGGCCAGTGGACCTCAGTGCTGTTCACTGATGAAAATCAATTCACACTGAGCAGAAATGATGGCCGCCAAAGATTTAGGAAATGTCAAGAAGAGCCTTTGGTGGGGGGGGGGTGTTATAGTGTGGCCAGATGTGTCTAGTCAATACAGAACTGCCATACACCTTGTGAATAGTACAGTTATAAGCCCCTACTACTTGAGTAATATCTTTAATCTAGTTGTGCCACTTCATCAACAACATAAACCCAATTTCATCTTCATGGATGACAATGCCCCAGCTCATCAACTGCATCATTAGGGAACAGCTGCTGAAGACTGGGGTACCTGAAATGGAGTGGCCTACACTTCTCCAGACCTGAATCCCATAGATTACCTATGGACCTATGGGATCAGCTGAGTCACTGTGTAGAGGTTCATAACTCATGTACTCCAAAACCTCAATGACCTGAGGGCCACCCTTCAAGAAGAGAGGGATGCCATGCCTCCGCAGACAATAACTCCACTTGTGAATAGCATGAGACATCATTATCAAGGTGTAATTGACATTCAAAACCACATGATAAGTTATTGAGACATTAACCCCTTCACCCCCGGCCGTTTTTTTCGTTTGTTTTTTTCTTGCTCCCCTTCTTCTGAGAGTCGTAACTTTTTAAATTTTCCATCAATCTTGCCACATGAGTTCTTGTTTCTTGCAGGATGAGTTGTACTTTTAAATTAAACCATACATTTTACCATATAGTGTACTAGAAAATGGCACAAAATTTCCAAGTGCTGAAAAAATGCAACAAAAAAGTGTGATTGCATGATTGTTTTTGAGATATTTTATTCACCGTGTTCACTATATGGTAAAACTGATGTGTCAGTGTGATGTCTCAGGTCAGTCCGAGTTGATATACACGAAACATGTATAGGTTTACTTTTATCTAAGGGGCTAAAAAAATCAGAATTTTGTCCAAAAAAAATGTTACACTTTTTGTGCCATTTTCCGCGACCAATAGCGTTCTCATTTTTCAGGATCTATGGCTCACTAATGGCTTATTTTTGCATCTTGAACTGATGTCTTTAATTGTACCTTTTCTGCGGAGATGCTACACTTTGATCACCTGTTATTACATTTTGCACAAAATTTGTGGCGACTAAAAAACGTAATTTTCGAGTTTTGATTTTTTTTGCCGCTATGCTGTTTACCGATCAGTTTAATTAATTTTATGATTTCATAGATCAGGCATTTTTGAACACGGTGATACCAGATATGTGCATATTTTTTATTTTTTTAACCCTTTAATTTTCAATGGGGCAAAAGATGGGGTGATTTGAACGTTTAGGTTTTTTATTTTTTTTTTAATTTATAAAAACTTTTTTTTCCTTTTTTTATTTTATTAGTTACCCGGGAGTACTAAAAGGATCAGCAGTCTGATCGCTCATTTATTTCTGCTGATCACAGCTACACAACTGAGAACAGCAGAAATACTCACCTCTTGCCACTGACAGTAGTTGGCCAGGTGAAATAGGAAGTGAGTAATGTGAGCTACAGGAATCATCAATTGACGCTATGCTACCATGACAACCATCGGTTCACAGTGATCACATCACTGCAACGCCCAAGGAGCCAGGTGAGTAAAGATTTACCGTGATCAGCATTTAAATGGAGCTGTGACATTTTCACAGCGTCATTTAAGGGGTTAAAAGGCACAGGTGGAATGCGGATCCACTTGTGCCTGTGAGGCACACATGTTAGCTGCACAAATCAGCTGACATGTGCGCGGAACCCCGCCAGCTGCCATCAGCAGCCAGCGAGGGGATTACACTATGCCCGTTTAGGACGTAATATTACTACCCGCGGTCGTTAAGGGGTTAACATTTTTGGGTGGTTAAACCCAACACGGTTGTTGGCTTTTGTTCAATAAATTATTTGATATGCAGAAATTACCATTGCATGCTCCCATTTAAATGCCGCACTTTCCTGATAAAATATCACTGTGGCGTGAACGTTTTACATTTTTGATAAATTCCACTCAAAAGCCAGAAACAAAACAACATAGTCATGTCCTGCTTTGGTCCGTGTTGTGGATCGAAGTCGCCAATGCAAGTCAATAGTGGAAAAAACACCCAGATAGTATATGGAAGTCATCTAGGAACTTTTCCTATTTTACTGTTTCTAGAATCTATCATTCACTATAACCAGCTAGTCTAATTGCACACTTAGATTTTAATTTATCATTATCCTTGGTCACATTAATAAATATAAATAAATAAAGTAAAATGTTTGAAATATACGGCGTCAAAGTAAAAACATATCCACAAGAGGGCAGCAGAGGTCAAAGGATCACCATAAATTTAGTAAAAAAAATTTCCCTCTGTAGATCGTGTTTTCACACAGGAAAATATCAGCTACTTTATGTTCACCTAACTACAACCCGACCGCAACATGTTCCCTATTAACAAAAAAATATTATTTACGCTTGAGAGCTACAACTTCTACGTGAAGGGGCTTAACGTAAGGTTTGGCTGCAATGCATAATCTGTAATTGGGCAGATTAAGAGTAGCCAGGGCCCCATCCAATTTAGAAAGCGAGGGACCCCTTAATAGATAATGTGATATGTCGTGATTAACGCACAGGTTCACATTTGCAGACACAAGATAAGAAAGACAGTGGCATGCATAGCGCGCCTCGCAATTTTTATTTCCTTTATGGAGAGCGCTATACATAATAGAAAAGGGGTGGGTAATTAATTTTCCCCAGAGGCCACATGAGAGACCGTGACTGTTGGAGAGGGCTGAACCAATAGGCTGAAATTAATTCTGGTCAAGATTAATATTAATTATAATTATTTTACATTAATATTAATTGTATCATCTAAAATTGAACAGAATTAGGAATGCTGACATCCATATATATATATATATATATATATATATATCGCATGAGCCCACACACAGCCTTCAATAAACAGTGCAGGATCGCGCATATAATCCCTAAATACAATATGAGCCCCCCCCCTATATACAGTATGAGCCATCACATAGCTCTCTACGTACAGTATGAGCTTCTATAAACAGTATGAGCCCACATATAGCTCCATATACAAAATGAGCCTCACATTGCCCCTTGTTTAAACTATGAGCCACCACATGTGTGTCACCCAGGGAATGGGGTACTCGGTCACGCACGGTTTACTACTGGGAAATGTCACTTTGGTGGCCGGTGCCCGGTCCCGTGCCCTGGGTGCTTTTTAATGGGGAGTATTTACAGGGGAGATTAAAGTCATTACTGTGACGCCACCTGCGGGTTGCGGTTAATATGGTGGAAACGCCGCTGCTGAGTTGGTTACCCCTGGGGCTGGTGGTGAAGGCAGCTATGATGGTAGGCCTTCCGCAGGTAGGGCTGAGCCAGGTAGTTTGTATAGTGGAGACTTTCGCCGGTAATAAAGGAGGCCACACCATGGTTGTAGTTAACAGTCTCTACTCACTCTTGACCCTCGTACGGCTGGTTCAGGTCCCTGTAGATCCAGTGCCAGTTTGATGACTCGGTTGCTCTATCCCCAGCACCCTCAGTGTGGTTGGGTCCCCATAGCTTAAAGTGGTTTGGGGCCCGACTGTCCCTTGTTGTGGCAGTCTCCTTGTCTGTACGGCAGTGTGGACCCTGTAGGGCTGGTCTGTGTCCCGAACTCTGATCCTTGCTTTACTGCTAGTGCCCCCGGATCTGTGGGTCAGTGAGGTCAGTGAAAGTCTCCTCACTGTGCAGGTATTTGCCAGCCCGTATGAAACTGTTGCCTGACCTAGGGCGCTGTGCCCCGTTGGTGCTCTGGTCCCAGGCGTACTCGGGTGTACCTGCCCTGGCGACCACCGTCCTGTGCCCCCAGGTCACCGTTACACCACTGGGGTTCCAGGTCCCAGGGGGTAGGCCTGGTGAGGATGCAGTATGTAGTAGTCCCCTGAGTGGCTCAGGGGCGCTACACAAACCTTCTATATATGTGCCGCCCCCACGTCAGCAGCCGGGCTGCTCGAATCCGGATCTGCGGTGGCTCGAGGGGCGTCCGGACCCGGGGGTCGGGGTCGTGCGGCCACTCAAAATAAAAGGGGGATATTTACATGGGGCTGTATGGTTAAAGTTCGTGATGCCACCCGTGGTGTGTGGTAAGATGGAGTACCACTGCTGCAGCTGGGGAGTATCTGGTGGCGATGGAGCGGGCAGCTAGGTGTTTAACCTCTCCACGGGTAGGGGGAATGCCCCGGGACTCGGTGATGGTGACGGGGACGTGCTGTTGGGGAGGTAAGGGTCACTTGCGTACTCACTCAGTCCATAAATCTGACACCGACAACTTAGTAAACCAAAGTTCTGGACACCGCTGCCGCTGAGGGGAGCACGTTTGGGTCTCGTTCCCGCTGGTGTTGCCTGGTGATCTGGGACATTTCCCTTGGCACCTTGTTCTCTTCTTAGTTGGTCCCTATAGCTTGAAACTAGTCAGGTTCCGCTCCCCAGTATGGCTAACTGAAGGAGCTTGCTTTCAGGGTTCACGCTTGGGATTTGCTGGACCGTTTTAGTGGAAAGTCCTATAGCCCTCGTTGCGCTAGTACCCCGATTTTGGAGCAGGTGGAGAGCAGATCTTGAAGGCTCCGTTCTCGTCGGGTAAATTGTCAGGTTGTCTGAAGCTACTCCCTGACCTAGGTCCACGTACCCCGTCGTGCCCTGGTCCCAGCCCGGTGATGGTACAATGCCGCCGGCTGTCCTCCTCGACAATACCGTGCCACTTATCACGATCCCCTGCGACCGGGGGTCCAGCTCCTAATAGGCACAGACCACCGTCTGCTACCTAGTACTTCCAAGGAGCCCAGCTCCTGACCTCCTCTCACTTCCTGACTCTCACTTCAACTGTCTGTCTCCTGAGTCCTGACACTCCTACACTCCTGACCTCCCCTTAACCAACCCCCCAAGTGGGTGACCCTATTCCATTCAGGCCGTCCACTGGTGTGTCTGGTGGGTGTGGTGCAGAGTGTTCCTAGGATTTTAATTAGCTGCTGTTGGCAACACCATTGGTTGGGGACCCCTAACCAAGGAGGAGATGGATATTGCACAGAAGGGCAGATTGCACAATACCCTGTGACGACCTGATAGGCCAGGGCGCCACATATACAGCATGAGCCCCTACATAGCCCCTATTCACAGTATGAGCCCTCACATAGCTTTTATATACAATATGAGCCCACACCTAGTCTCTGTTTATATAATATGAGCCCACATACAGCATTCCTATATACAGCATGAACCCACATAAAGCCTCAATATATAGCATGAGATCTCCTATAGCCAATATATACAGTATGAGCTCTCACATAGCTCTCTATATGTGATGGCGAGCAGGGTTTGAGGACCCACTGCGCCACGGGTCCAAGCTTACTCTGTGAGGAAGGGCGTAACTAAGAGACTACCTAGTCTTCACTAGGGCCTCTGGTGGTCAGTACAGGCTTAGCTGCATGCAGTCACCAGGTACAACTCCAGGGCAGTTCCTGGGCCTGTAGCAGCTGGCCAGAGAGTCAGGGTGCAGAACACGTAAGGCAGAGCCCAGACACATGGGCATAATGAATGAGGATGGGACAAACAGCACAGGTACAGGAAACAGACAATGATTAGAAAGGGGAGGTAAGGAACAATAAGTGGCAGTCTAATTATGGCCCCTACGGGCAGAGGATTGTCCAGAGAAGGAGAACTCTGCTTGGTACATTGATATAAATTGCTGCAAAGTCTGGCCACCCCTCACTAAAGCCAGGTGTAGAGTCTACAAAAAGGAAGATGCGGCAAAGCTGCGTGTGCTGCAAAGCAGTTCAGTAAAAGACCTTCCACTAGGGTGAGTAGAGCGGAGAACGCTGTCAGTAGGATGGTAATGAGAAGGTGTTCAAGACAGCGGATTGAAATTATACAGTTTGAGCCCTCACATAACGCCCTTATATAGAGTATGATACCCACATAGCACCCTATATAAAGCATAAGCACTCACATAGCCACTATATACAGTATGAGCCCCAAAGTAGTCCCTATTCAGGAGCCGCCACATAGCCTTCTATATACAACGAGAGCTCCCACATATACAGAATGAGGCCCCACACATCCTCCTATATACAGTATGAGCTTCCACATAGCTTCCTGTATACAGTGTGAACCCCCACATAGCCTCCTATTTACAGCATGAGCCCCCACATAGCCTGCAATCTACAGTATGAGCCCCACATATCTCCCTATATACAGCATGATCCTCTTTATAGCCTTCTAAATATAGCATGAGCCTCACATTGTCTCCTATATACAGCATGCCCCGGCCAGTAGCCCACATTGCTTACACTATAAACCACCTAAGTCTGTATCAGTTTTCTCATATGGGCCAAAGAAATGTTTCCTCTTACCCTAGGCACCAGGGACTAGGTGCAACTGCAATCTTTGTACCCACTATATTAAGCCCCTCCCTATAAGTTAGGCATATTCCCATTGGCTAAGGTTCATTAAAAGGTTCTTCTCTATTTTATCTCTACTTCATGCAGCATTTGCTTGGACCTGTCCCGCCCACAGCCATGACTCAGTCATGGGTACGGGATTGAAATAAACCAGGTGAGTGCTGCTAAGAGCAGTTCTACTATTCATATGTGAGGCCGTATGGCACATTTTATAAAAATATTTTAGTGTAGGACTGCCTCAAATGAGATTTGCCGTGACGTGGCGAGGCAGCTCAAGAAATTGCAATTTTTTGCCAAAAATCTCAACATTTTTATAAGTACAGTTTGGAATGTTTAGTGCTGAAGTGCACATTTAGTGCTGGCTTTTTGTTTTTTCTTTATTGAATTGGTCGGTGGTTGACCTCCACCTTGCTATGCACCCCAATTTGGGATGTATTCCATCTGTCTAGATTTTGGCGGTTGGTGACTATTCACATTAAGTCATCAGGCCTTGTCCACAGGCTATTTACTTCATGCAGCATTTGCTTGGACCTGTCCCGCCCACAGCCATGACTCAGTCATGGGTACGGGATTGAAATAAACCAGGTGAGTGCTGCTAAGAGCAGTTCTACTATTCATATGTGAGGCCGTATGGCACATTTTATAAAAATATTTTAGTGTAGGACTGCCTCAAATGAGATTTGCCGTGACGTGGCGAGGCAGCTCAAAAAAATTGCAATTTTTTTGCCAAAAATCTCAAAATTTTTATAAGTACAGTTTGGAATGTTTAGTGCTGAAGTGCACATTTAGTGCTGGCTTTTTGTTTTTTCTTTATTGAATTGGTCGGTGGTTGACCTCCACCTTGCTATGCACCCCAATTTGGGATGTATTCCATCTGTCTAGATTTTGGCGGTTGGTGACTGTTCACATTAAGTCATCAGGCCTTGTCCACAGGCTATTTACTTCATGCAGCATTTGCTTGGACCTGTCCCGCCCACAGCCATGACTCAGTCATGGGTACGGGATTGAAATAAACCAGGTGAGTGCTGCTAAGAGCAGTTCTACTATTCATATGTGAGGCCGTATGGCACATTTTATAAAAATATTTTAGTGTAGGACTGCCTCAAATGAGATTTGCCATGACGTGGCGAGGCAGCTCAAGAAATTGCAATTTTTTGCCAAAAATCTCAAAATTTTTATAAGTACAGTTTGGAATGTTTAGTGCTGAAGTGCACATTTAGTGCTGGCTTTTTGTTTTTTCTTCTCTATTTGTGTATAGGCTGAGCAAACTAACAGGTTTAATAATAGCAAACAGAAAAAAACTGAATATAGGTTGTCTAGATACTGGGACCACAACTGATCAGTTATAATCTGTGATCAAAGTTAAATTATGTATTTCCAGCATTTAAAAATTAACTTTTTTATTTACAGTGAAAGCAGGATTTTACTCTCCAAATCATTTATATACACATATACAGTGACAAGCAACTTTCACTTTCAGGCTTCATACCTCACCATCCACTACAGCATTGAGCAGGAGACTACCTTTATGATATAGGTAATCATCTTGGCTATATCATGCATAAATTTGACTGGCAACTATTTAGCATATCATTAGATATGCAGATTTGTCTCATATTACTGCATTGCTACTGTTTTGCTCCTAAAAATGTAAATTTTATTTTTTATTATTTTGTTAGTATTTTGAAAATCTTCTTTAGCTTTTTTCAACACTTACTGAATACTTCTGGACATGATTTTGCTCAGATTCAAGCAAGTCTCAATCGAAATCTGATCCTGGGTCTCTTCTATACTGTCCCAATGTTGATTCATATTAGTAAACTCACTTGGGTATGTATACAGCTTTTTCTTCAACTCTACCCACAAGTGTTTGATTAGGTTGAGGTCTAGGGACTGTAGGGGCCAATCCACTACTGCTACTTCATTGTCATTGCACCATTCCTTCACCAAGCTTGACATATGCTTTGGTTATTGTCCTGCTGGAACACTAAGTCGTCCTTTTCATACTCATAGTACTTGAGTGTACAAAATATCTCGTCTTGTAAGATACTCACATATAGCTCAGCATTGAGACCACCATTGATACTGGTCAAGTTTCCAACGCCTTTGGCTGTGAAACAACAACATATCATCAGACTTCCTCCACTGAACTTGACCACCCCTTTTACCTTTGTTTCTTCCAAATCTATTTGTACCCATAAGAGTCTAGTCTATTGACTTTCATATCTTCACTCCAAATCACCCGTTTTTATCTTCTGCTATCCACTTTTTGAACTTCTTTGCAAACTCAAGCCGACACTTCTTATGATGATATTGAAATTGAGTCTTCTTTACCTTTTCCAGCCCACCTTTCCAGACTTGTGTAATGTGCATCACATGACGTTTTCACCGGGAAGACTATTCTCCTTACGGAGACCTGACAAACTAGTATGGGTGCCAGTGAGGGGACTTATAGCTACGACGCCCCTCTGGGAATTATTCAAATTGTCCCTCCAGTGAGGAAGGAAACAAACTCTAGCACCACCTATTGGAAGTAGCAATCCTAAAAGTCAAAAGTGGCTTTTTAAACAAGCCTTTTCATAAGACTTAAGGACACTTTACACGCACTTTTAAAGAGCGTACCCACCCCCGTCGGTTGTGCGACACGGGCAAATCGCTACCTGTGGCGCATAACATCGCTTACACCCATCACACGGACTTACCTTCCCTGTGACGTCACTGTGGCCGGCGAACCGCTTCCTTTCTTAGAGGGCGGTTCGTTCGGCGTCACAGCGACATCACACGGCAGCCGTCCAATAGAAGCGGAGGGGCGGAATATCCCGCCCACCTCCTTCCTTCCTCATTGCCGGTGGACGCAGGTAAGGAGATGTTCGTCGTTCCTGCGGTGTCACACATAGCGATGTGTGATGCCGCAGGAACGACGAACAACCAGCTGCATGAACCACCAACGATATTATGAAAAGGAGCGATGTGTCAATGATCAACGTTTTTTGACGTTTTTGCGATCGTTGATCGTCGCTCCTAGCTGTCACACGCTGCGATGTCGCTAACGACGCCGGATGTGTGTCACAAACACTGTGACCCCGACGATATATCGTTAGTGATGTTGCAGAGTTTAAAGCCCCCTTTAGGATTTAATGCCAGATCAGAATCCCAATTTGCAACCACGGGAAAGACTTTTCTTCTTACGGAGACCTGACAAACCAGTCTGGCTGCCAGTGAGGGGACTTATTAGGATTCTGATCTGGTATTAAATCCTAAGGGTGCTTTACACGCTGCGACATCGCTAACGATATATCGTCGGGGTCACGGTGTTTGTGACGCACATCAGGCGTCGTTAGCGACATCGCAGCCTGTGACAGCTAGGAGCGACGATCAGCAATCGCAAAAATGACAAAAATCATTGATCGTTGACACGTCGCTCCTTTTCATAATATCGTTGGTGGTGCATGCCGCTGGTTGTTCGTCGTTCCTGCGGCATCACACATCGCTATGTGTGACACCGCAGGAACGACGAACATCTCCTTACCTGCGTCCACCGGCAATGAGGAAGGAAGGAGGTGGGCAGCATATTCCACCTACTCATCTCCGCCCCTCCGCTTCTATTGGACAGCTGTCGTGTGACATCACTGTGACGCCACACGAACCGCCCCCTTAGAAAGGAGGTGGTTCGCCGGCCACAGCGACGTCGCAGGGAAGGTAAGACCGTGTGACGGGTGCAAGCGATGTTGTGCACCACGGGCAACGATTTGCCCGTGTCGCACAACCGATGGGGGCGGGTACGCTCACTAGCAATATCGATAGCAATATCGCAGCGTGTAAAGCGCCCTTAAGTCTTATGAAAAGGCTTGTTTAAAAAGACACTTTTGACTTTTAGGATTGCTACTTCCAATAGGTGGCGTTAGAGTTTGTCTCCTTCCTCACTGGAGGGACAATTTGAATGGTGCTTTCATGGACATCTGCGATCTCACTATTTCAAAACTGTTTGTCATGCCAGAAATGATGGACCTTGTGATGAACTTCTTAACTCCGATATTTTGCCTGGACATCCACCTCTTGGGTTTTTAATGGATAGACGGACTTCATTTCATATTCTTCCAACTGTCATGGCACTCATATGATACAGTTTGGCAATTTTCTTGGCCGAGAGACCACTATTTATGAGCTCGATGATGCTGTTTCTTTTCTCTTGCGAAATCTTTTTCATGGCTGCTCCTCCATTTGAACCAGTGACTTTTAACTTGGGAATCAACCAAATAAAACACTGAGCAATTAGGAACTGTGAGAACAGGTTGTAAGTTGTATACAGGAAGAAACGTTTTTAAACATCAGGAACAAAACAGAAACAATGCAGTAACATGACAAAAATCAGCATAACTAATCATATGCTAATTAGTCACAAGCCAAAATAATGTACGAGAGAGCCATGATGATTGTCTATAAAATGAAAGTAGTGTCATGCTTAAACATGTAGTGGATGGTGAATTATAGAGCCTAAAAGTTAAAGTTCAAAACATTGTTACCCTTTTGCTTGTCACTGTAGCTCTACCTAAGGAAAAACCTCTACAAGGTTAAGTCCATTCTTGAGAAATCAGTATTTGAATTAAACATTTATATGAGGCTGAAGAGCTAATTTAGTTCTAAAACATCTGTCACTGCAGCTCTATTCCCCGTGAAGCACCACTTGCTTCTGCTTGACTGACAGCCTCTATGTTGTATGACTTAAAGAGGTTGGTTACTACTTTAACATTGATGGCCTACTTAGGAAAGGTCATCAGTTTCTGATCAGCCAGGGTCCGACATCTGGCACCCATGCCAATTAGCTTTCCTTGTCCTTGAGTCATCTTTAACTTTGTCTTTTAGAGTTTGAATTGATAGGCAAATGGCTATAATAGATTTAAAGCCTCTGTCAGTCCAGCTCTATTCCACGATCAGTGCCACCTATACCTACTTGATTGACAGCTCCTTTCCCTTAAAGAGGTTGTTCACTACTTTTACATTGATTGCTTATCCTTAGGATACGTCATTATTGTCTGTTTAGCCGGGGTCCGATACCCGGCACCATGGCCGATCAGATTTGCTCGGTCCCGGCGGCGGAGGCAGGCAGCCAGAAATGCTCCAATTCGGAGCTGCCCGCCCTTCTGATAGCAGTACTGTACATATGCTTCCTACTGATTTAAATGAGAGGCGGGAGGGCAGTACCCAGCCATGGCCGCTATTAGACAATGGGGCAGATTTGCAACTGAGCATTTCCGGCTGCCTTCTGCCGTTGAACGTGGAATAGAGCTGGACACATTTCCTTTGTATTTTAGGCAAAAAAAATATATAGATATTTTCATCTTTTACGTTTTGAAATTAGCAAAAAAGGAAACTTCGATGCATCAGTTTGGGCACCCTGCATGGTTAGTACCTAGTAGCACCCCATTTCACTAGTATCTCTACTTGGAATCGCTTTTTATAGCCAGTAAAGAGTCTTTCAATTATTGTTTGAGGGATTTTCATCCATTCTTCCTTGGAAATATCTTCCAGTTCTGTAAGATTCTTGTATGCTCTGCTTTTTTGAAGTCTAGCCACAGATTTTCAATAATTTTCAGATCAGGGGACTGTGAGGGCCATTGTAAATTCCTCAGCTTGTGTCTTTTGAGGTAGGCAGGCTTTGCACACTACGACATTGCAGGTGCAATGTCGGTGGGGTCAAATTGAAAATGACGTACTTCCGGCATCGCATGCGACATCGTAGTGTGTAAAGGCTCGAGGATACCATTAACGAGCGCAAAAGCGTCGTAATCGTATCATCGGTGCAGCGTCGGCGTAATCCATAATTACGCTGACGCGACGGTCCGATGTGGTTCCTCGCTCCTGCGGCAGCACACATCGCTGTGTGTGAAGCCGCAGGAGCGAGGAACATCTCCTAACGGCGTCACCGCGGCTTCCGTAGAATATGCGGAAGGAAGGAGGTGGGCGGGATATTTACATCCCACTCATCTCCGCCCCTCCGCTCCGATTGGCCGCCTGCCGTGTGACGTCGCAGTGACGCCGCACGACCCGCCCCCTTAATAAGGAGGCGGGTCGCCGGCCAGAGCGACGGTCGCAGGGCAGGTGAGTGCATGTGAAGCTGGCGTAGCGATAATTTTCGCTACGCCAGCTTTCACAAGATATTGTACCTGCGACGGGGGCGGGGATTATCGCGTGCGACAATGCAGCATCGGCTTGCGATGTCACAACATGCAAAGCCCGCCGTAGTCTATTGTGGATTTGGATATGTGTTTAGGATCATTATCCATTTTAAGAAGCAATCCTCTTTTCAACTTTTTTACAGATGGTGTTATGTTTGCATCAAGAATTTGTTGAAATTTCATTGAATCTATTCTTCCCTCTACCCTTGAAATATTTCCTTGCCATTGACTGCAACACAGACCCAGAGCATGATTAATCCACCCCCCATGCTTAATGGTTTGCGAGATATTGTTTTTCTGAAGTTCTGTGCTATGTTTTCTCCACACATACTGTTACGTCACCACCGGAGTCCGCTCTAGCGACTTCTACTTCGATCGCCACCCTATCACTGCTGGCTTCTCTTTTCCCGCATTTGGAAGTATGAGTAATCAAGAGGAACTGAGATGTCGGGTGTAGCTCTCACTTCCTGTTAATTAACTCATGTGTCTCAAGGCAGGGAGAGAGAAGCTGGCATAGATTAGGCACGGGACTCGCGTGATGTCACAACTTCACATGAGTCCCATAAATGCGAGCTCCAACACCTCTAGACCCGCGCTGGCAAGGGAAGTGGGTATAAGGTTTTCTATTTTAATGGGGCCAAATATGGGTTTCAAAGTAGTTGACAATTGCCTTAAGTGGTTAGTTAAGCATTATGGAAAGGAGCACAGGGGGGCCTTCTAAGGGCAAAATATTTACTAGGGCACTTGAATAGGGTATTAATATTTTCTAGGATGAAAGTTTACCATCTACAGGGTACAAAGGAAGCATTTTAATTTGTAAGGGGCACAGTGGTGGGAATTACTATGTGGGGTACTTAGAGGAGCACTGTTTTTGTACCACCCAGTGGGTGCGGTAATAGCATTGGGGCGCCAGTAGGATAAGGAGTTTGTGTAGTTTGGGAATAGAAGGGGACGCTGGAAACTTGAGAAGTTTATATGAGTTGTGGCTGGAAGAAGTTGCTTGTCATGTCAATCTGAGCCAGATGTAAAAGATAGGAAAAGTTAACGACTCCATCAGAAATAAGTCACTATTGATTGTACTGTAATCTCTTACATACATTATTCTGCAGTACTCTCATCTTGCAGTACTCTCATCTCATCATTGATCTTTATATACAGATTTATTCTAAGTAACAGCATAGTCATCTGCTGAAGTTCCCTTATACCCACCATTATGGAATGCCAACACAGTTGTAAACATGGTTAGGAGCCCACTCAGATATTTTACCCCCTTGAACTGAACCTACAGGTAGCCTCTGTTATACAGTATACCGTATATAAAAAATGTTTGCTTTTTCACAGCCTGATTGTCTGTAATGTGTAGCCTGGATAGTTGGAGGCTAATTTTTTAAACTAATTTAAAGGGGTATTCCTATCTCCAAGATCCTATCCCAATATGTAGTAGGTGTAATATTAATAAGATTAGCAAATACTTCCAATTATAAATGTAGAATAGTTCTCCTAATTCACTATGTAACTTACCTCATGTTCAGGGCTTTGCAGGACCTTAGGTATCCATGGTTATCACCATTAACAACTTACTAACTATCTGTTACTATATGTGTGACTCCCTGGCCTATCAGGTCATCACAAGGGTGCCGTGCAATCTGCCCTTCTGCATAGTACCCGCTCCTCCTTGGTTACGGGTCCTGTCAATTTGGTGTTGCTACCAACAAGTATACATAAATCCTGAGGAACACTCTGCACCACACCCACCAAACACCCATTGGATGACCTGAGGGGAATAGGGTCACCCAGATGGAGGGATGGAAGAGGGAGGGCAGAGATGTCAGTAGAGAGTAGTAGTTGAGCAGTGAGACAGCGGTGAAAGGACAGGTCACGCTGTGGAGCTGGGCTCCTGTACCCATCCCAGGTGCCAGACGTTTTCCTGGCCAGAAGGAGCTGGAACCCCGGTCGCAGGGGGTAGTGACAGTGGGTACAGTGCTGCTACAGAGAGCAGACCGGCTGCCTTGTGCTACAACCGGCCAGGGGCCAGAGCACGACGGGGTACGCGGACCCTAGGCTGGGAAGAAGCTTCACGCAGCCCAGTAATTCACCCGACGGGAACGGAGTCTTCAAGAACCGTTCCCCACCTGCTCCAGAATCGGGATACTAGCGCAACGAGTGGGATAGGACTTCCCACAACCGTCCAGAAAATCCCAAGCGTGAACCCTGAAAGCAAGCTCACCCTGCTAGCCACGCAGGTGAGCGGGACCCGAGTAATTTCAAGTGAAAGGGATTTATGCGAGAGACACACAGTGCCAAAGGACAAGGCTTCAGACTAACCAGCAACACCAAAGGGGCACGGACCCAGCGTGCTCGACCAACAGAGTTTGGTTTACATGGCGTCAGCGTGAGTGACTTTGTACTGTGAGTACCCAATATCCCTTCACCCGACGGGTTCCCCACTCCACCCATCACCGAGCCCCGGGACACCACTCCCCCTGCCCACGGAGGGGTTCACATCTCGAGCTGCCGCAGCATCGTCCCCGGGCTCTCTCCCCAAACGGCAGCGGTGGTCCCTCACGTTACTACACACTGTGGGTGGCGTCACGAACATTATCCCATTCACCACCCAAAACATTGCCCCCTTTTTATTCCGAGGGAGCCGCGCGACCCCGCCTCGGATCCGGAGACCCCTCGAGGCACTGCGGATCCGGGTCTGAGCAGCCCGTCCGCTGTCGCGGAGGCTTCACATATGCATGGTCATATCCATGGATACCTAAGGTCTTACAATGCACTGAACACGAGGTAAGCAAGATAGTGAATCAGGAGAAATATACTACATTTCTAATTGGAGGTATTTGCTAATATTATTATTATTATTATTACAAATACTACATATTAGGGTTGGAACTTAGAGATGGAAATAACCCTTTAACTAAACTCATTGCTGGTTAATACGTCTGTTCTATCTGTACCGCCCTGGTGTTGGTCGGGCTGCTCGGATCCGGGATCGTGGTGGCTCGAGGGGCCCGGCTTGGCGGACACTTTGATCCGTGAAAGGGGGGTATTTACAAGGGATTAGTTTGTGACGCCATCTGCGGGTTGCAGTAATGGGTGTACCGCCGCTGCTGGAAGGAGTACCAGGGCAGATGGTGTTGGGCAGCAAGGTGTCAGTCCCTCCACAGGTAGGGAAGGCCCTGGACTCAGGGTGGTGGTGCTTCGAGAGGACAGGGTGCAGGGTACCAGGGTACTCACTGTGGGTAGTCGTGGTGCTGGATGAAGTTTATAAAGGAGATACACATGCTGCAGGTAAACCAAAGTCTCTGTGTACAGCTGCCACTGCTGTGAGCCCGTCCGAGTGGTCCCCGTGGCTTGAAGCTGTTTGGGGCCCTGCTCACTATTTGTAGTGTAACTGTGCTCTTGAGGGCTGGCACGCGGGACTTTAATGGGTTACTGTGTTTGGATACACCCCTGCCCCCCTCATTGTGCTGATACCCTCAACCTCTGAGCTCGTAGGGAAGTCTTTGGAGGTCCTCTCCCTTACAGGTGAATTACCAGGACGTTGAATCGGCTGCTGACCTAGGGTCCTGTACCCCGTCGAGCTTGGTACCGGTCAGTTCTTTTTGGGCTTTTTGGTGCTGACAGTCCTCCAAGACTATGTCCGTCTCACCCTTGTCCAATGTCACTGCTACCGGTCCCCGACTCCTCTGGACCCGGATCACCGCTTGCAACACAACCAGTGTCCCTAGCTTCCCAGGAGCTCACTCTCTCAGCTCCTCTCTCTTTAGAGCCTACTTCTGTTCTGTTGTCTACCTCTCTGTCTGATCAGTCCCCCGGTGGCTGGCCCATTTCTAGTTAGTCTACCCCTCTGGTGTGTCTGGCAGTGACTGCTGTGAGGTGATTGGGTTTTGTAGTGCAGATGGGAGTGACATCGGTTTCTTGGGCACCTGGAATCATGGGTGGTGGGCCTTGCACCCTGGATAAGGATGCAGTAACCTGTGGCATCCTGATGTGTTCACTGGCGCCACATATCCAACTAGTTAAGTGAAAAAATTAACCCACTATGTGCTGCTTACTGACTAGGAAATAAAACTTTCAGGTAAACAAATTTTCCACATGCAGTATGAGTATATTCAAAATGTTCTGGATAAGCTGTAATGGGAACAGATTACATAAACATAAAGTGATACCCTACAGTGGGAGAATTTGGGTGCAGTAGATTGCACTTACCTGCGGAGTGTTGGGAAAGGCACAACTCCTGTATAAGACTAAGTGTATAATATCAGTTGTGGCTGTGCCATGCCCGAGGATGAGATCCTCTCCAGTAGATACTTGACCAGTATAACCTCTTAATAACTACTGGAGAAGGATCCTTATTCCAGCAGCACAGTTCGCACATTTTGATTGACCCATTCGGCTCACACATATTCAAAATATGTCAAAGCTGAGGTGGTTTAAATTGTTTAATTGGATTTAGCTTTCTAAGCAGATGTCACACAGTGCCAGCTGTTAGTGCCAGCTGTTTCAGTTCTCAGTTTACTTCATAATCTGCAATTGCTAGAATCACATAATTTGTGCAAAATTCATAGGGTAATACGAGGGGCTGCTGATAACTCTTTGACTTTACCCAGAAAGAAATGAGATAGGATGATGAATTTATTCCACATTCTCTCCACTGATGTACACACTTGTTACATCGGTATTCCAAGTTCTGTAAGCCTAGCAAAAAGAAGGATTAAGGTTGTGCCTCAAACCAAGCATCCGTAGCAGCCATGGTATCAGAAATGGTGTGAAATTTGGTACCGTTTAGATGTTTTTTCAGGCTTGGAAACAGATGATAGTTGGAGGGAGCTAGATCTAGTGAATAAGGTGGGTGCTCAACTAGCTAGAAGCCCAGCTCTCTCAGTTTTGCTGCGGTCGCTTGTGCAGTGTGAGCGGAGGCGCCGTCTTCAGGAACAAGATTCCTTTGGACAGTTTGCTGCGCCTTTTGGCCTTCAGAGCTGCCTTCAATTGGTCCAAAAGTTCAATGTAATACCTTGCATTGATAGTGGAACCCTTTTGAAGGTAGTCCACTAGCAGCACTCCCTCCTTATCTCAGAACACAGATGCCATCACCTTAGTGGCTGATTTTTACACCCTGAAATTCTTTGGAGAGGCAAACCACTGTGCTCCACTCTTTTGACTGCTCCTTGTTTTCAGCGTCGTACAAAAAATCCAGGTCTCAATTATAGTGACCAGTTGATCCAGGAAGTTCTTATCAGTTCGGAAGCACTGACAAATGGACCAGGAAGTTATCACTCGCATGCTTCTTTGATCTTTTGTCAAACATTTGGGGACGCACTTTGCAGATAGCTTCCTTATGTCCAAACTTTTCATGGATAATGACACAAACACTTTCACGTGAAATCCCCATGATTTCTGCTATTGCTTTAGCTGAAAGTCGTCGATTTCACAGTATGAGGTTGTGCACAGCATTGACGATCTCCAGAACAACTGAAGCGCCCACGGGGTCTGGAGTTATCAATCACCAGGCCGCAGTTCTTCTCCTGGGTCGCTGCGGTTGCTTTGCCCGATTCCATGACCATGGTAGTGTCAATAAAGCTGGGGAAGGAGACGATGGGAGTAGTTGTTCATGACACCACCTGTGGTGTGCAGCCAGTTTTAGCCGCCGCTGAAGGACTTCTCCGGGGCGGTTGATAACGCAGCTCAGGGAGGATGATGGTGGTAGTAGTCGCCTAAGACGAGGGGGTGTAAAGGTGTGAGCACCGGCAGTGATGGGATGACACACAGGGAGCAGTTAAAGTTCTTTTATTCACTGAAAACACACTGCTGTTGAAGTACCGAGCTACGCTGTGATGGGCTACAGCCGATCCCGGATACTTCGGAGGTCGAGGCCGGTGTTTCCTTCTGTGCGTCTCCTTTCGACGGATTCCCTCCACCCTAGCTCCTGGGCTATGAAACGGGTCACGGGTGCTTTCTGCACTCTCCGTGAACCCTGGGATCCCCCTTCTTTCGAACTTGGATCGAGCTTCCAGCTCCAGACCACGGGCCCCAAACTGTCCGTGCCTTTGCTTGTCTGTCTCTGCGTCTGACCTGGCGCGTGCTGCGTCGGGAGCTAACTGAATTCTGTGTGAGATGGCTCCTCACTTCCCCTGTTGGTGCCCCGCCTCCAGGGTTACTGAACTAGTGGACAAGAGGTCCCATACCTCATGATGGCCACCCCAGAACATACCCTCGCCCAGTCCCAGTGGAAGAGCTCCCGTGTTTATGTGTTGGATGAGTGTGTTGGTGGTGGTTACCAGTGATGACCTCCTCTGTATTTGAGATGAGTACTGCACCTCGGGTGAGGTGCAGTACCCTGTGGCACCTGAAGCCGCAGGAGCGCCACACAGCCACCACTCTCGGTCATCCAGGACATTCCTCATCATTGGTGCTGAAGTGGCTCATTTTAAATTTGGCAACTCAGTTCTTAACTGAAGGGCATTGACCCCCCCAGTGTCTGCAAAATATCACCATAGATATCTTTCATGGACTTTCCTTGCAGAAACAAGAATTTTATCACTCCTCTGCTCTCAATTGCTGTGAATATCGCATTAGACTCCGCCATTTTGTTTTTCTGTGTGCGTAGAACACTGTTACCATAAGCAACAAACACAAAATTTTGAAAACATATATTAGACACATAAGGCTTTCATTCATGTGATGTAACATTCATTACCATAGAAACAAAAAAAGATCACAAAGCTAAAGACTTACCTGCAGCCCCTCGTATTAATACTTTCGGATGTTTTTCAGGTTGTTGAGATTACAAAGTTCTAATCATCAGATACAATGTAAAGTTTTCTTCTTTCACACTGTTTTGTTGGTTTGTTTTTTTTAAAGAATTTTACTGCATTTCTTTTTCTGGATTTTTTTCCCCCATAAAAGAATTTAAAAATCCAAAACAACTGGAAGAGTTGTTGGCATGTACAGGCGCCTGTGCATCATGGTGGGGCTAATCATTTACACTGATGAGCAAAAGGGTAACCATGTTTTGAATTTTTGACTTGCAGGCTCCATATCTCAGCATCCACAACAGCTTCAAACAGGAGACTACCATCATTTTATAGACAATGATCTTGGTTATACGATACATAAATTTGACTTGCAACTATTTAGCATATGGTCAGTTATGCAGATTCAAGTCATTCCACTGTATTGTTACTGTTTTTGCGCCTGTGGAATAATATTTTCCTTCCTGCATACTGCAAATTCCAACCTGTCCTCACATTTTCTAATAGCTCAGTGTGTTATTAGGTTTATTTCCAAGCGAAAGGTCATTGGCTTGAATCGAGGAGCAGCCACAAAGAAGATATCCCAAAAAAAGAGAAACAGCATCATCCAGCTCATCGATAGTGGTCTCTTGTCCAAGAAAATTGTCAAATTACATCATGTGAGTGTTGTGACAGTTGGAAAAATATGAAATGAAATCCATTCATCCATTCAAAAGAGATGGGACGTCCAGGTAAAATATCCAAGTCAACAAGTTGGCTCATCACATCACTGTGCGCAACAAACATGGCAGTGGAGGTGGCTCATATGCTTTGTAATAATGAGAACAGATGTCCATGCGAGCACCCTATCACACACATTATAAAAAGATTGGAATGGTGGCTTGAAAAAAAGTGAAGAAGCCTTGACTTCCATATCGTCATAAGAAGTGGTGGTTTAAGTTTGCCAAAAAGTGGACAGTAGACGATTGGAAACAAATGATTTGGAGTGATCAGATGAAAGTCAATGGACTAGGCTCTGATGGGTACAAATGGATCTGGAAGAAACAAGGGAAAAAGGAACTAATTGACTGAGAAATTGAAGGAATTGTCAAGTTTGGTGGAGGAAGCCTGATGATATGGGGTTGCTTCACAGCCAAAGATTTTGGATACTTGACCAGGATTAATCATGGTATCAATGCTGAGCTATATATGAATATGCTACAAGACAAGTTACTTTTTACACTTGAGTACTCTGGGTATGAAAAAAAGACATAGTGTTCCAGCAGGACAACAACCAGAAGCATGTGTCAATATTTTGAGGAAAAATGGTTCAATGGCAATGACGTAGAGGTGTTGGATTGGGCCCACAGTCCCCAGACCTAAACCTAATCAAATACTTGTGGGTAGAGTTGAAGAAAAAGCTGTATATATAACCAAGTGAGTCAACCAGTATGCGCCAACAATGGACTGTGTAGAAGAGATCTGGGATTTCGGTCAAGACCTGCTTCAATCTGATGCCCATAAAGATTCAGGCACTGTTGAAAGTCAAAGGTGAATTTACAAAATACTAACAAAATAAAGTTGAAATTTTTAGGAGCAAAACAATAACAGTGCAGTGACATGACAAGAATCTGTATAACTAATCATATGTTAAATAGTTGCAAGTCATATTTATGGATGAGATAGCAAAGATTGTCTATAAAATAAAGGTAGTCTTATGTTCAAAGCTGTAGTGGATGGTGAGATATGGGGACCCCAACGTAGAGAAAAACTTTGGCGTAGTGTTGGGGCTCTATTGCATTGATCAATTCAGTAGCTAAATTTCTCTTGATTCATATGTTCATGGTAGTAATGCAGATTCCATTTTTCACATTTTCACTCTTGCATATAGCTATTGGATTTTTCAAGTCAGTATTCACACAGCAGTTTCTGCTATTTAATGTATTCCCCTTACATAGTCACTGGTGTGCATACCTTATCTCCCCATAGTGATGTTTTTTTAGGTTTTTGCACCCAGTTCAGACTTAGAATGGTGTTCCAAATGTTATTCCTTATTGTTAGTAGTTTTTCGTTTGTGAACCCTCCCCACCACACCTATTGCCAATCCATACAATACGCATAAATAGCCTGGGTCTCAGCTTCCCATACACGGTAAGTTTTTTAACTGCATGAGAGGACACACACAAGCTAGGGACCCCAACGTAGAGAAATACTTTGGCATAGTGTTGGGGCTCTATTGCATTGATCAATTCAGTAGCTAAATTTCTCTTGATTCATATGTTCATGGCAGTAATGCAGATTCCATTTTTCACATTTTCACTCTTACATATAGCTATTGGATTTTTCAAGTCAGTATTCACACAGCAGTTTCTGCTATTTCATGTATTCCCCTTACATAGTCACTGGTGTGCATACCTTATCTCCCCATAGTGATGGTGAGATATGGAGCCTGAAAGTCAAAAGTTCAAAACATTGTTACCCTTTTGCCCATCAGTTTAAATACACCTTCCCACCTGCTTGTTTTCTCTCTAGCTTCACTGTACCCTCTTCATTGATTGACAGCTCGAGCTTAATTAAACCAGAGAATTAGGGTATGTGCGCACGTTGCTTTTTACCTGCTTTTTACCTGCTTTTTTGCTGCTTTTTCTTCTGCGCTGTTTAATGCCAAAATGGATGTGTTCTTCTATTCAAGCAAAGTCTATAGGAATTTGGGTTTCTTGTTCACACTATGTTGTTCAAAATGCTGCCTTTTTGTGGCAGAACTTTGGTCAAAATCTCAGCTTTGCAGTGCAAAACCCAAATGGCAAAAACAACTGACATGTTGCTTCTTTGAAAAGCTGAGTTTTTGACCAAAGTTCTGCCACAAAAAGGCAGCATTTTGAACAACATAGTGTGAACAAGAAACCCAAATTCCCATAGACTTTGCTTGAATAGAAGAACACATCCATTTTGGCATTAAACAGCGCAGAAGAAAAAGCAGCAAAAAAGCAGGTAAAAAGCAACGTGCGCACATACCCTTACAGATGTTTCACAAGTGCCTTTACTTAATTTGAACATTCATTCTGTGCTGACAGGGTCCCATGAATTAATGAATTCAGGTTTTCATTCAGTCCCATTGCCTCCAGTGTATAAATCCAACACTTAGCCATGCAGTCTGTTGTTACTAAAATTTGTGAAAGAAAGAGCTCGCTAACTTTGAGCATGGAGGAGTACCAGATGCAACAAGTCAGTTTATGAAATTTCTTCTCTCTTGAATATTCCATGACTAACTGTGATTGATATTATTAATAAATGGAAGCATTTATGAAGACCCAGCACCTGAACCACGAAGATGACCTCGGAAAGTTGCAGAGTGGGGCTCATAATGTGTAAAAGTTGGCAATGCTCTATTGATTCAATAACTACAAAATCCCAAATCTTGTCTGGCATTAAAATCAACTGAAAAACTGTGCACCATGAGTTTTCTGACATCATCAAGTGCATAAAAGCCTTACATCACCATGCACCATACCAAGCATCTGATGAAGTGGATAAAGCATAAAAATATCTGAGCAAGAAAACTCGATATAATCTCATCCAGATTTTTTTTAATGAGCAATAACTGCTAGTAATTGTAGACTCCTGTTCACGAGTCCCAGCAGAATACAAAAAAAAGAGGAAAACTGCAGCATTTCCAATTGATTAGTTCAATGATGTCCTTTTACTCACCAAACAGGTGTAACATTTCAACCTTAACAAGTTTGTATCAAAGATCTGTTAAAGTTGAAACCTATATTTTGAATAAAACCTTTGAATTGATCGCTAGAGGTGCTGCGGTTTTCCTCTATTGTGGTATAATGCTCGTCATTGCTGGACTCTCAAGCAATGGAACTGTGTTCCGTGAAGTGACAAACCGCTATCTGGCGGTCTGATGAAGAAGTCTCAGTTTTGCCATTGACGATAGAATGTTATCTGACTGACTGCATTGCGCTGACTAAAGTTTGGTGAAGGTGTCATACTTCAGGGTTGTTTTTCAAAATGTAACTTAGGCCCTTTAGTTCTAGTTAAAGGAAATATTAAAGCTTCAGCATGTAATAGGCGGGGCAGCAGCTGTGACCGGGGTACACATCATCCACGCTCCACCATGCTACAGGAAAATGAGGGCCTGGCTGGATGTATATGCTGTGTAAACCTAACGATAAGCCTCTGCAGTCTGAATGCTGCCACTTGACATGGCGGGTCAAGACCAGATGGACTAAAGATGAGTGAGAGATACCAGAGTCCATAAATAAACTTTTCTTTACTAAACAACTGAATTTATATCAGATAGAAGGCACAACACATTAAGGGTGCGTGCACTGCCCATGATCAGTGTTTGCAGCGTTTTGGATTTAGTGTGTTTTCGCTGCGTCCAAAATGCTGCGTTGTACAGTACAAGCACAGTGGATGGATTTCTAGAAATTCCGTGCTCACTGTGCTTGTTTTTTCCGCAGCAAACACTGACCTGCAGTGTGGCTTTCCAGACTGCAGCATGTCAATTGTTTGCTGCGGATTCGCATACGTCCTCCGTAGGGAGAACATAAGCAGGAGACCGCAGTGTACTGAACCCTGATCGTGGGTACAAGCAGCTGCGGTCTCCTGCATTCTCCTGTGGGTTAGACTCGCAATCCCGCAGTTCAGGAACCGCTGCGTCTAGGATGCAGTGAGTCCTGATCATGGGCACATACCCTAAAGGGGGCTTTACACGCTGCGATATCGCTAACGAAATATCGTCAGGGTCACGGTTGTTGTGACGCACATCCGGCCTCGTTAGCAAGATCGCAGCGTGTGATTCCTCTGAGCGACCGTAAACGATCGCAAAAGAGGGAAAAATCGGTGGTCATGGAGAGGTCGTTCTAAATCAAAATATCGTTTACTGCCCAGTAGCGATGTGGTTCTTCGCTTCTGCGGCACCACACATCGCTGTGTGTGACACCGCAGGAGCGACAACCATCGCCTTACCTCCGTCCACCGGAAAAGGAGGAAGGAAGGAGGTGGGCGGCATGTTCCGGATGCTCATCTTCTCCCCTCTTTTTCTATTGGGCGGCGGTTCAGTGACGCTGCTGTGATGTAGCTGTGACGCTGAACGAACCGCCCCCTTAGAAAGGAGGCGGTTCACCGGTCACAGTGACATCGCAGAGCAGGTATGTGCATGTGACGCTGCCGTAGCGATAATGTTCGCTACGGCAGCGATCACCACATATCGGCCATACGAAGGGGGCGGGTGCTATCGCGCTCGACATCGCTAGCAATTGCTAGAGATATCGCAGCGTGTAAAGCCCGCTTTAGAATACTTGTTTTGCTTAATCCAGAGGCATGAGCTTCATGGTTACACATGGCAGTGCATTGCTTCCAATATTTTCCTGTGAGAACTGCATGGGTTGGTGTGTCACCATAGCCCCTCACAGCTAGTCTCAGCTCCAGATTACTTAGTGAGGATTTCCTTGGATCAGGTTTGTCGGTATGACTCCTCACTATTGTGCCCAGAGTCCATTCAATGAGGGTCACATGCTTCTTCTTGTGCCACTGCATCTTCAATTCCCCATAGTAGAACTTGTGTTCCAGCCTGGCCATTTACCCCTTTATGACCCTCACGCCTTGCTAGATTCTAGCTTCTTATCTAGTGTAGATAATTTTTACCTTAGGCACCCTAATCTAAGTTCAGGAATCCAATTGCCACTTAGTCATTATTTCCTTTAGAACATTCTATCTCATGTGGCCTCCCTTTCTTGGCCTACAAACACCCATTTCAATGCAGGCCTGCAAGCAGCCAAACCATAGGTCTTTCCACCTCTCAATACTCCTCCCTATCTACCTAATAACAGAAAACTTTTTTCCTTGTGTCCATGACATGGGGGTTACTCGTTACCGGACCGGCTCTGTTCTGCTCGGAGGATGTCACAGCGACAGGGCCTGGTTTTGGAACTCCAGCAATATCGTTTAAATGGGGAAAATTATTTAAAAGGGGAGATGAGTTTTTGACGCCACCTGTGGTCTGTGGCCGGATATGTGCCGCCGCTGTGATTCAGTTCCCTTGGGGATCGATGGGGAGGTAGCTGAGTTGGTATAGCTCTCCACAGGTAGAGCTTAGTCCCCAGGGCTGAACATGGTGTTGTGGAGTAATGGCGGGGTGCAGGGCTGAAGGCGCAGGGAATAACTGGGCAACATAGGAATGCAGTCACAAGTTCTTTACTCACTGTTTGAGATGCTGCCTTTGGAGCACTGAGACCTGCTGTGATGGGACCCCAGCCGATCCTGGATAGTTCGAAGGCACAACCAGATGCACGCTTCTGTGTTCCTTCCCTGGTCGTCTTCCTGTACTGGCTTCTCCCTCCTGCCTTGCGCCCTCACACACAGTGCCCTAAGCTGGCTTGAAGCTCTATCCCTTGGCCCTATGTGTTCACCCTCCAGTGGATTCGTGTGCGGATTTGGCTTTGGTACTAGATGTGTCCTTAGCCTCCGGTTTTACTAGATGAGCACGTTGGTTCTTCCCCTCTAGTCTAGGGAGCAGATCTCCGTCTGCAGCCAAGTCCCTCCACTCCAATATGTTGTATGTGGAACGAGGCCACGGCAGTATGGCGCACATCCCGTAGGCTCTAGGACCCCTTCTCACCTTTTGGTCCCAGGGGGAGCCTCTTCAGCTCAAGTCCCCTAGGACCTGTCTCCTGCACGTCCTACTCCATTCTCCTCCAGACTTGTTTTGACCTGTTCTGTTGTGTCACTTTACTTCCTACACACTAGGTGTCCACCCACTAGCTAACCCCACCTCAAAGCTGACTTGTGCAGAAAACCCCTGGCCTGATGGAGTGTGTTTGTGTGTGTGTATTTGTGTGCAACGGGCTGTGGCCTCCTCCTTACCCGGGAATGGAATACTACACCTCTGCCTGAGGTGGTGACTGGAGCCTCAGGGGTGCCACACACCCCCACAGCAAATCCCAGCACGTCCGCCGGCTGGAACAGAAAAAGATATACAAGTGGTTTTAACACCTGAAAAATTTTGAATGCTGTCAACAAGTAACATTAAAACATTTCATCCCTTTATGTGAGGCACCATTTCTTTAACATTTCAAACATGATAAAACTTTTAGAAAGATAGGAAAAAGAACAAACAAAGAAAAAATTTGCAACAAAACATCAGTTTAACATTATTAACATTTTCCAGGAGTCCATGATGATGCACTCTCTGAGTGTCCTATATCACCTGCTCCAGGTATAACAGTAAAAGCAGCAATAAGACCAAAGGGGGACCCGCCACCAACAAACCCACAACATAGGCCCTGGGCGTGCGACAGAGTGTTCCTGACCACGCTTCGTTACTTTGACTACGCCAGACGCGTTTTAACTCCTGTGGTCCATGAATTCTGCTAGGGGGCACTGTAACCAGTGCAAAATATATACAAACACTTCAGGCTGTTCACCAACCACAACCCTATCTGTTTTTGAAAATTAACGAATAAACTTTCCTTATCTTCCTATTGTACTAGCTTTTCACACATAAATGTTCATAAAGGAAGAAATAAACACTATTATTGTTCCTAAATAATTAACTATTTTCACACTTTCTGTTTTGCTGTATGCTTTACAGTCTCTTTTGTTTTGGCAACAGGTTTGCAACTCCCTGTCCTGGGACACTCCGGGCAGTCGAATGTTCCATAGACGGTTAAAGGGGTCTGCGTTCTTTGGTTGCATGTCGTCTTGGGTATATCGTCTGAGGCTGGTATTGGGCCGAGTGTGGACCGCAGCACCGGTGTATCCTCGGGACAGCCAGGGGAGTCCATCACCTCCACACCGCACTTTAGGTTGCTCAGTCACCACTAGCTACAGCTCGCACTGGGTCCTCCTGTTGCGCAGGTACTTTTTCCTCCTCTGGTTCCTGGGGAGGTGGGACTTCTGAGTCCTCTGGTAAGTTTTGTTTCCCTACTGTTGCTGTAGGGGGCGGGTACGGCTTTTCGCGCCGTTTTGCAATCCAACCCACGAAGGGGCAGACGCACCCCACACCTTTGATTGCACATGGCGCCTGTCCTTTTTCAATGGGCGCCAATAAACAGTCCTTTTAAGTACACAGTCTATAGGCGCACAGTACCTATTAGGACGGGCATGATATCCTGTTTGTGACGCCAAATTGACATGCCCGCACCAGGGCCTAGGGGTACTCGTTACCGGGCTGACTCTGGTCTGCTTGGAGGATGTCACGGTGACATGGGGAAAGTTATTTACAAAGGGAGATGAGTTTGTGATGCCACCTGTGGTATGTGTCCGAATATGTGCCGCCACTGCGATTCAGTTCCCTTGGGGATCAATGGTGAGACAGGTGAGTTGGTATAGCTCTCCACGGGTAGAGCTAAGTCCCCAGGGCTGAACATGGTGTTGTGGAGTAATGGCGGGGTGCAGGGCCGAAGGCACGGGGAATAACTGGGCAACACAGGAATGCAGTCACAAGTTCTTTACTCACTGTTTCAGATGCTGCTTTTGAAGTACTGAGACCTGCTGTGATGAGGCTCCAGCCGATCCTGGATAGTTCGGAGGCACAACCCGATACACCTTTCTGTGTTCCTTCCCTGGTCATCTTCCTGCGCTGGCTTCTCCCTCCTGCCTTGCAACCTCACACACAGTGCCCTGAGCCGGTGTCCGCGGACCCTGACGGGTGGCTTTAAGCTCTATCCCTTGGCCCTATGTGGTCAAGTTTCAGCGGATTTGTGTGCGGATTTGGCTTCGGTACTAGATGTGTCTGTAGCTTCCGGTTTTACTAGATGAGCAATGAGCATGTTGGTTCTTCTCCTCTAGTCAAGGGACCGGATCCCTATCTGCGGCCAAGTCCCTCCACTCCAATATGTCGTATGTGTAACGAGACCACAGGAGTATGGCGCACGTCCCTTGGGCTCTAGGACCCTTTCTCTCCTTTTGGTCCCAGGGTGAGCCTCTTCAGCTCAAGTCCCCTAGGACCCGTCTCCTGCATGTCCTACTCCACTCTCTTCCAAACTTGTTCTGACCTGTTCTGTTAGTTTCACTTTCCTTCCTACACACTAGGTGTCCACCCACTAGCTAACTCCACCTCCAAACTGGCTTGTATAGAAAACCCTAGCCTGATGGAGTGTGTTTGTGTGTGTGTGTTTGTGTGCAACGAGCTGTGGCCTCCTCCTTACCTAGGAATGGAATACCACACCTCTGCCTGAGGTGCAGTACCTCTGTGGCGACTGGAGCCTCAGGGGCGCCACATCCACATAACTCCTCCCATCGAGGGTCGGTCCCAATAGTCAACTCTGCTGGCAGCTAACACGCTGTTGAAGAACACAAACCAGATAAAACAACATTTATACCTTGGCAATGCATTATATAACCATAAGATCTTAAAGGGGGTGTGGGGACTTTTGTGTGAATAATTTGGGAAAAAATATTTGATGTTTTTCTAATACATCCTATTTATCATGTAAAACATTCTATATAAAGGGCAAAAATTAAGATGACAAATTAACAGCCCTGATGGGCTCCTCCAGCTTGGGAAGCCTCACTGACAAATTCCCATTCACTATTGACCCCACCATCTGGGTCTCTACTGTATACGGAACCTTCACCCATTTAATAAACCTAGCAGCAAAACCATATTATTTTACCACAGTCCACTCTACAGTCAAAGGCCTTAAGCTCCTTAGCCCTTCGTCCTTAAAAAAATTATTAACCTTAAAAAATATTTGCATTTGGTTTAACCCCTTAACGATTGTCGATACGCCTTTTATCGGTGGCAGTTAAGGGTACTTATTCCTTTGCGCTGCTTTTTAATGGAACAGAGGATAAAGGGTATAGCGCCCCCAGCGTCGGAAAATCTCTGGGATTTCAGCTACCGGAGGTAGCTGAGAGCCTGGAGATCACAATCCGGATCCGTATTTCCAGTCTCCAGTCAAATGATCTCCGTTACAAACCGTATAACAGTCACCATATGAGAGTTAATGCATCGCTGGTAAAAAAATGATTCATCTCCCATCTGGCATGATCAAACATGTAATATGGGAGATAAATGTCCTCCCCCAGTCCCACGGTGTGGCCAAAGTCTCCTCCCCCCAGGTTTCTTTCCCCCGTCCCCATTTCCCTCTCAATGTTCTAAAATGGCCACCTCAGTAGTGGTGTGCCCACCGAATTCATTCTTCTTCTCTGATTTCTGTGCCATCTGACATGTCAGATGGCATAGAAAGGTCTTCCCAGATCACCCCCCGGTTTACTCCGGTCACCTGTTACCTCCTGCAGCTCTGATCCACCCCTCCTTCTCATTGTCTTCAGAAGAAATGCTGACCGCATACGCAGAGCGTCTCTCAGCTGGTTCCCTGCACACAGCTTGCACTGCTCTCAGTTGGACCCTGGGAGTGTGAGTGCAGTATTTTCAGGTCACTGCACCCACACTCCTCAAATGGAGTGTCTGCAGTTCCAGAAAATGGTGGATAGATTCCCTGAGTGTGTCCCCTATATCCTGGAACACAGAGTCATCGTTGGACTTCCAAAATGGATTACAGTGGACAGGACATTTTTTTCAATAAATTGGTGAAAGAAGGAATGTGTTTTGGGGAGCATTTTTAAAAAAAAAATAAAAATTGCTGTCTATTATTTTTTCTTATTACTGACTGGATTGTGATGTCGGGTATTTGATAGACACCGTGACATCACTAACCCTAGGTCTTAATACCAGGTGACATTACAGCTGGTATCAACCCCTTATATTTCACTGCAACAGGGAAACAGGAAAGCAGGGGTGAAGTACCAGGATCGGTGCATCTAATGGATGCACCACTTCTTGGGCTGCTGTAGCCTGCTATTTTTAGGATGGGAAGGGCCAATAACCATGAAGTTTCCCACCCTGACAATATCAGCCCCCAGCTGTCAGCTTCACATTTGCTCGTAATCCAATTTGGGGGGGGGGGGGAGGGGGGACATTTTTTTTTTATTATTTATTTATAGATAATTATAAAAGAACAGTGTGGAGGGCCCTCCAATTTGGATCACCAGCCAAGGTGAAGCTGAGAGCTGTGGTCTTCAGGCTGCAGCCGTCTGCTTTCCCCTAGCTGGCTATCAAATATGGGTGGAACCCAAGTCGTTTTTTTTTAATTATTTATTTATTTTTTTGGCTAAATACAAGGCTAAACACTAGAGCTGGTCGAACTCGCAGACAACCGGGACTTATGGGTCCCTGCTGAATTTTAAAAAAAAAAACAATCCGGTTCGGATTCTGGTACCCATATAAGTCTATGGGAACTAGAATCCGGAGAGTAAAAATGTTGGTAGAAGGAGACAGTGGGGTAGGAGTGCGTGCGGTATACTCACTAAACCTCCGTCATGGCGACAAACTATTTCCAGGTCACGCTTTCCCTTCCGGACCCAACAATTTACCATCATTGAATATTCACTGCATTCCCCGTCCATCGGCACATGTAATTGGTTGCAGTTAGATGCGCCTCCACCCTGAGTAGCAGCGTGTCAGCTGACTGCAACCAATCACAGGTGCCAGGACATCCAGTGGGCGAAGAAAGCTATGCAGCTGTCTATGGGTGAGTATCATGGTATAAAAATAAATGAATAAATGAAACAATCGGTGCACGGTCCCCATATTCTGATACCAGCACAGATAAAGCCCACGGCGGCAGCCTCCAGCTGTCGGACTTTATCCTAGCTGTGTATCAAAGTAAGGTTGGAGTCACAAACTTGCTCGAGTCTTGCATCGCATCACCCAGTAGTCGCACACTCTCCTGACAGGAGCGGGCATCTACATGTAGTTCTACGCAGCTGCACGCTCCTGTCCGGAGAGTGTGTGGCTGCCAGGTGATGCGATGCAAAACTCGTCTGATCGCACCATAAGGCCAGCGTCACACACTTGCGCAAGTCTCGCATCGCATCACCCGGCAGCCGCACACTCTCCTGACAGGAGCATGCATCTGCATGTAGTTCTATAAAGCTGTACGCTCGTGTCCAGAGAGTGTGCGGCTGCCAGGTGGTGCGATACGAGACTCGTGCAAGTAATACGGTTCTCATGAGCGCACCATAAGGCTGGAGTTACACTCGCGTGAGTCTCACATTGCATCACTCGGCACGGCCTGACACTCTCCAGACACAAGAGTGCAGCTGCATAGAACTACATGCAGCCGACCCGCTCCTGTTAGGAGAGTGTGCAGCTGTGCTGGGTGATGCGATGCGAGACTTGTCCAAGTCCCTCGCAAGTGTGACTCCGGCCTAAGAGGAACCACATGTGGCTTTTTTTTAATTATGTAAATAAATAATTTAAAAAAACGACGTGCGGTCCCTCCAATTTTCATACCCAGCTAAGATAAAGCCAGCTGGGGGGCTCATATTCTCAGGCTGGAGAGACCCAGCCTAAAAATATCAGCCTCCAGCCACCTGGAATTGTAGACTAAAATACAAAAACCCACCCTCTTTCACCACTTTATTAAGCCCAACACATCCTGCAGGTCCGACATAATCCACACAAGGTCCCACGGCGATTCACCTCTGCTACATCTATAGAGCAGCATGGCTGCCCGCTGTGAGTGCAGAATGAATGAGCCACAATGAGCGGTGACTGGATGCAGGGAGATGCGTCACAAAGGCTGGGGGCACATCTGACCAAGTAGACGCTAGGTCAGCGGGTAGGCGGGGAAAGCCGTGCATATGAAATGAGTGGCACAGGGAGGCCACAGGAGCAGCGTACAGCCACGATGGAGCAACGTACAGCTGGCCAGAGCCTTAGTAAGCATTCTTTCTTATTTTCTTTACTTATCTTATTTTCTCAAGTGTCGGATTAAACACCTTGAATCCCGTGCCCGGGTCTGGCACCCGGGCAACCTTTAAACCACGCAGATCCGGACTTTTTCAGTCCGTGTCCTCCCAGCCCAACTAAACATGCTTTAGTGCCATATGAAAGTCAGTAAAGGGTGCAAGCTTACAATATGCAGGGGGGTGGGACATTATAGATGTGTTTTACATCTGTCTGTCTATTTATCCTAGCTTTTTAGGCTGCATGCCCACAATTAAGTTTTCCAGCATTTTGGATGCAGCGTTTTCGCTGCTTCCAAAATGCACAGTGTATGGTTTTTTAGAAATCTCCTGCCCACTGTGCTTATTTTCTCCACAGCATAAACAGAAATCCGGCACTGCAGAATGTCAATATATGCTGTGTAGTGATGAGCGAGTACTAAAAAGCTCGGGTGCTCGAAGCTCGGGCCGAGCCTCCCAAGATACTCGTGTACTCGGCCCGAGCAACGAGCCCAATGTTATCCTATGGGAGACCCGAGTATTTTTGTGAAATGACCCCCCGGCAGCATGGAGAAACCCTAAAAATGTCACAAAAGTCTCAGAAGAGTGCTCAAATGACATGGCAACAGCATGGGGAAGACCCCTTGAAGCATTTATCACTCAAAAGTCACAGCTGTGAACAATTTTGTCCGCGTTTCACGCCATTTTTACGGACTCACCAGAAAACCTTCCAAAATGACCCCAAAATGATGTTTCATGGCAGAAATGTTAAGGGCACATACCCAATAGTGAGATAGAGCTGGTGTATGTTACTTTTTGAGATTAATACATGAAAGATTTTACGTGAAAACATTGTGTGGCACTCCGATGTCCCTGAGAAGAGACGTACATGAAGGCCTCTTGAGTCTAATGTGCCCATTTTGAGGAAGTGAGTCTTTGTAGTATTTTCCTTTGCCAGGGCAGTCCAAAATTGTGAGGTTCACCAATGCCCCTGCATAGAGACGTGCATGAGGGCCTGTAAACCTGAAGTGCCCATTGGAAGGAAGTGGGTGTATTATAGTATAGCCCTTTGGCAGGGCAGCCAAAAATTGGGAGGCTCCACGTTGTCCCTGGGTAGAGACGTGCATGAGGGCCTGTAAACCTGAAGTGCCCATTGGAAGGAAGTGGGTGTATTATAGTATAGCCCTTTGGCAGGGCAGCCAAAAATTGGGAGGCTCCACGTTGTCCCTGGGTAGAGACGTGCATGAGGGCCTCAAAACATTAAGTGTCCATTGTCAGGAAGTGGGTGTATTATAGTATAGCCCTTTGGCAGGGCAGCCAAAAATTGGGAGGCTCCACGTTGTCCCTGGGTAGAGACGTGCATGAGGGCCTCAAAACATTAAGTGTCCATTGTCAGGAAGTGGGTGTATTATAGTATAGCCCTTTGGCAGGGCAGCCAAAAATTGGGAGGCTCCACGTTGTCCCTGGGTAGAGACGTGCATGAGGGCCTCAAAACATTAAGTGTCCATTGTCAGGAAGTGGGTGTATTATAGTATAGCCCTTTGGCAGGGCAGCCAAAAATTGGGAGGCTCCACGTTGTCCCTGGGTAGAGACGTGCATGAGGGCCTCAAAACATTAAGTGTCCATTTTAAGGAAGTGGGTGTATTATAGTATAGCCCTTTGGCAGGGCAGCCAAAAATTGGGAGGCTCCACGTTGTCCCTGGGTAGAGACGTGCATGAGGGCCTCAAAACATTGTTCCCATTGCAAAGGAGCGGGTCTCCTGTCGTTGTAATGTCCATTCTGCAAAGAATGGGCGAAAAAATTTACCACTGGGGGTATACCTGAAACAAAGGCCTAAGTATTGCAATTTGTAACGGTCATCATCATGGTGGCGCATGAGGAGAAGGAGGAGCAGTCCAGCGATTATCCAAAGTCCAGAAGTGTGTACCCATGGGTGAGTGGAGGTACATGGCAAACTTTAAATTCCGCTCTCATTTGCTGGTGGTGTGGTGAAGTCTGGCCCAATCCAACCCTTGTTCATCTTGATCAGAGTCAGCCTGTCAGCATTTTCAGTTGACAGGCGGGTGCGTTTATCTGTAATGATTCCACCTGCGGCACTAAAAACACGCTCTGACAAAACGCTAGCAGCAGGGCAGGCCAGGACTTCCAAGGCGTAGAGAGCCAATTCATGCCACGTGTCCAGCTTGGATACCCAATAATTGTAAGGCACAGAGGAATGTCGGAGTACAGTTGTTCGATCTGCAAGGTACTCCTTCAGCATCTGGGCAAACTTAGGATTTCTTGTGGCACTACCCCGCACCTCAGGGGCTGTGGTACGTGAGGGGCTGAGAAAACTGTCCCACATCTTAAAGACTGTTCCCCTACCTCTGGCGGATTGGACTTGTGCCTCTCTCGGCTGTACGCCTCGGTTGTCCACTGATTCATGACCTATGCCGCTAGCGTTTTGTGAGGGGAATGCTTTGCCTACTTCCGTGAGTATGGCCTTCCGAAACTGCTGCATTTTGGTTGACCTCTCCTCCACGGGAATAAGAGACAAAAAGTTCTCCTTGTAGCGTGGGTCTAACAGTGTTACCAACCAGTAATGATTGTCGGCCAAGATGTTCTTAACGCGAGGGTCACGAGACAGGCAGCTTACCATAAAGTCAGCCATGATGGCCTTTAAACCTGAAGTGCCCATTGTAAGGAAGTGGGTCTATTTCAGTATAGCCCTTTGCCAGGGCAGCCAAAAATTGGGAGGCTCCACATTGTCCCTGGATAGAGACGTGCATGATGGCCTGTAAACCTGAAGTGCCCATTGTAAGGAAGTGGGTCTATTTCAGTATAGCCCTTTGCCAGGGCAGCCAAAAATTGGGAGGCTCCACATTGTCCCTGGATAGAGACGTGCATGATGGCCTTTAAACCTGAAGTGCCCATTGTAAGGAAGTGGGTCTATTTCAGTATAGCCCTTTGCCAGGCCAGCCAAAAATTGGGAGGCTCCACATTGTCCCTGGATAGAGACGTGCATGATGGCCTGTAAACCTGAAGTGCCCATTGTAAGGAAGTGGGTCTATTTCAGTATAGCCCTTTGCCAGGGCAGCCAAAAATTGGGAGGCTCCACATTGTCCCTGGATAGAGACGTGCATGATGGCCTGTAAACCTGAAGTGCCCATTGTAAGGAAGTGGGTCTATTTCAGTATAGCCCTTTGCCAGGGCAGCCAAAAATTGGGAGGCTCCACATTGTCCCTGGATAGAGACGTGCATGATGGCCTTTAAACCTGAAGTGCCCATTGTAAGGAAGTGGGTCTATTTCAGTATAGCCCTTTGCCAGGGCAGCCAAAAATTGGGAGGCTCCACATTGTCCCTGGATAGAGACGTGCATGATGGCCTGTAAACCTGAAGTGCCCATTGTAAGGAAGTGGGTTTATTTCAGTATAGCCCTTTGCCAGGGCAGCCAAAAATTGGGAGGCTCCACATTGTCCCTGGATAGAGACGTGCATGAGGGCCTCAAAACATTAAGTGTCCATTTTAAGGAAGTGGGTGTATTATAGTATAGCCCTTAGGCAGGGCAGCCAAAAATTGGGAGGCTCCACGTTGTCCCTGGGTAGAGACGGGCATGAGGGCCTCAAAACATTGTTCCCATTGCAAAGGAGCGGGTCTCCTGTCGTTGTAATGTCCATTCTGCAAAGAATCGGCGAAAAAATTTACCACTGGGGGTATACCTGAAACAAAGGCCTAAGTATTGCAATTTGTAACGGTCATCATCATGGTGGCGCATGAGGAGAAGGAGGAGCAGTCCAGCGATTATCCAAAGTCCAGAAGTGTGTACCCATGGGTGAGTGGAGGTACATGGAAAACTTTAAATTCCGCTCTCATTTGCTGGTGGTGTGGTGAAGTCTGGCCCAATCCAACCCTTGTTCATCTTGATCAGAGTCAGCCTGTCAGCATTTTCAGTTGACAGGCGGGTGCGTTTATCTGTAATGATTCCACCTGCGGCACTAAAAACACGCTCTGACAAAACGCTAGCAGCAGGGCAGGCCAGGACTTCCAAGGCGTAGAGAGCCAATTCATGCCACGTGTCCAGCTTGGATACCCAATAATTGTAAGGCACAGAGGAATGTTGGAGTACAGTTGTTCGATCTGCAAGGTACTCCTTCAGCATCTGGGCAAACTTAGGATCTCTTGTGGCACTACCCCGCACCTCAGGGGCTGTGGTACGTGAGGGGCTGAGAAAACTGTCCCACATCTTAAAGACTGTTCCCCTACCTCTGGCGGATTGGACTTGTGCCTCTCTCGGCTGTACGCCTCGGTTGTCCACTGATTCATGACCTATGCCGCTAGCGTTTTGTGAGGGGAATGCTTTGCCTACTTCCGTGAGTATGGCCTTCCGAAACTGCTGCATTTTGGTTGACCTCTCCTCCACGGGAATAAGAGACAAAAAGTTCTCCTTGTAGCGTGGGTCTAACAGTGTTACCAACCAGTAATGATTGTCGGCCAAGATGTTCTTAACGCGAGGGTCACGAGACAGGCAGCTTACCATAAAGTCAGCCATGATGGCCTTTAAACCTGAAGTGCCCATTGTAAGGAAGTGGGTCTATTTCAGTATAGCCCTTTGCCAGGGCAGCCAAAAATTGGGAGGCTCCACATTGTCCCTGGATAGAGACGTGCATGATGGCCTGTAAACCTGAAGTGCCCATTGTAAGGAAGTGGGTCTATTTCAGTATAGCCCTTTGCCAGGGCAGCCAAAAATTGGGAGGCTCCACATTGTCCCTGGATAGAGACGTGCATGAGGGCCTCAAAACATTAAGTGTCCATTTTAAGGAAGTGGGTGTATTATAGTATAGCCCTTAGGCAGGGCAGCCAAAAATTGGGAGGCTCCACGTTGTCCCTGGGTAGAGACGTGCATGAGGGCCTCAAAACATTAAGTGTCCATTTTAAGGAAGTGGGTGTATTATAGTATAGCCCTTAGGCAGGGCAGCCAAAAATTGGGAGGCTCCACGTTGTCCCTGGGTAGAGACGTGCATGAGGGCCTCAAAACATTGTTCCCATTGCAAAGGAGCGGGTCTCCTGTCGTTGTAATGTCCATTCTGCAAAGAATGGGCGAAAATATTTACCACTGGGGGTATACCTGAAACAAAGGCCTAAGTATTGCAATTTGTAACGGTCATCATCATGGTGGCGCATGAGGAGAAGGAGGAGCAGTCCAGCGATTATCCAAAGTCCAGAAGTGTGTACCCATGGGTGAGTGGAGGTACATGGAAAACTTTAAATTCCGCTCTCATTTGCTGGTGGTGTGGTGAAGTCTGGCCCAATCCAACCCTTGTTCATCTTGATCAGAGTCAGCCTGTCAGCATTTTCAGTTGACAGGCGGGTGCGTTTATCTGTAATGATTCCACCTGCGGCACTAAAAACACGCTCTGACAAAACGCTAGCAGCAGGGCAGGCCAGGACTTCCAAGGCGTAGAGAGCCAATTCATGCCACGTGTCCAGCTTGGATACCCAACAATTGTAAGGCACAGAGGAATGTCGGAGTACAGTTGTTCGATCTGCAAGGTACTCCTTCAGCATCTGGGCAAACTTAGGATTTCTTGTGGCACTACCCCGCACCTCAGGGGCTGTGGTACGTGAGGGGCTGAGAAAACTGTCCCACATCTTAAAGACTGTTCCCCTACCTCTGGCGGATTGGACTTGTGCCTCTCTCGGCTGTACGCCTCGGTTGTCCACTGATTCATGACCTATGCCGCTAGCGTTTTGTGAGGGGAATGCTTTGCCTACTTCCGTGAGTATGGCCTTCCGAAACTGCTGCATTTTGGTTGACCTCTCCTCCACGGGAATAAGAGACAAAAAGTTCTCCTTGTAGCGTGGGTCTAACAGTGTTACCAACCAGTAATGATTGTCGGCCAAGATGTTCTTAACGCGAGGGTCACGAGACAGGCAGCTTACCATAAAGTCAGCCATGTGCGCCAGACTCTTAACAGCCAGGACTTCAGTAGCCTGACCAACAAGATGACTGAACATGCTGTCCTCCTCCTCCTCCTCCTCCTCATCTACCCTGTCCTCTGGCCAGCCACGCTGAACCAAGGATATGACTGGTGTGCATGTCATATCCTCAATTTGGCGAGAGTTGCTCCATGTCTTCATCCTCCTCCTCGTCATAGTCCTCCACTGCACGTTGTGATGAGACGAGGCTGGGCTGTGTGTTATCACCCACACCCACTACTGTTTCTTGCTGCAACTCATCGCGCTCTGCCTGCAATGCATCATGTTTGTTTTTCAGCAGAGACCGTTTTAGAAGGCAGAGTAGCGGTATGGTGACGCTAATAATGGCGTCATCACCACTCACCATCTTGGTGGAGTCCTCAAAGTTTTGGAGGATGGTACATAGGTCTGACATCCATCTCCACTCCTCAGGTGTTATGTGTGGAGTTTGACCCATTTCCCGACGGCTTAGGTGATGCAGGTACTCAACAACTGCCCTCTTCTGCTCACATATCCTGACCAACATGTGCAGAGTTGAATTCCAACGCGTGGGGACATCACACACCAGTCTGTGAGCCGGAAGATGCAAACGGCGCTGAAAGCCGGCAAGGCCGGCTGAAGCAGTAGGTGACTTTCGAAAATGTGCAGACAGGCGGCGAACTTTTACCAGCAGATCAGACAGCTCTGGGTATGACTTTATAAACCGCTGAACCACGAGGTTGAGCACATGGGCCACGCATGGAACATGTGTCAGTTGGCCTCGCCTCAAAGCCGCCACCAGGTTCCGGCCATTGTCACACACGACCTTTCCTGGCTTTAGGTTCAGAGGTGTGAGCCAGTGATCTGCCTGCTGTTTCAGAGCTGTCCACAGCTCTTCTGCATTGTGGGGTTTGTCACCTATGCAGATTAGCTTCAGCACAGCCTGTTGCCGCTTCGCCGAGGCAGTGCTGCAGTGCTTCCAGCTTGTGACTGGTGTAGAGGGCACAGTGGATGAGGATGCGCAGGAGGAGGAGGAGGCTGAAGAGCATGACATTCCGGAGCTGTAGAGTGTGGGTGAAACACTGACTGAGGTAGGGCCTGCAAACCTTGGTGTGGGAAGGACGTGTTCCGTCCCTCGCTCAGACTGGGTCCCAGCTTCCACAATATTAACCCAGTGTGCCGTCAACGAGATGTAGCGGCCTTGCCCACAAGCACTTGTCCACGTGTCTGTGGTTAGGTGGACCTTGGGTGAAACAGCGTTGTTCAGGGCACGTGTGATGTTTTGTGACACGTGATTATGCAACGCGGGGACGGCACACCGGGAGAAATAGTGGCGGCTGGGGACCGAGTAACGTGGGACAGCTGCCGCCATCAGGTCACGGAATGCTTCTGTCTCCACCAGCCTAAAAGGCAACATTTCCAGCGCAAGCAGTCGCGAAATGTTAGCATTTAGAACTGTGGCATGTGGGGTGTTGGCAGTGTATTTGCGCCTGCGTTCAAAGGTTTGCTGAATGGATAACTGAACGCTGCGCTGGGACAAGGACGTGCTTGATGATGGTGTTCTTTCTGCGTAGGCAACTGCAGGTGCAGGAGTGGAGGAGGCTTGTTCGCAGGCAGCATGGACAGAGGATTGGCTCGCATGCACAACCAGCGAAGACGTAGCAGTGACATCAGCAAGCACTGCTCCTCGACTCTGTTGTACTTCCCACAAAGTCGGGTGCTTGGCTGACATGTGCCTGATCATGCTGGTGGTGGTCAGGCTGCTAGTTTTGGTACCCCTGCTGATGCTGGCACGGCAGGTGTTGCAAATGGCCTTTTTTGAATCATCTGGATCCAACTTAAAAAACTGCCAGACTCGGGAAGACCTAACATTTGTACAGGCACCTTGTGTCGTCGTGTTGTTCCGGGGAACGGTTGCCTGACTTCTGCCTGGGGCCACCACCCTGCTTCTTACTGCCTGTTGTGATGCTACGCCTCCCTCCCCCTGTGCACTGCTGTCCTCGCTCTGCATATCCTCCTGCCAGGTTGGGTCAGTTACTGGATCATCCACCACGTCGTCTTCCTCTTCCGCACCCTGCTCCTCCTCCTGACTTGCTGACAATTGTGTCTCATCATCGTCCACCACTTGTTGAGACACGTTGTCAACTTCGTGAGAACGTGGCTGCTCAAATATTTGGCCATCTGTACAGACGATCTCCTCATGACCCACTTCAATATGAGCTGGCAAGAGGCCAGAATGTGTGAATGGAAACGTGAACAGCTTTTCCGAGTGTCCAAGTGTGGGATCATTAATGTCCGAGGAGGACGTGTACTCAGCCTGGTGGTAGGAAGGAGGATCAGGTTCAGAAATGTGCGGTGCAGTATCACGGCTACTGACACTTGACCGTGTGGAAGACAGAGTGTTTGTGGTGGTGCCAATCTGACTGGAAGCATTATCTGCTATCCAACTAACAACCTGTTGACACTGGTCTTGGTTCAAGAGCGGTGTACTGCTGCGGTCCCCAAGAATTTGGGACAGGACGTGCGAGCGACTAGATGTGGCCCTTTGTTGTGGCGAAATTAGAGCTTGCCCACGACCTCGGCCTCTGCCTGCACCACCATCACGTCCACTTCCTTGTTCCTTGCCAATGCCCTTGCGCATTTTGCAATGCTGTGCACTGCTGACGTGTATATTCACTACTTGTGCGTTATATCAAAGTGTGTGGAAATTGCACACAAGTGCACCTGTACGCTGCCACCAACAGGCACACACGTGCGGTTTTAAAAACCAAGCACGGACGCAATAATAACCTAACAGGTTTTTTTGGGGAGCGACAATTACAGACAAGTCAGACACTATCTGGACTGTTTTACACTGTGTACACCAGCCCCAGATATGATGAAGGCTGGTATACGGTCACCACTACCCTGCCTGCCTGCCTGCCTGTATACTGGTACAATAGTCCTGACAAGGACTCTTTTGGTCACTAGCCTGTATTCAGACCTGGCTATACCCTGCCTGTATATAGCAACAATAGTCCTGAGAAGGACTCTGCTACTGTACTCCGACCTGGCTATACCCTGCCTGCCTGTATACAACTAGAATAGTCCTGAGAAGGACTTTTGGTCACACTGTTTGCAGCCCTGCAACTGAAAAAGCTATAAAGGGCCGCAAAGCTTTCCCTGAATCAGCGACACTCTCCCTACACTGACTGTCTGAATAGCTGTGAGCAGAGCACAGCGCGCCGGCCGATATAAAGGCTCGGTCACGCTGTGCAGGCCGGCCAATCACTGCAATTCCACAACTAACAGGGCTGTGGCATTGCAGTGGTCTGCCAGCCAATCCCTGCATGAGGGCTGGCTCTCAAAAGAGCGCCAACATGCAGGGATGAAGACCACGAGTACAGCACGAGTATCGCGAGATTACTCGGTCCCCGCCGAGCAGCCCGAGTACAGCGATACTCGTGCGAGTACCGAGTAGTGACAAGCATGCTCGCTCATCACTATTCTCTACCATATATGTCTTTGTAATATTGTTAATATATGACCTTGATCACTCAGGCTTAAAATTAGATAAGTTTGTGCAAAAATTCTGTTTATATATAACACACAGTACATAACAAAAGTGAGTACGCCCCTCACGTTTTTTGTAAATACTTTACTATATCTTTTATGGTATAAAACTGTAGATATGACACTTTGATACAATGTAATGTACTCAGTGTACAGCTTCTGTAGCGCCCCTGAACCCTTCAGGGCACTAGTAGGTACTGCATCCTGTCACCGATGCAGGGCCTTCCGCCAGGGACCTGAAAGCTCAATGTCGGTAACATTCTACACACATAACATCCCCAGTTCTCTCACCCAGATAGGGATGACTGACTAGTCAGGGACACAATGGATGACCACCTAGGTATGGAGCCGATCCAGTCCACTAGCCAACACTCTAGGGGGAGGAGACAGACAGTAGTCAGTTGGTGGAGACCAGCGAAGTAGACGAACATGTCTAAGAACGGGGTCATGTAACGGTGACCTGACGGGCACAGGAGAGTGTTTGCCAGAGAGGGTACAAAGAAGTACCCCTGGAACCAAAGCACCGACGGGGCACAAGGCCCTAGGTTAGGTGAATGCTCTAAGCAGCCCAGCAAATACCTGCATAGAAAAGGGAACCTTCATGGACCTGACTGACCCAAGAATCCGAAGGCACCAGCAGTAACGACTGAGCCAGGGACCAAAACAGAACTCCGACCCCACAGGGTTTGCACTGCCCGCCATACGGACGAGAGCCTCACAACAAACAGGAGGGGACCCCCAGACACTCCAAGCTCCACACAAGTAACAGAGAGGTGCGAGGAAAGAAGCCATCAGGGTACCACACCAGCATTGGGACTACAGGGACCCAAGGTCGGAACCAGCCGTCCAGCATTGCCTACCTCAGTGAGTAAAAACCAAGTTGCAGTGCATTCTTATCATATGGTCTCCGTTCTGTCCACGCCGCACCCCATCATCTACACCCTGGGGCTCAGCCCTACTTGCGGAGGGCCCAACATCCCAGCTGCCATCACCACCAGCCCCAGCGGCCATAAAATGTGCAGCGGCGGCTCCCTCGACTTAGCCGCAACCCGCAAGTGGCATCACGATATACAAACTCTTTCAAATCCCCTGTAAATATCTCCCTATTCAAAAGCACCCCCAGTGTCATGGAACCAGGCAACGGCCACAGTACACCCATGACACAGAATCCCTGTCTATATACGGCCCGGGACCGAGTACCTCATAGCCCTGGGCAGTACACTTGTATAACAATGTAAATTTGGTGTGCCCTATAGACAACTCAACCCACAGCCATTAATGTCAAAACTATTGACAACAAAACTGAGTTCACCCCTAAGTAAAAATGGGCAACTTGGGACAAATTAGGCTATGAACACACATCCAGCTTTTCTGCCGTTTGTCGGATCCGGCGCGCTCCCGTACAGTGTATATAGTACAGTGGCTGCGCAACAAGCTCCGGTCACGTGCTGTCATGTGACTGGAGCATGTGACCAGGAAGCTGCAGCGCAGTGACTGTACTGTATAGACTGTACGGGAGCGCGCCAGATCCGACAAACGGCAGAAAATCCGGATGTGTGTTCTTAGCCTAAGCCATTTTCCCTCCCCAATGTCATGTCATTTATTAGTCTTACAAGGTCTTAGGTGTGAATGGGGTGCAGGTGTGTTACATCGCTCACACACTCTGTCATACTGGCAACTAGAAGTTCAACATGGCACTTCATAGTACAGAATTCTGAGGATCTAAGAAAGGAAATGGCCTAGGCTATAAGAAGATTGCCAGCACCCTGAAACTGAGCTGCAGCATGGTGGTCAAGACAATACAGGGGTTTAACAAGACAGGTTCCACTCATGCAGTCAGAACAGGCCTCGCCATGACTGGCTAAAAAAGTTGAGTGCACATGCTCAGCATCAGATCCAGAGGATGCCTATTCAAAATAGACAGATGAGTGCTGACAGCAATGCTACTGAGGTTAAAGGAGTGGGAGGGATAAGCCTATCAGTGCTCAGACCATGCACTAAACACTGCATGAAATTGGTCTGCCTGACTGTCATCCCAGAAAGAAGCATCTTCTAAAGATGATGCAGAAAAAAGCCCGCAAACAGCTTACTGAAGACAAGCAGAATAATGACATGGATTACATCTTCTGTGGTCTGGTGAGGCCAAGATAAACTTATTTGGTTCAGATAGTGTCAAGTGTGTGTTGCGACAACCAGGTGAGGAGTACATAGACTACTGTGTCTTGCCTACAGTCAGGCATGGTCGTCAGAATGTTCTGGTTTGGGGCTGCATGAGTGTTGCCGGCTTTTGAGAGCTACAGTTCATTAAGGGAACCATGAATGGCATTATGTACTGTGCCATACTGAAGCAGAGCATAATCCTCTCTGTTTGGACTATACAAACATGTTAATGTCACTCTGGGTACGGGGAAGTACCAAGTGAATAGCAAAAGGGGAGGAAGGGGAAACCCTGTGTCTAGGGAATGGGGAGATGGTGATCCCTGACCAAGCCTACTGCTGGGCCCTGGATCCCTCACCACTTTAAATACATTCCGTACCTATGTGCCGATTCGGATACCTTACCCTGACTGACTCTGAAATAGGCCCTTGGATAGAGAGTTCTCACCAGCCCAGATTAATAGGAAGTGAAGGCATATAAAGACACACAGGGGAAGTGCTGATGAAAAGCAGCTGAATGCTGAGGAACGCAACAAGGTCCTAAAGGAAAAGGGATGAAAACCAAACAGAAATAATAGAAGGTCAGGGAGCAATTTGCATAATCAAACACTGTGACTTTCTATAGCCAGACACCACAGGATGGTCTGTCACCTGCTAAACACCCGTGATAGTACCTCCCCTTGGACAAGTGGCCTCCGGACACTCAAGAACAGGCTTATCCAGATGGGCAACATGAAATGAACGTAACCCCTCCAGTGCACCAAGTATTGAAGGGAACGACGTAGAAAATGAGAATCAACAATCTTAGCTATTTGAAACTCTAAATTGCGATCAACCATGATTGGGGCCGGCGGGAAGGAAGACAACTCCAAGGGTACTACATACATCTTGAATAGAGACCTGTGGAACACATTGTAGATTCTAAGAGCCTGAGATAACTACAGATTAAATGCAACTGGATTAATAACAGTGATTACCTTATAGGGACCAATAAGTCTAGGTCCCAGCTTCCAGGAAAGAACCTTCAACTTGATATTCCTGGTAGATAACCACATATAGTCATTCACATTTAGGTCCAGACCTGGCAAGAGTTTTTTGCTAGTTCTATATTTGTATCTGTCTCCCATCAGCTTAAAGTTACTCTGAACCCCTTGCCATACAGAGGAGAGTGATGAGGCAAAATGTTCCTCCTCAGGAACTCCCGAAGCCCCTCTGCCACTAAAGGTACTAATTTGCAGATGAAAACCTTATGCACCAAAGAAAGGTGACTTGCCAGTAGACTCCTGATGATGATGGTTTATAGCAAATTCGGACAACAGATCTCGGAGACAAAGCACCTAAAGGTAAGTTTCCAAATTTTAATTTGTGCCCTTGGTTTGACCATTTGACTAAGGCGGGCTTTGCACACTACGACATCGCAGGTGCAATGTCGGTGGGGTCAAATTGAAAATGACATACTTCCGGCATCGCATGCGACATCGTAGTGTGTAAAGGGTCGATGATACGATTAACGAGCGCAAAAGCATCGTAATTAGTGATGAGCGAGTATGCTTGTCACTACTCGGTACTCGCACGAGTATCACTGTACTCGGGCTACTCGGCGGGTACCGAGTAATTTCGCGATACTCGTGCTGTACTCGTGGTCTTCATCCCTGCATGTTGGCGCTCTTTTGAGAGCCAGCCCTCATGCAGGGATTGGCTGGCAGACCACTGCAATGCCAGAGCCCTGTTAGTTGTGGAATTGCAGTGATTGGCAGGCCCGCACAGTGTGACCGAGCCTTTATACCGGCGGGCTGTGCTCTGCACACAGCCATCACGTATTCCCTGCTTTCCCCGCCCACAGGCGCCTATGACTGGTTGCAGTGAGACACGCCCCCACGCTGAGTGACATGTGTCTCACTGCACCCAATCACAGCAGCTGGTGGGCGTGTCTATACTGTGCAGTAAAATAAATAAATAAATAATTAAAAAAACCGGTGTGCGGTCCCCCCAATTTTAATACCAGCCAGATAAAGCCATACAGCTGAAGGCTGGTATTCTCAGGATGGGGAGCCCCACGTTATGGGGAGCCCCCCAGCCTAACAATATCAGTCAGCAGCCGCCCAGAATTGCCGCATACATTAGATGCGACAGTTCTGGAACTGTACCCGGCTCTTCCCGATTTACCCTAGTGCGTTGGCAAATCGGGGTAATAAGGAGTTAATGGCAGCCCATAGCTGCCACTAAATCCTAGATTAATCATGTCAGGCGTCTCCCCGAGATACCTTCCATGATTAATCTGTAAATTACAGTTAAAAAACACACACACACGAAAAATCCTTTATTAGAAATAAAAAACAATAACAAAGTCTCTCATCACCAATTTATTAACCCCGACAAAGCCCTCCATGTCCGTCGTAATCCACGGACCTCCAGCGTCGCGTCCAGCTCTGCTGCATGCAGGTGACAGGAGCTGCAGAATACACCGCCGCTCCTGTCAGCTTCACACAGCAACTGAGGTGAGTAGCGAGATCAGCTGCTGTCAGTCAGGTAACTCACGGCCACCGCTGGATCCAGCGGTGGCCGCGATTAACCTCAGTGACAGCTCAGCTGATCGCGATACTCACCTCAGTTGCTGCGTGAAGCTGACAGGAGCGGCGGTGAGTAGCGCGATCAGCTGAGCTGTCACTGAGGTTACCCGCGGCCACCGCTGCATCCACCGCTGGATCCAGGTAACCTCAGTGACAGCTCAGCTGATCGCGCGGCTGTCTTCAGTTGCTGTGTGAAGCTGACAGGAGCGGCTGTGTATTCTGCAGCTCCTGTCACCTTCATGCAGCACAGCTGGATGCAACGCTGGAGGACTGTGGATTACGCCGGACATGGAGGGTTTGTCGGGGTTAATAAATTGGTTATGAGGGACTTTGTTAGTGTTTTTTATTTCTAATAAAGGATTTTTCGGGTGTGTGTGTTTTTTAACTGTAATTTACAGGTTAATCATGGAAGGAATCTCGGTGAGATGCCTGACATGATTAATCTAGGATTTAGTGGCAGCTATGGGCTGCCATTAACTCCTTATTACCCCGATTTGCCAACGCACTAGGGTAAATCGGGAAGAGCCGGGTACAGTCCCAGAACTGTCACATATAATGTATGCGGCAATTCTGGGCGGCTGCTGACTGATATTGTTAGGCTGGGGGGCTCCCCATAACGTGGAGCTCCCCATCCTGAGAATACCAGCCTTCAGCCGTATGGCTTTATCTGGCTGGTATTAAAATTGGGGGGACCGCACGCCGTTTTTTTAAATTATTTAATTATTTATTTCACTGCACAGTATAGACACGCCCACCGGCTGCTGTGTTTGGGTACAGTGAGACACCTGTCACTCAGCGTGGGGGCGTGTCTCACTGCAACCAATCATAGGCGCCGAAGAGTAGGAAAGCAGGGAATACGAGATTGATTAATGAGCGGCCGGCTTTTTCAAAAGAGGAAAATCCGCCGGAGTTTAGTGAACAGCTGTGCAGCGCCGCGGCAGTGATCGGGGAACGGTAAGTATGAGAGAGGGGGGAGACTGACCGACAGATTGTGAGAGGGCGACAGACAAGACAGAGAGAGACAGACAGAGCGAGACCGACCGACGGGAGATAGAATGAAAAAAAAAATGACCGACATCGCTAGTAAAAAGCACAAAACGTGCGTTTTGGACATCGGAGTGCCACACAATGTTTTTACGTAAAATCTTTCATGTAATAATCTCAAAAAATAACATACACCAGCTCTATCTCACTATTGGGTATGTGCACTTAACATTTCCGCCATGAAAATTCATTTTGGTGTCATTTTGGAAGGTTTTCTGGTGAGTCCGTAAAAATGGCGTAAAACTTGGACAAAATTGTTCACAGCTGTGACTTTTGAGTGATAAATGCTTCAAGGGGTCTTCCCCATGCTGTTGCCATGTCATTTGAGCACTCTTCTGAGACTTTTGTGACATTTTTAGGGTTTCTACATGCTGCCGGGGGTCATTTCAGAAAAATACTCGGGTCTCCCATAGGATAACATTGGGCTCGGTGCTCGGGCCGAGTACACGAGTATCTTGGGATGTTCGGCCCGAGCCTCGAGCACCTGAGCTTTTTGGTACTTGCTCATCACTAGTCGTAATCGTATCATCGGTGCAGCGTCGGCGTAATCCATAATTCCGCTGACGCGACGGTCCGATGTTGTTCCTCGTTCCTGCGGCAGCACACATCGCTGTGTGTGAAGTCGCAGGAGCGAGGAACATCTCCTACCGGCGTCACCACTGCTTCCGTAGGATATGCGGAAGGAAGGAGGTGGGCGGGATGTTTACATCCCGCTCATCGCCGCCCCTCCGCTACTATTGGCCGTCTGCCGTGTGATGTTGCAGTGACGCCATACAACCCGCCCCCTTAATAAGGAGGCGGGTCGCCGGCCAGAGCGACGTCCCAGGACAGGTGAGTCCATGTGAAGCTGACGTAGCGATAATGTTCGCTACGGCAGCTATCACAAGGATATCGCAGCTGCGAAGGGGGCGGGGACTATCGCGTTCGGCATCGCAGCATCGGCTTGCAATGTCGCAGCGTGCAAAGTACCCCTTAGGGTGGAAGGCATTAGACAACTGTACCCCAGTCAAGCACAAAATGCTTTCCAAAACTTAGAAATAAACTGGGTTTCTCGATCTAAGACCACATCAGAAGGAACCCCGTTAAGCTTCACAATCTCATTGATGAACACTTGAGCAAGAGTCTTGGCATTCAGAAGTGCCAGTAACGCAGTGAAATGTGCCATGGTACTGAACCCATCCACAACCACTGAGACCAGAGTTGTACATGCAGACAAAGGTAGGTCAGTAATGAAATCCATGGATAAATGCGTCCATGGTCTACTAGAGATAGCCAATGGCAGGAGAGATCCAGATGGCCAAGTATGCGTTACCTTGGAACGTGTGCAAATACTGCAAGCAAACACATAGTCAACCACATCCTGATGCAACACCAGCCACCAAAAGCGTTGAGAAAGGAGGTACAAGGTTGCATTACTACCCATATAACCCACAAGTACAGTATTGTGATGTTCTCCAATTATCTTATTGCAGAAATTAGTTGTCACAAAAAACCTCCCTGGAAGGCAAAAGACCGAGGTGTCCCCCTGATCCTCTAACACTTCCCCGTCTAGGTCTGGGCACAAGGCCGAGACGACCACCCCATTCCTGTTCTGATATCAAGTATAGCAAGAGCGCTCTCATGATACTTGACGTGAGAACAGTGTCGGACATTGAACTGACTTGAACTCACAAGCTCACTATCCATTGTTGTGAGTTCTTGTGATACTTAGTGTGAGAGACCCACTGCAGTGACTTGGGGTGACCTCATAAGGTCATCTCAGTTCACTACAGTAATTCTGACACAGCAATGTATGCGCCTGCAGTAACTGCTCTACCTGCCAATGAAGAATGATCTGTTCTTCATTGGCTGGGACAGTAAGTCTTGGAACATCATGAAACCCCCTTTTGGATTACGTTGGATCAGGAATTAGGGTTTTTGCAAAGAAATAAATTGGTGAATGAGGGTGTGTATTGTCTTTATTTCTTTAATCATTTTCTCTTTTTATGTCTATCAGGTTTGCTTTTGGGGAACGTTGTGGCACATTGCTTTAGATTATGGTGCACTTTTTTTTAAAATATATTTTCAATAAATTAGTAAACGAGGGCTGTAGTCGGGGGGTATTTTTTCAAATAAAATATTTTTTTCATATTTCTACTGGATTTATAATGGGATTGTAATACAGCTTTATGCCAGCTGGCAATTCATAGCTGGCATCAACCTCATATATTACCCCGTTTCCATCGCACCAGGGAAACAGGACGAGCAAAGTATAGCACCAGATTTGGTGCATCTAATAGATGCCCCACCTCTGAGGTGACTTCGGACTGCTATTTTTAGGCTGGGAAGGGCCAAAGAAACATGGCCATTTCCATCCTAAAAATGTTAGCCCCCAGTTGTCAGCTGTACCTTGGCTGGTTTTGAAAAATAGGGGGGACCCTACACCATTTTTTCAAATTATTTGTTCAAATAATTAAAAAAAAATAGTGTGGGATCCCCTCTATTTTTCAAAACCAGTCAAAATTAGAGGGAACCCCACATTTTCTTTCCCCATAAATTATTTATTAACTCTGCTAAATAGCTGTACAAGCTATCTAGCTATCTCTCTGTATATCTCTCTCTATCTACTGTATCTATTATCTACATATCTATCATCTATCTCTCTACTGTATCTATCATCTATCTATTATCTATCTATCCATCTATCAATCTAACATTAATCTTTCATTTTTATGGCTTTTCACATCTTTTACACATTAAAATACATTCATTTCAGTATCATGCATTGTTTAAACAGTACTGGTCACATAACTTTCACATGGATGTCACAACGGACGTGTCGCATGACCGTACGGATGTCACACGGATGTCCCACGGTTGACACACACAGACACATGGATGCTCATACAGATGTTCAAAGCGGCCCATGTAAAATGTGCTTTTTTACATGGCCCCAGTAAGTCTATGCCCCAGCCCCTCCTGTGATGTATATACTGTAGACCGAACCCCCTACTGTGATGTATATAATGTAGTCCCAATCCCCTCCTGTGATGTATATGCTGCAGCCCCCCAGCCCCTCCGTGATTTATATACTGTAGCCCCCAGCTCCGCCTGTGATGTTTATACAGCAGTTTCAGTATGCACTGTGAATGGCCATGTCTATTATTGACGGTGACGGCCATCACGCAGTGCGGTTTGCACAGCCACATGCCCAGGAGAAGCTGGACGGAGACAAGGTGAGTGAGGCTCCTGCTGCCTTCCCCATTTTAAAAATATCTGTAATGTGTCTGTTTGTGTGTGCATGTATGATGTATATCTATGTATGTCAGTGTATATGACTTTGTATATACTGTATTTATGTCTGTTTATATGTATTTTTGTAAATTTGTCTTCAAATATGTAAATATGTATATGTACGTGTCACGCTCCCCGGGTCCCGTCGCTGCCTGTCACTCACCGCTCCGGTCTTTGGTTCTCCTGCCCGCGGCGGTCCCTCTCACTCCCCCTCCTGTACGTCCTCTGTGCCCTCCGTCAGCCGGTCCCGGCGTTCCTCTGCGACCCCGGACACTCCCTCTGGCTCCTCTGATTCTCCTTCACCTTCCCCACCACTTCCTGCTCTGGTCTCCAGCACTCGGGCCTCGCGCATGCGCATTAGGGCGCGCACTCACTCACCTCTTCTTAAAGGGCCAGCGTCCCGGGAACAGGATATGGCTAATTACAGGTACTGAGTATATAAGACTTCCTTTTCCCTGTGGGCAGTGCCTGTTCAATGTGTTCCCATAGCTAGGTGTTCAGGTCCCTCTGTGTCTTCTACCCAGATTAACCCTTTCTCTTCCGCAGAGCCCGTCTGCCGTCCTGACCTGGTCCTAGAGTGCCGATTACCCAGGAGGTGTCCCGGTGACTGTTTGCTGAGGATCCTGCCATCTCCTGTCAGCCTGAACCCGTCACCTGGACTTTACCTGGAAGCTCCAGCCTGCACCTCCCGCTGGATCCGGACCCCGTCGGCTGTAACTACTCTTCACCTGTACCCGATTCCCGTCATCTGTCCTGTCTCCGGTTCCCGTTGGACTATTAGTCATCTCCCGTGCCGATCTCTGAAGAACCCATACCCCGTACTCCCTGTGTTCTGGCTGCCGTGCATTTAGGCCCTCTGGTGGGGTGACCAGACAGTCCCTGTATAGGGGTTAGCTCTTGGTTGCCTCTCTGGGGGAGTCCGGTGCACGGTCCCGTGAATCCACCTCCAGGACGTTACAGTATGTACTGTATGCCTGTATGTGTACATATCTGTGTAGGTGTGTGTCTGTGTGTGCATGGGGCCCATTAAGACTCTTTCGCCCAGGGCCCACGGAAACCTGGAGCCGGCCCTGGCCTCAATTTTTCCAAAATTATTTGAATATTTTTCCTCATCTATTTATTCTTTTCACTGAAGCAACTATATCTCGGATTGGTTAATATAACACATTCAGGCAGACAATATGTATAATTAGAAGCATAAAACAGATCAACAATTATAGTTTCTGAAGGCAACAATTTTATTTTAGATTTTCCCTTTCACACTCCAGATAGTAAAGCTTCGTGTCTGCATGCAAATATACTTACCATATCATTATTATCTAGGAATAAGTGATGCTAACAACATAGATAAAAAGTTGAAGTTAAACTATGATTCATCCCTTCCTGACATATGATGTACTGGTTCTTCAAGTGTTGGGTCCCCGTGTATGAAGCGGTTTTAGGAACTGAGAATATGATAGAAGAAAAAGAGTCTTGCTCATACGAATAGGCTCTTTTTTATTGAATGCATGTCATGTACAGAGTATTATTTAGTGCCAAGAGCGCAATATTTGCACATGCATCATAATTAAAAGTGTGGATATACTCGAAACGCGTAGATGTGTGCACAAATATTACGCTCTTTGTAATAATTAATGCCGTGTACATGACAAGCATTCAATAAAGAAGAACCTGTTCGTATGAGCAGGACCCCTTTTCTTCTACCATATTTTTAATCTAGGCAATGGAAGAGCTAACACCCTAGCTCTGGACAGGGGTGTTTTCGATGGTGAGCTGGACTTCTTACTATTACTTAGCCCTCCTCATACTCAGCAGGAGCCATCTGTGATATATAGCCAACATTTTCCAGTAACAAAACCGGCCAATGCATGCTCCAATTGCTGCAGTTTAACCATTTAAAGTCTGCTGTCAATCACTGACAAGTCATTTCAACAATGTGATTGCGGGGCACCCAAGCACTAGCTTCTATTCGCCGCCTGTAACAGTGTATGTCAGACCAAATGAGAATCATTAGGTTAAAGGAACTGCCCAAGGAGCTCAGAGACAGAATTGTGCAAAGGCTCAGATCTGGTCAAGGTTACAAAAGAATTTCTGTAGTATTCTAGGTTGCTAAGAGCACAGTGGCCTCCATGATCCTTAAATGGAAGAGGTTTGGGTCCACCAGAACTCTTCCTAGACCTTGCCGTCCAGCCAAACTGAGCAATCGTGGAAGAAAAGCCTTGGTGAGAGAGGTAAAGAAGAACCCCAAGATCACTGTGGCTGAGCTCCCAAGATTCAGTAGTGAGATGGGAGAAAGTTCCACAAAGTCAACTATCACTGCAGCCCTCCACCAGTTGGGCCTTTAAGGGAGAATGACCTGATGGAAGCCTCAGCTCAGTGCAAGACAAATGAATGCCCGCATACAATTTGCAAAAAAAACACATGAAGGACTCCCAGACTATGAGAAATAAGATTCTCGTGTCTGATTAGACAAAGATAGAATTTTTTGGTGATAATTCTAAGAGGTATGTGTGGAGAAAACCAGGCACTGCTCATCACCTGTCCAATATAATCCCATGGTGGTGGCAGCATCATGCTATGGGGGTGTTTGTTAGCTGCAGAGACAGGACGACTGGTTGCAATTGAAGGAAAGATGAATGTGGCCAAGTACAGAAATATTCTGGAAGAAAACTTTTTCCAGAGTGATCTGGACCTCAGACTTGGCCGAAGGTTCACCTTCCAATAAGACAGTGACCCTAAGCACACAGCTAAAATAACAAAGGAGTGGCTTCACAACAACTCTGTGACCATTTTTGACTGGCCCAGCCAGAGCCCTGACTTAAACCCAACTGAGCATCTTTGGAGAGACCTGAAAATGGCTGTCCACCAACGTTCACCATCCAACCTGACGGAACTGGAGAGCATCTGCAAGGAAGAATGGCAGAGGATCCCCAAATCCAGGTGTGAAAAACTTGTTGCATCATTCACAAGAAGACATATGGCTGTGCTAGTTCAAAAGGGTGCTTCTACTCAATACTGAGCAAAGCGTCTGAATACTTATGACCTTGTGACATTTCAGTTTTTCTTGTTTAATGAATTTGCAAAAATTTCTACATTTTTGTTTTTTTTCTGTCAAGATGGGGTGCAGAGTGTACATTAATGAGAAAAAAATGAACTTTTTTGAATTTACCAAATGTCTGCAATGAAACAAAAAGTGAAAAATTTAAAAGGGTCTGAATACTTTCTGTACCCACTGTATATACATAGTAATGTATAATGTTTGGTAAGTATTATTAGTTAATTTTTGGGACTAGCCCACATTGGAAGAGTTTAGTTGATAGGGAAAGTGACGGTTTCTTGTTAGTGAGGTAGTGAAGATCTTGTGTGCAATAGATATGGATGGATAGTCTGTAGGATGTAAAACTCGCATACCATGAATAACTTGTTGCGGAAAGAGAAGAAAGGAGACTAGAGTCGAGATAGCATGATCCTTGAGTACTGACTGAAGACACAGAATGCTAGAGAATGCTGAGGCTAGAGACTGGACTCCACATGGAGTGACACCCAGATAGGAGAGTCCAGAGAACGAGACTTTAGTAGGTAGTAGGGCCAAGACTAAGGGGTACTTTGTATGTTGCGACATCGCTAGCATCGGCTAGCGATGCCGAGCACGATAGTACCCGCCCCCGTGCACATGCGATATCTTGTGATAGCTGCCGTAGCGAACATTATCGCTACGGCAGCCTCACACGCACTTAACTGCCCTGCAACGTCGCTCTGGCCGGTGACCCGCCTCCTTCCTAAGGGGGTGGGTCGTGCGGCGTCACAGCGACATCACACGGCAGGCGGCCAATAGAAGCGGAGGGGCGGAGATGAGCGGGATGTAAACATCCCGCCCACCTCCTTCCTTCCGCATAGTCGGTGGAGACAGGTAAGGAGATGTTCCTCGTTCCTGTGGCTTCACACACAGCGATGTGTGATGCCGCAGGAACAAGGAACAACATAGTATCTCCTATTGGTGCAACATTATGAAAATGACCGACGCTTCACAGATCACCGATATTCGACGCTTTTGCGATCTTTTATCGGTGCATCTAGGCTTTACATGTTGCGACGTCGTTACTGGCGCCGGATGTGCGTCACTTTCGATTTGACCCCGACGATATCGCAGTAGCGATGTCGCAACATGCAAAGTACGCCTAAAAGGTAACTTGTCTGCAGCGTCTCTGAACTTGTCTCCCATCAAGCCCATCAGAAACATCATTGGTCAAAAGTGGCTGCTAGCAGCGAATCTCTATGATTTGTGTGACCAAATGCATTCAGTATGGCAGAACTGTATGTATTTCTCAGTGTTCTCTTATACTTGATAATGAATAAATCAAGATATTTTGAAAATTTTGTTTCCATTATCTCATCATATTCATATCATTAACATGTCTAACAATCCTGTGATCTTCATAATATCATAACTTTTACTTTATGATATTGCAATTTCAATAGTGAGCAATTATTATACAGTGCTTTGAAAAAGGTATTCATACCCCGTGATCTTTTCCACATTTTATCATGTTGCAGCAACATACTTAAATGTACTTTATTAGGATTTTATACATCAACACAAAATGGCAAGTATTTTTGAAGTGTAAAGGATATTATCATGGTTTTCTAAATATTTAAAAAAATATATAAATCTGAAAAGTGTTAAGTGCATTTGTATTCAATCCTAATTAGTCAATACTTTATAGGACAACTTTGTCTGCAATTATCGCTTCAGTTCTTGTGGGGTATGTCTCAGTTTTGCAAATCTAGCAGCTGAAATGTTTAGCAATTCATCTTTACAAAATAGCTGTAGCTCAGTGAGTGTGGCTGGTGGGGGTCTGGGAAAAGCAATTTTCAATAATTGCCACAGATTCTCAATGGCATTTAGGTCTGGACTGTTACTGGGTCATTCAAACACATGAATATGCTTTGATCTGAACCATTCCATTGTAGCTCTGGTAGTATGTTTAGAGTCGCTGTTCTGCTGGAAGATAAACCTTTGCTCCAGTCTCAAGTCTTTTGCAGCCTCTAACAGATTTTCCTCCAGGATTGGCCTTTATTTAGCTCCTCTCATCTTCCCAACAACTGTGACCAGCTTCCCTGTCTCTGCTGAAGAAAAGTATCCCCACAGCATGATACTGCCACCACACATGTTTGAAGATGGGGCTGATGTTTTCAGGGTGATGTGCAGTCTTGGTTTTCTGCCAAACATAGTATTTTGCATTGAGCACAGAAAGTTCTACTTTGGTCTCATATGACCCAGAGCATGATCTTCTACATACAAGCTGTGTCCCTTAAATGGCTTTTTGTGAACTACAAACATGACTTATAGCTTGCTTTCAAAAAAATGCTTTCTTTTTGACCTTCTTCCACAAAGGCCAGATTGGTGCAGTATTCGTCTAAAGGGCCATTTAGACGCTGCGACATCACTAACGATATATCGTTGGGGTCACGGTGTTTGAGACACACATCTGGCGTCGTTAGTGACGTTGCAGCGTGTAAAACCTATGAGCGACCTTAAAGGGAACCTGTCATCAGGAATTTGGCTTTCAACCTAAACGTTTCCCCCTCTGCAGCTCGTGGGCTGCATTCTAGGAAGGTTTTTGTACTTTTTGTGCCCCTTTTTAAACCAAAATAAACACTTTATAAACTTGTACCTTTCTGTTTGAAAATCTTGTTAATTTTCCATGGGGGCGGGCCGTGTGGCGTCCGTTGCTGTAGCTTACGCCGTCCCCCATGCTCCAAATCATGCCTCATAACGCCGCCCACTGCGCCGAGGTCCCGTGCACGCCGGGACACCTAGTGACGTGGTCGCAGGCACGAGAGTATGGGCGGCGCTGTGAATGCATCGCAAGTGCGCGCCCATACTCTCGTGTGCGCGCTCTCCCCCACTGCCTCCAGCGTTCTGCGCCGGCCCGACGTCACCTCCTTCCCATCGTACCCTGCAGCAGGAAATAGATGGGAGGAGCGGAGCACAGGAGAAGCAGAGGATCTGAGCGACGTACAGAGGGGAGAGCGCGCACACGAGAGTATGGGCGCGCACTTGCGATGCATTCACAGCGCCGCCTATACTCTCGTGCCTGCGACCACGTCACTAGGTGTCCCGGCGTGCACGGGACCTCGGCGCAGTGGGCGGTGTTATGAGGCATGATTTGGAGCATGGGGGACGGCGTAAGCTACAGCAACGGACGCCACACGGCCCGCCCCCATGGAAAATTAACAAGATTTTCAAACAGAAAGGTACAAGTTTATAAAGTGTTTATTTTGGTTTAAAAAGGGGCACAAAAAGTACAAAAACCTTCCTAGAATGGAGCCCACGAGCTGCAGAGGGGGAAACGTTTAGGTTGAAAGCCAAATTCCTGATGACAGGTTCCCTTTAAACGATCGCAAAAGAGGCAAAAATCGTTGGTCTGTGTTACGTCGTTCATTTACCAAAAATCGTTGTCTGATCAGTAGCGAGATTGTTTGTTGCTCCTGCGGCAGCACAAATTGCTATGTGTGACACCGCAGGAACGAAGAACAACCTCGTATCTGTGGCCGCCCGCAATGAGGAAGGAAGGAGGTGGGCGGGATGTTCGTACCGCTCATCTCCGCCCCTCCGCTTCTATTGGACGGCTGCCGTGTGACGTCGCTGTGACACCGCACGAACCGCCCCCTTAGAAAGGAGGCGGTGTGCCGGCCACAGCGACGTCGTAGGGAAGGTAAATCCATGTGACGGGTGTAAGCAATGTTGTGCACCACGGGCAGCAATATGCCCATGACGCACAACAGGTGGGGGCGGGTACGCTCGCTAGTGATCTCACTAGCGATATCGCAGCATGTAAAGCACCCTTAAGAGTTCTCTCACACTGGCATATAAAACAGACACGTGCAATGTAAGAAAAAATCGCAATGCACTCGGACCAATGTTAGTCAATGAGGCAAAGCAGCTCAAATCGGCCTGAGGAAACAATTGCAGCATACTGAGATTGCACCTTTCTATCGGACACGATATGACATGACACAAGATAATCGAATGCCGCATGCATATCCGTGTGATGTCCATTTTTACAGATACATTACCATTCTGTAGCATAGAATGCTGTAAATGGTCCAGTAAATGACTGTAGAATAATAGTTGCTGAGAAAAAAAACATGCCATATGTATGGCATATGGATGGCATACGGATGGTAGGCAAGAAAAAAAAAATTGGATTTCTTTTACGCCAGTGTGATAGAACCCCAATAGTTGTTCTGTGGACAGACTGTCCCAACTCAGCTCTATATCTCTGTAGCCCCTCCAGAGTGACCATGATCCTCTTGGCAGCATCTCTTTATTAGTGCTCTCCTTGCCTGGATGTCAGTTTAGGTGGTTAGCCATGTCTTGGTAGGTTTGCAGTTACACCATACTTTTTCCATTTTTGAATTATGGATTGGTCACTGCTCCATGCGGTCTTCAGAGCTTGGACTATATTTGTATAACTAGTGCTGAGCGAGCACTAAAGTGCTCGAGTGCTCATTATTTGAATTGAGTGAGTCTGACGACGTATAACGGGTACTGTGGGAGTCTATGGGGAATGCAAACATTTTTTTAGCAAACCCTGACAAAGGGCTGGGGAGGCTGGAAAAATGCATCGCAAAGACGCCAGGATGCATCTTTGACTCCCAGGTAACTGCTGGAAACTAAAAAAATAAATAATTTAAAAAAAAAAGCATGGGGTCCCACCAGTTTTTGATCATCAGCTAATATAAAACAGTAATGCTTTCTCAGTAATAGGAAAAAAACAAATATAACATTTTATTTTAACAACTCTCAAACATTTAAGCTACAGACTAAGCTGTTAAGACACAGACTCTGGTTATATCACAGGGAGAATTTTCTATACTTGAAGCTGCAATGCAATCTTAGACTCCACAGACAGATTATACTAGACACAGAGATCCATTGTGCAGAGCAGTGCATCTCTATGTCCTGTATTCTTGAGGGAAATTAAATTAAAAATAATTAAAAAAAATTAATAATGGAATTTTTAATGCATTTTTTTTAAATAATAAACTTCACAAATCAGCAAATAACATTGACATATTACATGTTCCTATGATAGTAACGACCTGAACAACACAGAGATCAGATTATTTAAGGGGATCAGTAAATGGCGTAAAAATATGTCATTGCATAAATGCTGTGTTTTTTTCTTTGGGTGTCCACACCACAGAATGCAATAGCAACCTTGTCTGATTATTGCGTGTGTGTTGCGTTTTCTTATGTGACATTTTTTTACAGATGTGAATGCTGGTTTTTAATGCTTTTTAACTACTACAGAAAAGCTTTAGTTTTTTTTCAGGCCCCAAAAAAAATCCTATAGAGGAAAAAAAAAGCACCAAAAGCGCAGTGCTCAGCAGCATCGTTAGATGGTATAGTGGTTATAGGCATATAGGGATATAGTGAGCATTTTGAACTTACAGGTACTTCACATAATTTTATAACCTTAGGTCGTCATATTGAAAATTTTCATTTTTTTTTTCATAAAAATGTTGCTTTAGCACCAACTTTCTCACTTTTTCAAGATGCAACACCAAAAAATGGACACCACAGGTTGTTACCCACTTTCTTATGAGTAGTAGGAGGGGAGAAGCTCCGCGTCACTGATGAGTAGGTGCTCTAGGGTAAAAAATATACATATAGAGAAGAGAACCCCGGCACACTACAACTCCCTGAAAAAGGCAAGATGCAGTAATTCAGTTTGCAAATTTTCTTTATTTATACATCAGGTTCTTAAATGTTTTTCAGAGTAAATGAATTTGGTCCAAAAAAACCTGGACGTTTCGGCCTCAGGCCTTCGTCACAATGGACTATTATCATGTAATATCAAATGCACGTAGACACTCGGCAAAGAGGCTGATAATTATAAAAATGAATGGAGTCTCATAAGTACTTCACTGTGTTAGCTTGCATACCATAAGGTAATACGTTATAATGCGTCAGGGGCACTTAGTGCCAGCACAAGGGCTCTATGCTGGATATTATAATCAATGGTGCTATGGAATCAGACCTATGTGTATGGTGCCAGATAGGGCCAGCGTGCACTCTGTCACACAACATAAAGGGATAACCATAAGATGGCGCTTGTTATTGGGTCCTGCTGGAAGGCGGTGGGATAAGTAAGCTGAAACAGCTGGTGAGCAAACCAGCATATTCTGAGGCAGTAAGGCTATTCTATGATGTCCGGCATAAAAGGAGGAATGAAGCCGGTGAGGAATGAACTCCCTCACTGTGCAGGAGTCTTTACACAGAACACACGTCCAGCGGCGGTTTGGTCCTGGCAGCTTTCCCCTCCGGTTCCACCGGCTTCATTCCTCCTTTTATGCCGGACATCATAGAATAGCCTTACTGCCTCAGCATATGCTGGTCTGCTCACCAGCTGTTTCAGCTTACTTATCCCACCGCCTTCCAGCAGGACCCATTGACAAGCGCCATCTTATGGTTATCCCTTTATGTTGTGTGACCGAGTGCACGCTGGCCCTATCTGGCACCATACATATAGGTCTGATTCCATAGCACCATTGATTATAATATCCAGCATAGAGCCCTTGTGCTGGCACTAAGTGCCCCTGACGCATTATAACGTATTACCTTATGGTATGCAAGCTAACACAGTGAAGTACTTATGAGACTCCATTCATTTTTATAATTATCAGCCTCTTTGCCGAGTGTCTACGTGCATTTGATATTACATGATAATAGTCCATTGTGACGAAGGCCTGAGGCCGAAACGTCCAGTTTTTTTTGGACCAAATTCATTTACTCTGAAAAACATTTAAGAACCTGATATATAAATAAAGAAAATTTGCAAACTTAATTACCTGCATCTTGCCTTTTTCTGGGAGTTGTAGTGTGCCGGGGTTATCTTCTCTACACTTTCTTATGAGCACTGGGATACCCCACATGTGGTCAAAAACCTTTGTTTGGACATGGACAAACAGAAGGGCTCACAACGGAAGGAGTAACATTTGAATTTTGGAAAAGCGGAATTAGATTGCGGACACCATGTCACATTTGCAGGGCCCCTAAAGGTACCTATACAGCAGACACCCCCCACAAGTGACCCCAATTTGGAAACTAGATGCCTCAAGGATTTTATTCAGGGGTATAGTGAGCATTTTGAACCCCCAGGGGCATCACAAACATGTTGTTGTAGCAGCAAATGTCTCAATTGTAGGCTATGTGCCAATGATCCGGCGACACAGTCTGTGGAGATGTTAGTGTTCTTCACGCATGGAATAACGCAGTTGCCCATGACCACGATCCAGGTTCGGGCCACCACTGACTTTAGCTCTATTGTATTCTCCTCGCGGAGAACTCTTGTCTCCACAGCATTAGTGATGAGCGAGCATGCTTGTAACTACTCGGTACTCGCACGAGTATCGCTGTACTCGGGCTGCTCGGCGGGGACCGAGTAATCTCGCGATACTCGTGCTGTACTCGTGGTCTTCATTTCTGCATGTTGGCGCTCTTTTGAGAGCCAGCCCTCATGCAGGGATTGGCTGGCAGACCACTGTATTGCCACAGCCCTGTTAGTTGTGGAATTGCAGTGATTGGCCGGCCTGCACAGCGTGACCGAGCCTTTATACCGGCCGGCGCGCTGTGCTCTGCTCACAGCTATCCAGACAGTCAGTGCAGGGAGAGTGTCGCTGATTCAGGGAAAGCTTTGCGGCCCTTTATAGCTTTTTCAGTTGCAGGGCTGCAAACAGTGTGACCAAAAGTCCTTCTCAGGACTATTCTAGTTGTATACAGGCAGGCAGGGTATAGCCAGGTCGGAGTACAGTAGCAGAGTCCTTCTCAGGACTATTGTTGCTATATACAGGCAGGGTATAGCCAGGTCTGAATACAGGCTAGTGACCAGAAGAGTCCTTGTCAGGACTATTGTACCAGTATACAGGCAGGCAGGCAGGCAGGGTAGTGGTGACCGTATACCAGCCTTCATCATATCTGGGGCTGGTGTACACAGTGTAAAACAGTCCAGATAGTGTCTGACTTGTCTGTAATTGTCGCTCCCCAAAAAAACCTGTTAGGTTCTTATTGTGTCCGTGCTTGGTTTTTAAAACCGCACGTGTGTGCCTGTAGGTGGCACCGTACAGGTGCACTTGTGTGCAATTTCCACAAACTTTGATATAACGCACAAGTAGTGAATATACACGTCAGCAGTGCACAGCATTGCAAAATGCGCAAGGGCATTGGCAAGGAACAAGGAAGTGGACGTGATGGTGGTGCAGGCAGAGGCCGAGGTCGTGGGCAAGCTCTAATTTCGCCACAACAAAGGGCCACATCTAGTCGCTCGCACGTCCTGTCCCAAATTCTTGGGGACCGCAGCAGTACACCGCTCTTGAACCAAGACCAGTGTCAACAGGTTGTTAGTTGGATAGCAGATAATGCTTCCAGTCAGATTGGCACCACCACAAACACTCTGTCTTCCACACGGTCAAGTGTCAGTAGCCGTGATACTGCACCGCACATTTCTGAACCTGATCCTCCTTCCTACCACCAGGCTGAGTACACGTCCTCCTCGGACATTAATGATCCCACACTTGGACACTCGGAAGAGCTGTTCACGTTTCCATTCACACATTCTGGCCTCTTGCCAGCTCATATTGAAGTGGGTCATGAGGAGATCGTCTGTACAGATGGCCAAATATTTGAGCAGCCACGTTCTCACGAAGTTGGCAACGTGTCTCAACAAGTGGTGGACGATGATGAGACACAATTGTCAGGAAGTCAGGAGGAGGAGCAGGGTGCGGAAGAGGAAGACGACGTGGTGGATGATCCAGTAACTGACCCAACCTGGCAGGAGGATATGCAGAGCGAGGACAGCAGTGCACAGGGGGAGGGAGGCGTAGCATCACAACAGGCAGTAAGAAGCAGGGTGGTGGCCCCAGGCAGAAGTCAGGCAACCGTTCCCCGGAACAACACGACGACACAAGGTGCCTGTACAAATGTTAGGTCTTCCCGAGTCTGGCAGTTTTTTAAGTTGGATCCAGATGATTCAAAAAAGGCCATTTGCAACACCTGCCGTGCCAGCATCAGCAGGGGTACCAAAACTAGCAGCCTGACCACCACCAGCATGATCAGGCACATGTCAGCCAAGCACCCGACTTTGTGGGAAGTACAACAGAGTCGAGGAGCAGTGCTTGCTGATGTCACTGCTACGTCTTCGCTGGTTGTGCATGCGAGCCAATCCCCTGTCCATGCTGCCTGCGAACAAGCCTCCTCCACTCCTGCACCTGCAGTTGCCTACGCAGAAAGAACACCATCATCAAGCACGTCCTTGTCCCAGCGCAGCGTTCAGTTATCCATTCAGCAAACCTTTGAACGCAGGCGCAAATACACTGCCAACACCCCACATGCCACAGTTCTAAATGCTAACATTTCGCGACTGCTTGCGCTGGAAATGTTGCCTTTTAGGCTGGTGGAGACAGAAGCATTCCGCGACCTGATGGCGGCAGCTGTCCCACGTTACTCGGTCCCCAGCCGCCACTATTTCTCCCAGTGTGCCGTCCCCGCGTTGCATAACCACGTGTCACAAAACATCACACGTGCCCTGAACAACGCTGTTTCACCCAAGGTCCACCTAACCACAGACACGTGGACAAGTGCTTGTGGGCAAGGCCGTTACATCTCGTTGACGGCACACTGGGTTAATATTGTGGAAGCTGGGACCCAGTCTGAGCGAGGGACGGAACACGTCCTTCCCACACCAAGGTTTGCAGGCCCTACCTCAGTCAGTGTTTCACCCACACTCTACAGCTCCGGAATGTCATGCTCTTCAGCCTCCTCCTCCTGCGCATCCTCATCCACTGTACCCTCCACACCAGTCACAAGCTGGAAGCACTGCAGCACTGCCTCGGCGAAGCGGCAACAGGCTGTGCTGAAGCTAATCTGCATAGGTGACAAACCCCACAATGCAGAAGAGCTGTGGACAGCTCTGAAACAGCAGGCAGATCACTGGCTCACACCTCTGAACCTAAAGCCAGGAAAGGTCGTGTGTGACAATGGCCGGAACCTGGTGGCGGCTTTGAGGCGAGGCCAGCTGACACATGTTCCATGCGTGGCCCATGTGCTCAACCTCGTGGTTCAGCGGTTTCTAAAGTCATACCCAGAGCTGTCTGATCTGCTGGTAAAAGTTCGCCGCCTGTCTGCACATTTTCGAAAGTCACCTACTGCTTCAGCCGGCCTTGCCGGCTTTCAGCGCAGTTTGCATCTTCCGGCTCACAGACTGGTGTGTGATGTCCCCACGCGTTGGAATTCAACTCTGCACATGTTGGTCAGGATATGTGAGCAGAAGAGGGCAGTTGTTGAGTACCTGCATCACCTAAGCCGTCGGGAAATGGGTCAAACTCCACACATAACACCTGAGGAGTGGAGATGGATGTCAGACCTATGTACCATCCTCCAAAACTTTGAGGACTCCACCAAGATGGTGAGTGGTGATGACGCCATTATTAGCGTCACCATACCGCTACTCTGCCTTCTAAAACGGTCTCTGCTGAAAAACAAACATGATGCATTGCAGGCGGAGCGCGATCAGTTGCAGCAAGAAACAGTAGTGGGTGTGGGTGATGATAACACACAGCCCAGCCTCGTCTCATCACAACGTGCAGTGGAGGACTATGACGAGGAGGAGGATGAAGACATGGAGCAACTCTCCGGCCAAATTGAGGATATGACATGCACACCAGTCATATCCTCGGTTCAGCGTGGCTGGCCAGAGGACAGGGTAGATGAGGAGGAGGAGGAGGAGGAGGAGGAGGACAGCATGTTCAGTCATCTTGTTGGTCAGGCTACTGAAGTCCTGGCTGTTAAGAGTCTGGCGCACATGGCTGACTTTATGGTAAGCTGCCTGTCTCGTGACCCTCGCGTTAAGAACATCTTGGCCGACAATCATTACTGGTTGATAACACTGTTAGACCCACGCTACAAGGAGAACTTTTTGTCTCTTATTCCCGTGGAGGAGAGGTCAACCAAAATGCAGCAGTTCCGGAAGGCCATAGTCACGGAAGTAGGCAAAGCATTCCCCTCACAAAACGCTAGCGGCATAGGTCAGGAATCAGTGGACAACCGAGGCGTACAGCCGAGAGAGGCACAAGTCCAATCCGCCAGAGGTAGGGGAACAGTCTTTAAGATGTGGGACAGTTTTCTCAGCCCCTCACGTACCACAGCCCCTGAGGTGCGGGCGGGGTAGTGCCACAAGAAATCCTAAGTTTGCCCAGATGCTGAAGGAGTACCTTGCAGATCGAACAACTGTACTCCGACATTCCTCTGTGCCTTACAATTATTGGGTATCCAAGCTGGACACGTGGCATGAATTGGCTCTCTACGCCTTGGAAGTCCTGGCCTGCCCTGCTGCTAGCGTTTTGTCAGAGCGTGTTTTTAGTGCCGCAGGTGGAATCATTACAGATAAACGCACCCGCCTGTCAACTGAAAATGCTGACAGGCTGACTCTGATCAAGATGAACAAGGGTTGGATTGGGCCAGACTTCACCACACCACCAGCAAATGAGAGCGGAATTTAAAGTTTTCCATGTACCTCCACTCACCCATGGGTACACACTTCTGGACTTTGGATAATCGCTGGACTGCTCCTCCTTCTCCTCATGCGCCACCATGATGATGACCGTTACAAATTGCAATACTTAGGCCTTTGTTTCAGGTATACCCCCAGTGGTACATTTTTTCGCCCATTCTTTGCAGAATGGACATTACAACGACAGGAGACCCGCTCCTTTGCAATGGGAACAATGTTTTGAGGCCCTCATGCACGTCTCTACCCAGGGACAACGTGGAGCCTCCCAATTTTTGGCTGCCCTGCCTAAGGGCTATACTATAATACACCCACTTCCTTAAAATGGACACTTAATGTTTTGAGGCCCTCATGCACGTCTCTATCCAGGGACAATGTGGAGCCTCCCAATTTTTGGCTGCCCTGGCAAAGGGCTATACTGAAATAGACCCACTTCCTTACAATGGGCACTTCAGGTTTACAGGCCATCATGCACGTCTCTATCCAGGGACAATGTGGAGCCTCCCAATTTTTGGCTGCCCTGGCAAAGGGCTATACTGAAATAGACCCACTTCCTTACAATGGGCACTTCAGGTTTAAAGGCCATCATGCACGTCTCTATCCAGGGACAATGTGGAGCCTCCCAATTTTTGGCTGCCCTGGCAAAGGGCTATACTGAAATAGACCCACTTCCTTACAATGGGCACTTCAGTTTTACAGGCCATCATGCACGTCTCTATCCAGGGACAATGTGGAGCCTCCCAATTTTTGGCTGCCCTGGCAAAGGGCTATACTGAAATAGACCCACTTCCTTACAATGGGCACTTCAGGTTTACAGGCCATCATGCACGTCTCTATCCAGGGACAATGTGGAGCTTCCCAATTTTTGGCTGCCCTGGCAAAGGGCTATACTGAAATAGACCCACTTCCTTACAATGGGCACTTCAGGTTTACAGGCCATCATGCACGTCTCTATCCAGGGACAATGTGGAGCCTCCCAATTTTTGGCTGCCCTGGCAAAGGGCTATACTGAAATAGACCCACTTCCTTACAATGGGCACTTCAGGTTTAAAGGCCATCATGCACGTCTCTATCCAGGGACAATGTGGAGCCTCCCAATTTTTGGCTGCCCTGGCAAAGGGCTATACTGAAATAGACCCACTTCCTTACAATGGGCACTTCAGTTTTACAGGCCATCATGCACGTCTCTATCCAGGGACAATGTGGAGCCTCCCAATTTTTGGCTGCCCTGGCAAAGGGCTATACTGAAATAGACCCACTTCCTTACAATGGGCACTTCAGGTTTACAGGCCATCATGCACGTCTCTATCCAGGGACAATGTGGAGCTTCCCAATTTTTGGCTGCCCTGGCAAAGGGCTATACTGAAATAGACCCACTTCCTTACAATGGGCACTTCAGGTTTAAAGGCCATCATGCACGTCTCTATCCAGGGACAATGTGGAGCCTCCCAATTTTTGGCTGCCCTGGCAAAGGGCTATACTGAAATAGACCCACTTCCTTACAATGGGCACTTCAGGTTTACAGGCCATCATGCACGTCTCTATCCAGGGACAATGTGGAGCCTCCCAATTTTTGGCTGCCCTGGCAAAGGGCTATACTGAAATAGACCCACTTCCTTACAATGGGCACTTCAGGTTTAAAGGCCATCATGCACGTCTCTATCCAGGGACAATGTGGAGCCTCCCAATTTTTGGCTGCCCTGGCAAAGGGCTATACTGAAATAGACCCACTTCCTTACAATGGGCACTTCAGGTTTACAGGCCATCATGCACGTCTCTATCCAGGGACAATGTGGAGCCTCCCAATTTTTGGCTGCCCTGGCAAAGGGCTATACTGAAATAGACCCACTTCCTTACAATGGGCACTTCAGGTTTACAGGCCATCATGCACGTCTCTATCCAGGGACAATGTGGAGCCTCCCAATTTTTGGCTGCCCTGCCTAAGGGCTATACTATAATACACCCACTTCCTGACAATGGACACTTAATGTTTTGAGGCCCTCATGCACGTCTGTATGCAGGGGCATTGGTGAACCTCACAATTTTGGACTGCCCTGGCAAAGGAAAATACTACAAAGACTCACTTCCTCAAAATGGGCACATTAGACTCAAGAGGCCTTCATGTACGTCTCTTCTCAGGGACATCGGAGTGCCACACAATGTTTTCACGTAAAATCTTTCATGTATTAATCTCAAAAAGTAACATACACCAGCTCTATCTCACTATTGGGTATGTGCCCTTAACATTTCCGCCATGAAAAATCATTTTGGGGTCATTTTGGAAGGTTTTCTGGTGAGTCCGTAAAAATGGCGTAAAACGCGGACAAAATTGTTCACAGCTGTGACTTTTGAGTGATAAATGCTTCAAGGGGTCTTCCCCATGCTGTTGCCATGTCATTTGAGCACTCATCTGAGACTTTTGTGCCATTTTTAGGGTTTCTCCATGCTGCCGGGGGGTCATTTCACAAAAATACTCGGGTCTCCCATAGGATAACATTGGGCTCGTTGCTCGGCCCGAGTACACGAGTATCTTGGGAGGCTCGGCCCGAGCTTCGAGCACCCGAGCTTTTTAGTACTCGCTCATCACTAGTAGAGAAGTTCAGACAGTTTACCCTCTACACTTTTGAATAATAGATGAGTGAAAAAATGTTTGCCATATGAAAGAAAAACAGTCAATATTTTGTGATTATTTAGAAAAAAAAAAGAAAGTTGATGGACAAATGAGTCCTTAAATATACAGTATATACAAAATATAATTGTGTAAATTAAGAAGACCTTTTGCCAGCAAAGTGATGTTGATTGCCTAAAAGTGCATGCAGTTTGTATTTTTTAGTAGTCAAATAGAAAATATGAAGAACAGTAATACCAAGCAGGATCACAGTTGCCATGGATAATCCCTGAATTATACTGTAATAGAAGCAAATAGATTTTAAAATGTATCCATGGGAAGGCAATATCAGATACAAATAAGATAGCTCAGACACTAACTGATAAATGCCTACTGGATGCACTGGGATATTCTTTTGATTTTGCTAGTAAAATGGAAATGTTACGAAGTTTTGTTGTTTCCTAAAGGAATATTAACTTTAATACCAATCTCAAGAATGTAGAGGCAAGTTTAATCTCATCAGAACAATATATATATATATATATATATATATATATATATATATATATATATATATATATATAATTTCTATTTAGAGGCAGATTATAATATTTTAACTATTACTCACTCAAGAATATTTTAGTGAAATATAATTTCGGAGAGGGGTGGTTTTGATTAAAATAAAAAGATAGAGACGATCAGATAAAATGTCTCATTTTGCCATTTGATGCAATTTTTCTAACAGGTGTGAATAAGCCATTTATATACAATTTGGAGTCAGAAGACTGGCCTGGGAAGCTATGATAAAATCCATTATGAGTTCTAGATTGTGTGAGAGGGTACATGAAGATAAGGTGAGATCATCTACAGATTGAAAACTGACCCTGAAGTTAGGGTTTTGGGGGGTAATTTTATTCATATGGAGAGAGTGCCAAGTTGGAGGTGGGAGATTCATAGGTCTTGCAATGCTCCTCATGGAAATAAATATGCAAATAGCCTCCTCAGAGAGGAAGAGGACACCTGTATTCTAAGTAGCAATCCTAAAAGTCAATATCGACCCTTTATATGGCCTCGCCACATGAATAAGGATAGGGCGCCAAATCAGTATCTCCATTTGCGGACACCCAAAAAGTATCGGACTTTATTGTAAGCCATGTGTCAAGGTCCTATAATTGATCCATATTTACTTTTAGGATTGATACTTCCAGTAAGTGTCCGAGATGAGTTGCTCACCTGCTCCTGAGGGGGAAGAGGATCCAAATCCAGTTCCTTCATCTGACCTGCAGATATGATGAGACTTCTCTATTCTACTTTTTAGTATTATCGGTTTCCACACTTCCATACAGAAAGGTCTGAAGAGCTGCATGGTGAGGCAATAGCTTCTGTTTATAGGAAACAGAAAAAAAAATAACCGAAGATGATAATAATAATAATAATAATAATAATAATAAATGACCAGTCGATTGGTTAGATATGTGCTGCACTTATACTGCTATCCCGTTGCTGATTAGCATGGCAGAGGATAAATTGGGAGCAGTATAGGGGGCACCAGGCTCTCCCACCCCTGCAGAAGTGACTGACTGTATATTGATCTGTATTTGTGTTTAATAGTTTATTAATGAGTGTAATATGGCCAACAGGTGGCAGTGTGGCCTAAGAAACTGCTCCCCTGAGCTTCTGGTTAGGAAGTGGTTAACCACAGGGAGGACTGCAGGGTATAAAATGGCCAGGAAAGAGGAAGAGTGAAGGAGAGTCCCAAAGAAGGAGCAGCTGCAGGTAGCCCCTGAAAGATTGCGTAGTGCTGATCCTCAGGATCAATCCCGTGACAGGTCTGAACAAGTGTGATCCCCGCTGGGATAGTGTCCAGAAGACGGGATTGGCGGCTGTCCCCTGGAGGAATTTTCCCAACAATTCCTCTCGCTGCAAGTGACAGTATGTTTGACACAAGGGAGCGATGTCCGGGGCATGAGGGGTTAATGTCCGGCTGCACTGCGGCCTAGTAATCCCTGTGACATCGACCACCATAGCCACCACTAGCCCTAGCCACCCTTACAGCAGGACGATGGACCTACAAAGGTAGACATATGGCCAAACTGGTCAGGGAAGTATCCAGCCAACTCTGTGAGTGCATATCCATATGCTGCTAACTAAAGATTTGGTGCAACACACTTACAAGTGTATCTCAATAAATTAGAATATCAATAAATTAGAATATCATCAAAAAGTAAATTTATTTCAGTAATTCAATACAAAAAGGGAAACACATTATATAGAGTCATTACACACAGAGGGATCTATTTCAAGTGTTTATTTCTGTTAATGTTGATGATTATGGCTTACAGCCAATGAAAACCCAAAAGTCATTATCTAAGAAAATAAGAATATTTTATAAGACCTACTGAAAAAATTATTTTACAGTCAGAAATGTTGGCCTACTGGAAAGTCTGTACAGTAAATGCACTCAATACTTGGTTGGCGCTCCTTTTGCATGAATTACTGCATCAATGCGGCGTGGCATACAGGCGATCAGCCTGAGGCACTGCTGAGGTGTTATGGAAGCCCAGGTTGCTTTGATAGCAGCCTTCAGCTTGTCTGCATTGTTGGGTCTGGTGTCTCTCATCTTCCACTTGACAATTTAGGTCAGGCGAGTTTGCTGGCCAATCAAGCACAGTGATACTGTGGTTATTAAACCAGGTATTGGTCTTTTGGCAGTGTGGACAAGGTACCAAGTCCTGCTGGAAAATGAGATTTCCATCTCCAAAAAGCTTGAAGGCAGGGGGAAGCATGAAGTGCTCTAAAATTTCCTGGTAGATGGCTGCTCTGACTTTGGATTTGATAAAACACAGTGGACCTACACCAGCAGATGACTTGGCTCCCCAAACCATCACTGACTATGGAAACCTCACACTAGACCTCAAGCAGCTTGGATTGTGACCTTCCCACTCTTCCTCCAGACTCTGGGACCTTGATTTCCAGATGAAATGCAAAATTTACTTTCATCTGAAAACAACACCTTGGACCACTGAGCTTAGGAAGCCTTTGCAGGTATTTTGTGGTAATTATTCTAATTTTCTGAGATAATGACTTTTGGGTTTTCATTGGCTGTAAGCCATAATCATCAACATTAACAGATATAAACACTTGAAATAAATCCCTCTGTGTGTAATGACTATAATATATGTGTTTCCTTTTTGTATTGAATTACAGAAATAAATTAACTTTTTGATATTCTTCTTTATTGAGATGCACTTGTATATGATTTTTTGCAGCCGATCTGGAACTAAGAATTTCCAGTCACCTGTTGTCGCCACCGGCACTGAGAACAGCTGATGGGTGGGGGTGTTGGGTGTTGTACCCTGGCCGAACAGACATTGATAACCAATCCTATCAGTAGGTCATCAATGTTTAAGTAGTGGACAAACTCTTTAAGGGGTGCTTCACACACAGCGAGATCGCTACTGAGATCGCTGCTGAGTCACGTTTTTTGTGACCTCATTAGCGATCTCGCTGTGTGTGACAATGAGCAGCGATCTGGCCCCTGCTGTGAGATCGCTGCTCGTTACACACAGCCCTGGTTCGTTTTTTTTATTGTTGCCCTCCCGCTATTAAGCACACATCGCAGAGAGCAACAATCCTGAATGTGCAGGGAGCAGGAGCCGGCGTCTGACAGCCTGCGGTAAGCTGTAACTAAGGTAAACATCGGGTAACCAAGGTGGTTACCCGATATTTACCTTCGTTACCAGCCTCCGCAGCTCTCACGCTGCCAGTCCCGGCTCCTGCTCCCTGCACAGCTAAGCTAAGCGGTGTGCGCTGGTAACTAAGGGTAACCATACCCGATGTTTACCTTAATTACCAGTGTCCACAGCTTCCAGACGCCAGCTCCGTGCAAGCGCAGCGTCGCTTGCACGTCGCTGCTGGCTGGGGGCTGGTCACTGGTCGCTGGTGAGATCTGCCTGTTTGACAGCTCACCAGCGACCATGTAGCGATGCAGCAGCGATCCTGACCAGGTCAGATCGCTGGTCGGATCGCTGCTGCATCGCTAAAGTGTGAAGGTACCCTAAGATGCTTGAAAGTTTCTACTGTCAGTCGGGTTGAATATTAGACACATTGAAAGCTACTTCGTTTTACATCTGTATCAATCACAAAAAAGAAAGTATCAAATGCATATAATAACAGAAACAAGAATATCATTTGAACAGTTGCAATTCATTTTGAACAGGATACTTTTAATTTTAACTCACAATTTATTTTATGATGGCAAATTCTCTAATCAATTTTGAAATTGCAACACTGAAAAGTAAAAGTAGTGTAATTATGGAAATCACTGGATCAATTTATATGCTAAATTATGTAAATAATAAAGAAATAGAAACAACATTTTAAAAATTTCTGAATGTATTAAGTATGTGTGCCAAGGGCATACATTCTTGCACTTACATGCCTTGGCATGCTATCAATGATATTAATGGTTGTCTGAGGAATGTTATCCCACACTGAATGCACTTGGTACGCAAATATTCATGATTTGCTGCTGGCAGTTCCTTTTCTATTGCCAAACAATGGCAGATGTGCTTGTTGGGAGACAATTTGAGAGACACTAAATGTCATGGTAGCAGATTCACTATATGGAGAGAAAGTATGCACACCAGTGACTATGTAAGGGAATATATGAAAAGCAGAAACTGCTGTGTGAATACTGACATGAAAAGTCCAATAGCTATATGTAAGAGTGAAAATGTGAAAAATGGAATCTGCATTACTGCCATGAACATGTCTGGAACACCATTCTGAGACTGAACTGAGTCTAAAAATTTAGATATTTGCACCCAGTTCAGACTCAGAATGGTGTTCCAGACGTTATTTCTTGATTGATTTGTAGTTTTTCGTTTGTGAACCCGGCCCCACCCACACCTATTGCCAGTCCACATTATACGCATATATAGCCTGGGTCTCAGCTTCCCATACACGGTAAGTTTTTTACTGCATGAGAGGACACACACAAGCTAGGGACCCCAACGTAGAGAAATACTTTGGCGTAGTGTTGGGGCTCTGTTGCATTGATCAATTCAATAGCTAAATTTGTCTTTATTCATATGTTCATGGCAGTAATGCAGATTCCATTTTTTCACATTTTCACTCTTACATATAGCTATTGGATTTTTCATGTCAGTATTCACACAGCAGTTTCTGCTTTTCATATATTCCCTTTACATAGTCACTGGTGTGCATACCTTTTCTCCATATAGTGTAGATTTTTTAGGATTTTGCACCCAGTTCAGACTCAGAATGGTGTTCCAGACATTATTTCTTGATTGATGGTAGCAGATTCAGGCCATGTCGGCTGCTCACAGTATCTTGAGCTGTATGAAGCCTGGAGTTGTGTTGAAAAACGTCTTCACAGACACTTTGGAGAAAAGGCTTTAACACTAGTCTCAAGATCAAAGCAATCTACTGTGGCCCTATTAGTGTACATGGAATGAAGATTAGAGGGGTCCGGCTTCCGAACATTATGCCACCCCATGACATAAACCTAGTTGATAGTTGTAGCACCAGTTAGATGTTCTATCAAAAAGGCCTTTTTATGGCGTTGCTGATGTGGTTTCCAGATCAATCTCCTGCTATCATTGCATCCAAGTCAAAAGCAGGAATCATTGCTGAAGAAGATAAACATCCGTTCCTGTCTTCCTCTGCACCACTATGATAGCCTTTGACAGCAGTGGTGTGGGGTCAGTGGAACATCTGTAGCTGAACTTATGGCTCATAACTTAAGGCCACGTCACAGTGAGCAACATCGCTAGCAACATCGCTGCTAACGAACAACTTTTGTGACGTAGCAGCGATGTTGCTAGCGATGTTGCTGTGTGTGACATCCAGCAACAACCTGGCCCCTGCTGTGAGGTCGTTGGTTGTTGCTGATGTCCTGGGCCATTTTTTAGTTGTTGCTCTCCCGCTGTGAAGCACACATCGCTGTGTGTGACAGCGACAGAGCAACAACTAAATGTGCAGGCAGCAGGAGCCGGCTTCTGCGGACGCTGGTAACCACGGTAAACAGCGGGTAACCATGAAGACCTTTCCTTGGTTACCCGATATTTACCTTCGTTACCAGCGTCCTCGCTCTCCCGCTGTCAGTGCCGGCTCCCTGCTCTCTGCACACGTAGCCACAGTACACATCGGGTAATTAACCCGATGTGTACTGTGGCTAGGAGTGCAGGGAACAGGGAGCCGGCACTGGCAGTGTGAGAGCGGGGATGCTGGTAACGAAGGTAAATATCGGGTAACCAAGGTAAGGGCTTCTTGGTTACCCGATGTTTACTGTGGTTACCAGCGTCCGCAGAAGCCGGCTCCTGCTGCCTGCACACGTAGCAGAGTACACATCGGGTAATTAACCCGATGTGTACTGTGACCAGGTGTGCAGGGAGCCAGCGCTAAGCGGTGTGCGCTGGTAACCAAGGTAAATATCGGGTTTGTTACCCGATATTTACCTTAGTTACCAAGCGCAGCATCGCTTCCACGCGGCGCTGCTGGCTGGGGGCTGGGATACTGGTTGCTGGTGAGCTCACCAGCAACTCGTGTAGCGATGCTCCAGCGATCCCTGCCAGGTCAGGTTGCTGGTGCGATCGCTGGAGCGTCGCAGTGTGACATCTCACCAGCAACCTCCTAGCAACTTACCAGCGATCCCTATCAGGTTGGATTGTTGTTGGTATCGCTGGTAAGTTGTTTAGTGTGACTGGGCCTTTAATTTCATGCAAAACTCTTCTGATGGTTTGTGTAGACACTGTTTTATGCCATAGGCTTGGTATGGGACATCCAATTTCACTTGAAGTACAGAATGGATTACTATGTGATATTCTTCTAGTCTGACAATTTGTCCACAGAGAAGTTCACCTTTGTGCACCTTTGGCTATCATTCAAGCTCATCAATGTTCTACCAATAGCTGGGACATGCAATGCTCAATAGTGCTGACAACTTGGCCTAAGCATTTTGTGATCTGCCGGAGTGATGAGCCAAGTTCTCTCAGATCAAGGATTCTGTTCCTCTCAGTTTGTGAAAAGTGGCAAATCAACGAATAGGATGCACTGTTCAATCAACCCACAAGACTTGATCTGAGTTTTGAGATTTCATGCGACAAAGAAAGATCTTCTTTCAATCTGGCCCTTGTACTTCCTCATATCACAGATTGGAGTTGGGTGTTTGAATATTTGATCATTTGAGATGTTAGTGTACACATCTCAAATGATCAAATATTCAAATTTTTTTTATCCTAGATTTCAATAACCTTATTGCTTGTCCTTCTTGGTGTTGAATTTTTAATATTAAGAAGTGAATATAAAGAACGGAAGTGGGCATTATGAGCATGGATATTTACTGTATTTTTTGGTTTATAAGACACACGCCAAGTTTAGAAGAAAAAAAATATGGGGTCCATCTTATAATCCAGTGGTGTCTTACCGGAGGGGGATGGCAGCGGTGGGGAAGCGGGGTCGGGGGAGGCAGGGGCGGTGCTAGAGTAGGGAGATGCTGCCGTCGGTGCAGTGGGTGTCCCAGATGTTCGCTGCGGCACTGAGAGGCTCTTCTGTGCTGTGGGCTGCTGCGGGCTCTACTGCGCTGCCAGCGGTAAGGCAGGGGCCGCCATCCTGAATGTCAGCTATGCAGGCTTCAAAGAAATGGCGCCCGGAGTTGGTGAGTGCACATTTTCCTTAAGTCCTCTGCTTGGTGATCAATGGACCGGAGATGGTGCTTGCGCAGATGAGATCTTGAGCCATGAGCTCAATCTGCGCATGCACTGACTCCAGGTGCCATTGATTGAAGCCCTCACCACCAGCAGTCCTAGCCCAGCCACCACCGCAACCCCTGCACAGCCGCCACCGCAGACCCTGCACAGCCGTTGCAGACCCTGCACAGCCACTGCAGCCCCAGCCCAGCTGTCGCAGCTCGTGCACAGCTGCCGCAGAACGTGCACACAGCTGCCGCAGATCCTGCACAGCCGCCGCAGGCTCTGCACAGCCACTGCAGCATTGCCATTGCCTCCTGCTACCCCGGTAAGCTACATGAGGGTTATAAGACGCACCCCTCACTTTAAGTGCGTCTTATAATCCGAAAAATATGGTATATATTGAAGAATCCACCATGTCTATATTTTACACGCTGCTACATTATCTCATACTAGTTATTAGACTGATGGATTACAAGCAGTACATCATTTCTTGATGCCTTACCCTACCCTTACTTTTTTTTTTAAGAAAATCAGACCAAGTTTTATCAGATTTTCAGCATTTTTTTTTACTGACGAATTGAAAGTCCTTCCAGTTTCCAGATGAAATGTTCTAAGAAAGTTTTTTGGAATGATAGTTTACATCCCGAGGGACGCCCTATGTGACTTGCACCATGTAGATTGAAGTATATAGGTCTCACATTCAGAGAGTTTAAATGAAGCGCAAGAGAACATGTCTTGCCGATATAAGCAGCAAGGGATGAAAATTACATTTTAAAACTAGCTTCAATATTGTGACCCTAAGTTTAATCATCAGTATTATAATACCCTTTTGAAAATATCTGCTAGCACCAGAGTGGTGGTAGTTAAGAATCAAAGGGAGAAATAGCAAAAGGTTTTGGCCCAAAGAGAAACAAGATGTATTTTTACTTTAAATATGGTTGCCAAAAAAATAATTTAACCAAGGCCCTTATTCAAAAACCCATAAATGTAAAGATATAAGTTTATTAACTCACAATTAAAACAACAAAACAAGCAAAAACAACCCACCATTACACTCCCAACATCCCAACATATGAAGAGAGTATCAAGGACTGCCACATTGATCATGTTAGTATATTCATGGTTGGCTCCAATACTTGCCCTGATAAACAATGTCTACCTATCAGTGGAGGAACAGCCTTATGTTAATTGGTGCCACCGCTCCACGGAGGCTGTCCCTAATAATGATCCTATAAGCCCCTAATCTGAAGCCCAATGGTCATAAAGATAATATAAATATAGGGTATAGCCTATAGGCACCTATATGGTCCTAAAGAAGGTCCAATATTATAAATCAATGATAGTGACAATAAACATAATCACAAAAAAGTATCCCCTTGTAGATATAGCCCAAAGCACAAACAATTATGTCAATAACAGTGGATAATTTTTAGGCATCTCTCCATTCTCTCCTTAGATGTTTCAATAGTGACTCCACGGGGATCCAAGTTCATAAATTATTGAAATTAACTGGTGCTCACAAATATCCATGGGGTATAGAAACCTCGATTCTGTCCCTGTTGAAAGCCTCGCAGGAGGAATTAATAGCTTCTTCCCTGAGGTTCATGAGATGATTACAGGAGGAAGAAAAAAAAGATTTTTCAGGAATCCAGTAAATCCTTGAACAAATTCATTGAAAGATCTTTGATAGGTAAAATATATCTTTTTACCGTATTAGCCAGTAGAGATAAAAAATATTTGTTCAAAAGAACTGAGAATCCACAGTGGTTGATACTCTTAATGGGTAACTGAAAAGATTGTAATAATAGCAAGCTTTGCAGACTACGCAGGTCTGTGACCAAACATTTTTGTAACTGAGACCACAGCATCATGGACATGAAATTGCTGGTAATGAAAAGAAATTTCAAGTCCCAGAGAGACAGGAGACTTTGGGAATAGAAACTTATGATGACCTTTGACACATTCAGAGCAGGAATTAATGTGTCAAATGGATTTATGTCTTTTTACATCAATTAAGAGATGTGCTCCTCAGACCATCTAGGGGAATCACAGCTCTGGACCAGACCCCAATTAGAGGACAATAAAACTTTCACACTGCTTATCTATGAACTGCTGCAATATTTACGGCCACAACAGTTTGTCCTCTTGCCATACTGATTGTTATGCTTCATATAACTTGTCTTATTTATGTATCTATTCTATGTCCTGTTGTGTATACATATGTGACTCTTCAGACTCTGTGTTATACTGAGCCTGATGAAGAGACCTGCGTAGTCTCGAAAGCTTGCTATTATTACCATCTTTATAGTTAGCCATTACAAGGTATCAACCACTGAGGATTCTCAGTTCTTTTGAAAGATCTTTAATATTTAAGGCAGGCCCAGAGTTTAATAAGAGGGCGAATACCTTGCAGGCAACAATAGAAAGGCATCTAGAAAACATACCCAATTTCTAAAGTATTTGGTCAGTGCGTGATATGTGCTGTTGAAGAAGCTACCACTGGACCTTGGAAGGGTGAGTAACTGCTGGGTTTGTTATTTGAATTACTTTACAGAGTTTGGGGTCCACTTTCTTGAAGTTATTTGAATTTCCCAGTGTTTTATTACATGTAGATCTTACTTGTAATTTTATCAATTTTTTAAACTTTAAGGCCCTGTGCGCACTGGAAAATGGAATTTTCTTAAGAAAATTCCGCAGGGTCTGAAAGACTACCACACCCGCTGTAAAAAAACGCGGCAAACCGCACCCGAAAACCTCATGCGGTTTGCTGTGGTTTTACCGCAGTATTGCCACAGTATTACCGCGGTTTTGCCGTGGTATTTTTACCGCGGGTTGGTACATGTGTTTTAATGCATTCAATGCAATAAAGCACATTGAAGAAAAAAAAAAATAATAATTTCCTTCTGAGATAGATAGTAGATAGATAGATAAATAGACAGATAGAAGAGTAGATAGAGGGATAGATAGAGGACAGATCAATCAACAATCTACACACTGCATTTCTCCTGGCGGTAGTGTGTTCACATTACCGGCCATGAGAAATGCCCTGTTTTTACCTCTCTACAGGCTCGTTACAAGGCTGCATTCAGTACAGTATCAGACACGGCTGGATGCAAGCACCGCGGGACCTCGGTGGATTACGTCGGCGCTGTGTGTTTGGGAGGGGTTAATGAACGGGTGAAAGAGGGGGCTTTTTTGTGTTTTATTTAAAATAAAGGATTTTTCGGTGTTTGTGTTTATTCACTGTACTTACAGGTGAGTCATGAAAGCTGTCTCATAGACGCTGACATGATTAAAGCCTGGACTTAGTGGTGGCAATGCGCTGCCATTAACTCATTATTACCCTGATTGCGACCGCATCACGGCAACAGGAAGAGCCGGGACACTCCGGGACTGCCGCATAATGGATGCGACAGTCCCGGGACAGCTGTGGGCTGATATTCTGGGCTGCGGGGAGAGGGGGGGTCATTAACCCTGGACCCCGCCCTCCCCAGCCTGAGAATACCGGGCCGCCGCTGTGTGTTTACCTCGGCTGGAAGGTAAAAATACGGCGGAGCCCACGTGTTTTTTTTTTATATGTCTGTTTGATTTGTATGTGTATTCTATATGTCTGTGTCTGTGTGTGAGTGTGATGTGTGTGTGTATTCTATATGTCTGTGATGTGTGTGTGTGTTCTATGTCTGTGTCTGTAATATGTGTGTGTTTACTCTGCTCTGCTTCTTCTTCCTGTCATAATGACATCACTTCCCTGCAAACCGTAGGGCAGTGATGAACATTATGTCCCGAAACCGCGAAATACCGCAGGGAATAATGCAGGAAAACGCAATGAACCGCACAGAATTTGCTGCCTGCGTTATTCCCTGCGGGATTTCACGATTACATTGCAGTCAATGGAGTGAAATGCCGCAGCGACGTGCGGAAAAGAAGTGACATGCAATTGTTTTTGCTGAGGGAATCCCACAGCAAAACATGCAGCTGTCAAAACAAAATCCGCATAGTGCGCACAGTATTTTTTTTCCCATAGGATTTGCTGGTGAATCACTGCAGAGATGTTATGAACATAACATGCAGCGAAACATGCAGCAAAACCGCAGGAAATCCGTGGCAAAAAACGGCAAGTGCGCACAGGGCCTTAAACATATTTGCTAAATTGTCTTTTAAGCCCAGATTGTCAAAAAAGAATATTTTAGAAGTTATTGCTCTTCAGGTATCCTTGATACGCAAATGCCATATTTAAAAATGTCCTCTGCGAAGCAGAATCTCTAATTAGCCCTGCAAATGAAATTTTGGGTCATTTTATAGAATAAAAAAACAACCACTAGGACATAAGTGATGAGCAATTGTCAAATATATGCCATTTTTGCAAAAGCCCTCATCTTGCCAGCACATTTTCTTATTACATTATACATCCTGAGAGTGAAAGTTTAAGTGATGCTATCATATGAAAGTTTGTCATGTGACATAAGATACGCTCTGTACAAATGCAAGAGCATTACATCATTATGCTATGTCATGAAATGTCTCCAAGCAAATTATAAAAAGATCAATTAACAAATAAGATCTTCGGCCCATATGGCATTTGACGATTCATGTGACACTGTCGCTCCAATACAAATTCTCTTTTCTTTTGAACTGCTCAGTCAATGTCAATGCAATTTTTTTTCTCCGCTTCTAATTTTTTGGAGACGTCTTGAAGAGGTTTATAGAGGCGTTGATATGAATAGAAGATGATTTGAAAAGAAAATGAATCCCATTGCTAAATAAATAGAACATTTCTCAGTTATTATGGTGAGGAAATATGGAGAAATTACTAGAATCACCTGATATACTTGCTGTTTATGCTATGACTGCCTTGATGTTGTGGCTTCGGTTATGAAATGTTGAATAAACTAATGATAGCAGATGCTTCCAGCCATCTGTACTGTGAAAAGCCTAAATTGTAATTCAAATGAATCCAATTAAAGATTTAATCAGCTAATATGCTGCTTTTTATATTGGGAAGTCAATACTTTGAATAAAAGGATCATTTTTAGTCTGTTAAATCCAAATTCTTATGCTTCTGAGGGGTTATTAACTCCTTCGCTACATTTAACATACACTTACATCATGGTCGGGAACGGGATCCAGCAAAATAATGAAAATTCAAGTGCTAAAAATTTTGCATGCACAGCAGCTGTATCCGCACGATTGCAACGAGGGAGCTCGGCATATGATATAGCCGAGCTCCGGATGCATGGCTAGGAACAGTTCCCATGCTGACCCTTGCTGTTTAACCCCCTAAATGCCATGATCAATAGTGATCACAGCATTTAGGAGGCTGGGAAAGAGAGTGCACGACATGATCATGGGTGCCCAATTGTTCCCATAACAACCCGAGCTGTAATGACAAAATCTGGGTCAGTCATCTATGACAAGCTTGTTAGACCATGCCAGGAGCATGGTCTAATAGGCTTCTGCCAGTGCAGTACTGACAGGTTGGGCACTTTTCCATCTGTGATTTTCTGGTGCGAGTGCGATCTGATGCAAAATCGGATTGCACTCGCACCAGTGTTAAACTATGTGACCATGCTATCCTGAACGTTTTTCTCCACACGAATCGCACTCATAGTGAAATCGCAGCATGCTGCGATTGTCAGCGAGATTCAGCTCTCGCATTTCCATGCAACCCTATGGGAGCGAAAAAAATATCGCAATACGGATGGCATACGCATGTCATACAGCTGGCATACGTATGTCACACGGATGGCATACGTATGTCACACGGATCCTTGGTGTGAAAAATCTAGAGACTCGCACACTACTCGCACGGCACTCGCATAGCACTCGCATGACACTCGCATGTCATACGAATGCTAGGTGAGAAAAAAAATGCAGACCATACGCATGACACTCACCCCACTTTCTGGGCGAGTATCGCAGAGATTATTTAATCGCAGATGGAAAAGCACCCATATAATGTATTGCAATGCTTGTGCATTACAATATATTATACCAGCAATCAGAGTAATAAAAGTTAAGGGGGCTTTACACGGTAGCGATATCGCTAGCAATTTCTAGCGATATTGAGCGTATAAGTACCCGCCCCCGTCGCGCATGCGATTGTTTGTGATCGCTGCCGTAGCGAACATTATCGCTACGACAGCATCACACGTACTTACCTGGTCATCGGCGGCGGCGCTGTGACTGCCGAACAATCCCTCCTTCAAGGGGGAGGGACGTTCGGCATCACAGCGACGTCACCGCAACGTCACTAAGCGGCTAGTCAATCAAAGCGGAGGGGTGGAGATGAGCAGGACGTAACATCCCGCCCACCCTCTCCTTCCGCATTGCGGCCGGCGGCAGGTAAGGAGACGGTCCTCGCTCCTGCGGTGTCACACATAGCGATGTGTGCTGCAGCATGAGCGATGAACAACATGGATAAACAACCCTTACCGATTTTTGATTTTGGGACGACCTCTCCATGGTGAACGATTTACACCATTTTTGAGGTCGCTTAAGGTCGCTGGTCAGTGTCACACGCTGCGATATCGTTAATGACGCCGGATGTGCGTCACTAACAACGTGACCCCAACGATAAAACATTAACGATATCGTAGCGTGTAAAGCCCCCTTTAATGTCACATATAGTGACGAAATAAAAAAAGTTGAACAAAAATTGTAAAGATATTTTTTTAAAAAAATCTGTAAATAAAGGACAAAACAAATGAAAAAAAATAATCATACCAAATACATATACCGTATTTATGTAAAACAAAGATAAAAAAGATACACATTTGGTATTGCTGTGCCTCAAACACCCCAATCTATAAAACTGTCACACTAGTTAAACCCTTCTGTGAACATCCTTAAAAAAACGCACCAATAACTATATCTTCTCATCATACAGCTTACAAGTGGAATAAAATGCAATTAAAAAGTCATAAGTAAATAAAAATGGTATCCCTGAAAATGCCTTGCCCCGCAAAAAACAAGCTGCCATATAACTCCATCAGAGAAAAAAGGAAAAAAAGCTATAGGTCTCAAAAACATTATTTTTCTATGTATTGTTTTTATGCTGTAAAAGCAGCAAAACATAAAAACAACAATATACATATGGGATTGTTGTAATTGTACTAACACGAAGAATAAAGCTATCATTACTTTTACGACACAGTGAATGGCTTTAAAAAAATAAACACTCCCCCAATTCCTTAATTGCTGTTTTTTCTTGATTCTGCCAACGAAAAAGCAGACTAGAAAGTGATCAAAAATATTATGTGGCCAAAAATAGTATTATTATTATTATTATTATTATTATTAATAATAATAATAATAATATTTATTATAGCGCTTTTATTCCATGGTGCTTTACAAGTGAAAAGGGTATACATAAAAAAACAGGTACAATACATGGGGCAGACTGGTACAGGAGGAGAGAGGTCCCTGCCCACGAGGGCTCACAGTATACAAGGTGTCAATTTAAACTCCAACTCATTTTACAAAAAACAAGCCCTCACGTGACTGTGTGGACAGAAAAATACAAAACCTATAGCCCTCAAAAGTCTGTGATGAAAAAAAAAATATTTTGTAAAAAAACATTTTAGTGTGAGAGGTGTGATAGTAACCAAATGTAAAAATAACTATAAATCTGGTATCCAAAAGTTCATCTTTGATGATACCAGCCCATACCAGTACCCCACCTCCACCTTGCTGGCGTCTGAGTCGGAGTGGAGCTCTAGAGCTCTGGGCCCATCAAGAGTCACTCTCATTTCATCAGTCCATAAAACCTTTGAAAAATCAGTCTTAAGATATTCCTTGGCCCAGTCTTGACATGTTTTATCTTATGCTTCTGTCGCGGGCGGAGGAGGGGACGCCGCGCTCTCCCACTGCTCGGGTCCAGCCGCCGCGGCTGCTGCGGCCTGCTGCTGCTCGGTGGCTCGAGCGATGGGCCGGATCCTGGGGACTCGAGCGGCGCTCCTTGCCCGTGAGTGAAAGGGGATTGGTTTTTGGGATGGTGTATTGTCCGTGACGCCACCCACGGTTGTGGTGATTATGAGGACACCACCGCTGCTCTGTATGGGGATCCCGGGAGCGGTGACAGGGAGCAGCAAAGTTGTTAGTTCTCCCCTCCGTGGGTAGGGGGTGGTCGTCCCGGGGCCCAGTGATGAGGTGGGGGATGCTGGATGGCAGGGCCGGTGCAGGGCTTGGTGGGGTGCAGGGATGCGGGGGCAGCGCTGTGCCTCACGGCACTGTGGTACTCACTCAGCCTGAGACGATGACACAGTTCTCGGTAAAACACACGGCTGGAAAGACGGTTCCCACGGACGGCTGCACTTGCTTTTCCCCAGTAGTTGACGGTGACGGTCCCTTTTCCTGCACTTAAGATGATGATGGTAGCGATGGGTTCCCACCGGTAACCCGTTCCCCGACTTGGTTATGGGCCGGAGGAGCCCTACTTTGCCCGCAGGCGCTGGCCATGAGAAACTGGTGCCTTGGCGGTGGCGGTGTCTCTCTACAACGGTTGGACTGTTGCCTTCAATCGGTACTTGGTTGTTGGGAGACCCAGAGGTCCCCTTCACTGACGGATTTGGCAAATTCACGGCGACTCCTAGCCTTGCCGGGATCCGAAAGGCCCCTGCCAATGGTGCTGACTGCTCTTCGTATACCGCTCCGGTACCGCCGGGCCACCACCCGTCCACGGTCCTTCCGGCAACCTCTAAGCAGCCTCCCCTGCAGACAGTCACCGCCGTCTGCTGACCTTGCTGTCTCAGTCCGGGGCACACACCCGGACCAACTTCAGGCTTTCAACTGTCGCTTTCTCTGTCACTACTCTCACTTGCTCCTCTACCACTTCCTTCAACTTCCCTCACTGTTCTGCCTGGTTTTCCCGCCTCCAGGGCTGTGAACTCCTCGGTGGGCAGAGCCAACTGCCTGGCCCACCCCCTGGTGTGAACATCAGCCCCTGGAGGAAGGCAACAAGGATTTTTGATTAGCCTTGGTGTTCCTATCTGGGGTGTAGGATGTGGTGGTGTTGTGACCTGTGACCCCTGGCTTGCCCAGGGCGTCACACTTCTTGTTCAATGGTGGTCGTTTTTCAGCCTTCCTTACCTTGGCCATGTCCTTGAGTATGGCACACCTTCTGCTTTTTGATACTCCAGTAACGTTGCAGCTCTGAAATATGGTCAAAATGGTGGCACCTGGCATCTTGGCAGCTTCACGCTTGATTTTCCTCAATTCATGGGCAGTTATTTTGCACCTTTTTTGCCCAACACTCTTCTTGCGACCCTGTTGGCTATTTGCCATGAAACGTTTGATTGTTCGGTGATCACACTTCAAAAGTTTGGCAATTTCAAGACTGCTGAATCCCTCTGCAAGACATCTCACAATTTTGGACTTTTCACAGCCCATCAAATCTCTCTTCTGACCCATTTTGCCAAAGGAAAGGAAGTTGCCTAATAAATAAGCACACCTAATATAGGGTGTTGAATTGATGTCATTACACCACACCTCTCCTCATTACAGAGATACACATCACCTGATTTACTTAATTGGTAGTTGGCTCTTAAGCCTATACAGCTTGGAGTAAGACAACATGTATAAGAAGTATCATGTGATCAAAATTCTCATTTGCCTAATAATTCTGCACACAGTGTATAAGGTGTAAGAATGTTTTAGATAAGAATTAGTGCAAGGCAGAGACAAGTGAGCAGGAGTAGGTTAAGTGGTAGATAAGGTGTTAGTAATATTAGGTGAAGTGTTTTAGGTTAATGATAGTTAGGACATCAGTGTCGTTTATAGATAGAGAAGATGTAGCAGAGGTATAACCAGGGTTGGACTGGGGTGTGAGGGGCCTACCAGGGAAATTGACTGTTGGTGCCCACACTTTAGCTACCATAAATGTTTTTATTATTTGATCATTTTTGGCTTCTCTCACTAAAACGTGTACCTTTTAGCAAACTATACAGTGAGCAAAAGAGAACTGTATTGTGCACTGCGCTATATCAGGGGATTTCTTGTAGCATCTTATTTATTGTAGTTAATAATGGAATCTGTGATTTACAGTCAGTCGCAGTTTTTCTTACGCATGGACATTCCTTGTCCTCGGTAACCCACCGAGTCCATCAGCCAAACAATATTCAAAGTGAAGCAAAATGATATCCAGCATCTTCAAATGGAAATGTTTACTAATATTAAACCCTTAATGACCGCAGGCAGTAAAGTTACGTCCTAGCGGTCATAGTGTTAATCCCCACCGGCTGCCACAGGCAGTCGAGCGGGATCTGCACACATGTCATCTGATTTGCAGAGCTAACATATGTTCCTTGCAGGCATGAGTGGAATCGTTATCCACCTGTACCTGTTAACCCCTTAAATGTTACTCTCAAAATGTGACTTCGCCTTTTTAATGGCGATCGTGGTAAAGGTTTACTCACCACCCGCCACCGGAAGTCACATGACGTGATCATGTGGATCTGATGGTTGTCATAGTAGCACAGGGTCATGTGATGACTCCTGTAGCTCACATGATTCAGGTCCTGTAACCAGCAGGTGAGTACAGCAGGTTACTAGAGATGATCATTTCTCCCAATCTTAGCGGTGCTGCTCTAATCGGGAGAAAAGAATGAGCGATCAGACAGCAGATCCTTATAGACCCCTAGGGGGGCTAGTAAAAAAAATAAAAAAAAATAAAAGTTCAAATCACCCCCCTTTACCCCCATTGAAATTTAAAGGGTTAGAAAAATAAAAAATAGACACACATTTGGTCACAGTGTTCAGAAATGCCCGTTCTATCAAAATGTAAAATCAATTAATCTGATTGGCACAAGGCGTAGCAGCAAAAAAATTTCAAACACCAAAATTACATTTTTTGGTCGCTGCAAATTTTGTGCAAAATTCAATACCAGGCAAACAAAATCTAGCATCACCGCAAAAATGGTACCATTAAAAACGTCAGCTCGAGACACAAAAAGTAAGACGTGTCTGAGCTATACATTCCGATAAATGAGCACGCTACAAGTCGCGGAAAATGGTGTATAACATGTGCCACTTTTTTTTTTAACAAACCTCTGATTTTTTTTTTACCTCTTATAGAAAAGGTAAACTTATACATGTTTGGTGTCTATGAACTCATACCGAACTGAGGCATCACACTAACACATCAGTTTTACCATATAGCAAACAGTGAATAAAATATCTCAAAAACAATCGGGCAATTGCACTTTTTTTGCAATTTTTCCGCATTTGGAAATATTTTGCCATTTTCAGTACACTATATGGTAAAACTCATGATTTCATTTAAAAGTACAACTCGTTCCGCAAAAAAAGAGCCCTCACATGGCTATATTGACGGAAAAATAAAAAAGTAACGGCTCTCGGAAGAAGGGTGGTGAAAAAAACCCAGAAAACGCAAAATCGGTCGGTCGTGAAGGGGTTGATACACCTATCTATCCCCCCTATAGGATCTGTCCTAATTGACTTTGGAAACATCCTATAAGAGTCAGTGTATGGTGGTGTGAAGCATTACCACTCCAATACACTTTTCCATGTGGAGACTCTGGTGTATATTTGTCTTCTCTTTCCACCTTCACACATATACATAATTAGCAGGTAATGATCGGCCACCAGTGTCTATACTGGATGTGGACAGTCATTCTATAGGGACAGATGCATCACTCTAGTTTCCAAATTAGTTTTACATGTCGGATAAACCTTTTACTAGTCCTGTTTAATCTGACAATACTGCTTTAGGCCTGCGCCACACATCCGTGCCTCCGGTACGTGTTTGGCATTTTTTACACGTACCGGAGACACGTGCTTATGTTGACACAGTAATTTTAATCTAAATAGCCTCACGTCAGTGTTTTGGCACGGAGCGTGTGTCCGTTCCGTGCCTACGTTTGCCCGTGCCGAAAAAGCGCTGACATGTCCGTTTTCCACCGGCATAACGTCCTCACGGATCCATTAAATCCTATGGGTCCGTGTTTACACGTACGTGATACGGATGGCCTCCGTATGCTATCCGTGTGGTCCGTGTCCGTGTTTTAAATTTGAAGATTGTTACAATTTCAAATACTTTCAGGTGGCGTAGCTAACATATTTGTTTTGCACAAAACTTACTTGGCATTTGCAGAAGGAGTGAGCAAGCAACCAGTTGTATTTCTGTGTATTGAAATACTTATTTTAAGCACAATTTCTGCTTCAAAATATAATAATGGCTCCACGGGTGGACACGGAGAAACTGATAACAGCTGTCGAGACTCACCCACCATTATGGGATACACGTGTTGATGGTTACCATGACAGACTGACAGTTGACCGCCATTGGCTTCAAGTTGCTGAGGAAGTGTACCCCAATAATGCATGGGATAGATGTTCGCCTGCAAAGCGTGCTAAATATGGTAAGTTTGTATTTTTTTAATATCTTTGTTTTTGTGTTTGTTTTGTATTTTTAAATGATTTAAAACTGTGAATGTTTTGTTATTGTAATGTTGTTTTTACTTAAATTTAACTTCATGAAGAATTGTTATATGTATTAATCTATTTATTCAGTTAATGTTAAATTTTATAAAAGGTTACCTAACATTTCCAAAGTTCAATAATTAAAAGTAAACTTTTATTTATAATATGATTATTAATTCTTCATGAATTTAATTAATTAACAGATAAAACTGTCATGTGATTTTCAATTCCATGTGTTGTGATTCAATATTTTTTTTTTAACAATTCATATTTTCTTTTTTTTAAATTTATATACATTTTTGTAAAATAACATTTCTATATCATGTCATAAAAAATAAAATAATATTTCTCTTTTTTTAAAATTAATTTTATTGCAAATAAAAAAACATACCTTTTTAATATCTATATCACAATTACTTGAAAGTTTATTTCTGAGAAATATTATTTTGTTATGTGTGAATATAGCAAAATGTTTTTGAGTGAACAATATATAAAACTTTTAATTTTCCTCTAATGTATTTGGCCAACTTTATTTTTTATCATTGTATATTACATTTAACAAACATTATTGTCATTAATGTGTGCAGAATTATGCTGAATGTTGCAAGTGACATATTGTGTTATATTCCACAGTTGACTTGGTCAAAAGACGTTGGCGTTCAGCACGTGATCAGTACCGAAGGGAGTACAACCCTATACCATCTTCATCCAGCCAAGGCCGCAAACGCAGATATTTTTATTATGAACAAATAAGCTTCCTAGCACCCATCTTAGAAGTAACACAGTAAGTTTTTGTTTTTTTTTTTAAATGTTTATTTTGTTTCAAAAAATATTTTTAAATATTAATCACTTTTTTTTCAGAAGTTATTTTAAAAAAGATAACTGTTAAGATTGTAATATGTTATCTATGTGATTATAGAACGGAGGATAATCTCGACGATTCTGATGACCAACCAACAGCTGGTCCCTCTGCTACAGCCACCTCAGCATCAGAACAAGAACCTGGCAGAGAAGACAGTGAAAATCAAGATATTCAACAAGATGCAGCAGCAGCAACTGAATCACATGAGGGTGGGACAGAGAGTGCACAAACCAACACCCAAGGCTCATCCACACAACAAACAACAACACCAGCAACACAATCAACACAAACAAATGTACTTCCACGTTTTGCACCACAACCTCTCCGTGCAAGAAGAATCCGCAGACCTGAGGAAATGAGATCCTTACCAGAAATAATTGACACACGCATTATTCACATAATGAACACTTTAATTCCAGAAACAGATGCCGAGCATTTTTGTCGGTCTTTATCTACTAGCTTAACCAAAATTCCATCAGATAGGCAGGAACGTGTACGTGCTGCTATGCTTACCCTACTGTCAGCTAGTCAGGCAGAACAGGAACCAGTGAGAGTTTATGAGGCCATTGAAAATTGGCGTACCATTATGCAACAACATACAGTCCCAAACACAACAGACAATCCAAATACCATTGCAATACAAACAACAATGGCAACAGTAATTGTCACTAATCCAGTATTACAACAATCTGGTCAACCTTCTATTTATTCAAGTACGGTATTCCCAACACCAATTAGGCAAGGGTATGTTGCAACCAATACTGGTGCCTTAAGCACTGTACAAAGTGCTACCTCACAGCAACCCATAAACTATATGAATTTACAACCCACTCCAAGTACTAGTTACTTTACTCAACCCACAAATATTGGTGGTTTACCTAACATGTTTCCTGGTGCAACATACCCACAATCATTCATGATGCCTCATTATCCAATCTCAACTATGTTACCTACACCACACTTACAAACAACAGTCAACTATCCACAAGGTCAACAACATACACACACACAATACCCACTTACCCATGTAGACCCACAGGTGTACTCAACAACAGGCAATGTGTTGGGCCAAACCAGCATGCAACAGACTGTTCCACACACTACTGTAGTTAGTAATAGGAATGTTGTTCAGCAATCAACTGCTTCCATCCCTGAAAATACTATTTCTGAGGCCACCCAAAACAACATACTCAGCAACACTCAGGTTACTTCCCTAGAAGATCTTGTTGACTTATGATACACATTTTTGTTAATCTTTACATTCAACAAACAATGAATGTGACCAAAAAAAGAAAAAGGATTGCCAAAAATGTTTAAAATCAGAGTCTTAAAAAAAAAAAAAACAATGTGTGATTATATTTGGTGCCGGATTACATATATGTTTTATGCCATGGATATGTTTATTTTTTTATTAACATAATTGTACCCAACTAATTTGATGGGTAGATGAGTTCATATCTTCTCAAAAACAAGTTACAAATTATTATGTCTATGTCAATGTCCAACATGAGACAAACATAATTGTTTGACAATTTACCAACATTGCAAGCAATCTAAAAATTTAGAAAAGTTTAAGATTTTAAGTAAAGTGTCTTAAGATTAAAAAAAATAAAAAAATAAAAATTTTACCTTTGTAAAAGTTAAGAGAAGATGAGCACGATTTTCATTTGTTATTGGGAAATTAACAAAAAACCATCATTACTTTATGTAATAATAGGCATATTATTAATTAAAAACTATGTTTTCAAAAAAAAGATTCAGTTTCTTTTTTATATTTATATATAATATAGCATTTTTTCCATAGACGATTTACATTATTATTTTTGTAAGTTTCAACAAAAAAAAAAACATGATACTAACACAGAAATGTACAAACACATACATACAACATTCAGAAATCCATGTTGTTAACAGAAATGTCAGTTGATGATTAACGCAGTTTCACTTTAATACAAGTACGCTTTTAGCTGTTAGATTGTTTAAACTAATTAAAAATTTTCATCTAAGTGCAAAGAAATTTTTTTTACCAAAAAAACAAATAACAATGTTAACAAACATCAATATTATTATTAGCATCAAAACAATTAAAGTAATCAGTAAATAAGTTTCTAATTTGTAAGCCAGATGTCACGGAATTATGAGACATAGGTTCACCGGTTGGATTAACAACATGGTTTATCTGAGATTCATCATCAACATAAGTTCCTCCTTCATGTATCCGACAGAAATTGTGAAGCACTATGGTAGCCTTGATGACAGATTTGACAGAGTTTGGCTGCAACTGAATAGTTGTCTGATAAATGCGCCATTTGTTAGCTAAAATACCAAATGCACACTCCACATAACGTCTTGCTTTAGTTAGCCGATTATTAAAGTACTGTTTCCTGTCATCAATTGATCTCCTTGGATATGGTCGCATAACATGTTTTGATAATGCAAATCCTGCATCTGCTACCATCACATATGGTGCCAACGGTCCAGATGTACCAGGTAGGGCAACTGGTGGGGGGATCAATAATGAATTTTCTTGCAGGCGTTGGGCTAATCTTGATGACCGGAAAATACGGGCATCTGAGGCACTACCATAGGCCCCAATGTCTGCATAAATAAAACGGTATTCAGTGTCAACCAATGCCAAAATAACAACCGAAAAAAACTTATGAAAATTGAAATAACGTGATCCAGAGTTTGGTGGTTTTTTAACTCTGAAATGCTTGCCATCCAAAGCTCCTATGCAGTTAGGAAAGTCCACAGAGTCCTTGAAGCCCTTAGAGATTTTCAACCAATCTTCTCTGTTTGGCTGAGGCATCATTTGGTCTTTTAAATGTTGCCATATCATGTCGCATGTGTGACGTACTATAACGGCAATGGTTGATCTCCCCAACAAAAAATCAAAATGTAAAGCACTAAAAGATTGACCAGTCACCAAGAATCTATGAACACAAGACAAACAATGATTTTCAATTAGCAATATGTTTTTTTCAAGAAAACCAAACAAAACAAAACACAAACATTGATTAAAAACTGAGATGAGATCAAGAAATATCAATTACACATTTCAATGTGAAACATAACACATTTGAAAAATAATGTAAAAACAACACATACCTCAGAGTCACCATAAATCTCTCCTCAGGGGAAATGGAAAGCCGCATCCAAGTGTCCTGATGTTGCAAATGAGGTCGTAAAATATTTAGTAAGTAATCAAAACTCTCAACTGACAAACGGCAGTATGAAAAAAACTTATCTGGGAAATTCCGTAACTCAAAAAATAAAGTATGGAAATGACCATGCATAGGCCGCATCATGATTAGTGGATGCACCCACAATCTGTTTCTTCTTACATTATCATATTGCAACATGTGCCGTCTAACGCCAAAACGACGAGATATAATCCAACATAAAAACACTAAGGCCTCCGTGGATAATGGCATTGCGAAAAATTTGTCAAAACACATAGGTGCTCCAAGGCAGAATACAAGCAGGCAACAGTTTATAGGTAACTTATATTTATGTCCTAATCACATACACCTATGTGTCATTTAATTCCAACTGATCACCATTATCTCAATGTGTGAAACATGTGAAACACGCACAAAAAAACGGACTGCACACGGAACACACACTGACGTATGTCACGCACAGGAAAACGCACACACGTACACACGTATCACACACGATATGCATACGGACACTACACGGAGGTGAAAAACGGACAGAAAATACGGAACACGGACACAAAAAACGGACTACAGCACACGTACGTTTTTTACACGTGAGTGTGGCAGAGGCCTTATAGGCAGATCATGCTTTTTTTTTTACATATATTTATATTGAGGCCCCTCCTGTACTATCATCACATATAGAGGCCCCCCTGAAGATGAATTACATATAGCCTAAGATTCTGACACTGACACTCGGGGTACAGGATAATGATGCTGACACTCGGGGTACAGGATAATGGCACTGACACTGGGGGTACAGGACAATGACACTGACGCTGTGGTACAGGATACTGACACTGGGGGTACAAGGTAATGACACTGACACTGGGGTACAGGATAATGACATTGACACTGGGGGTAAAGAATACTGCCACTGACACTGGGGCTACAGAAAGTTGACACTGACACTGGGGATACAGAATAATGACACTGGCACTGGGAGTACAGGATAATGACACTGGCACTGGGGGTACAGGATAATGACACTGGGGATACAGGATGACACTGACGCTGGGGGGACAGGATAATGACACTGACACTGGGGGTACAGGATAATGACACTGACACTGGGGGTACAGGATAATGACGCGGACACTGGGGGGACAGGATAATCCCATGCTCTGACCGCTGCTATCCCTCTTTCCCTAATCCCTACTGATAGCCTCTGGCTGTACCCCAAATTACCCTTCTCTCAAACACACTGAAACCCCATAATCCACACACCCTGTATCCCTTAACACCCCTCTGTCACAGTCTGGACCCCTCATATGCCACTCACCCTGCACCCCCCCCCTCACCACTCGTTACCAGGCACATCTCCTTCTGTAGCTCCTGCCCGGCTCCTCCCACATGGTCACATGGGTATGACATCATTGCAGGTCCTGGCTGCATTTTCTTCATCTTGGAAGAAGCTTTGTTCTGTCCCTGCAGCCCTGGCAGCTACTATAGCTGTGCTACTGGTGCTATCATAATCTAGTGACTGCTGCGTACTGTATCATCACCTGCAATGGCATATCGACGGTTTAAGGAGCTGCGGCCGCAGGCCCCTGCAGGCTAGCGGAGACAGCTTAGTTTGAAGACAACGTCGGTTTTCCCGCTACCCCAGCAAGCCAGACTGATGCTGGGTATAATGGTGGTAAGATAAACAGTGCTGGTGGACTGCAATAGCTGGGTAGCTTGGCCGCATTTCACAGCAAGTGCACCAGGGGTTAAAGAAAAGGTTTAGCCCCTGGGAGGAGCTTTGGAACTAAGTCCCTGGGACAGGGAAAAGTACAGAGAGAAGAAGATGGCAGCCTGAGAAGCAGGGAGTGAGTTGTGCCAGGGTTGAACTGTTCCTCCTATGAGCAGGTTCCATTGTTGGTGGGCCTGCTGGGAAAATATAGGGGTATGTGGGACCCACAGAATATGAAACAGAGCAGAATTGGGACCCTAGGTAACAGTCAAGGAACCAGTCTGCTGGGATATAACGCAGCAAGGAGGAGTGACAGTATTAGAGTACAAGTAAAGTTCAGCATAGTGCAGGTGTGCACAAAGAAAGAAAGAAACAGACTAAAAGGAAGAAGTAAAGAAGAAGGATTTAAAGTGACTGTACCTGTATGAGAAAATCCTGCTAAAGAACAAGTAAAGTTGTGTTTCAGAAAAGAAACCCTGACTGTTATTGTCTCCTTGCTTGAATCTGACCCCAGAGAAGAGAGGGAACCAAAGTATCCCCTGTGGCAAGTAAGTGGAGGAACCCGAGATGTCCACTGACCCGACAACCTGCCTGTACCGGAGCCAGGAGGCTTCACTTATGCACGATACAGACCACGACTACAGCACCGCCTGTCACCCTGTTTATTCTTACACCAGAGATTACTTGTAAATATTTGAGAAAACTTGATTCAGACAAAATTCCTAATGGAAAATTCAATGTAATGAGGCAGAGGGAGTCGCTTTGAACTCTCGCCTGTCCTGTGGTCGTGCGGTGTCCATCTTTGCATGCATCTTTTTAGGCATGCCGAAAAGTGCGGTGAACAATAGTTTTGTGCACCTTTGAAAAGAAGGAAACTGCTGAAAAGAGGCCGCCAATTGGAGTCCGGAGTTAAGGGTGCTTTACACGCTGTGATATCGGTACCGATATCGCTAGCGAGCGTACCCGCCCCCGTCGGTTGTGCGTCACGGGCAAATCGCTGCCCGTGGTGCACAACATCGCTAACACCCGTCACATATACTTACCTTCCCTGTGACGTCGCTGTTGCCGGCAAACTGCCTCCTTTCTAAGGGGCGGTTTGTGCAACGTCACAGCGACGTCACACAGCAGCTGTCCAATAGCAAAGGAGGGGCGGAGATGAGTGGCCGGAACATGCCGCCCACCTCCTTCCTTCCTCATAGCCGGTGGACGGAGGTAAGGAGATGTTCGTCGCTCCTGCGGTGTCACACATAGCGATGTGTGATGCCGCAGGAACGAGGAACAACATCGCTACTGACCAGACAACGATTTTTCATAAATAAACGACCTCTCTCAGACAAACGATTTTTGCCTCTTTTGCGATCGTTTAAGGTCGCTCCAGCCTGTCACTTGCTGCGATGTCGCTAACGACGTCGGATGTGCGTCACAAACACCGTGACCCCGACGATGTATCGTTAGCGATGTTGCAGCGTGTAAATGACCTTTTACTCTGCTGCCTCATTAGTAAATAGTGTTGTCCTGAGTTTCACCTAAATCATGTTACATAGATGTAAATGAAAATGCTCTGCACAGAGCACAGGATGAATGTGAACTAATCCAAAATATTCTTTACCCCAAATTGCCACCAAATAGCATTGAACTTAACAAACAAAAAACAAGTTCCCACTCAGATCCGTCATCTATCAATGGAAATTTAGGGTGCTTCCACATTACTTGTAGCACAAAGGCTCTGGAAAAGCAGTATGGCTCTGCCCAAAAATAAATCCAGCAAAATCCATGCTCCCAAATCCAAATGCCCCCCTCCCTTCTGACCACCAAAAAGTGTCTAAGGCTATGTGCGCACTAGAAATGTGAAGTTTCTCAAGAAAATTTCTTGAGAAACTTCTGGGAGTGAAAGATTTCCGGACCTCCGGAAAAAATCTGCACCAAATCCGCATGCGGATTTGCCGTGGATTAGCCGCGGAATAGCCGCGAATTTGCCGCGATTTTCCCGCGGGTGGTTCCCTGTGGATTTTGCAGGCTGTACTGCCGAAATCCGCAGGGTACCTGCGGAAAAGAATTGACATGCTCATTTTCTCAAGAAATTTTCTTGAGAAATTCTTCTCAAGGAAATTTCTTGAGAAAAATCCGCACAGTGCGCACAGATATTTTTTTTTCTCATAGAATTTGCTGGGAAATGTCTGCACAAAGATTGCAGACATTTCCCAAGAAATTTCCGCGGCAAATCCGTGGGTAAATCCGCAGGTAAAATGCACTAGTGCGCACAGAACCTAAACCACAGTTAACAACCACATTTAACATTATTGTAGTGAGGAGAGCCGCTTAATTTATAGAGGTTGTGTCTCCAGAAGAACGAGCTGGGCACAATGTATGGTCATTACAATATATTGGGCATTATAAGGGCTTATTTGCAATTTTTAATTCTGCAACATTCAATACATTTGACTCCATGGGTGTTTTCCAGATACAAAATCATCACTACACCCTTAGATGAATTCCCAGAGGGGTGGAATTTTGGATGACCACATCCAAAATGTGGTCACTTGAGGGGGTTTCTGCTGTTATGGCACTTAGGGGCTCTGTATATGGAGTATGGAAACTATTCTAGGAAAATATGCGCTCCAAAAGTCAAATGACACTTCTTCCCTCCCAAGCCACGCCATGTGGCCAAACAGTACTGTACAGTCACATGTGGGTAATGGTCACGTTCAGGAGAAATAGTGTAACACATTGTGGGGCCTTATTTACCTCTTCACCTTGTAAAAATTGGAAATGTAATTAATTTTTCTTTACCGCCCAATATTATAAAATTTTGTGACACACCTCTGATGCTCACTGCATCTCAGAAGCTCTGCCAATGTGATATGGCAACCGCAAAAAATTCCAGCAAAGTTTGAAATCCAATATGACGCTCTTTCCCTTTTCAGCTTTGCGCTGTACCTAAAAATTAGTTCCAGGGTATATAAAGGATATTGGAGAAAAAAAAAAATTACACAACAAACTGTTTGTATATAAAAATTAATATGTATTTATAAAAATTTAAAACTTGTGGCGAAAACAACATTTTTGTGAAAAAATGTAATTATTGTTTCTTTACCGACCAATTGTATAGAATTACGTGGGACACCTGTGGTGACAATATGTTTACTGCACCCCAGATGAATTAATTATGGGGTTTACTTTATTTATTTAGTTTATTGGTCAAATTTATATGCCAACCCTCGCCAAAGACTTGGTTCACAACAACCTAAGTGTACAACAACATATAATCTCTATCAGTATGTCTTTGAATGTGGGAGGAATCCCACACAAGCACAAGGAGAACATACAAACTCCTTGCAGATGTAGTCCTGGGTGGATTAGAACCCAGGACCCCAGCGCTGCAAGGCTGTAGTGCTAACCACTCAGCCACCGAGCCACCCTTTGTAAATTAGGGCCTCGAGGGGGCTTGTTTTTAGCGTATTTCAAAGGCTCTGCCATTGTGACATGGCACCCCCAAATCATTGTAAATCTGAACTCCAATATGGCACTCCTTCCCTTCAGACCTTTGCACTGTGCCTCAAAAGTAGTTTTGATCACATATGGGGTATTCGCCTATTCAGGACAAATTGTGTAACAAATTGTGTAGTCCATTTTCTCCTATTACCCTTTTTGAAAATTAAAACTTTGGGGCCAAAACAACATTTTAGTGGAAAAAGTGGTAATTTTTTATTTTTACAGCTCAATGTTATATCATTCCATGAATCACCAGGAGGTTAAAATTGCTCACTACACCCCAAGATAAATTTCTTTTAAAGGTGTAGTTTCCAGAATGGGTTCTCTTGTGGGGAGATTTCTCCTGTTTTGGCATGTCATGGGATCTTCAAATGTGACATGGTGTCCTCAATCAATTGCAGTCAAAATGGTACTCCAAAATTCAAGTAGTGCTCCTTTCCTTCTGAGCCCTGCCATGTGCCCAAACAGTAGTTTACTTAAACATTGAGTATTCGTGTACCTAGGAAAATTTGCTTACCAAAATATATGGTCCGTTTTCTCCTGTTACCCTTGTGAAAATTAAACATTTCGGGATAAAACAACATTTTTGTAGTACAGATTTATTTTTATTTTTCATGGCTCAGCGTTAAGAAATTCTGTGAAGCTCCTGGGGGTTCACGCTGCTCACCACAAATCTAAACAAAATCCTTAAGAGGTTTAGTTTCCAAAATGAAGTTACATGTGGAGGGTTTCTACTATGTAGGTACATTAGGGCTCTGCAAACCACTATCTATTGCAGACAATTTTGTGTTCCAAAATTGAAATCGCGTTCCTTTTTTTCGAAGCCTTGCCAAGCGCCAAAACAGTAGTTTTCCACCACATATGGACTCAGGAGAAATTGCACAACACATTGTATAGTCCATTTTCTATTGTATTCTTTTATAAATGAAAACCTTTGGAGTTAAAAACAACTTTTTTGTGGTACAAAATTTATTTTTCATTTTAATGGCTCAATGTTCTGTGAAGCACCTGTAGGTTCAAGCATCTCATCACACCTGTAGACAAATTCCTTGAGGGGTCTAGTTTACAAAATGGGGGAACTTTTGAGAGTTTTTCACTATTTAAGCACAAGAGGGCTTCTCCAAATATGGCATGACATGCGCTATTGATTCCAGCCAATTTTACATTCCAAAAGTCAAATGGCGCTCTGTCCGTTCCAAGCTCTGCTGTTCATCCAAACAGACATTTCCCCCCACATGTGGGGTATCGGCGTACTCAGGAGATTTTGTGCAACACATTTTATGCTGCATTTTTTCCTGTTACCCTTGTCAAAATGCAATATTTAGGCTAAAGTCACATTTTTGTGGGAAAAACTAAAATTTTCATTTCATTTTTATCTTCCACGTTGCTTTAGGTCCTGTGAAGCACCTGAAGGGTTAATAATATACATTTTGGATTTGGTTTTGAACAGTTTGAGGTTTTCAGTTTTATAATTTGGTCACTTTTGGGTATTTTCTGTCACATAAACCTTGCAAAGTCACTTTAAATGTCATGTGGTCTCTAAAAAATGGTTTGGCAAATGTTGTTGTAAAAATGAGAAATTGCTGATAAACTTTTAACCCTTCTAACTTCCTAACAAAAAAATATGTTTAAAAACTTGTGCTGATGTAAAGTAGAGAGTGGGAAATGTTATTAATTTTTGTGTTTGATATAACTCTCTAGTTAAGGACCATAAAAATCGAAAATTGCACAATTTTGATCAAATTTCTGATATTTTCACAAATAAATGCAAACACTATCGTCCTAAATTTACCACTACCATGAAGTACAATATGTCATGAAAAACAGTCTCAGAATCACCGGGATCCGCTGAAGCGTTCCAGAGCTATAACCTAATAAAGTGACACTGGTCAGAATTGAAAAAATTGACCTGATCAGCAAGGTGAAAACAAGCTCGTGGCAGAAGGGTTTAAATAGACACTGTTGTTTCAACAAACTCTGCATAAAGGAATAGTACAAGTAAATATAAGAACCTTTCTATACAGTACAGACGAAAAGTTTGGGCACACCTCATCTCTAGAACAACTGTTAAGAGGAGACTTTGTGCAGCAGGCCTTCATGATAAAATAGCTGTTAGGAAACCACTGCTAAGGACAGGCAACAAGCAGAAGAGACTTGTTTGGGCTAAAGAACACAAGGAATGGACATTATACCAGTGGAAATCTGTGCTTTGGTCTGATGAGTCCAAATTTGAGATCTTTGGATCCAACCACCTTGTCTTTGTAGAAAAGGTGAACGGATGGACTCTACATGGCTAGTTCCCACCGTGAAGCATGGAGGAGGAGGTGTGATGGTGTGGGGGTGCTTTACTGCTGACACTGTTGGGGATGTATTCAAAATTGAAGACATACTGAACCAGCATGGCTACCACAGCATCTTGCAGCGGCATGCTATTCTATCCGGTTTGCGTTTAGTTGGACCATCATTTATTTTTCAACAGGACAATGACCCCAAACACACCTCCAGGCTGTGTAAGGGCTTTTTTACTAAGAAGGAGAGTGATGGGGTGCTACGCCAGATGACCTGGTCTCCACAGTCACCAGACCTGAACCCAATCGAGATGGTTTGGGGTGAGCTGGACCACAGAGTGAAGGCAAAAGGGCCAACAAGTGCTAAGCATCTCTGGGAACTCCTTCAAGACTGTTGGAAAACCATTTCCGGTGAGTACCTCTTGAAGCTAATCAAGAGAATGCCAAGAGTCTGCAAAGCAGTAATCAAAGCAAAAGGTGGCTACTTTGAAGAACCTAGAATATAAGACAAATTTTCAGTTGTTTCACACTTTAAGTATTTCATTAGGCATGTTTTAATTCATAGTTTTGATGCCATCAATGTGAATCTACAATTTTCAGAGTCCTGAAAATAAAGAAAACTCTTTGAATGAGAAGCTGCGTCCAAACGTTTGGTCTGTACTGTATATTGTTAGAAAAATAAATCTGATTTCATGGTATCCATGTTCCAAACCAATCATTCACTCCTTAAAGAAGCTACAATCCTTTCCGAGAGGCAAAGCATACTTTTAACTCACTGTGTGATCAGGAAACATCTGTTGTCCATAGAAGGCTATGGTGATTAGAAGCTGACTACAGAATTAATCATTAGAACAATATTTTTGTGAATTGCCTCTTCAGAGAACAGGAGGAACTGAACTCTAGTGCCACTTATTGTAAATAGCAATCCTGAAAGTCAGTATCAACCCTTTAGGGTATGTGCGCACGTTGCTTTTTACCTGCTTTTTACCTGCTTTTTACCTGCTTTTTTGCTGCTTTTTCTTCTGCGCTGTTTAATGCCAAAATGGATGTGTTCTTCTATTCAAGCAAAGTCTATGGGAATTTGGGTTTCTTGTTCACACTATGTTGTTCAAAATGCTGCCTTTTTCTGGCAGAACTTTGGTCAAAAACTCAGCTTTGCAGTGCAAAACCCAAATGGCAAAAACAATTGACATGTTGCTTCTTTGAAAAGCTGAGTTTTTGACCAAAGTTCTGCCACAAAAAGGCAGCATTTTGAACAACATAGTGTGAACAAGAAACCCAAATTCCCATAGACTTTGCTTGAATAGAAGAACACATCCATTTTGGCATTAAACAGCGCAGAAGAAAAAGCAGCAAAAAAGCAGGTAAAAAGCAACGTGCGCACATACCCTTAATGAGCCATCGCAAAGGAGCATTGTATGGCTTATAAGCCTCCTTACATTGACACATCAGGCACGTCACTCTCTACAAGGAGAAATGTTACCCTTTAGACCAATATTTTTTTCCATTTTTGAAACTGTAGATCAAAACTATTCTATGAGTAAGTTAAAATGTTTGTTTCTCTTTGGGCACAAGGGGCACAACTCTGCAGTCACACCATATGACTGTGCACTTGCATCTTGTAATGCACATGTTGTCAGGATTCTCAGGTGCCGATGCATTTTTATGGCCATATACCAAGGAAACACATGCAACCTCTCTCAATTCACTTCTATTGAATGAGGCTGCGCACGTCTAAATGACACATAACCCCATTTATGCAAACTGCACACTTGCAATCACATGCCACCAGCGCCAAAGAATTCTGACAGATAGAGTGATCGCAAACATGTACCTTAAGGTCAGACAACCCCTTTAAGTTTAAGGGAATTAAATATTCAAATATAAAAAAAATGGCAAAACCTTTTAGGGAAAAAAACTTATTATTTATTTGCAACACGCACAACTGCTTAAACATTATAACTGGTTGCAGCAATCACTGCAGAAAAAAATTCCTGTAATTACATTTTTTAAGAGTAAGGGCTTATGCGCACGTTGCATAATTACATGCATTTACGCTGCGTCTAGCACTGCAGCGTAAATGCATGCGCCCTGCGTCCCCTGCACAATCTATGTAGATTGCATGATACATGCGCTTGTTGCTTTTATGAACGCAGCGATTTGGGTGCTAAAATTTTGACACAAATCTGTGCGTTCATAAAAGCAGCATGTCAATTATTTCTGCGTTCTGGATGCAGCTCCCACTCTGTCTATGATGGGGCCAGCAGCCATAGCGCATGAAATCGGTTTTTATAAACACAAAAAACTGCGTTCATTATGCAGTGTTTCTGCAGCGATTTGAAGCGCACATGTGATGTCAAATCGCTGCAGAATATTCTGCAGTTACGTGCGCATGAGCCCTAACAGGTAGCTAGTGCAAAGTTGTACAAGAATATTAAAGGGTATTCTCATTTAATTAAATTTCTTTAGTTAGTTATACAGCATGAAAATAGGGAATTGACTTACTGTTTCTATATGGGAGCTTTGATCTTACATAGTGTATAGCTTAATTCCAAGGAGACCGACTACCAGAGCCTGGCCAAGTATGTTCAATGGTTATATTCCAAGGGGGACTGTCATCCCCAAAATGCAAATTAAACTAATAAACAGTCATATAAGGAACTTAGCTCCTAAAAAAAAAATCAGATAATCTGTAGATATTTAATGAAAAAGATGGGGGTTTTTGTGCATCTTTTCACCACCTCAATTTTCAAACAAAGCAATTCCCTTCACTCTTATTAAGGCTATGTGCGCACACTGCATTTTTACTGTGTTATTGTGCGTTTTTTGGGTGCAGTTTTGGTCCCAAAACTGCAAGCATTTCCTTCCCCGGTACAGTCTATGAGATTTCAGTTTTGCTGTCTGCACGTTTCAGCTTTTTTTTGGCTGCGTCTTTGTGGTGACCTCAAAGATGTAACATGTCAATTCTTTCTGCATTTTTGCCAGCATTTTTAAACCCTTCCAGTCAATAGATTTGACTTAAAAAACGGACTGGGCAAAAACGCTGTTAAAAAAACGCAGTAAAATGTGGCAAGAAATGTATGCAAAGGGAGCGTTTTTTTGGGACCAAAAATGTGCATCTTTGTGGTCACCACAAAGATGCAACATGCGAACATAGCTTAACAGTGCTTGCTTGATCAGTACAAGCACTGCTTGAACACTAACCTCAACACTGCGCATGCACACTGAGTATGGAGGAGTCAGGGACATGCACACAGTGTGGGGGCCGGTCCCTCTTTTATCATTGCTTCCTGTCAGTGCCTGCCGCTTTCTACATCCAGAACTGAAACAAGTCTATTCAGAGAGAAGGAGATGATCAGTTAAATGCTCCTCCTGTCTTTGGTGCACCACAGAATAGGTAAATGTAAACGGTGATATTGACCTATTCTGTTATGGACTAATGACAGGAGGAGCAAGTGACTGATCTCTCCGTCCTGTCCTCTCTGAAGCAGCTAGCTACATTTCTTGGTCACTGTGAGGAGGCACTGATGAAAGGAGAGCCCTCCTTCATACTCTATGTGTAGATGACTCTTTTATAGTCAGTGTGCATGTACAGAGCCACAGTTTGGGTTGAAGTAGCTCTTGCTCTATAACAGTGAGCATTGTCAATCAGAATCAGGGGAACTGCTCACCATGCAAATTGAGCAGGTGTAATTGCATCAACGTCCCCTCATTTGCATATGGAATAAAATGAGTTTTTAAAGTAATATTTTATACTGCTTATATGTTTTTATAGGGACTTTGTCATTTATATATCTTTTTATTTGCATTTCAAAGTGATAGACTCTCTTTAACTGCTAATATCCCAGGCAACTCTCTCCATCCCATTCATTTCAATACAACAGTTAGCTGTTCACCTCCCTCCCCATCTCTTTCAGCTCCTGACCAGGCTGCATTAATCAGTCAATTTAAAGGTTGTTAGTATTAGTGCTTTCAGCAATAGTTTTCCTTATCTTGGCTGTCATTTCCTGAGCTTGTTCAATTTCACTGTCATGCAAATTGTTATGCATGTTAAACACGGGTAAAAAGGGAAATAAAGTCTACAACACAACAGCCACACCAACACTCTACTGATTCCTGTACAGGCCAGAAGATCCCTAGCTGTACAACTAAAAACCACAACTTGGACCTGGCTCCTTGAAAGGCCATCAAGCTGTTTCTCGGTCGTCTTGAGTAACCAGAGGGGAGGCCACTACACTTAACGAAACTAGAGAGAGAAAGTGCGAAGAGGTAGAAAACCAAAGTGACAAAATTTAAGGTAGGAGCACATGGGCTAAAAGGAGAATAATAAATGAAAGCAAAGGAAATCTCCCACAAACCTGAGGACCAAGGAAAGGTGTTGGGAAGGTAGATGAGGAAACAGAGCAGTAACACAACTATTTTCTGCTTAGCAGGCAATAGCTTGCTTAGTTCAGCGCTAGATGCCTTAACTGAAATCCACCTAGAAGCATAGCCAGCAAAGAAGACTTACTGGTGCAAGGTGAGTATAAATAGCACCCCCAAAGCTGTGATAGGACAGAGGTAAAATAAGAAAGTGAGAAACACCTGACTAGAGGCAAAGCAAGAGAAAAAAAAGCAAAGAAAAGAGAACCATCAGCAGTTGGATAGTGACAGACCAGGTTGTGGTCCAGCAAGGAAGGCAACTAACCAAGCAGCTAGAGATCACTGGATGGAGTCCTGAAACCAAGGTATGACACAAATATATAGTGATAATGTAAACTTCACAACACCCTCAAAAGGAAACTGACCAGAACTGTGACTTAAGGAGGAGTGCCTGTCCCTCCAGAAAACAAACATAAGGAGACTGTAGAGCTATGAGTTGCTGAGAAGACAATTTGAGAATATCCCTTAAGTTATAATTTTTAAAACAAGAATTTTTTATAGTCTGGAAATATTTAAATCACACCACAATTATTACAATAAATAAAAAAAATAAAAACTTGGAGACATGGCAACTTTTCTGAAGAGCAATTTGTCTTACCAAACCTCCTTCAGAGTGCAGCAGGAACTCTAGACATTAGAAAACCCAGAAGAACATCCAAAGATACGTAGGTCCTCTCACTTTGTCATGATGACTCTACTTTTATACATCATTACTGAGAAGAAAAACCCAAAAACTAAATGTTCTCAAAACACTATGAGATAAAAAATTCCATGGACACATAACAGCTTAGAGTCAATGAAGGGACATTCAGAAATGCCTTCAAAGTCAGAACAGTGGGAATCTGGCAGTAGACTCTCATTCACTACCGATCCCTAGAACAAGCTGTTCTGCTTCTGAGTGAATAGGTGCCCCTGAATGAATGGTCACTTCCATTTTCTTAGAAGTGCATTGTGGCCTTTATTCCAAAGAGAACAACATGGCTTCACTTTGTTAATAGTGTATGATGAAGTATATAGTGTACTGACCTTGTACTATGGTAGACTTACCAAGTTTTTAAAAGAAAAAAATGCATTTGCAAGAAATGATGGTGCCATTTTCTGCATATTTAGGAAGTGTATGGAGTGGGACAAGCTCCATAAGCACCTGATGTCAGCTATTACATCTGAAACTCTACTGCAAAAGGCGGCACCTGATGTAGCTCTGATCCTGAACCTTTATCCTCTTAAGTGCTGCTATAATCTTGAGGAGGGAAGTACCTTTTATGTCACCCATAAAAAACCAAGGCTAACCTGCACAATTTCTGGGGGTTTTTTGGTTCTCTTCCCTCCCCTTCCCTAAAATGGAATGATAGAAAAAAAATAAAAATATTATATGTAAAGCTGCCTAAAATTCATTACCAATATTCACTGTTAAAAGTATACCTTAATAGATTAATTTATCGATATTACATTTAAAATACTTTATTTTTGGTAAAATAAGGTCATACATTACTACTCACGTCATTGTATATTGTGAAGAATCTGCTAGGATGGTACACTGGAAAAGCACACTTCATTTTTATTCAGCCATAACAGAAATAATAATTGACAATCATTGTTATTTTAATATTAATTATTATTATTATTATTTATTATTATAAATGTAATTATAATGTAAGGCAAATATAATGTAAGGCAAATTTTAAAACACTATATTTTTAAAATTGGCTGGCAAAATCACAATTGGCAGTAAACACTGCATCCTCTTCTTTATCTAAACCTATTCACTTAGTAAAATTGCAACTTCTCTCTTCTCAAAATTCTTCGTCTTTCCAAAGTAATGTTTTGGCAAAGTGGTATGTAAAGCAAACAACCTTTTGTGCACCACTAAGTCTTTTTCAATTTCAAAGTAGTTTGTGTCTTTTCTTTGTCAATACAGGATTTGCTACTTCCCTGGTCAAAGTCCCTGACTTCCTACTTGGCCACCAAGAATACTTAGAGCATTACCATTAGAAATAGTCATTGAACATTTTTTTAAGTAGTGAAATTGGACATTTTGAACCCTGTCTGTTCTAAAAAAAAAGGTTTATGTAATAACGAGTAATACATTAAAAACACTCCAAGAAATGTTAATTTAACCTTAAATGTTAATACTTAGAGGTGAATTTATTAAGACTAGTTTTTATGCTCCAGTCTAACACAGTAGCGCAATGAATTAGGAAGCACCAAATTTATTAAGAAGCTCACGTTTCATAATTAATTTGAAACATGCTTACCTGTATGTGCTCCAGAAAATGAAATTTACATTATGGATGAGCTAAAACAGATTTGTGCTATAATTTATGCCAATTTTTTGCATAAATTATAGTAAATCTGTCAGTATGCTTCTCAAATCTCTCAAAGAGAGATTGGTTAGCTCTGCAGTCTTGCAGCACTAGGGTGCTGGATTTAAATGAGTTTCTTCAACCTACGAATATAAACTGAGCTTAATAGGAAAACCATGATATCACTATTAGTGATGAGTAAGCACGACTGTGCTTGGTTCTCGTATTGAGCAGTTCTATGCTTGCATGAGTGCAACTTGAGTGCCTAAGTATAATAGGCATCATGGGGGAACACTATTCTCCTTAGGCCCGTTTCACATGTCAGTGAAAACCACTGACGTTCTTGCTTGACGTGTAAAACACGCACATATCCCTCCGTGTTCCGTGATTCACGGCACATGTGGGTCGTCCATGCGCAATCCGTGATCAGTGATTGCATATGGACATTACTCACCTGCCTTCACTGCTGCTGTCCATGGTGCTGAAGTTTCTGGCTCTGCAGCGTTTCGCCCACCGCTCTCAGCACCTACTTCCTGGTCGGCAGTTCTTGCTTTCATGAATATTCATGAGCCAGGCAAGAGCTGCCGAAAGCAGAGGCTGCAGAGCGAATCGCACGCAAGGTAAGTTGAAAATTTTTAATATTTAATATGTCCGTGATTTTCTTGTACGTGTTTCACTGATCACACACGGATCACACCACAGTGTGGTCCGTGGGTCATCAGTGATGCCAGACAAAAACTGACATGTCTTCGTGCAGAATCACGGCCAAGGGTGCACGCTGCACGGAGACACGTTCAGTGAAAAATCACTGATGTGTAAGCAGAGCCATTGTTTATAATGCATCTGCGTATGTCAGTGATTCTGGTACGTAGAAGAAAAAGCACAAACGTACCAGAATCACTGACGTGTGAAAGGGGCCTTAAGGAGACTTTGCAAGCCAGTCTGGCTGCCAGTAAGGGGACTTATAGCTGCAATGCCCCTCTGGGAAATATTCAAATTGTCTCTCCAGGAAAGGAGACAAACTCTAGCGCAGCACCACCTATTGGAAGTAGTATAAATATAATGGAAGTCAAAGGGGAACTCAAGCATTTTTTCAGAAGAATTCCCCATTGATTTCCATTATACTCAAGTACTCGAGTTACGCTCAACCAAGCATCCAACTGTTCATTACAAGTGCCAAGCACCTGAGCTCACATAAAACTGGCCTAGTAGGGCTCCCAAAAAACTGGCCATTTTTATGTGCTAAGTATCTAATTTTTTACATGTTTTTCATAGCAGTAATGCATGTTAGTATTCCCATATTTATTGTTCCACATATCCTAGCACTACAGATTGCAACTGTCTCCTTTTTGTTACTATGTTTCATGTTCAGTTTGCACCTGTTCACATTAGAAAGATAGGATGTGCCATCAGTCTTTTTCTCACATTACAGGGTCATGTCTTCTGATTGAGCACTCCTGCTCTTCAGCCTCAGGTGAATTTAATTCTCCATTTGCAGGTTCCTGTCCACTAATAAATTGTAAGTTTTTAACCCAATGAGAGGCATTAGTTTAATAGGGACCCAACAAAAAGAGGTCGCCTTGCTGTTGGCCATTGTGCTCACATAAAACTGGCTATTTTTGTGTGCTGAGTATCTCATTTCTTACATGTTTTTCATAGCAATAATGCATGTTTATATTCCCATATTCATTGTTCCACATATCTTAGCACTACAGAGTGCAACTGTCTCCTTTTTGTTAGTATATTTCATGTTCAGTTTGCACCTGTTCACATTATTCACATTAGAAAGGTAGGATGTGCCATTAATCTTTTTTGTAGATTAAAGGGTCATACCTTCCGATTGAGCATTCCTGCTCTTCAGCCTTAAGCTATTTTACCGTATTTTTCAGACTATAAGACACACTTTTTTCCCCCCAAATGTTGGGGGAAAGTGGGGTGTGTGTCTAAGGCTATGTGCGCACTGGGAAATGGAATTTTCTTGAGAAAATTCCGCATGCTCTCAAAGATTACCGCACCCGCGGTAAAAAAAACCGCGGCAAACCGCACCCGAAAACCGCATGCGGTTTGCCGCGGTTTCACCGCGGTATTGTTCGCGGTATTGCCGCGGTTTTGCCGCGTGCAGGTTGGGATGTGCTTTATTGCATTCAATGCAATAAAGCACATTGAAAAAAAAGAAAAAAAAAAGTCATTTAATTCTGAGATAGTAGATAGACAGAAGAATAGATAGAGGGATAGATAGATAGACAGACAGAGGGATAGAGGGATAGATAGATAGATAGATAGAGGACAGATCGCTACATTTCCCACGGTCGGCAGTGAGTTCACATTACCGGCCGTGGGAAATGACCGGTAATTACCTCTGCTGTCTGCTGCTTTCATTCAGCGCTGTGTCTTTGACAGTCGCGGCTGGATGTAAGCAGCGCAGGACCTGTGGATTACACCGGAGCTGTGGATTACGCCGGAGCTTTGGTGCGGGAGGGGTTAATAAAATGGTGAACGAGGCTTGTTTGTTTTATTTAAAATAAAAGATTTTTCGGTGTCTGTGTTTTATTCACTTTACTTACGGGTTGATCATGTCAGCTGTCTCATAGACGCTGCCATGATCAAGCCTGGAGTTAATGGCGGTGATCCACCACCATTAACCCCTTGTATTACCTTGCCTGCCACTGCTACACGGCGGCAAGAAGAGCCGGGGACACGCCAGTGCTGCCGCATAATGCATGCGACAGTCCCGGGGCAGCTGCGGCTGATATTCTCGGCTGCGGGAGGGGGAGTGAGGCGGGGGACATTAACCCTGCCCCTCTCCCTCCCCAGCCTGAGAATACCGGGCCGCCGCTGTTTGCTTACCTCGGCTGGAAGGTAAAAATACAGCGGAGCCCACGTTCTTTGTTTTCTATATTTCCGTTTGTTTTCTATGTGTGTTCTATGTGTCTGTGTCTGTGATCTATGTCTGTGATGTCTGTGTGTGTGTGTGATGTGTGTGTGTTTACTCTCTGCACGGCTTCCCTTCCTGTAATGACATCACTTCCCTGCAAAACCGCAGACAAGTGATGTACATTACCGGAGGTAAACCGCGAAATACCGCAGGGAATAACGCAGGAAAACGCAGTGAACCGCACAGAATTTGCTGCCTGCGTTATTCCTTGCGGGATTTCATGATTAACATTGGAGTCAATGGAGTGAAATCCCGCAGCCATGTGCGGAAAAGAAGTGACATGCACTTGTTTTTGCTGTGGGATTCCCGCAGCAAAACATGCAGCTGTCAAATTCCGCCCAGTGCGCACAGGATTTTTTTTCTCCATAGGATTTGCTGGTGATTCACTGCAGAGATGTTATGAACATTTTCTGCAGCGAAACATGCAGCAAATCCGCGGAAAATCCGCGGCAAAATCCGGTAAGTGCGCACATAGCCTTATAGTCTGAATGTAGGGCTGTGGGGAATGAGGGTGCTGCGGGGAAGGAGAGTGCTGCAGTGGCGTGGGTCATCGGGGGCATGAGCAGGCTACAGCAGCGCCTACCGTGACCATGTGGGCCCGCTTATTTCATATGCACACCCATCCTCCGCCCATCATCTCTCAGCGCTGAAGGCGGCGCTGACAGGTGGGCAGGATGATGGGTGGGGGATGCACGCATACTAAACAGCCGGCCCGCATGATCACCCCTGGCAACTACAGCCTGGAGTGATCATGTGTGGCTGTATTCACTGCCTCCCGCGCATCATCATCAGCGCGGGGTGCAGTGAATCAGTATACTCACCGGCCACGATCCCTGCAGCATCGCGATGTCCTCCTGTCTGCTGGCAGTGGCTGTGTGTGGAGACTAGCGGTGCGCACAGCGATGATGTCATCGCTGTGCACACGTGTCCACACACAGCCGCGGCCAGCACAGACAGGAGGACATTGCGATGCTGCAGGGTTAAAAAAACGCCCATAAATTGTAGGTTTTTTAACCCAAAGAGAGGCATTAGTTTGATAGGGACACAACAAAAAGAGGTCGCCTTACCATTGGCTGTTAGGCTCACATAAAACTGGCCATTTTTGTGTGCTAAGTATTTTATTTTTTACATGTTTTTCATAGCAGTAATGCATCTCTATATTCCCATATTCATTGTTCCACATATCTTAGCATTACAGACTGCAACTGTCTCCTTTTTGTTACTAACCACCCGAGGTGCTTGAGGTCTAGTCACAGATTTTCAATGATGTTCAGATCAGGGGACCGTGAGGGCCATTGTAACTTCAACGTGTGCCTTTTGAGGTGGTCTATTGTGGATTTTGACGTGTGTTTATGATCATTATCCATTTGTGGAAAACAACTGGTTTTCAACCAGTTTTTTACAGATGGTGTTATGTTTGCATCAAGAATTTGTTGAAATTTCATTGGATAGATTTTTTCCCTCTATCCGTGAAATGTTCCCCATGCCATTTGCTGCAACAAAACCCCGAAGCATGATTGATTCACCCCCATGCTTAATGGTTGACCGAAATGTTCTTTTCTTGAAATTCTGTTCCCTTTTTTTTCCACACATACCTTTGATCATTGTGACCAAAGTTGTATTTTAATCTCATTGGTGAACAGGACTTGTTTCCAAGGTGCATCAGGCTTTTTTAGATGTTCTTTGGCATCCTTCTTTAAATTACTCCAATTTTCTACATTCAAAAATAAAAAAAATTAAAAAAGATTTACAAAGTACTTATTTGGTATCGTCATTCCTGAAAAGTCCAATCTATATAAATATAAAAATAAGGAAATAAGCAGCGATGAGCGGACCCAAGGAAGTTCGGGATTAAGCTGGATTTTAGTTAAAAGTTTGGTTTAAGACCCGGATTTTACCCGAACCCTAAACCCCATATAAGTTAATGGAGACCCAAACTTCTGTGCTGTAAAATGGCTGTAAAATTGGTATAGTAAGGGCTTGAGGGCTGCAAAAAAAATTAAATGGGGATAGGGGATAAATGGGCTGCAAACAAATGTGGGTAAGGAATAAATTTTAAATAAGTTTGGGCGTCCCTTCTTTTTTTAATACCAGCCAGGAAAAACAGATAATCGCTGTCAACTTTACTTTAACTGGTTATCTTCACCATCTTTTTTATAACCAGCCAAGGTAAAGAAGACAGCTGGGAGCTGGAATGATCAGGCTGACAGTTCTCAGTGTTTTTGGTCCCTCCCAGCCTAATAATAGAAGCCCACAGCCGCCCCAGAAGTGGCACATCCATTAGATGCAGCAATTCTAGGGCACTTATTTTTACCTCTGTGTGTTTTTTAACTGTACACTTACTGGGTTAGTAATGGAGGTGTCTGATAAATGCCTATCAACTACTAACCTCTGGGCTTGATGCCAGGTGTCAATTCACAGCTGATATCAACCCAAAAGTATTACCCCAATTGCCACAATACCATGGCATTCGAGAAGAGCTGGCAAAAAGACAGAATTGGTGCATCTAATGGATGCACCACTTATGGGGTAGCAACGAGCTGCTATTTTTAAGCTGGGAATGGCCAAATAACTATAGGCCTTCCCAGCCTTATAATTCCAGAGCCCAGATGTCGTCTTTACCTTGGCTGGTTATCAAAAATATGTGAGAACCCAAGTAATTTTATTTTTATTGTTCGGAGTAGCGTACAGGCAACTTCTGCATGTAGTAAAGCTTGTTTATTGGCTGCGCTGCAGCCTTTCAAAAAACTTTATTAGCATACAAATAGTACCTGAGCTCCAAACTTTGTGTTTTTTTTAAAGTCTGTGTTTGAGTCCGAGACCCGGGCTCTCGGTGTCTGGTACGAAGCCCAAACTTAACTGTTTGGGTTTGCTCATCCCTAGTAATAAGGACACCAGAATTGATATTTTTTTGCACTTAAAAAAATAAAAAGTGATCAAAATGTCATATTTATGCCATTTTTTTTAAATAAAAACATCAGCTCAGGCACAAAAAACAAATCCTCACTTATCTCTATTTAAATGGATTATCCGTCTTATTTTGCCTTTTTTTTAAATTTCACTATTGGGCTTCATTGGGGCAGGTAAGTAGTTAACGACTACCTATCTGCCCTGCTGTCAGCCTCTCTCACCCGACTCAGAGTGGTCATGTGACCGCTCCTGTCGGGATTTTGCTGCTTCCTGTGACGTCACGTTGACAGGGGCAGGATCTTGTTAACGGGCTTCACAGCCGACTTTATGTTGCTGCCCTGCTGGATGGGTACCGTTCATGGTGTCTCCGCCCATCTTCCCTCACACCCTCCCACACATTCCATAGTGCAGTGGTCTCAAAGATGCTGCCGGTATGCTGCATGTGGCCCCCGATGCTGTTTGCAGCGCCCAGGCTCGTGGCCCCCTTGCTGATCTCTGCCTGTGCTGAGGGCTGCACAGTCAATGCTTTATATCAGATGACAGATTCCCGGGCGCCGTGCAGGACCGAGCTCTGTATTCAGCTACTGTAATGATCAGCCGCCGGTCAATCAGAGGCCAACAGTGGATCACTGGAGAATCTGTATAGAGAGCTCACGTCTGAGTAGCGCCCGGGAATCTGTCCTCTGGTTTAAAGCTCTGTCAGCTTTGGCCCCTGGCTTATCGCTGCCTGTACCGATGACAGAGCTTTATATCAGAGGGCAGATGTCCGGGCGCTGTGCAGACGTGTATACAGCTACTGCAATGATCAGCTGCCGGCCAATCAGATGTCAGCAGCTGATCACTGGAGAAGCTGTATAGAGAGCTCGTCCCTGTGCAGTGCCTGGGAATCTTTCCTCTGATATAAAGCACTGTCAGCTGTGGCCGCTGCATCGGCAGTGTTCATCAAGGGGTCTGAGGCCGCAAGAAACAGGACACCGAGTGAACGAGGACAGGTGAGAAGAATTTGTCTTTGTTTTTTTTGCGTGTGTGAAGAATGGTAGAATATTGGACAATTCTACAGGACAGAGCATTGCTGCAAGAAGAGGAGCAGGAAAGGGGAAATTACTACAGAATGAACAGGATGGGGCACATTACTATAAGATGGGCACATTTATTACAAGACTGGCACAAGGATGGGGCACATTATTACATTATATGGGCCCATATTGTCCTCTGCTAGATGTACAGTATGTGCTGGGCAGACTATTGACAACCAATTAGTGTGCAGAGGGCAGGGCTGAACACTGAGGTTGGGTGGTGCCAGCTCTGACTGTGAGGTTTGGCAACCAAGGAGAGGAAAAAGCCAAGTTTTCTTGAGTTGAAGGTAAATAAAGCGTGTTAAGAGTATAAAGTGACAATACAGCACAGATTAGCTTACATTTTTTTTTAGAGTTTATGTCAGACAACTCCTTTAAGACATAATAAAAAACAAGTTAAGGACATTGAACTGACCTGGAGACTCATATTGCTAGGTTATATTTACCATGGAGTGAAGACTATAAAAACAAACCAAGAAAAAGGAGCCCACATGTGGCTATGTAGGTGTATAAAAACGTTATGGCACTTGGAATCATAGGTGGAAAAATCGAAAGCGCAAAAATGAAAAATGTTCAAGTCCTTAAAGGGTTAATAACTAGAGATGAATGGTGTTCGAATCGAACTGTTCACCAATCTCAAGTTCGACCTGTTTTTGGCGATGTTCGAGTCGTTCGACGAACTTGAACGATTAGCTTCACGTTCGACAGTTCGAGTTACCGTTCGATAACGGTTCGATCACCAAAAGCGTAGCTAGTTACTAGCTGGCTTTTCACAGTAATACTGTAATTCAATGTTAATAATAACACTGGGGAACGCAATTTTTTAGGAGTTAGGTCAGACAACTGTTCTTAATTAATTTTTGGATGCTGAATCCAGAAATGATCTCAGTTTTTCTCTATCACGTCAAGTTTTGGAACTATGGGATTTTTGTCTTCTCAAAAATATGTAAACTACTGTACCTAAAAAGTGTTTTGTTTTTTTTAAATAGTACAAATGTGAGCAAAAAAGCTGCACACACCTCTCACCACACTGTCTCAGTTGTGACTACTCTTACAAGTTGCCACATAGCTCTATATGAGTCAAATTGTACTCAGATAACAAGTTTTATTACAGAAATCAGTGCAATTGTGCTTCTATGGCAGGTAAGTTGAGGAGGAAAAACTTGACGTGATAGAAAAAAACTGACTACATTTTTGGAATCAGCATGCCAATTTTAGTATAAATCAGCTCAAAAACCTAACTCAACAGAATTTTTTTTTCAAATTGTTCCCCAGTGTAATATTATGCAAATTCAGCGTATAGTGTGAGGGGGGGAAGGGGTTTAGATCAGTGCTGCTGAGTGCTGAAAGAATGGCGATCGCCATTCTTTTTTTCCTAACCGCGCGTCCAGTGGAGCGGGCCAGGCTGCCTGCCAATCACAGACACACACACAGCAAAGTGGATTTTTGGCAGACAAGCAAGGGCATGTGTCATTGGCTGTGTATGTCACATGTCGTTGCCCTATAAGACTTGGCCATTTTCCTCATCGCCGCCATTATCTCTGCTGCGGTTCTGTGTCAGTAACCGCTCCCGCTGCGGCTGCTGCTGTGGGCGCTATAAAGTACAATCGAGACATTGGTTTAGGGAGTAGGGACTAGTTGTAATTTCAGCCCTTTTCAGGGCTAGATTAGAGCAGTTCATAGGCAGGTCTGTGCCAGCGCTGTGCAAGTGTTTTTCACAGCATCTGTCCAAATCAGCTCATGCAATTCCTTTGGGCATAGTATCAGTTTGTGAAGGTCAGCGTTGTAGCAGTCTTGTAAAGTAAGATACACCACTTGTCTCCATCTCTAGTAGCCAATTTTTAACTGCAGCTAGTCCAGGCAATCCCTTGGGAATATGTGACGCCCTGGGCAAGCCAGGGGTCACAGGTCAAGACACCACCACATGCACCCCACATTCCCTGCAGGAACACCAAGGTCAGAACACAAATCCTTGTTGCCCTCCTCCAGGGGCTGATGTTCACACCAGGGGGTGGGCCAGGCAGTTGGCACCACCCACCGAGGAGTTCACAGTCCTGGAGGCGGGAAAACCAGGCAGTTTAGCTCAGGCAGGGCTAGAGTGAGAGTCAAGCTAGGGAAGTGAAGGAGTTTAGATAGAGTTTGAGTTTGAGAGTAGAAGGAAGTGGCAGTGGAGCTAGTGACAGGAGTGGAAGTGAGAGAAGAAAAGTGACAGTTTGAAAGCCTGAAGTTGGTCCGGGTGTGTGCCCCGGACTGAGACAGCAAGGTTGGCAGACGGCGGTGACCGTCTGCAGGAGAGGCTGATCGGAGGTTGCCGAAAGGACCATGGACGGGTGGTGGCCCAGCGGTACCGGAGCGGTATACAAAGAGATGCCAGCACCAGTGGCAGGGGCCTTTCGGATCCCGGCAAGGCTAGGAGTCGCCATAATTTGCCAAATCCGTCAGTGAAGGGGACCTCCGGGTCTCCCAGCAGCAAAGTCCCAATTGAAGGCAACAGTCCGACCGTGAAGGGGAGACACCGCCACCGCCAAGGCACCAGTTTCCCAGGGCCAGCGCCTGCGGGCAAGAGAGGGGCTCCTCCGGCTCATATCCAAGCTGGGGAGCGGGTTACCGGTGGGAATCCATCGCTACCAAAGAACCGTACTTAGGTGCAGGAAAGGACCGTCACCGCTAACTGCAGAGAACATCAGCACCGCAGCCGTCCGCGGGACCCGCCCAACCAGCCGTTTGTTTACCGTGAACTGTGTCATCATCCTTGGGCTGAGTGAGTACCTCTGTGCCGTGCGGCACAGCGCTGCCCCTGCGTCCCTGCACCTCCACAGGCCCCATAACCCGCCTGTCCACCATCCTGACCTCCCCATCATCGGGCCCCGGAACTACCAAACCCCCTACCCACGGAGGGGCAAACCAACATCTAGCTGCTCCATACCACCACTCCCGGGATCCCCCAGACAGAGCAGCGGTGGTGTCCACACAATCACCACAGCCGTGGGTGGCGTCACGGACATTAATCAAATCCCCCACCAACAAATCAACCCCCCTTTCACTCACGGGCGAGGAGCGCCGCTCAAGTCCCCAGGATCCGGCCCATCGCTCGAGCCACCGAGCAGCAGCAGTAGCCGCAGAGCAGCGGCGGCTGGACCCGAGCAGTGGGAGAGCACAGCGTTGACACCCTCCTCCCCGCCCGCGACAAATAGTATCAGTGTGTGATAGTCAGTGGTGTAGCAGTCTTGTAAAGTAAGATACACCACCTGTCTCCATCTCTATTAGCCAATTTTTAACTGCAAAAAGTCAAGGCAATTCATTTGGGCATAGTATCAGTGTGTGATAGTCAGCGGTGTAGCAGTCTTGTAAAGTAAGATACACCACCTGTCTCCATCTCTATTAGCCAATTTTTAACTGCAAAAAGTCCAGGCAATTCCTTTGGGCATAGTGAGTGTGTGATAGTAGGTGGTGTAACAGTCTACTTGTCCATGGAAGTCATTAGAAAACATCGGCCTGTACTTGGATGAGTACCGTCTGATTTTCACTGACTGACACAATGGAGAATTTTTTTTCATCTGAGAGAATCAGATCATACTATTGTGGCGCCCCTGACCTGGTCAGGCACCACTGAGTACTTCACCCATGCTGGGGGCAGTGCAATACAGGTAATCCAGAAGGCTGACCGAGGTGTGACTACACAGGCACATAGTAATCAGGTCTCACACATGTACCTTTGGGAGGACTCCTGAGAACTTCCAGGAGGGGGCGTGCCTCCATGTCCACTCAAGGGGTGTGGTAGAGAACCTGGTTGCTAGGTGGCGTAGGCAGGCACAAAGGGGAAAGAGGAAGAAGGAGGGAGGAGAAGTCTGGAGCAGGGAGTTGAAGAAAGAGGAGTGTGGAAATAGAGCTCAGACAGAGCAGACGTGCAGAACCCACAAGTGAGCCAGTTTAGTGTGGAGCTCAGGGATAGCAGATGGAGGGCCCTGGAGCTGCTGAAATCTAACAGCGTCCACGCAGTGACTACTGACAGGGGAGATCGGTCACCTAGTAGTGCCACCCGAAATCCACCCAAGGCTAAAGAGAGAGCAAACGGGTGGCAGAGTAAGGAGACTGCTGGGGAGGTTCCAGGCCCGCAAAAGGGTAACAGGTCCCGGTGCAGAGATAGATTCATCTTTCTTCTGTCAAACCTGCCTGAGGGGGCACTTCAAACCCCCAAGACAACACCACAGAGTCCGCAGCCACGTAGCAAAGTGAGGGCCTATAGTTCACAGGAGGCAAGCAGCCGGAGTGACCTGGTCCAGGCTACAAGCAAACGGGCCGAAACGAGGGGAACAGCAACTTCCCTGGGTGACCCCCGTAGGGACTGCAAGTCGGGGTCATCACAAACAACAGAAGGGCTAGAGAAGGCGAGTCAGTAGCCATCCTCGCAAGTCAGCCTGAAGGACACCTGGTTCCAGCCTGGTTCATCCCAGCTACGCCCGGGTTACTCACCCTGCCACCTAATGTGAGTAAAATCCCTGAAAGACTGTTTGGACTGTGTCTGAGTCATTCTGCGCCTTGTGGTTCCACACACCTACACAGGGTCCTGGGTCTTGCCTCACTCTCGGGAGGCCACTACAACTGACTGCACCCACCATCAGCCCCAGGCACCCCTTAATCTGCAGTGGCGGTCCCCACTGACCGCAATACCAAGAGTGGCGTCACGACAATCCTAGAAGAAGGTTCCCTACCTGTGACCAGACTGTTCCATCCATGTGGAGTCCCTGATGGTAATGCACCGACACAGCAGCACCTGTGGGGCTTCACACTATGCTCACACTCTGCTTAGAGTTTAGTCAGAGTGTTATTTGCATAATTGGCCCAATTCTATCGAATGAGAGAATATGCAGCCATCTGACCCTTGGTATCAAAGTGCTGTATCCAGTGGTGGAAGCCTAAAAACACTTAACTAAATTATAATTTTTTTCTACAAATCTGGAAGGGCTTATCAAAGGGGAGATTGGCAAACTGCTGCCCCCCAAATGTACTATATTGTGTGTGCTCCAGAAAACTGTACTGAAATCTACACTAGCTCACTGGTGCCTTATATTTTCATTTTCACTTTACTACAAAGGGCTAGAACAGTGTTCCCAAAACTCAAGTCCTTATGGACCCCAACTGATCATGCTTTCACCATTTCTTTAGCACAGTTGATGGAATTATTATCAAAGTATCAGAAATTGCCACCGATTCTCTCACTTGGGCAATACTAAGGAAATTCTGAGACATAATCAGATGATGGGTCGTGAGTAGTGATGAGCAGAATCGCAGATAACCGGGACCGGTGGGTCCTTGTTATCTTTTTGAAAAATCCGTTTCTGGTCCGGAATTCGGTTCTCATATAAGTCTATGGGGACCAGAACCTGGCGATTCAAAATGGTGGTGGAAGGGATAGGGGATAGGAGCGTGAGCAGTACTTACGGAGTACCCGTCATGGTGGTAAGCTGCTTCCAGGCCGTGTAGTCACTTCCTAGGCCACGCATTGCCTTAATTGAATATGCACTGTTTTCTCCGCCCACCGTAGCTTGTGATTGGTTGCAGTCAGACATTCCCCCACACTGTCAGAATGTCGGCTGACTGCTTCCAACCACAGGTGCTGTGTGCATCTATAGTGTACAGTAAAATTAAATAAATACAAAAATTGGCATAGGGTTCCCTCATACAATGATACCCAGCAGATATAAAGCCCACAGTTACAGGCTGCAGCTTCCAGCCCCATACTTATCTTTTCTGTGTATCAAAATAAGAGGAACCGCATACAACTTTTTTTAATTATTTAAATAAATAATTTAAAAAATCCGACATGCGGTCCCCCAGTTTTGATACCCAGGCAAAATAAAGCTAGGGAGGTCCATACTTATTGGGCTACCCCCCAGCCTAAATATAACAACCAACTGGGACTGCCGCATCCATTAGATGCACAAGCCTGGCACATTACCTGACTCTTCCAGATTGCCCTGGTGCAGTGGAAATCGAGGTAATAAGGAGTTCATGGCAGCCCACAGCTACTACTAAGTCTTAAGCCTGCTTTACTCGGTACGATCTATCGTGCAATTTCACCATCGATCGTACCCGCCCCCGTCATTTGTGCGTCACGGGCAATTAGTTGCCCGTGGCGCACAAAGTCGTTAACCCCCGTCACGTGCACTTACTTGCTGTGCGACGTCGCTGTGGGCGGCGAACATCCTCTTCCTGAAGGGGGAGGGACGTTCGGCGTCACAGCGACGTCACACAGCGGCCGGCCAATAGAAGCGGAGGGGCGGAGATCAGCGGGACGTAAACATCCCGCCCACCTCCTTCCTTCCGCATATCCGGCGGGTGCCATGGGACGGAGGTAAGCTGCTGTTCATCGTTCCCGGGGTGTCATATGAAGCAGCGTGTGCTACCCCGGGAACGATGAGCAACCGGCGCCATTTTAATTAAACCAGATTATGAAACCGAGCGACGAGTACACGACTCACGATTTCTGAGCGATACTGCGTCGCTCGGAGGTGTCACACAGCCCGACGTCGCAAGCGATGCCGGATGTGCGTCACAAAAACCGTGACCCCAATGATCTATCGCACGATAGATTGTCTCGTGTAAAGTACCCTTTAGATTAGTAATGGCAGATGTCTATGAGACACCCCATCACTAATCTGTAAGTGAAAGTAAATAAACACAAATCGAAAAAATCCTTTATTTGGAATGAAATAGAAAAAACATGCTCTCTCACCACTTTTTAACCCCCTAAACACCCCTTCAGGTCCAATATAATCCACACGAGGTCCCACGGCAATTCAGCTCTGCTACATCTCAGTCACATTGAGCAGCCATAGAGCATGAATGACCACTGTGAGTGCAGACAGACAATGACTGAGCTGCGATGAGCGATGATGTCACTCAGGTTATTTGCAGTGACAGGTGGGAACCTCCAGCTGTGACCGCAAATCACCTGAGTGACTTCATCGCTCATCATGTCTCAGTCATTGTCTGTCTGCACTCACAGCGGGCAGTCATGCTCTATGGCCGTGTGCTGTGACTCAGATGTAGCAGAGTCACAATTGTCGTGTGACCTCGTGTGGATTACATCGGACCTACAGGGGTGTTTTGGGGTTAATAAAGTGGTGTTTTTTGGGTGTTTTTTTCTCGATGTTTGTGTTTATTTCTCTTTACTTAAAGGATTAGTGACGGGGGTCTCATAGACACGTACCCATCACCAATTTTTGGGCTTGATGACAGTTGGGCGCTGTTATTAACCCCTCATTACCCCAATTGTCACCGCATTAGGGCAATCGGGAAGAGCCAGGTAAAGCGCAGAACTAATCACATCTAATGCATGCAACAATCTCGGGCAGCTGCAGGTTTCTATTTAGGCTGGGAGGAGGTCTAATAACCATAGGCCTCCCCAGTCTGAGAATAGCCCCAACTGTAAGGCTTTATCATAGCTGGGTATCAAAATTTGGGGGGACCGCACATTCGTTTTTTTAAATTATTTATTTAAATAATTTAGAAAAAAAAGTATGCAGTGCCTCTTATTTTGATATACAGCCAAGATAAGCGCAGTGCTGGGGGCTGAAGCCTGTACCCGTGGGCTTTATCTGTCCTGGGTATCATAATATGGGGGGACCGTACAGCAATTGTTTTATTTTTATACCATGATACTAACCCGCAGACAACTCTTGTGATTGGTTGCAGGCAGATGCTGTCACACTGGCTGGGGGCGCATCTGACTGCAACCAATCACAGATGTCAGGCTTGTCTGGTGGGCGGGGAAAGCAATGCATTTGGATGAGCAATGATGAACGGCCCAGAAAGTAGAGGAGAGGCCGCAGGAGCAGTGTACAGCCGCGCAGGAGCAGTTACAGCAGTGACGGAGCCTTGGTAAGTAGGAAGCGCTCGCTTCATTTGTATTTCCTTTATTATTCCTTTTTTTTTTTTTTTTATTTCTCTAGTGCAGGATCCAGATCAAACACCCAGGCACCTTTGAAAACGAGCGGATCTGGACTTATACGGTCTGGGTCCGCACATCACTAGTCGTGAGGACAGGAACATTAGAAACGCTGGTCTAAAGAAATTAAATACCAAAGCAAGACTTTATTAGTTATACTTCAGAAAAAACTGCAGTTAAAATGCAAGGTAACTGCTAAAGCGTACCCTAGTCAGCCAGGACTAATGTACAATAATTCAGATTCAAGTGCCAAGAGTACTTGAAAAGCCATGTATCAATAATATACTCAGTATATTATTCTCAGTGATATAATAATCATACTCACAATATTCATTGTACTTTAGTCCTGTCTAATTAGTGTGCCCTGGGGTGGTTAGTACCTTATTATATTATTTAATAAAGTCTACATATTTTCAACACATCAGACTATCTGTTACCCTTACAAGCTTCAAACGGAACCTGAAAACTCATCTGTTCAGAAATGCCTATAATCTACAATGACCTCACTGCTTCACCACCGTGCGGAGCAGCCGCCTGACCACTGTCCGGAGCCGCTGCCTGACCACCGTGCGGAGCTGCCGCCTGACCACTGTGCGGAGCCGCTGCCTGACCACCGTGCGGAGCAGCCGCCTGACCACTGTGCGGAGCCGCTGCCTGACCATCGTGCGGAGCTGCCGCCTGACCACTGTGCGGAGCCGCCGCCCAAGCTACACCCCATCTACTGTCTCCTCCCCAAAATCCTATAGAATGTAAGCCCGCAAGGGCAGGGTCCTCTTCCCTCTGTACTAGTCTGTCTACTGTAACTCGTGTATGTATTCTGTATGTAACCCCTTCTCATGTACAGCACCATGGAATTAATGGTGCTCTATAAATAAATAATAAATAATAATAATAATTTTAATACATTACCTGAACCATTTAGTAATTTTTGAAGACATATAATAAAGTGGCCGGGGTTATCCTTCATAAAAGTATATATTTGTAGGGATTGGGTATTTTTTGTTGATGCTACGTATGGAAAATTACTAAATCTGGGTTTTATAATTCTCCTCCTAAGTATATTTGAAAAGTGAATAACTGTTTTTTTATACAATTTGCAATAAATGAGAAACTTCATATAGGAGGTCACACTAAATTAACCATCCAACAAGAGGTTTTTAGTGCCTGGTATTTTCGCAAAATAAAGCAGCATTTCAAATGCATCGTTAAGCATTGCAAACATCATCTGAAATTACAATTAATCATCACTGTCATCGTCATTGCATTATCAATGTGGTTCAGCAAAGAACACTAAACAAGGAGCAGTCCGCTCTTGAACAATAATTATTTTGTTCTGAGGTATTGCTTGGTTCAGATATTTTTGTTTTGTTCTGCTGTTCAAAGGGAGCTTAGGCATTGAAGCTGATTCTTTTCACCTTGATGTCATGTGCACTTCGCCTTTGTTTCATTGCAATCACATTGTGTGTAATACAGTGTATGTTTACGGGCAGCAGTACTCAGCAAACTAGAAAATCAAAACACAAGACTAAGAGAAGCTTTGCTGGTAACAGAATTATGCCCTGGTTTAGCCGACCGAACAGAATAAAAGCTTTGAATCATTGGATGAGTCATTTAGGAAAGCACAAAGGTGACATGGATTAAACAGGAGATGCATAGTATCATAAATTGATCATTTTTAACCATAAACATTTGTATTTTCATTTGCTTAGAAAACACTGTGTATGTTTTACACACTTTCAATAAAATCAGGAGAGAAAAGGCGCAATAGGGTCTTACCCGAATTACTGGGTGAAAAACATAAAGAAGTGGTGCACTCAACTGGTCGGGTTGTGCCAGTCACAACTCCTTTAATGGCATAAGTGAGTGCCTAAGCGGTCCAGCAGCAGCCCTGTTGTACAAATGGAACATCAAATTCGGAACTGGAGGAAAAACAGGTTGTGTCAAACAATTCTTTTATTTCATTCCTACGCGTTTCGGAGACCCCAACTGCCTCCTTCTTCAGGGAAAGGACAAGAAGGAGGCAGTTGGGGTCTCCGAAACACGTAGGAATGAAATAAAAGAATTGTCTGTTTGACACTGATGTTCGTGGTCTTCAAGCATGGCGCAAAACCTGTTTTTCCTCCAGTTCCGAATTTGATGTTACACTCTTTCAAGGATATATTAAAAAAGTGAACCTCCAATACTTCTGAAAAGTTTGCTTTAACACGTTTCCAATAATTCTGGAGTATCTTTCTTTATGTGATGTGTGATGTGAAGCTCCTTATGTCAAGAGTGGTAAAAGATTCAACACATGCAGGGCTATCAATACGATATAACAAGTGATGAGTGAATATATTTGGCACTATTTTTTACTCGCACAAATATTAAGGTATTCTCGATATCCGTTACTCACTAAGTACTTTGGTGTTCACCTCGTGAGAGTCGAGACGCACTAAACATGCTGGGATTACCTTCACAGTAGCCATCCTTGCTACTTGCATTACTGTGATTGGGAGGCGCAGTGGAAAAAAAAAATAACTTACTAAGATTCCAAGTGGCTGTCACACTTCTTCCAGGTCTGCTCATTATATCTCACTAGAAATAGACATGATGCTATCGCATCGGGAGTGCGGTGAAATGAACATCTGTCTATGGTTAGTGGTGCTGACAGGAGCAGTGGACATGTGTCACACTGTTTGCGTTTTCCAATATACTGTATCTGTTGCATGTCATCCCTCTGCATTTGTGTATTGTATGTGTTGCGTCATTTACCTCTTTCGCCCCTGTGCACTGTCTCTTCCTTGTTGTGTGCTGTATATTGGTATTTGGTGTTGTGTTTCTTGAGCTGTATTCACTATGTGGTGTCTCCCCTGTGTGGTGTGTGTGTGTGTGTGTGTGTTTACACTATATGGTCTCTCATAAGCTGTTGTGACTGTTGTCCCTGGTTACCATGGCTATAATGTGGGTGCAAACTGTGGCTGAGCAATTGGCAGTGTCGCAGTGCATTGGGAGATACGGTTACTTCCGCAACTGGCAATTGTGTATGTAGATACATATGCACTGCTTCCCCCGCCCACATCCTCTGCCAGCGTCTGTGATTGCCTGCAGTCAGACTGTCAGCATGCTGGCGTCTCTGATTGGCTGCCCTCACAGTAGCTGTCTGGGTCCTCTAATGGAGTGTAAAAATAAATAAATACCTAAAAAAAATTATTGCAGGATCCCCCATATATTGATAACAGCACAGATAAAGGATAGGAGTGCGTTATCTTGGCTGTGTCACCCAATTTTGTTACCCAGCCAAGATAAAGCCGACAGCTAGGAACTGATATTCTCAGGCTGGGGAGGCTCATGGTTATTGGGCCCCACAGCCTAAAAGTAGCAGCCTGCAGCCACCCAGAATTGTTGCATCCGATAGATGCGACAATCCCTGCACTTTACCTGGCACATCCCAATTGCCCTGGTGGGGTGGCAATTGGGGTGATACAAGGGGTTAATGACAACCGTGATTTGTCAAAAATCACAGCTGCCACTAAACCCTGGATTAATATTGGGGAGGGATCTATGAGGCTCCTCCATTACTAACCCCATAAGTAAAAAAAAAAATCCAAAACGCAAACACAGATAAATCCTTTATTGTAAATAAAACATGCACACCCTCTTTCACCAATTTATTATCCCCAATACACCCTGCAGGTCCAATGCAATCCACACTAGGCCTCACGATGATCCCAGCTCTGCTACATCTAGAGTCTGCAGTGACTGATAACATGCCCGATCACTGCAGACTCTTGGAAACACAGAAGGCAAAAGGGGACCCAGCAGTGAGAAGCGGTGACATCAGTCAGGTCAGTGAAGGTCACACTCGAGGCTCCCCGCTGCTCTCAGTGAAAGTGGAACCTGCTGTCGGATTACCCACAATCCGGCAGTGGGTTCCACTTTCACTGAGAGTAGTGGGGAGCTCCAGTATGACCTCCGTGGGGAGCTCCAGTGTGACCTCCGATGACCTGACTGCTGGATTGTCAGATTGCTTGAGCGCCGTGTCCCTAATCTGACAGTCCGGCAATCTGGCAGCTGGGAGGTCCGGAAACCTTAAAGGAGCCTTTAAGAAAGCCTTTAACTTTTTTTGGAGTTTCCAGCTGTTGTAACACCTGGAGGCAGTTCACAACCTCCAGATGTCCCAGTAGCTGGGGACTCAAGAAACGTTAAAAGCTCTCTTAAAGGCTCCTATAAGGTTTCCAGGCCTGACAACTGCCAGGAGACCTGGTGGTTGTGAGATCTGGTAACTTTTAGGTTACCAGAGTTTACAGCCAGTGAGTCACGTGGCAGTTGTCAACACAGTAATTTTAATGGAGCCTTTAAGAGAGCTTTTAACATTCATTGAGATCCCAGCTGCTGGGATATCTGGAGCCTGTGAACTGTTACAAGAATTCACAGCCTCCAGTTGTCTAAACAGCTGGAAACTCCAAGAAACCTAAAGGCTCCTTTAAGGTTTCCAGGCCTCACAGCTGCCGGAAGACCTGGTGGCTGTCAGCTCCAGTAACCTTTAAGTTACCAGAGCTCACAGGCACTGGGTCTTGTGGGAGCTTTAAACCCATTAACTTTAAGGGAGCCTTTAAGAGGGCCTGTAAGAGAGCCTGTAGTGGTCCTTGCGTTCCAATCTGCTGGAACATCTGGAGGCTGTGAACTGTTTCCAGAGTTCACAGCCTCCAGATGTCCCAACAGCTGAGAACTCCAAGAAACTTAAATGTTCTCTTAAAGGCTCTCTTAAAAGACCTGCATGTTTCACTAATAACCGGATATAGTATATACTGTCCTGTATTTAAAAATTGTGACTGACACCCACAGTAAGTAGACCAATAAATATTGTTTGTGTTCGCAGTGATCTGGTCAAGCTAGGGCTGTAGATGTGATGCAGCTATTTGAGAAGGCGGAAATTGTCACACACCTGCTCCTTAGGTTTTGTGTTGTCTGATGTACAGAGCTCTCTACAGAAGAGTGGTGGTTTTTTTTTAGCATTTTTGAATAACTAATGTTGTTATGTTTTAAACCCATTTGAAGGCATTCGCTATGTCTCTTGTTAATCCCTAATATTGTCTAACCCAACTATAGCACACCTTATTCCAGAACAAACCACATTTTTCTTATAGGTAAGGCTGCTTTCACACTACGTTTTTTTAACATGTGTCATGAATGTTTTTTTGCTGTAAAAGCGGATCCTGCTTTTACAGCAAAAAAACGCATGCAAACGCATGTGTTATTTTGCAGTATCCTGTCACTTTAAGTTTATGGTCGGGCATTGGAGTCATGTGATCGGGTGTCAGTGGAACTGAACGTGATAGACTGGGAACCGGCTTCTGACAGCTGCGGAGGCTCGTAACTAAGGTAAACATCGGGTAACTTGCTTGGATACCCGATATTTACCTTGGTTACGAGCATCCGCAGCTGCTTGGAGCCGGGCTGCCTGCTCCCTGCACACGTAACCAACGTAAACATCAGGTAACTAACAGAAGTGCTTTGCTTGGTTACCCGATATTTACCTTGGTTATGAGTGTCCGCAGCTCTCAGGCGGGGGAGAGAGAGAGGAGAGGGAGAGGGAGGGCGAGAGAGGGAGGGGGAGAGAGACAGAGAGGGAGGGGGAGAGAGGGAGGGGGAGAGAAACAGAGAGGTAGGGGGAGAGAGGGACTGATCACCCGAGGCTGGTTTCTGTGCATGCTCAGTAGAGGAAGCAGGATCCTGTCTATCAGCATGCCAGCGTTCACATGCGTTTGCGTGCTGTTTAGTCAGGATCCAGCAATTTGCAGTATTTGGACGCAGCTCAAAAATGCTACAAGTAGTGTTTTTGAAAAATGTTAAAAAACTGCAACTCGCTGGATCCTTACTATAACGCACGCAAACGCATGTGAATGCATATTGACGCGAGTCCATTGCAAATGTATTGAAATGAAAACGCATTTGCACTGGATCCGTTTTTGCGTTAAAAAAACGTCGTGTGAAAGCAGCCTAAATAACCACTTCCAGGCTATGGGGTGGATTTTGACTGGACAAAAACTCCACCTCCAGAGATTATTATAAATAAGAGACAAGTAAATGACACAGAAAAGGAGAAAGTAACTTTGTCTTCTTTCAAACACATTTTTTACAGCTCTCTGAGCTCTGCTGTATTTTAACAAGATTACAACCCTTTCTGCCTGTGAGATGAAAACTGAAGCTGAGAGGAACCTGTAGAAGTGTCAATTATAATCACAGACTGCTCTGCAGTGAGAGCAGAGAGTGGCCATCACACACCACACTGGTAATGCCCCTTTTATTTAAAATAAGCTCTGGAGGTGGAGTTATCTTCCAGGCTATGGGGCAGATGCTGCCTGGAAGAGGTAATTTACATAAAGTGATAAAAGATAAAAGATAAAAGATGATGTATCACAACAAGGCATCTGATATGAGACATAAGGGTAAGACGTTTTTCAGCATTCTATAACCTATATGCCCACATTAATAGGTCAGACAGGTCAAATGTCATAACAGATTCCTTTAAGGCTCTTGGAAAAGGGGGAGGAAAAAATTAAAGTTCACAAACTAAAAATGGCTGGCCTTAAGTAAAGAATTGGCAGCCTCTGACAGATGAATATTTTATATAACAGCTATTACGAGCAGAGTTCCCAAGTATCTGTAATGTCCCATAAAGGACCTGACTTTTTAGCAAAAGCTGGGTTCGAAGTTACAGTTGTGGGATTTTTCCATGCAGAGTGGGATCCTCACTGTTAATGTTAAACATGTAGCATCTTTTATTTCCAGTAAAGTTGATGGGTTTTATAGAAAACTTATATACAGACTGTGATTTTGACCTATGGACAGTGCGTATTTGAAATCTGCAATATATCAATTACCGTACATTAGCGGGTACGCGGAGTTTTACGTGTGGATTTGACCCATACAATTGTATTAGATGTGAAAAATCCACAGGTAAAAAGAACATAAGCATTCTTACTGCATTTCTGGAACAGAAAAAAAACATGCAAAAAAACACACTAAAAAGAATGAAAGTAATCTAATGGGTGCAAAATACTATAGAAAATCTGCAACTTCAAAAATGCACCAAATACTCAATGTGGGAACTTAGGCCGGGGCCACATGGGGACTAATGCGACCCTCGCATGACACTCGGCTCGCGCTGGCAGCACAGTGGAAACCGAGCGTTATGCGAGTGTCACTGCGACTGAGTTCCGATCATGCAATCAGGCCTCAGCTGCGGGGGACAGTCAAGTTCTGAAAAGGGACGGGCCAGCGCTGAGGAGGGGCGGGCCGGCATGGGGGAGGGGAGGGATTTATCTCCTTCTCTCCTCCGTTGCTGGCTATTACCATTCTCGCCCTGCACTTGCGGTACACTGGTGTACTGCGAGTGCAGTGCGATCTTTTTCTCGCCCCATAGACGTGAATGGGTGAGAGAGAGAGTCTCGCATTACAGTCGCAGCATGCTGCAATTGTTTTCTCTGTCCGATTAGGGCCGAGAAAATAATCGCTCATGGGTGCTGACACATAGGTTAACCTCATAACGACGGCCGTATTCTGTTCCACCGCTTTAAAGCGTCGGTACGAAAAAACCCTGTAGCGCCGCCCAGCGACCGAAAATCTCGGGGGTTTTAGCTACCGGGGGTAGCTGAGACCCCCCAGATTATGAATCGGGGTGTTTTTTTTGGACCCCGATAATGTGATCGACAGTATACACCGTATACTGACGATCACATAAAAAAAAAAGAAATGGCCGGTAAAACTGATTTCTTTTTCATCTGACGTGATCAAACATGTAAGATGAAAAAGAAATATAAACCCCTAGTGCCCCCAAAACCCCCGGTACCGGAGAGTCCTCCCCACCCCTACCCCCTCTGGAACAGTCAAAATGGCGCCGAAGCGCACAGAAAACTGCCGCCGCCGGCGGCTCTGCATTCATTTCCCTCCGATCTGAAATGATCAAACATTTCAGATCGCAGGGAAATGTCCTCCCCCTGACCCCTCCTCCGGTACACCGGAGCCCTCTGGTCCCCCGGAGTCCCCTCCGGTTCTCCAGAGCCGCCCCCCTTCCCCCCTCCGCAGCATGCAAGATGGCGGCGTGCAGTGCACAGTAGCGCGCGGCCGCATTCATCCTGCTCTTTCTGCCGCATGTGACATGTCACATGCGACTGAAAAGTTGTCCCCAGGTCCCGCCGTCTCCCCCCGTCAGCCCCCAGTCTTCCCCGTTACCTGGCTGCTACTCCGCCTCCTTCTGGAAAGCTGGCGGCGCATGTGCAGACAGCGGCTGTCAGCTGGATCCTTGCAAGCAGGGACGCTGACCTCGCTGCTGCACTGTGGACCGGGGGAGAGTGAGTGCAGTAATCTGCAGCCACACTCCTCACATGGGGAGCCTGCTGTTCTAGAAAATGGGGGGTACGTTCTGTGACAAGTAGTGGAAATTCCTTTCCTGATCCAGCAACACGTCCGAGATAGATGTGAATTAAAAATTCATTTTATTGAAAAATTGTTAAAAACACCAATCATCAGAATGACTAAGGGCCACAATGGCCAGAAACGCGTAAGACGCTTTCTTTTTAAAGAAAAAATTTTTTTGGATGTCATTCTGATGATTGATGTTTTTAACAATTTTTCAATAAAATGAATTTTTAATTCACATCTATCTCGGACGTGTTGCTGGATCAGGAAAGGAATTTCCACTACTTGCTGCTTTATATTCCTGAACACGGAATTCATATCCCTGCACCGTTCTGGGTCCTGGAGCCAGGTGAAATAATACTACGGGTGAGCTGAAAAAAACTTTCCTTTCTTACCAATTGGGGTACGTTCTGTGAGCGTGCCCCTCATATTCTGGAATGAGGTTACTGCAGGTCACTCTGCCCTAGGTTGGACCGGGGCAGTGTGAGTGCAGTATTCTCAGATTACTGCACCCACACTGCTCATGGAGAGCTTGCTCTTCCAGAAAATGGGGGATATGTTCCTTGAACGTGCCCCCCATATTCTAGAAGGTCCAGAGTTGTCGAGGGACCTCCAAAATGGATTACAGTGACCGGAATTTGTTTATTTTCAATAAATTGGTGAAAGAGGGAATGTTTCAGGGAGTTTTTTTCAAATAATTTTTTTTTTGTCTTTATTTTTTTCTATTACTGACTGAGTTAGTGATGTCGGGTATCCGTTTAGATGCCGTGACATCACTAACCCCAGGGCTTGATGCCAGGTGACATTACAGCTGGTATCAACCCCGTATATTACCCCGTTTGCCACCGCACCAGGGCGCGGGATGAGCCGGGGTGAAGCGCCAGGATTGGCGCATCTAATGGATGCGCCACTTCTGGGGATGCTGCGGCCTGCTATTTTTAGGCTGGGAAGAGTCCAATAACCATGGCTCTTCCCACCCTGAGAATACCAGACCCCAGCTGTCCGCTTCACCTTGGCTGGTGATCTAATTTGGGGGGGACCCCACGTTTGTTCGTTTGTTTTTTAAAAAAAAAAAAACGCCTGGGGAGCCCTCCAAATTGATCACCAGCCAAGGTGAAGCTGTCAGCTGTGGTTTGCAGGATACAGCTGTCTGCTTTACCCTAGCTGGCTATCAAAAATAGGGGGGACCCCACATCGTTTATTTTAATTATTATTTTTTTGGGGGGGCTAAATACAAGGCTAGGCACGCTTTTGTGCCACATGAAAGGCACTAAAATGCGCCAGCTTAGAATATGCACGGGGTGGGACGTTATATTTGTTTGACATCTATCCATTCATCCATTGTAGCATTTTAGGCTGTGCGCCCACGATCAGGGTTTGCAGCGTTTTGGGCGCAGTGTTTTCCCTGCGTCCATAACGCTGCATTGTACAGTAGAAGCACAGTGGAAGGATTTTTAGAAATCCCGTGCTCACTGTGCTTCTCTTCTCCGCAGCATACACTGACCTGTGGTGCAGCTTCCCGAGCCTCAGCATGTCAATTTATGCTGCGGAGACAAAAGTGTTCTCTGCAGGTAGCATAGAGCTCCACAGCAGCCTGAACCCAAATCGTGGGAATGGGCAGCTGCGTTCTTCCGTGGACAACACTCACATCTCTGCAGGAAGGCTGACACTGTGTACTAGGCGCCGTGTCGCTGGATCATGGCCACATAGCCTAACAGTGAGAAATTTGTTGCTACAGCAACATTTTTGTGAAGTACCTGTGGATTCTAAATGCTTACTATACTCCTGAATAAAATCCAGTTTCCAAAATGGGGTCACTTGTGGGGGGGGTTTCTGCTGTATAGGTACCCAAGGGGCTCTGCAAATGGGACATGGTGCCCGCAATTTATTTCAACTTTTCGAGAATTCAAATGGTGCTCCTTCCATTCCAAGCCCTCCCATTTATCCAAACAGAGGTTTTTGGCCACATGTGGGGTATCCCTGTGCTCATAAGACATTGGATAACAACCTGTTGGGTCCACGGTTTGTTGTTGCCTCTTGAAAAAGTAAGAAATATGATGCTAAAGCAACATTTTTGTGAAAAAAATGAACATTTTCAATATGGCAACCTAAGCTTATCAAATTCTGTGAAGTACTCTTGGAATCAAACTGCTCACTATACACCTAGATAAAAACCTTGAGGTGTCTTGTTTCCAGAATGGGGTCACTTGTGGGGGACATCCAGTGTTTAGGCACCTTAGGGGCTTTCCAAATGCAACATAGCGTCCGCTAATGATTCCAGCCAATTGTGCAGTCAAATTGCGCTCCTTCCTTTCCGAGCCCTGCTGTGCACCCAAACAGTTGATTTTCATCACACATAAGCTATCAGCATACTCAGGAGAAATTGCACAATAAATCTTATGCTGAATTTTTTCCTTTTACACTTGTAAAAAAATAGCTACCAGGTTGAAGTAACAATTTAGTGGTAAAAATGTATTTTTTTATTTTCACAGCTCAACATTATAAACTTCTGTGAAGCACCTGAGGGTTCAGGGGACTGACCAAACATCTAGATAAATTCCTTCAGGGGTCTACTTTCCAAAATGGGGCCACATGTTAGGGAGCTTCACTGTATAGGCACCTCAGGGGCTCTCCAAATGCAACATGGCGTCCGCTATTGATTCCAGACAATTTTGCAGTCAAATGGCACTCCTTCCCTTCCGAGCCCCGCCGTGTACCCAAACAGTTGATTTCCACCACATATAAGGTATCGCCAAACTCAGGAGAAATTGCACAATAAATTTCATGGTGATTTTTTTCCTGTTACCCTTGTGAAAAAAAAGCTACCTGGTTGAAATAACAATTTTGTGGTAAAATTTCATTTTTTTATTTTCATGGCTCAACGTTATAAAATTCTGTGAAGCACCTGGGGCTTCAGGGTACTCGACAAACATCTAGATAAATTCCTTGAGGGGCCTAGTTTCCAAAATGGGGTCACTTGTGCGGGGTTTCTGCTGTTTAGGTACCTTAGGGGACCTCCAAAGGCGACATGGTGCCCGCAATCTTTTTCAGCCAAATTTCCTTTCCAAAATTAAAATATTGTTCCTTCCGTTCCAAGCCCTCCCATTTGTCCAAACAAAGGTTTCAGACCACATGTGAGGTATCACCGTGCTCATAAAAAAGTGGGTAACAAACCTTGAGGTCAAATTTTTGGAATTACCTCTTGAAAAAGTGAGAAAATTGATGCTAAAGCAACATTTTTGAGAAAATTATTAAAATTTTCAATATGACAACGTAACGTTAACAAAATCTGTGAAGTACCTGTGGATCCAAAATGCTCACTATACCCCTAGATAGAAGCCTTGAGGGGTCTAGTTTCCAAAATGTATTATATAGGGGATTTTATACAAAAATCCACAAAGAACCAGAGCTAAATGGGTTTTTTTATATATTTTTATTAAGACAATTTTGCTATCCTTGTTCCAAGGCAGAGTATTTAGTAGTACACAATACACTAAATATTAAATCCAAGAACCACATATACCAGAAAAAACATAAATTGAATAAAACTAAAAATGAGAATAAAATTAAAAATAAAAATAAAAATGAAAAATACAGATAAATCAAAAACCACACAAAAGGTTTTGGTATAAACCCGTTTCCTCAGAGGTGATCCAATATTCACAATAATTTGTTTCTAACTCAGCTATCGTAATGCCCCGGCCGGTGGCATATACTTGATTTGGTAAAATATTAAGACTGATAGCATAAAGGTGTACCACACCACCTCTGACTAATTTGCAAGCCTATTTTGCACACATCAAGCTTTGCAACGTTACAATTACCCCTAGATGGGGAATTAGCCTCAACAATCTGTTGTAGAAAACAAAATACCACTAATCCACAATGTGAAATCAGTGGGATTTGCCAGCAGATTTTGGTCTGCAGTAAATAGACTGGATTCCTCCGTTAGATAAACTGAAGTCGTTGTAAATGCAGGATTAACCTGTTAGATTTCCCAAGCACCTACTTGGAGGCAAGTGGCCGTGAACAATACAGGTTGTGGAGGAGATGTCAGGTTACCAACATCCCACTTAGTTAGAGTCTCTAGACCACTTTACGGTGCCACAATCAGGCGGTCCCGTATTGTCCCAGTTAACCAGCAGCTAGACACAGCCGCTGGAAGCACCGATTGTTTGCTGCAAATAAAGTGTAAGATCAGCGGTTTTACTCAACCTCTCCAGCGGGCAGTCCGATCTGTGTCCAGTGTAAGCTGACTGTATCCACGCACCGGAGGAATTTACTTGGCAAACTGTCACCACACAGGTAAAGCAGACAGTGCAAGGTTCCAATCCAATCCACTTCCAATGCGAACAATGAGTAGCCGTAGAGGGCACCACTGGAGGATGGTTGCAGACAAAAATATCAGCGGTAACTTCTCAACCTTTTCAGCAGACAGTCCGGACCGTGTTTCCAAAATGGCGTCACTTGTGAGGGGTTTCTTCTGTTTAGGTACCTTAGCGGACCTGTAAATGCAACATGGTGCCTGCAATCTATTTCAGCCAAATTTGCTTTCCAAAATTCAAATATTGCTCCTTCTGTTCCGAGCCCTCCCATTTGTCCAAACAGAGGTTTCTGACCACATGTGGGGTATCGGCGCGTTCATAAGAAAGTGGGGAAATCGCTGATAAACTTTGAACTCTTCTAACGTCCTAACAAAAAAAAATGTTGTTTCCAAAATTGTGCTGATGTAAAGTAGACAAGTGGGAAATGTTATTTATTAACTATTTTGTGTCACAGAAATCTCTGGTTTAACGGTATAAAAATTCAAAAGTTGAAAATTGCTAAATTTTCAAAATTTTTGCCAAAATTCATTTTTTTTCATAAATAAACACAAAAAATATGGTACTAACATGAAGTCCAATATGTGACGAAAAAACGATCTGAGAATCACCGGGATCCGTTGAAGCGTTCTAGAGTTATAACCTCATGAAGTGACACTGGTCAGAATTGCAAAATTTGGTCTGGTCATTAAGGTGAAAATTAGCTCCGTCACTAAGGGGTTAATATTGGTCCGAGTGGAATGTGATGTTTTATCGCATTCCACTCGCTCCGATTTTCATGCCGTGTGTCTTAGGCCTTAGTGTTACTGAGTGCATGCCTCTTGTTGTCCTCTTTGTAGGATTCTTGCATTTTTACCATAAATGGAAACCATGACACAAATGTGAACAAGGCCATACCAGTACATGTCATACAAACAGGCATGTTCCTATTAGCCTTTTCACTACCAATGAGCTTTTTTCCAGTTAGCACAGTCAGGCGAGTGCAAGGATGCTGCATGAAGAAGTCCAGATTTCTACTTTCTAGACCCTTATCTGGATGATTCATGAGACAGAGTGGAGTCTAGGATCAACTGCACTTAATGCTGAATTTTTTGGTTTGACGCTATTCATGATTTAAGCTTCTATCTTTCCCCCACCTAAGCCCATAAGTCATTTTCCACAAAGATGTATTATACTCATGTACGGAAGCAATATTTTGTGCAAACTAAATCTGTGGTGTTTTAACATAAATTATTAGAAGATCAACTGTTCTCACACACTAAATATTTTCAGCCAAAGTCTGAGGAAATTATAGAGTTTAAGCCCGAAATTGCTATGAGCTTTAAGACTGCATGAGATTGCAGGAAAAAGCCTCTTATCTTATAATGCCACATAAAATGTGTTTGAAAGATACTTTAGATAGTTCACAACCCGAAATGTGTGGGTTTTACCACCTGTGACTCCTCACAGGATGATATGATGAAGAAATGAGTCACAGAAATTAATTGTTTTGTACTTATGTTAATAGAATATTCCACTAAAAACACAAGTCAGGTGCAGGAGGCAGCAGCAAGGACTGGACATGCAGCAGCTGTGACCACACTAATACGATATCAATTATTTCTTAGTATCTCAGACATGAACTAAAACACACTAAACCCCTTCATGACATGGACATTTTTCATTTTCGCGCTTTTGTTTTTTTCCTCCCCTTCTTCCAAGAGCCATAACTTTGCAATTATTTGCCGGACGAGTTTTACTTTTGAATGACACCATTCATTTTACAATATAGTATACCGGAAAACGGGAAAAAAAATAATTCTGAGTGAGGTAATATGATTCTCCAGGTCAGTACGAGTTTGTAGATACCAAACATATATTTTTTTTTTCTTTAAGTGGTGAAAAAAATTCAGAAGTTTTGAAGAAATCTTTTTTTGTGTCGCCATTTTCCGAGAGCCGTAATGTTATAATTTTTTTGGGACCTGGATCTGTGTTATAGTTTATTTTTTGTGTCATGAGCTGGCGTTTTTAATGATACCATTTTTGGATGCTTATGATGTTTTGATTATCTCTTATTGTATTTTATTGCAATGATGCAGCTGCCAAAAAAATGAAATTCTTGAGTTTTGAATTTTTTTTAAGATGTTTATTAATCAGAGTAATTTACTTTATATTTTGATAGATTGGACATTTTTTTTTAACTCAGAGTTGTTGTTTTTTTCAATGGGGCAAAGGGGGGTGAACTGTTGTGTTTTTTTTTCTTTTAATTATTCTTATTTTTTTTACTTTTTACTGTTTTTAATAGTCCTGTTAGGCTAGGGCCCCACTTTGCGTTTCCACCTGCGTTTTTGGTGCTTTTTAGGTCCGTTTTAAGAAGCACCTTTTCCATGCCAAAAGGCATGCATTTTGATTTCCCAGCAAAGTCTATGGAAAATGGGGATTTCTAGACCCCACTTTGCATTTTAAAACGCTGCGTTTAATTTGCATATTTTGTGGCAAAAACCAGGCGTTCAAAGAAGCAACATGTCAATTGTTTTTGCCATTTTGGGTGCGTTTTGCTAACATTGAAGTCAATGAGAAATGGCAAAAACCAAGATTCCAGCAAATTCCTGCGTTTTACCTGCTTTTCCAGTGCAGAAAACATGCGTTTAGTACTTCAAAAACGCATGCTTTTTGGACATCAAAATAATGATTTCATATGTCCCTTTACACACACACATAGTCCGACAATTAAAAATAAGAATTTTAATAAATTATTGCTATTTTTCCATTAAATATCATATTACCGCTATAATTTCATTAAATTACCGTATTTTTCGCTTTATAAGACGCACCTGATTATAAGACGCACCCCCAAATTTGGTGAAGGAAAAGAGAATTTTTTTTTAATGTTAAATGGGGTCCATCTTATAATGCCAGTGTCCCTCTAACAAATCATATAGGGTATATGTCTCTCATAACCCCCCATCCTAAAATTAGCCCCCTTAATCTGGATATGGCCCCCTTATATTGAATATAGCCCCCTTGTGATGGCACACGTTCCCCTGTGCTGCCTATGGCCCCCTATGGATTGCATACATTCCCCTGTGCTGCCTATGGCTCCCTATGGATTGCATACATTCCACTGTGCTGCCTATGGTTCCCTATGGATTGCACACATTCCCCTGTGCTGCCTATGGCCCCCTATGGATTGCATACATTCCACTGTGCTGCCTATGGTTCCCTATGGATTGCACACATTCCCCTGTGCTGCCTATGGTCCCCTATGGATCGCACACGTTCCCCTGTGTTAGATATCGCCCCCATGCTGCTGCCCATGGCCCCTATAGATCGCACAAGTCCCCCTGTGTTAGATATCGCCCCCATGGTGCTGCCCATGGCTCCTATATAGATCGCACAAGTCCCCCTGTGTTAGATATCGCCCCCATAGTGCTGCCCATGGCCCCTATATAGATCGCACAAGTCCCCCTGTGTTAGATATCGCCCCCTTAGTGCTGCCCATGGCCCCTATATAGATCGCACAAGTCCCCCTGTGTTAGATATCGCCCCCATAGTGCTGCCCATGGTCCCTATATAGATCGCACAAGTCCCCCTGTGTTAGATATCGCCCCCATAGTGCTGCCCATGGCCCCTATATAGATCGCACAAGTCCCCTTGTGTTAGATATCGCCCCCATAGTGCTGCCCATGGCCCCTATAGATCGCACAAGTCCCCCTGTGTTAGATATCGCCCCCAGGCTGCTGCCCATAGTAAAATAAAACCCTCTTTCCTTACCTCCTCCAGCGCTGATCTCCCTCCTGTTTCCCTCCGTGCTTCTCTTCCTCCACTTCCTGGTTCTCGGCCGGTCATGTGATCGGCACAGCAGCCTGAGATCTCTGTGTGCCTGATCACAGTGGAAGGAGGGACACAGGGAGAAACGCTGCAGGGGGTAAAGTAAAAGTAAAGCTTTTTTATTTTAGAATGAGCAGCAGCCTGGGGGAAAATCTAACACAGGGGGGGCATGTGCCATAACAGGGGGGCGCAGAGACATATAATATGCACCGCTGTCCCAGTCCCTCACTGCAGTGCGATTTCAGCACCACCGGAGATGGACAGCGGCTGTGCATATTATATGAGCGGGAGCAGGAGATCAAACGCTGCCGCCGCAGAGTTCACCTACCCCCAGCAGCACCCCCACCTCCTCTGGACCCTGCAGTATACATATATATATATATACCCCCCCCCCGTATATTCGGCTTATAAGACGCACCCCCTACTTTCCCCCAAAATTTGGGGGAACAAAAGTGCGTCTTATAAAGCGAAAAATACGGTAATCTATTTTCATTATTTTTCACAAAAATATAGATTTGTTTCTTTTTTTCCAATTTTTTCATTGAGTTTGACGATTTAAACTTTATTTAGCAATGTCATGATGTTCAAAACGCATCTATCAAAACGCAGGTGAAAAAGCATGTAAAAAGCGCTGAAAACGCATCTAAAACCCGGTAAATATGCATGCGTTTTCAGCGCTAATTTTCAGAAAAAGGCAACTTTGGTCAAATCAATTAAGCCCAAAACGTGCGTTTAGAACTGCAAGTAGATGAACGCAAAGTGGGGCCCTAGCCTTAGGGTACTTGAAGCTGCGATTATCTGATTGCCTGTGCTATACAGAGCAGGGCATCAGCATTGCTCTGTAGAGCAGAAATCACAATCTCCTATGAATGCCGGCTTGTAGCTGGCATTCAAAGGAGGATCGTCATGACAGACATAAGGATCATAAGCTGCCTGTCATAACAATACATCAGCGCCCTGCGATCATGTCATGAGAGCGCTGAGGATAGCAGAGAATGATGCGCCCCCTGCTGGATGTAACTGGTTAACTGCCTCTGGCTATCAGAGGCACATAACAGTTAAAAAAATCAGCTGTAATATGCAGAAAATAAACTTCTTTAGGCCTGCGCCACACATCCGTGCCTCCGGCACGTGTTTGTCATTTTTTACACGTACCGGCGGCACGGAGACATGTACAGCAATGCTACCCTATGGTAGCAGGCACACACACGTAAAACCACACGGAACGTGTGTCCGTGTGCGTTTGTACGTGTGTGCGATTTTCAAAGCGCTGACATGTCAGTGTTTTCTCCGGCAGCACGGGTGTTACACGGCCCGCACCCGTACCACACGGGTGTAGTGTGGATGCGGTCCCGTGTGACACGCGCCGGAGTAAACACACATGTCAGGGAAAAAAATAAAAAACATTAACTCACCTTCTCCAGCCCTCCTGTCTCTGCCGCTGCTGCCTCTTGCTGCCGACCGCCGCTCATTATTCTCATTGAATATTCACTTCACTGCCTGGCAGCAGCAGCAGCGGGGAGACAGGAGGGCTGGAGACCGAGGATCAGCACCACGGACAGCAGCGCGGACATCAGGAAGGACCAGGTGAGTATAATAATTACCGGTTCTACGTGTGCTATCGCGGATAGCACACGTAGAACACACGTGTCACGCACGTACCAGAGACACGTACTTACCTGCACGCAACACGCAGGGAAAATACGTGTCTCTCGGCACGTGCGTGAAATTCACGTGAGTGTGGCAGAGGCCTTAGACTAGTTGGGCAGGCATTTCCCCAGCTGGCAGCTTCTCCCCTCACACTGCCCTGCTGGACTGACAAGTCTCTCCCTGTGTGTGCTCTTTACGCAGACCTGTCAGTTCAGAATAATGTTCCAGTGTTTCAGTTTCAAATATACCTGGCTTAAATCGTACAGCCAAAACCTTATATATATTGCCCACAGATTGGGCAGCATGTATCAGCTGACAGATTTACTTTAATGGGAACCAGCCACCAGGATTTTGCTGTAGAAAGTAAAAGCAGTGCCATACAGGCACTAAGATGCTGAATCCAGGCATACCTTTTGTTGAAAGATCAGATGCTTGGATGCTGAAATATCTGCAATCAAAGTTACCGAAACGCACTGCACCTTTGAATGACGTGTGCATCGGTGTGGGCCTGGTCCTCGCTGTAAAGTCTTCCTCCAGCGTCCTCAACAGCAGCAATAGCGATGTGGCATGATATTTAAATAAAGAAAAGGGGGCACACCATAGATGCAGGAGGAGGACTTTGCAGAGAGGACCCGACCCACAAAGGCCCGTCCGCAATGCACATGTCAATCAAAGGTGCAGTGCATTTCTGTAACATTGATTACAGATATTTCAGCAACCAAGCATCAGATCTTTCAACAAAAGGTATGCCTGGATTCAGCATCTTAGTACCAGAATGACACTGCCTTTACTTTATATAGCAAAATTCTGGTGGTTGGTTCCCTTAAAAGGCAACATGTCATCTCATTCATGCTGACTAATCCATGGACAACATGTATGAGGCTCTGGCTGTATGATTTCAGCCAGGTATGTTTGACTCTGAAAGGCTGTGATTTTAAGAGAAATACATACAGTACTTGCTGCAGAAATCTGCGGACTCCCCTGAACTGTCAGGTCTCTCTGCCTATACGCACACGTGGGGAGAGGTCAGTCACTCCAGTCATACCTGTGTAACTACAGGTGTCAAACCAGGAGCAAGTGGACTTCCAGTGAGCAGCTCAACACAGCGGAAACACCAAGGAATGTCACGCCGGGGGAGGGGAGGACCCCGGCGAATGATGCCACACGAATGGTACATCAGGAAAACAATACAACAGTAGGCCATGGTACTAGTGAAAGCAGAGTGGGGTCACATCCTAACAATCACCTGAGGCTCATATCTGCACTCCCTAACGTCTATAAATTGATCCTTTTCCCCATACACCAATCACATGCCTAGGCTCTCGCTGACCTTGATCTCAGCGCGACTAGTGAATGCTCATCTTGCTGCTATAATAAGATGACACAAGAAAGGTAAGGCAAATGACTGGAAAAAGACAATAACAATCACTCCTTGGATTCTTCCCTAGGAAACTTTGTAGCTGCAATAGTAATGACACCACCGCTATGCAGCGACGAGCTCCTTCAACACAGTCAGCATAGGTATGAGCCATAGCCGGCATGGGGAGGAGTGCGGCGCGGATATTGATAGCAGAAGGGAGTGGCTGCAACTGAGGTTACAACTACCTGTTAGATCTCTGCAGAATAGAAATGCACCTTAACGCTTTCAGTATCGGAACTAATTAGGGTACGACCGCACTTTGCATTTTACCTGCTTTTTACCTGCTTTTTTGCTGCTTTTTCAACTGCAGCGTTTAGGCTAGGCACGCACTTTGCGTTCACCTACTTGCACTTCCAGAAGCACATTTTTCCCCTAATTGATTTCACCAATGTTGCCTTTTTCATTACTTTAGCGCTGAAAACGCATGCGTTTTTACTGCGTTTTGGATGCGTTTTAAGCGCTTTTTACTGCGTTTCCACCTGCGTTTTGATAGATGCGTTTTGTACATCAAGACACTGCTAAATAAAATTTAAATTCTCAAACTTATTGAAAAAATTGGAAAAAAAGGATCAAATCTATATTAATAGGAAAAAACATGAAAATTGATTAAATTAATGATTTTATAGCGGTAATCTGATATTTTATGGATAAATAGCAATAATTTATTGAATTTCTTATTTTTATTTGACAGACTATGTGTCTGTGTAAATGGACATATGATATCATTATTCTGATGTCCAAAAAGCATGCGTTTTGGTAGTCAAAAACGCATGTTTTCTGCACTGAAAAAGCAGGTAAAACGCAGGAATTTGCAGGATTCTTGGTTTTTGCAATTTCTCATTGACTTCAATGTTAGCAAAACGCAACCAAAATGGAAAAAACAATTGACATGTTGCTTCTTTGAACGCATGGTTTTTGCCACAAAATATGCAAATTAAACGCAGTGTTTAAAAATGTAAAGCGCGGATTAGAAATCCCCATTTTCCATAGACTTTGCTGTGAAATCAAAACGCATGCCTTTTGGCAAGGAAAAGGTGCTTCTCAAAACGGACCTAAAAAGCAGCAGAAACGCAGGTGGAAACGCAAAGTGCGTGTCTAGCCTTAAAGAAGTTGTCCAGTTACCAAAACTGATTTCTTTTTTCTGATAAATCTTGCTAATATGTGCCCGTCAACACATCTATTATGTTTTTTCAGCAAAATTACCTTTTATTGTGCACCAGCAGCACATGCTCATTGCTGGCTCCAGCTCTGATGGGGTTAATCTCTCCTCTGACTTCCTGTGTTCAGTTCCTACAAGTCCCAGAATTCTTTGTGGCTCTAGGGCGGTGTCTAGCTTATCTAACACACCCATTGTGTCTAATACACCCACTCTGCTCTCCACCCAAACCCTCCTCCCTGCCTCTTCCCAGTGGATGCACTGAGAGAAATCACAGAGACAGCAGCAGCTCTGCACATCCAGGGGAAGAAAGTGTGTGCGTATATACAGTGTGTGTGTGTGTATACAGTGTGTGTGTGCGTATATACAGTGTGTGTGTATATACAGTGTGTGTGTGTGTATATACAGTGTGTGTGTGAGTGTGTGTGTATACAGTGTGTGTGAGTGTGTGAGTGTGTGTGTGTATATACAGTGTGTGTGTGTGTGTGCGTATATACAGTGTGTGTGTGTGTGTTTGTGTGTATATACAGTGTGTGTGTGTATACAGTGTGTGTGTGTATATACAGTGTGTGTGTGAGTGTGTGTGTGTGTATACAGTGTGTGTATATACAGTTTGTGTGTGCGTATATACAGTGTGTGTGTGTGTGTATATACAGTGTGTGTGTGTGTATATAGTGTGTGTGTGTGTGTGTATACAGTGTGTGTGTATATACAGTGTGTGTGTGTATATACAGTGTGTGTGTGTGTGTATACAGTGTGTGTGTGTATATACAGTGTGTGTATATACAGTGTGTGTGCGCGCATATATACAGTGTGTGTGTGTATGTGTGCGCGTATATACAGTGTGTGTGTGTATATACAGTGTGTGTGCGTATATACAGTGTGTGTGTATATACAGTGTGTGTGTGTATATACAGTGTGTGTGTGAGTGTGTGTGTGTGTGTATATACAGTGTGTGTGTGAGTGTGTGTGTGTATATACAGTGTGTGTGTGTATACAGTGTGTGTGTGTATACAGTGTGTGCGCGTATATAGTGTGTGTGTGTGTGTGTGTGTGTGTGTGTGCGTATATACAGTGTGTGTGTGAGTGTGAGTGTGTGTGTGTGTGTGAGTGTGTGTGTGTGTGTGTGTGTGTGTACAGAAATTATGATTATTAGTCTGCGCAACATGTGAAAAAATAATTGGGGAAAAAAAAGTGACGGTGTGATGAGATTGCTTTTTTCCCTCTTGCCTAGTCTGTGTGTTGTCAGTATCATCCGCAAACCGCATATGACCGGATCCTGTGGATTAAATGTGCAGCGCATGCAATCGTTATTTTACCGGATCCTTCTGCAGCGGGACACAGAATTTATCGGCCGGCGCTGGAGTCAGCTGACTCCTGATCTCACAGCCCGCACACGCTGCAATGGCTGCAGGTGGGCTCATTCACATGACCGTTCTGTTTGTCCTGGTCAGTTTCTGTTTTTTTGCGGAGCCACAGACAGGACCATCTTTTCAATGTCTTTTGTGTAGGATCGGATGGTACACGGTAGCACTTCCATGTGCATCCGATCCTACAAAAAAAAAACCACATCGGATGCCGTATGTCCGCTCCGTTATTATGGAACATGTCCTATTCTGTTCCGTAATAACGAACCGTGACTCAATACAAGTCAATGGGTCCGCAAAATTCCCGGAAGCAACACGGAAGGACTTCCATGTGACTTCCGTTGGGTGCCCGTGCAGTCAGTGTCCCGCTCCAGCCCCAGCCCCGCGGCTGCCCGCTCAGCAGTGTCAGCAGCGGCCCGCACTGCAGTATCAGCAGCCGCGGGGATGACCAGCGCTACCGTCAAGAGGTTAGTAAGTTCATTACCTACGGTGATGAAGTCCTGCCCTCCTGACGTCAGCGGTCGTCACTGCCTTCTATGCCCGCCGCTTGTCACATCACCTCTCGCTGTCGACCCGAGACTGTGACTAGTGGTGACGTCACGGGCCGCTTGCGACCCCCTTGTATTACACCAGACCTGGATTTGTTTTTCTTTCTAATAAAGTGGTGAAAGAGGGAATGTGTTGGGGAGTGTTTTTTCAACTAAAAATGTGTTTGTTGTCTTTTTTTTTTTTATTACTGCCTGGGTTGGTGATGTCGGATATCTGATACACGCCTGACATCACTAACTCCAGGGCTTGATGCCAGGTGACATTACACATCTGGTATTAACCCCATATATTACCCCGTTTGCCACCGCACCAGGGCAATGGGATGAGATGGCGCGAAGCACCAGGACTGGCACATCTAATGGATGCGCTACTTCTGGGGCGGCTGCAGCCTGCTATTTTTAGGCTGGGGAGTGTCCAATAACTGTGAACCTCCCTAGTCTGAGAATACCAGACCACAGCTGTCCGCTTTACCTTGGCTGGTGATCCAATTTTGGGGGACCCCGTGTTTTTTGTTTTAAATTATTTAATTTAAAATAACAGCGTGGGGTGCCCTCTGTTTTGGATTACCAGCCAAGGTGAAGCTGCCAGCTGTGGTTTGCAGGCTGCAGCTGTTTGCTTTACCCTAGCTGGCTACAGAAGATAGGGGGACCGCATGTCATTTTTTTTTATTATTTATTTATTTTTTGGCTAAATACAAGGCTAAGCACCCCTTAGTGCCACATGAAAGTCACAAAAGGGTGCCAGCTTAGAATATGCAGGGGGGTGGGACATTATATATGTATTTCTTATCTATCTATCTATCTATCTATCTATCTATCTATCTATCTATCTATCTATCTATCTATCTATCTATCTATCTATCTATCCAGCCCTCTATTCATTCATTCATTCATTCATCCCTCTATCCCTCTATCTATCTATTCATCTCTATATCTACTCATCTATTTATCTTTCTTGCTGCTTCCGTTTTTTGCGGTCCACAAAAAAAACGGAAGGCACGCAGATGTCACACGGATGCCACTAGGATGCATCCATGAAAAAAAGGACCGTTTTTTGTGGCCCACAAAAACGGAACGGTCATGTGAATGTAGCCTTAACAGCAGTCGCTGCCTGCTGCCGGTCACATGTGACCGTGTGCGGGCTGTGTGTGCGGGCTGTGTGTACAGGAGTTCAGCTGAGTTCAGATCAGCTGACTCAAGTGTCGGACGATCAGGCTGGGGCCACACGGGGATTACTGCGATCCCCTCGCATTACACTCGGCTCACGCTCAGTACAGCAGAGCTAAGTGTCATGCGTGTGTCCCTGCGACTGAGGTCCAACTCTATGAGCAGACCTCAGCAGCGGGGGCGGACCGGCACTCGAGGGGTGTGTCAGCACTGAGGAGGGGTGGGAGGGATTTCTCTCCCTCTCTCCTCCGTAGTCCACCGATGTACCACAAGTGCAGTGCGATTTTTCTCTCACCACATACACTTGAATGGGTAAAAGAGAGAGTCTTGCATTACAGTTGCAGCATGCTGCGATTGTTTTCTCTGTCCAATTAGGGCTGAGAAAATAATCGCTCATGTGTGCTGACACACAGGCTAATATTGGTCCGAGTGGAATGCGATGTTTGATCGCACTCCACTCGCACTGTTTTTCTCGCCGTGTGGCTTAGACCTTACTTGTTCTATGTCCCCCTGCATCCATCGCAGCGTGTGCAGGCTGGAGTTCTGCTGAGTTCAGATCAGCTGACTCCAGTGCTGGAGTGAACTCCGCTGACCTCACAGCCCGTACACGCTGCGATGGATGCAGGGGGACACAGAACAAGTAATTGGCAGACACTGCAGTCATCTGATTACTTGGGATGAATTGAGCAGTAAAATGCTCTGGTGCTCGATGGGCGAAGCCCATGTCGATTTTTTTTTTTAAAAAATTCATTAAAAATAAAAAAAAAAATCACATTGTTTGTGGGCTCCCGCTGCATTTTCTATTGTTAAGGGTAACCCAAGCAGCTACTGGCTGCTAACCACCGCTGCTTGGTGTTACTTTCACTGGCAATAGAAATCCAGGGAAGCATTTTTTTTTTATAAAGGTTTTTGCCTGAAAACATTTTTAAAAAAATGAAGTGGGCTTCGCCATATTTTTGTATACTAGCCAGGTACAGCAGGCAGCTACGGGCTGCCCCCAACCCCCAGCTGCCTATTTGTACCCGGCTGGGAACCAAAAATATAGAGAAGCCCTTTTTTTTTTTTATTTCATGAATTTCATGAAATAATTAAAAAAAGAAATGACATGGGCTTCGCCGAATTTTTGAGTCCAGCCAGGTACAACTAGGCAGCTGGGGATTGGAATCCGCAGTGAAGGGTGCCCAAACTTTCTGGGCCCCCCGCTGCGAATTGCAGTCCACAGCCGCCCCAGAAAATGGCGCTTTCATAGAAGCGCCATCTTCTGGCGCTGTATCCAACTCTTCCAGTGGCCCTGGTGGCAGGTGGCACGCTGGGTAATAAGGGGTTAATACCAGCTATGTTTTACCAGCTGGTATAAAGCCCGAGATTCTTAATGTCAGGCCAAGTTTGACCTGGCCATTAAGAATCTCCAATAAAGGGTTTAAAAAAAAAAAAAAAAAAGACCACACAGAGAAAAATACTTTATTAGAAATAAATACACAGACACAGTAGGGACTCCATGTTTATTAATCCCTCTCACCCCTCCACGATGGAGAGATTTCTGTACTGACCATGCCAGTAGAGAGCGAGGGAAAAGAGAGAGAGAGTGAGGGGGGAAGGAAAAGAGAGCGAGGGGGGGAGGAAAAGAGAGCGAGGGGGGGAGGAAAAGAGAGCGAGGGGGGAGGAAAAGAGAGCGAGGGGGGGAGGAAAAGAGAGCGAGGGGGGGAGGAAAAGAGCGAGGGGGGGAGGAAAAGAGAGCGAGGGGGGGAGGAAAAGAGAGCAAGGGGGGGAGGGAAAGAGAGCAAGGGGGGAGGGAAAGAGAGCGAGGGGGAGAGGGAAAGAGAGCGAGGGGGGAGGGAAAGAGAGCGAGAGGGGGAGGGAAAGAGCGAGAGGGGGAGAAGAGAGCGCGGGGGCGAAAGAGAGCGCGGGGGGAAAGAGAGCGCGGGGGGAAGAGAGCGCGGGGGGGAAAGACAGCGCGGGGGGAAAGAGAGCGAGGGGGGAGGAAAAGAGAGCGAGGGGGGGTAAGAGAGCGAGGGGGGTAAGAGAGCGAGGGGGGTAAGAGAGCGAGGGGGGGAAGAGAGCGAGGGGGGGCAAGAGAGCGAGGGGGGGGAAGAGAGCGAGGGGGGAAGAGAGCGAGGGGGGGAACAGAGCGAGGGGGGGAAGAGAGCGAGGGGGGAAGAGAGCGAGGGAAAAGAGAGGGGAGAGGAGAGAGGGATAAGAGGGGGAAGAGGGGAGGGGGAGAAGAGTGGGGGGAGAGAAGAGAGTGGGGAAAGAAGGGGGGGGCAGAGGTGCTCTGTCACCAACTGTCTCCACTCTGTGACTTGTGGTGCAGGTGACAGAGTGCAGACAGTTGGTCCCATGCAGCAGGACAGGTGGCAGAGCACAGCGGTGACATGCCTGTCAGTGTCTTGCTGCGTCCTGCAGTGCTGCTGGGAGGAGCAGATGATCACACTGCCCGACACCGGCCGCTCTCCTGACATCGCAGCAGAGCGGGCGGGTGGAGAGTGTGATCAGATACTTACGTGCAGGGGGGGATTCAGCTGAAGAACCCCTCTGTACTGCACACTGGCGCCCCGTGCCTCACCATCTGCAGGACACTTTGCCGGCTCCACACTGACGTCCTCCGGCTCCTCCCCTCGATGCTGGGCTGTGATGTGCGGTAGTCACCACCCACAGCCCTGTCACTCAATCTGAATGGTGCCAGCCTCCTCTGACGTACCCGACAAGTTTGAGAGCCCGGAAATGCCGGGACGTCAGAGGATGCTGGTGGCCACAGCTCCAGGGGGTCATGTGACAGGCACTGAGCGTGCAGGATAGCGCCGCTCAGTGCCAGAACTGGAAACAGAAGCCAATGGAGAAAACGCCTAGAAAGGTAAGTAGAACTCCTACAGAAAATAAAAAAAATAGGTGAACCACCCCTTTAATGCCAAAATGGATGTGTTTTGCTTTTCAAGCATAGTCTATGGGAATTTGGGTTTCTAGACCGCACTATGCAGTTCAAAATGCAGCCTTTTTGTGGCAGAAATTTGGGCAAAAACTCAGCTTTGCAGTGCAAAACCCAAATGGCAAAAACAATTGACATGTAGAATATAAATAGAAGCAGAGGGGCGGAGATGAGCGGGACGTAACATCCCACCCACGTCCTTCCTTCCGCATTGCCGGAGGACACAGGTAAGCTGCAGTTCATCGTTCCCGAGGTGTCACATGGAGCGACGTGTGCTGCCTCGGGAACAATGAACAATGCGCAGAAGGACGATCGTGTTTTTGAAAATGAGCGACGTGTCAACGAGCAATGATAGGGTGAGTATTTTTGCTCGTTCACAGTCGCTCGTAGCTGTCACACGCTATGATATGTCAAACGATGCCGGATGTGCGTCACCAACGACGTGACCCCGACGACATATTCATAGATATATCGTAGCGTGTAACGGGCCCTTAAAGACAACATGTCATCTGATTCATGCTGACTAATCCATGGGCAGCATGAATCAGAGTCTAGCTGAACAATTTTTTTTACACCACTCCGGTGTTACAGAGAAAATATATTTTAAATACTTTAAAAATGTGGCCATGGCCCATAGCCAGAAATGAGACAAGTCTGGGTTTATTCCCGGTCGGCTCTTTCCAGCGCTGTTGCAGGTGACAGGTCTCTCACTTATGTTTAGGCCTCTTTCACATGCCCGTGAAAATCACGCACATTTTTCACGGACGTGTGAAAGGTGCGTATTGCCCTCCGTGAGTCGTGTTTATGGCACACGTGTGTTTCCTCACGTACCAGAGACACGGGCACATGTAGACCCATTAAAATCAATGGGTCTGCGCTCACGTGCGTGTTCTGCCATGGACCGTGTGTACATGTGGAGCATATGTTTGCCCGTGTGCTCCACACGTAGACATGTCCGTTTTTCTCCGGCATCACGGGTGTCACGCGGAACGCACACAGACCACACGGAGGTGATCCGTGTGACACGCATCGGAGAAAACACACGTGTCTCAGAAAAAAATAACAAAACTTTACTCACCTTCTCCAGCCCTGCTGTCTCTGCCGCTGCTGTCACTTGCTTCTGACCGCCGCTCATTATGCTTATTGCATATTCACTTCACTGCGGCCGGAAGCAGCAGCAGCGGGGAGTCGACAGGACCGGAGACCAAAGAGCAGCACCACGGACAGCGACGCCAGGAACAGGTGAGCAGAAAGTTCCCGTTCTCCGTGTGTTATCACGGATAACACATGGAGAACACACGTGTGCCATAAACACGGCTCACGGAGGGCAATACGCACCTTTGACACGTCTGTGAAAAACGTGCGTCATTTTCACGGACGTGTGAAAGAGGCCTAACAGAGAGAGACCTGGAAGAAGTTTTCCCTAAAAGGAGTTATTCTTATACATTTATTTCTAGATCTTCCGAACATCTGGAATTTTTCCCTCCTCTTGTAAATGTGCTGTCATAATTCAATCAATAAAAAAAACAAAAAAAAAACAACTTTTCCTCTTCTACATGGCATGCAATCCTTACATCAATACGGAATGTGTGATGATGTGGTACACGCTGCTACTGGACTCTGGAGCAATTGAAATGTGTTTTTGTGCAGTGACAAATCACGTTTTTCTATTTAGTAGTCTGATGGATGAGTCTGGGTTTGATGAATGCTAGGAAAACTTGACAGATCTGACAGCATTGTGCCACCTGTAAGGTTTGGAGCAGATTCTAATGCTGTAGGGTTGTTTTTCAGGGGTTAGTGTAGACTCCTTAGTTCTAGTGAAAAGACATCATACTGCCTGAGCATACTAAGGCTATATGCGCACTTTGCGTAATCACATGCATTTATGCTGCGTCTAGCACTGCAACGTAAATGCATGCATCCTGCGTCCCCTGCACAATCTATGAAGATTGTGCATAATCCATCCGCACGTTGCGTTTGAGAGCGCAGTTATTTGCATGCTGAAATTTTGATCCAAATCGCTGCACTCAAAAAAGTAACATGTCACTTACTTCATGCGCTTTGGATGCTGCTCCCACTCCATTATGCAGTATTTCTACAGCGATTTGAAGCGCACATGCACTGCCAAATCGCTGCAGATTTTTCAGCATGGACACTACACAACGTGCGCACATAGCCTAAGGCTATGTGCGCACTTTCCATTTCCACCTGCTTTTCAGCTTCTTTTTAGGTCCGTTTTGAACTGCAGCGTTTTCATGCCAAAATGCATGCGTTTTGATTTTCCAGCAAAGTCTATGGAAAATGTGGATTTCTTGTCCTCACTTTGCATTTCCAAACGCAGCGTTTAATTTGCATATTTTGTGGCAAAAAATATGCGTTCAAAGAAGCAGCATGTCAATTGTTTTTGCCATTTTGGCTGCGTTCTACACCCATTGAAATCAATGAGTTGTTGAAAATCGCTACCAAAATGTGAAGCAGTGTGCTTGCATTGCATTAGTATTGCGATCCACATGTTTTTTTAACATAACAAAGGCAGTTCTTTCGTCTCTCTCTCTCTGTCGGTCGGTCTGTCGGTCGGTCTCTCTCTCTCTATGTCTCTATCTCTCTGTCTATGTCAGTCTCTTACTCCCCCCCCTCATGCTCACCAATCCATGATCACCGGCGCGGTGCTGCATGGCGTTCATACTGTGGCGGCATTATTCTCTTTTGAAAAAGCTGGCCGCTCATTAATCCATCACGTATTCCCTGCTTTCCCCGCCCACCAGCACCTATGATTGGTTACAGTCAGACACGCCCCCACGCTGAATGACAGCTGTCTCACTGCAACCAATCACATCCGCCAGTGGGCGTGTCTATATCGAGCAGTTAAATAAATAAATAAATAAATAAAAAAAACCGACGTGCGGTCCCCCCCCATTTGGATACCAGTCAGGGTAAAGCCATACGGCTGGAGGCTGGTATTTTCAGGATGGGGAGCTCCACGTTATGGGGAGCTCCCCAGCCTAACAATATCAGCCAGCAGCCGCCCGGAATTGCCGCATGCATTAGATGCGACCGTCCTGGGACTTTACCGGCTCATCCCGAATTGCCCTGGTGCGGTAGCAAACAGGGTAATAAGGAGTTAATGGCAGCAGCCCATAGCTGCCACTAAGTCCTAGGTTAATCATGGCAGGCGTCTCCCCGAAATACCTTCCATGATGAACCAGTAAGTTAAAGTAAATAAACACACAGATCCAAAAAATTCTTTATTTAGAATGAAAGACAAAAAAACACCCTCCTTCACCACTTTATTAATCCCTCAAAAACATCTCCAGGTCCGACGTAATCCACGCAAGGTCTCCCGACGTTTCCAGCTCTGCTACATCGGAAGCTGACAGGAGCGGCAGTAGAACATCACCGCTCCTGTGAGCTCCATGCAGCAACTGAAGTGAGTCGCGCGATCAGCTGTACTGTCACTGAGGTTACTCGCGGCCACCGCTCTCCGGTGGAGGACTGCAGCTGTGGCCGCGAGTAACCTGAGTGAAAGCACCGCTGATCGCGTGGCTCACTGAAGTCACTCAGGGGATTTGCGATCACAGGTGAGTCCTTCACGTGTGATCGCAAATCAAGCCGTGGCACACGCACAGAGTCATGCGATCAGAATGAAGTCGAGTGAAATTCATCCGAGTTCATTCTGATCGTGCGGCACTGTCCGCAGCCAGCCATGACAGTGACAGTGCAGTCCCACTTGGCTCTGCTGCAAGTCTATGGGGATGCTGCAGAGTCGAGTGGGTGCGTATTGTGAAAAATGCACGTTCTGGATGCTTTTCTCACTCTATGGCAGAGAAAGCATCCAGAACGCATGAATTCTCTCCAGGAATGTCCGCACTTTGCGTTCTGCAGAATGCGTCTCAGAATGCAGCTTTTTCAGCTGCATTCTGAGACGCACACGCAGTGACTTTTTCACTGCAGAATTGAACTGCAAAGTGCGCACATAGCCTAAGACGTTTTGCACAATTGTAAGCTTCCAACTGTCTGAGAACAGTATGTTCTAGTGCATTGGTGAAACTAGAGATTGATGGGCCCTGGTGCAAAATTTGGACTTGCCACCCCCTTATGTTGGTCAGATGTATGTATATGTGTAAGACCTGTTAACATTTATATGTATATATATATATATATATATATATATATATATAGGTTAAAAGACTGTTTGGTGGACTTCCTTGTGTTATGCTGCCACCTGCTGCTCAAGTGACTAGATTGAGTCTGGAACAGGAGGAGGAGGAGTCTACATGTGGCTGTGTTTTGCTGAGAGGAGTGTGCTGTAGTGGGCTGTAAGATAGAAGGCCTCAGTCTGCCCTGTTTTTCCGAGGTCCAAGTACCTCAGAGTGTTGCGTGGTGTCTCCCCCAAGACACAGATCCAAACAGGCTGGATGTGGAGTGAGGAGCCAGGCAGCACGTGCAAGTTACAGACCCGGGACAAAGACTGAACTTTAGAGGTGTCTGCCAGCGGAATACGGGCCCCAACGGTGACGAGGTACCCCACGCTGAAACCTGCAGTTAAGTGTGCACACTACTTTTAGTTAGGGACAGATAGGAAAAGACTGCACTGTGTTATACGAGTAAGATAACAAGGACTCTGCGTTTTTTTGTTTAATAAGGATTTTTGTGTTTTGCTTTTGGGAGTACAATCTGAGGCTTCCTATCCTTGACAAGTTATTCAAAGTGGTTGTATGTATATTGCATTATATCTACTGCTGTGCACATTCCCGCTTTTCTTCCCCCTCCTTTCCCGCACTATTCCTCCACCTGTGTTGTGCAATACATTATTAAATTTGCATTGATTAACCCCCGTGGTTCCGTGCAGTCCTTGCGTATCCCGTTACCTGCGGTATTACATTTGGCGTAGTCGGCAGGATACGCAGGCTGGTACGGAACAATGGACGGACAGGGGGGTGTCGCTGATGGAGGTGTTCTAATACAACCTGATGGGGGAATACCAGCAAGGCAGCTGTCCCTGGGGGCTATGCTGACCCATATACCAAAATTTACTGGCAGCAATGTACCTCTCCATGACTGGGCGCAGAGAGTGAGGGGCATGTTGAGAGTAGCAGGAGTGACTGCAGAAAATCAAGGGGAGATATTGTTGATTGCCCTTGAAGGCCATGCTCAAGAGACTATTTTATTGCGCCCTGAGAGTGAACGAAAGACGTTAGAGCAGGTGGTGAAGATTCTTGAGAGAGTGTATGGCGGGAAACCAGAAGCAGGAGATTTACAGGCGCAACTGTTCTACAGGCTGCAGGGTGAAGAAGAAGGTCTGCCACAGTATGCAAATGCACTCCAGAGAATAATGAGACAAATGCTTACAGCAGATCCAGAGCTAGCACAAACCCCCGGTTATGCTGACCGTACCCTGCGAGATCAATTCCTCCGTGGATTACATAACCCCAAGATCAAAGGGGCCCTCCGTGAACGGCTCAGGGTAGAAAAAAAACTAACTTTCCAGGAAATATTGGAAGAAGCAGTCTCCCGCACACAAACTGAAAATTGCGACCCGCAGAACGCCTTGGGTGAAGTTTGTATGCATAAGGTAGTCCCGGGTGAGAAAAACCGAGAACCGAGCCAACTTGAGGCTAAAGTGGATCAGTTACAAGAGACTGTTACTGCTCTACAAGAGTTGCTGAAGAATATGCAAGCCCCTGTCGTAAGAACGACAGCACCGCGGCCAAATACCCGCACGCATACCTATCAAGAAGAGAGGGGACAGATCGAGCAGAGACGACCGAGACCCGCTGAAGACTACCGGTGTTGGAACTGTGGAAATCGGAACCATTTATTCCGACACTGTCCGGAGAGGAAGACTTCTCAAGAAAGACCGCCGTTAAACTAGTGCCTCCCTCCATGGATGGGCACATGGCGGGGAGACCAACTGAGCTTAGAGAAAACCAACGCCCTGAAGATATAGCAGCCTGCACGCCGATGATCACGGCCGAATTTGAAGGGAAAGAAGTAAAATGCCTGATGGATACTGGGTCCCAAGTGACCACCATGCCAGAACAGTTCTTCTACCAACATTTTGGACAAACTGTATCCATTGACAAAGGGGCACATATCAAACTGAGGGCTGCAAACAATCTTCCCATTCCGGTTGTAGGGGTCGTGTGGATGAACATACGTGCCTGTGGCCAGAACTTAGGCAAAAAAGGGATTGTGTTAACGGAGGGCCGGTACGACAGAGAGGTGCCAGCTATCGTGGGCATGAACGTCCTGAAAGAATTAGACCAGTTGCTCTTCAACAAGGGGGGCTGTGATTACTGGAAGACGACAGTTGCTAACAGGCCTGCCCAAAAGGTCTTCCAACACCTTATCCGTGCCCGAGGACTGTGGAAGAATGGTGGGAGCCGCTACCCGGTGGGGAGGGTTCGAGTCCCAAGACAGACAACAATTACTCTACCTCCAAATCGTGAGACAGTCCTCACCTTGCCAGTCGGGGCCCACCGTACACTCGAGGGGATGGAGGTGTTGGTGGAGCCTTACCGTGGTGAAGAGAACGGAGACGAACCGTTGGTGGCTCGCACTTTAGCAACAGTAAGAAATGGAAGGGTCCCTTTCCGTTGCGTGAACACCGGTGAACAGGCCTACACCTTGACCTCGGGAGTTGTTCTGGCCCATGTCTACCTGGTGCCCGAAGAGGTGGCGGCTGCAGAATCGATTGAATTGCAGCCCATGGCAGGGGAAGCCTGGACTTGGGCTCTTTCTATGGAAAGAAAAGAGAAACCCACTGATCAATGGAACAGTCGCGTCATCTTAGGGCAGATGGGAGTGGACCTGAGCCCCTTCGATTCGGAGCAAGCCCAAGCCATAGAGGACTTTATTTGGGAGAATCAAGCCACGTTCTCCCGTCACGCAGAAGATTTCGGCTGTACTGACAAGATTCAGCACGAAATACCCACAGGAGATGCCCCACCGATCAGGGAAAGGTACAGGCAAATACCCCCAAAGTACTACCAAGAGGTAAAAGAGCTTTTGGCGCAGATGCTGAAGAGCGGGGTGGTAAGAGAAAGTCAGAGTCCATGGGCTGCCCCAATCGTGCTGGTCAAGAAAAAGCAATCAGAGGTTAAAATTTAACTTTTAATCTATTGTATTAAAATCCTTTTAGACTAAAACATTAACCCAAAGTACTCTGGATTGCTGTCGTTACACAGCCCTCACAGCCCCAGAGAACCTATGACATAACAAACTAATCAAAAAAACACAATAAACACAAATCAAAATTGAGTATGATGGTTAACACTCCAATAAGGACAGTGGTCCAATATGAGTATATAAAAAATCATCAAAAACAACTCAATATAATAAACATATAGTGCGCGGTAATCCTCAAAGAGGAATTTACCAATTCAAAATTTAAAGAGTGAGTTAGGATTGATCTCACCCATTCTTGCAGCTTGGGGTGCAGAAGGCTTCCTCTATACGGGTCCACACAGCGTCAGCTGGCCCTATACTGACCCTAGAAGACCTTCATAATGTCTAACACCCCAAAGCTTCTGCTCTTACAAGAACAGACCACATCTAGTCCTCTCTTGTGCCCCTACAATATTCCTGGCCCTCGTCCCGACGCGTTTCATCAATTCCGACTCATCAGGGGACTTCAGTATTGCATTTAGAGGTAACAGGTCCTCCACATAGTGAGTCTGGGTGTAGGACCTGTTACCTCTAAATGCAATACTGAAGTCCCCTGATGAGTCGGAATTGATGAAACGCGTCGGGACGAGGGCCAGGAATATTGTAGGGGCACAAGAGAGGACTAGATGTGGTCTGTTCTTGTAAGAGCAGAAGCTTTGGGGTGTTAGACATTATGAAGGTCTTCTAGGGTCAGTATAGGGCCAGCTGACGCTGTGTGGACCCGTATAGAGGAAGCCTTCTGCACCCCAAGCTGCAAGAATGGGTGAGATCAATCCTAACTCACTCTTTAAATTTTGAATTGGTAAATTCCTCTTTGAGGATTACCGCGCACTATATGTTTATTATATTGAGTTGTTTTTGATGATTTTTTATATACTCATATTGGACCACTGTCCTTATTGGAGTGTTAACCATCATACTCAATTTTGATTTGTGTTTATTGTGTTTTTTTGATTAGTTTGTTATGTCATAGGTTCTCTGGGGCTGTGAGGGCTGTGTAACGACAGCAATCCAGAGTACTTTGGGTTAATGTTTTAGTCTAAAAGGATTTTAATACAATAGATTAAAAGTTAAATTTTAACCTCTGATTGCTATATTCACTAAATTTGAAGAGGCCTATTCTCCTACATCAGGAGTTGCTGAATTGGTCAAGAAAAAGGATGGGTCTACCCGCTTCTGTGTTGACTACCGCAAGCTTAATGGATGCACGGTTCGTGATTCCTACCCTCTGCCCCGGATAGAGGAGTCCCTGTCGGCGTTGGGAAAGGCACGTTACTTCTCCTCCCTCGATCTGGCCAGCGGATATTGGCAGGTCCCTGTGGCAGAGAAAGACAAGGCCAAGACCGCATTTATTGTACCCATGGGACTCTTCGAGTTCAACCGCATGCCGTTTGGACTAAATAATGCCCCAGGAACCTTTCAGCGCCTCATGGAAAGTTGCCTTGGAGACATGAACTTCGAGGCCACATTGATTTACCTGGACGACATAGTAGTGTATTCTGCAACCTTTGAGAAACATCTAGAAAACCTGGGCCAAGTGTTTCAGCGGTTACGGGCCCATGGGCTTAAACTAAAACCAAAAAAATGTCGGATCTTTCAGGAAGAGATTGAATATCTCGGACACAAGGTGTCGGAAGCCGGCGTACAGCCCTCCGATGGGAAAGTGAGAGCAGTGCTAGAATGGCCCACACCCAGCACAGTGCGGGAGGTTCGAGCTTTCCTGGGGCTAGCCGGATATTACCGTCGCTTTATCAAAGATTTCGCGAAGGAGGCAGAACCTTTGCACGAATTGCTCCGAGGCACTGCGAAAGGACCAAAAGCACAGAAAATTTGCTGGGGACCAAGACAAGCAGAAGCCTTACACCGATTGAAAGAGGCCTTGGTTAGCGCCCCTGTGCTTGCCTATGCAGACTATAACCTCCCCTTCCGGTTGTATACAGACGCGAGCCTCTACGGCCTGGGTGCAGTACTGGCCCAGGTACAGAATGGTACTGAACGGGTGATTGCATATGGAAGTCGGACGTTGCGAGAAGCCGAGCGCAACCCCGAGAATTACAGTTCCTTTCGGTTGGAATTACTGGCACTAGTATGGGCAATAACCGAAAGGTTCTCGGAATATCTCACGGGAGCTCAAATTGAAGTCTATACGGATAATAACCCCCTGGCTCACATCTCCACCGCCAAACTGGGAGCAATGGAACAGAGGTGGCTGGCACGACTGTCCAGATACAATTATAATGTGCAGTACCGCTCTAAGCATGAAAATCAGAATGCGGATGCCCTTTCTCGTGTTACCACCGAAGCCCCAGTGGGGGAGAGAGATGAACAGTTGGAGGAAGACGAAATTCCGGACTTTAGTAAATTCACCGCTCAAGTGGTAGAGGCTCGTATGCTGGAAATTACGTCGGGCACGACATCACGCCTGCTTGGCCAAACCAGAGAGGAATGGGTGAAAATCCAGTCATCTGACCCAGAACTGCTTCAAGTGAAAGAGTGGGTGATCCAGTAGCGCAAGCCTAGAAAGGAAATACGGGCCACGCTGTCGCACGTGGCCCTCCAGATTCTCAGCCAGTGGGATAAGCTGTCGGTGCAAGAAGGGATGCTGTATCGGAAGGTGCACCTAGCTACAGAGTTGGAAGTACGGTGGCAAGTAGTGATACCCCAGAAGATGGCAGTACCATTGGCCCGAGAGGCGCATGAGAAGGGAGCCCATTTCGGACCGGACAAGACTTACCAGTGGTTGCAAAGAATAGTATACTGTCCTCAGATGCTTCGGGCAGTAGAGAAGGCCTGTAAACTGTGCCGTTCCTGCGAGTTAAGTAAGGCTCCTCCACAGCAAGCACCAGTACAGACTATTGTAACCAAAGAGCCGTTGGAAGTACTCATGATCGATTATCTGAAGATTGGTCACTCCCACCGGGGCTATCAGTTCTGACTTGTGATGACAGATCACTTCTCCAAATTTGCGGTGGTGACGCCCACCAGAGATCAGACGGCTGAATCAGCTGCTCGAGCCATCAGTGATGACTTTATCCGGGTGTACGGCTGCCCCAAAAGAATACATTCTGACCAAGGAGCTTGCTTTCAGGGCAGTGTCATGAGAGAGCTGCAAAGGATTTACGGAATGCAGAAGTCAAGGACTACGCCTTATCATCCGCAGGGCAACGGAGCCTGCGAGAGATTTAACCGGACCCTCCTACAAATGCTACGCACGTTGGAGGATGATCGTAAGAATCACTGGCCCGGCTATCTCGCAGAACTCGTGTGGGCGTACAATAATCGTGTCCACTCCACCACTGGGTACACCCCATACGTGCTACTGTTTGGAAGAGCCGGAAGAGGCATTGAAGAGCTGAACCTAGCTCCCCCCGAGATCAGTGAAGGTCAGAGCGTAGGTTCCTGGGTTGATTGTCACCGTCGACGGCTGGAGACTATCCATCGAATTGTCACCAAGCGGTTGCAAGAAAAGACACACCCGCAGCGGAAACCTGTGTGTGAAACCCCGTTCTTACCAGGAGACAGAGTACTAGTTGCAGAGAAACACCCGAGACACAAGTTGAGCGAGCGCTGGAAAACAGAGCCGTACATTGTGATCAGAAGAATCTCGCCCCATGGATCAGTATACGAAGTGAGAGGCGAGCAAAGAGGCGGCACCCTCATCCTGCATCGTAATATGCTGAGGCCCTGCTATTCAGAAGACAGGACCAGACAAAGTACCCCGGAGACGGTGCCTGTGCCTGTTCCTGTTACCTTCGAAGAGGGCTCTGATGATGAAGAATGGTGGCGGGCCCCGACCAACCCAACAGACTGGGAGAGATCCACACCCCCATCCGTTCAAGACACAGGTGCCACCCCTGCAGAGCAGGAGTCACTAATCTCCAGAGATGGGGACGAGAATACTGTACTCCCTGATACGGCGCCGACATCTGGCGAGTTAGCTGTGGTGCCACACCGGACTGAGCGGGCTAATGCTGGTATTCCCCCTGATCGGTACTTGGCAGATGAATTTGTGTGTTCTGTCACTGAATCCTGTTTTACGACATTGGCTCCCAAGCAACAGGTTGTGAAGCAGGGCAGGAGTTGCCACCGTGTGCCCCTTTGCAGAGTGCCTCAGGAGTGTATCGGCCGGGACGGCCGAGGTTAAAGAGGGGGGGAAATGTAAGACCTGTTAACATTTATATGTATATATATATATATATATAGGTTAAAAGACTGTTTGGTGGACTTCCTTGTGTTATGCTGCCACCTGCTGCTCAAGTGACTAGATTGAGTCTGGAACAGGAGGAGGAGGAGTCTACATGTGGCTGTGTTTTGCTGAGAGGAGTGTGCTGTAGTGGGCTGTAAGATAGAAGGCCTCAGTCTGCCCTGTTTTTCCGAGGTCCAAGTACCTCAGAGTGTTGCGTGGTGTCTCCCCCAAGACACAGATCCAAAGAGGCTGGATGTGGAGCGAGGAGCCAGGCAGCACGTGCAAGTTACAGACCCGGGACAAAGACTGAACTTTAGAGGTGTCTGCCAGCGGAATACGGGCCCCAACGGTGACGAGGTACCCCACGCTGAAACCTGCAGTTAAGTGTGCACACTACTTTTAGTTAGGGACAGATAGGAAAAGACTGCACTGTGTTATACGAGTAAGATAACAAGGACTCTGCGTTTTTTTGTTTAATAAGGATTTTTGTGTTTTGCTTTTGGGAGTACAATCTGAGGCTTCCTATCCTTGACAAGTTATTCAAAGTGGTTGTATGTATATTGCATTATATCTACTGCTGTGCACATTCCCGCTTTTCTTCCCCCTCCTTTCCCGCACTATTCCTCCACCTGTGTTGTGCAATACATTATTAAATTTGCATTGATTAACCCCCGTGGTTCCGTGCAGTCCTTGCGTATCCCGTTACCTGCGGTATTACATATGTATGTATATGTGGTGCCCCTGTGGTTAGGCGCGACAGGGGAATACAGCACCTTAACATCAAGTTGCAGTGCCCTTTGGTCACAGGTGAAAGAGAGAGGAAATGCAGAGTCTTATATTAGATTGAGTAACATTGACTCAGCAGCCCCTACCTTCATATTCCTGGGACTGTTTATATAGTAGGTCCATAGGGGGGTGGAGCCTAGCTGAGCGTGAGACGCGACGTGATTGACAGGACGACTGAGTGACAGTCAGGTAATAGTCAGTCAGAAAGGAGTGACAAGAAGAGACGAGAGTAAATTGATGACTGAAAGAAGGGCTAGAAATAACATAGGCCCGACGTCCTGAGCGAGGGTACCCCAAAAGAAAAGAAAGACACAGGAAAAGGGGTAACCCAGATGGAAGGGGGACGCTTTAGGTCTGGCGTGTATAAATGAAGTCCATTCACAGGAGACAATACCCCTTTAGGAGATGAATACGTTTCCCCAATATAAGAATACCACTATGGTGAATCCTGATCCAGTGCGGCCAATTAATGGTGAGACAAACACCTCTGATAAATCAGTGTATCCTGGGTAACGATGTGTATCCAGTGCGGACACCCGCACTGGATACACATCGTTACCCAGGATACACTGATTGTATTGTCTCCTGTGAATGGACTTCATTTATACACGCATGAATGAGCCTGGACTGGTGGTTAAGTCTTCAGACGTGCTGGATTATATCATTTGTATGAGATACACATGTGAATGAGCATGGACCATTGGTTGAGTCCTCAGATATGCTCATCTATATTAGATACGCATGTGTATGAGTTTGGACCTTTGGATAGGCCCTTTGACGTGCTGATATATATGCTATTGATGTTCAGATACAATTGATGTCCTGGTCCTGATCCTGGAGGAGGAACTCTTTTAACAATATGAGTTCCCTGGTATCATCCTAATATTAATGGTTGTAGCTGTTACATAAATGTCAAGGATCTATGCTGCCATACCCCTGATGAGCCCTAATGATTTGATAAGAGGGCGAAACGCGTAGGGTGCATCTTGGACAAAAATGCAGCAACAGTCTTTTTATTGTTTTTTCTGATTGACAGTCGACTGAGTCAGAACCTTTCCCATAGATACTCCATGACATCTACTGACAGAAATTAAGTATCTTTATTATTTGATGTCACATACTATCTCTGTGGTTCTGACTTTGGGTGTTCACCTTACCCACTTCTAATTAAGACACATGGTATTTCTCTTAGAGTGAGTGGAGGGTCAGCACAGGACTCAAGTCGTCGAGGAACAGAGGCGTCAACAAACTTTAGGACGCCGACCCCTGTATGACAGGAAGGGTGAGGATTAGAGGATATTGATTCCCACCTTTCTTCTCATCACTAATTTTAATATGTGTACCTTGTTTGTGGCATATATGTGAATAAAATGGTTTTTTAGGTAATTTAGTCTTTTTGGTTTATGTATATACTGTCCCCCTCATTGTAAATAATGTCCCCCTCCTGGTGTATACTGTCCCCCTGCTGTGTGCTTCCTGGTATATACTGTCCCCCTCCTGGAATATATGCCCCCATCCTGGTAAATATGTCTCTGTTTTGTCTTATGCAAAAAATAACAATATTGTATTCACCATCCCTGGCTACCACATCATGCAGCGTAGCCAGCGCACAGTGGCCACATTGCCATGCGCAGCTCTCAGTCACTGGGACACCGATGACAGCTGCCGCCTTCTGTTTGGCTGGCAGCCTCAGATGCACATCCAGTTGTAGCAGGGGCTGGGGCTGGCAGGCCCGTGCACCCCTGAGCCGGGTTGCGGTTGCGATCCCTGCGACCGCGATCGTTCTTCCTCTGTTCTAGTATGACTATTCCTCAGAGCCCAAAAATATGGTCCATTAGGGCATTGCTGGGTTTGGGGAAGCCCCATTTCTGTTACAGCATAACTGTGCCACGCGAGCAAAAATTTGGATGCATAAAGGAATTATTCGGTGACTACCTTGCACAGATCCATGACCTCAATTCCATCAAACATCTTTGCGATGAACCAGAACGGAAGGCAAAAAGTCCCAAAAGCACATCCCAAAATATTGTAGAAAGTGTTACAAGAAGATTGAAAGCTATTATCGTTGCAAACTGGCAATTCTATATTAATGGCTGGAAATTAAAGGGAACCTGTAATGTGTAAAAATGCTCCCAGCAGCATTTGACTTTCAGTCCGCAGGGTCGCACCAACGCGGGTTCACTCACCACTCAGAGCATAGTGAGTAGGGGCTGTAATCGGGCTCCTCTCACTGACTGACTACCAGCTTTGCATTATGCGGGCGTCACACGAGATGATCTATCGTGCGATATGTCGTCGGGGTCATGGATTTCATGATGCCCATCCGGCATCGTTTGCAACGTCGTTTCGTGTGACATCTCCGAGTGACTCTGAACGTTCGCAAATCGGTAACAAATTGTGTATTCTTGACACGTCGCTCATTTTTAAAAAGTCGTTTATTTTTCTTTGCGCCGGTTGTTCATCATACCCGGGGCAGCACACATCACTCCGTGTGAAACCCCGGGAACAATGAACACAGCTTTCCTGCATCCCGCGGCTCCCGCCGACTATGCGGAAGGAAGGAGGTGGGCGGGATGTTTACGTCCTGCTCATCTCCACCCCTCCGCTTCTATTAACCGGCAGCTGTGTGATGTCGCTGTGACGCCAAATGTCCCACCCCCATCAGGAAGTGGATGTTCGCCGCCCACAGCGAGGTCGCTCAGCACGTAAGTACGCGTGACAGGGTTTTAACGACTTTGTGCACCGCAGGCAACTAATTGCCCGTGACACACAAATGACGGGGGCGGGTACGATCGCATTAGAACCAGCTGTCAGTCAGTGCCAAGGGCACAGTTATAGCTGCTGCTATAACTGGCCGTTGACTGAATCTGCGCCGGCGCCGACTGGAAGCTGAATGATGCCAGGAGGGATAAAGTTACGGTAATTTCCTTCCAGCGTGGCGTTTTAAGTGTGGTTACTGGGCAGATTCAGAATCCTATTAGCCTGCAGATTAACCTATCTGCAAGTTAATAGTTTTTATTCACATGACAGGTTCCCTTTAAGAATGGGATGTCATAACAGCTCCAGTAGGTGTATTGTGTAGATGCCCCAACACTTTTGTCAGTATACAATATTGGAAATTACAAACCTCCTATTAGTGGATTAGGCTACATCAATTATAAGAAATAGTTTTTGAACATTCTAATGGCAATTGCGGGTTTTGTAGATATCAGAGTTTTTGGACTCACAAATGTCTCACACATATTTAAAAAGCAAAATCTTGAGAAAAAATTAGATCAAAGCCAGATTGTACAATCAGAACCACAACCTCTTCCAGTGACCCAACGCTCCACCATGCCAGTATGGTCATCCTCACTTTCACTAAAAATGTTGATGAAACTATGGCTTATTTCATTGGACCATGACAATAACATTGAAAAATGTTGTGATACCAGGACACCTTTAATTGGAGAAAATATAAAGATTTCTTGACTCCCTGCACAAAGAAATTGTGGTTGTCCCTACTACAACCTGGTTTTGTTGAGGTAGTGTATTGTCACAGCGGTTTGTCTAAATTTTGACCAAGTGGGTCATAAAAAAACATGTACTGTATTACTCCCAAGTAGTGATGGGTGGACACTGCTAATACACGGTTCAGGCCCAGAATTTATCCAAGATATCTGCCTGGATGTCGGTCCCCATATAAATATATGGGGACCCAAATGACATGCTGTAAAATGGTGGTAGAAGGGATAGGGATTAGAGCAAGTGCGTTATACTTACTAGTCTCCCACGCGGCTGTAACGCTCATTAATCTTATGTATATGCACCGCTTTTCTCGCCCTCCGGCAGTCCCAGCATCTCAGATTGGTTGCAATCAGACAGCACCCCCGCCCTGTGTGACAGCGTGTCTGATTGCATGCAATCGCACATGGTGTGTGTGTATGGCACCCCTGAAGCCATTAGGGTGCTACAAGGTTCTGCATCCCCACCAGGATGCAGGGCTTACCCCCTAGGTCCCCAGAAGACCAGAGCCGGTAACACACAAAAACTCCAGGTAATCTCAGTTTTCCCCAACAATCCGCCATACAATGGTACAGGGCTAGGGTTGGATCAATGGATGGCCACCTAGAAGTGGACCCAGTCTAGTCCACTAGTTGACCAGGTGGGAGGGGCAGACTGTGAACAGTAGTCAGTACAGAGTACAGAATCGAGGCGTGAAGGTGGACCGAAGGAGACGCACTGACACGGGGCTGACAGTAACCTGGTGCCCAGGAGGGTAGTTGCCGGTGGAGTTCAGTGGAGTACTCCCGGAACTATGCACCGATGGGGTACAGATAGGTAGAAGCTCCAAGCCGGCCTGTTAACACATGCACAGCGAGGGGACCATCAAGGACTTCGCTGACCCTAAAAATCCGAGACTCAGTAGCAAAGGGAGAACTGGGGACAGGACCAGACACTCCCACCCCACAGGGTTCATGCTACCGTCAGGCGAACAGAAGTGGACAAACCACTGGACGGGGACCCCCAGTTGCTCTAACCAGAGAAAGGTGCAGGGGAAGAAGGTACGAGATTACTACACTGGGACTGGAATGAAGGGGACCTGGAGGTGAAACCAGCCAGCCTCGGGTGACTATTTACTACTAACAAGCAGTGAGTAAAGACCAGTTGCACTGAATTACTGTGTGGACTACCTTCTTCCGACGCCCGTCACATCACCCATCCTCTGGCCCGGCCCTGCTTGCGGAGGTCCTACCATCCAGGCTGCAATTAACACCAGCCCCAGTAGTGACATTTTACAGAGGCGGCCCCATCCATATAGCCGCAACACAGCAAGTGGCATCACGTACAGTATGAACACTAATCTAATTCCCCTCTAAATACACCCCCATTACAAAAAGGGCCCAGGGCACGAAACCGGGCAACTGCCACCACCGTGACATTCCCAAGATAAACACTGCCCGGGACCGAGTACCCCATATACCTGAGCGCGACATGTGTCCCTATCGTGGTGTAAAAATAAATATATAAACTGGCATAGGGTCCACCCATATTATGATACCCAGGACAGATAACACATACAGCTACAGGGTGAAGCCCCCAGTTGTGTGCTTATTTTGGCTTTTGTATCAAAATAGGAGGGACTACAAGTAGGGGCTTTAGCCTGTAGCAGCATGTTTTATCTGTGCTCGGTATCATAATATGGGGGGACCCTATGCCAATTTATTTATTTATTTATTTTTACACCACGACAGGAACACACACAGTGTATGTGCTTGCAAACAGTCAGACACGCTGTCACACAGGTTGGGGGCACAGTCTGACTGCAACCAATAAGAGACGCTGGGACTGCTAATGGGCAGAGAAGGCAGTTAATGAGCGTTACAGCCACCTGGGAGACTGGAAACTATAAGTTATGAAGGATAATGACCGGCCCCAGAAGTTATGTTACAGCCGCATGAGAGACTGGTAAGTGTAACACACCTCTTTTTCCCTTTTTTCTTTATTTTTCCTATATTTTTTAATTACCCAAGTTGCTGGATCTGGATAGGTACTTTTGAACCCGCGGGGATTGACTTTTACAGTCCAGGTCCGTTCATCACTATTCCCTAGCCCTTACTGCAGCTCCATGTATATACTGTAATACATGGCACACAATGGAAATTACAAGGGGTAGACTATAACAGTCTCCGCCATGTGAGAGTACAGAACAGAAACCTGAAGAAATAGTGATGGCTGGTGAGTATCTTCCCTTTAACTCTCAAATAATATTAATTCATTGAAGATGAGATATACGTTTGTTGTTTTAAAATTGAAGAATCAATTACTTTTTAACAAGCCATCCAAAAATGATCCCCATTGTGGTAGTAGAAGACAGTTTATTGTTGGGAAAGTGAAAAATCATTGCTTTCTTAACAAATTGTCCACATTTAGCCTTTTTGGGAGCACTTTCAGGTTTCTTATATTTACACTGAGTATAGTAAAGTTTCCAGAAGCAGTACAGTATGCTGTGCTGGTCATGTCATCTGTTGTCTGCATGCTAAAATAAAGACCATGGCTTTCCTCGCCTGAAGAGCTGGATGTTCCTTCTTTCTTCTATTTGCAATATTGGGCTGTGGCAGTGCCTGTCCGTGCTCCAGGGAGAGACACCCCCCCATGAGTAACCTGTAAGTGAAATTAAATAAACACATACACCCAAAAAAATCCTTTATTTGGAATAAAAGACGAAAAAAACACCCTCTTCACTACTTTATTAAAATCCCTAAATACCCACACTAGGTCCCACGACGCATCCGCTCTCTGTCAGCTCCACGCAGCAACTGAAGTGAGTCACGTTATCAGCGGTGATGTCACTCAGGTTACCCGCGGCCACCGCTCTCAGGTGGAGGACTCCAGCTGGCCGCGGGTTACCTGGGTGACGGCACCGCTGATTGCGCGGCTCACTTCAGTCACTCAAGGGATTTGCGGTCACCGGTGAGTCCTTCACCTGTGAGCGCAAATCAGGGTCACAGCACAAAGACAGAGCCGCGGGATGACAATGAAGTCAGGTGAAATTCATCTGAGTTCATTCTGATCGCGCGGCTCTGTCTCGCAGCCAGCCATGCTCTATGGGAATATAGCAGAGCCGAGTGGGATCGCACTGTCAAAAATGCATCCAAAATGCATTCAAAATGCATCCAAAACGTAGCGTTTTGGATGCTTTTTGAAACGCACATGCAGTGTAAAGTATGAGGAAGGGAACGTGAATGAGCAGAGCTGCAGTGTAAAGCATGGGAAAGGAAATGGGAATGAGCAAAGCTGCAGTATAAAGCATGGGAAAGGAAATGTGAATGAGCAGAACTGCAGTGTAAAGCATGGGAAAGGAAACGTGAATGAGCAGAGCTGCAGTGTAAAGCATGGGAAAGGAAATGTGAATGAGCAGAGCTGCAGTGTAAAGGGAAAGAGAAAGGAGAAAGAGAGAGAGAGAGAGGCCAGGCATGATTCCAGCACAGCCAATCTCAAAGCAGGAAGCTGCGATCACAGCCGCTCTATGCTCATGTGGCCAGCGTTTATTGTGCAGGAGGAGGGATCGCGTGGGATCAACGCTGCACCAGGTACAGAGACACCGGGGAACACCATGGAACACTGAGGGGGTATGGGGAGTGACTGGACCCAGGGAGGAGTTTTCTGTCGCATGTATCATGGCAGAGGAAGAGGGTGCATGCGGGCGACGCGGTGGTGTGCGCGCTGCCATCTTGGATGATTGGGAGGGGGTTGGGGGGAGTTTGGGCAGAAATGCAGTCAAGCACTTTCTACAGGCTGCGCCCATACTGTTTCTGCCTTTTCCCATCCTTTTCAGTCTTTTCCTCAGTCACCACAGCTCGCCGTTAGGTCCAACGTGAAATTTTTCGGGCTTCCCATAGACTTACATTGCGAATACGCGAATAGCAGCAACCTATTCGTCGGATATTCGGCAAAGCGGATATTTTGGTATTTGATCATCCCTACTAATCATGAATCAGATATGGCGACTGCTGCAATCTCGGAGAGGTAGATAAACATCAGAGTAGAGGAATCGGGTGTGCGCCACACTATCACCAACCAAGTCCAGATGTTGATTGTTTCAAATTCTTTTTATTCAGGTCGACGCATTTCAGAGAAACTCAGTCTCCTTCATCAGGACAGTGAAGGTGATGCACCATTTATATTCACACTCCTTTCAACAGTTTTTTCCTCTATCAAAATAATGCACTTATTTACACTCCTATTTTTCATTCCTCAATTTTATTTTCATTTTTTAATGCTTCATTTTTTTTATTTTTTTTTCATTCTTTCATTAATAATATTTAAAATTTTTCACCACAAGGTTCTCCTTTATAGATCACTAACACTATCAACATCACAAATATATGTTTCATGTTCATTACCACAACTCTCTCTGTAGGGCCGTGGATAAAATTCCCAGCTGATCCTTTACCACAATTCCCAGCGAGTCCTAGAGTTCAAAACTCATTTTGTCACGTCATATATTTAAGGTTCTCTTTTTTTCCATAATTACTTTCACTTTTTTTCTGTTTTTTCATTCAAGCTACTGGAGCTTAAACTAACAATGCAGGTAAACAAAAACATACTTTGTGATAAGAGACACCTGACTGTAATCTGTGCCAACCCTTGCAGTATGCTGTCTACAGATTACGGTACATAGCAAAAACCTGCTGACAGATTCCCTTTAAAGACTTTCTTAAAGTTACCGTGTTGACAGCTGCCATAAGACCCTGTGGCTGTCAGCGCTGGTAACCTAAAAGGTTGCCAGAATTCACAGACACCAGGTCTCTCAACAGCTGTGAGGCCTGGAAACTATAAATGAGCCTTTAACACTAGAAGTCCCAGAGAGGGGTCATTTAACATTTCTACCTTTGAAACCCAGAGACGGGTCGAATGACCTGAAGGATTTACACTCTCTTACAAGACCTTTGTTGAGGTGGATCAACACAATTGCCCCCTGCAGATTCCTCAGGCAATAGCCACATTTACAAATGAAAGGATGCTAATTGGAGCCATCAGAGTTGTAAGTTTGGACTAATGGTCATTTGTCCCTCTTTCGGGACTTAAGGGGGGAGCTCGAACAGGGGAGATGATGGACCCCTCTCGCTGCCACCGCCGCCGCTGATAGTCCCGTCCTCCAGGCTCCTGTCAGCTCCACGCAGTAGCGCGATCAGCTGAGCTGTCACTGAGGTTACTCGCGGCCACCGCTGGATTCAGTGGTGGCTGCGGGTAACCTCAGTGACAGCTCAGCTGATCGCGCGGCTCTCTTCAGTTGCTGCGTGGAGCTGACCGGAGCAGCGGTGTCTGCTGCTTCTCCGGTCACCTCCATGCAGCAGGGCTGGAAATGACGCTGGACCATCCTGGATTACACCAGACATGGAGGGCTTTGTCGGGCTTATTAAATGGGAGAACGAGGGAATTTGTTAGTGTTTTTTATTTCTAATAAAGGATTTTTTCAGGTGGGTGTTTATTTACTGTAATTTACAGATTAATCATGGAAGGTATCTCGTGGAGACGCCTGACATGATTAATCTAGGACTTATTGGCAGCTATGGACTGCCAATAACTCCTTATTACCCCGATTTGCCAACGCACCAGGGCAAATCAGGAAGAGCCGGGTACTGTCCCAGAACAGCCGCATCTAATGGATGCGGCCATTCTGGGCGGCTGCTGACTGATATTGTTAGGCATTCTCAGGATGGGCAGCTCCACGTTATGGGGAGCCCCCCATAACGTGGAGCTCCCCATCCTGAGAATACCAGCCTTCAGCCGTATGGCTTTATCTGGCTGGCATTAAAATTGGGGGGGACCGCACACCGTTTTTTTTAATTATTTATTTATTTCTAATTTTTTTTTTTCAATTCAACAAGCTTTATGGGCTTGTTTGAACTGAAAAATACATGAAACAATTGTTGACAAAACTGCTGCCAAAAACGCACCAAAAAAGCAGCAAAAACGCACCAAAAAAGCACCTACATTTTTTGTGACATTTCCAGGCTCTCTCTGACAAGGTGCAGTTTTGGCTGCAGTATTGGCTGCAGTTTGTGAACACGAAAAAGAAGCAGCGTGCGCATGTACCCTAAGGGAGCCTTTAAGCTTCTGGGCATTCCCAGCTGTTGGGACACCTGGAGGCTGTGCAGTGTGGTAAGAGTTCACAGCCTCCAGATGTTCCAGTAGCTGTGAACTGCTGGAACCTTAAAGGCTCATTTAAGGTTTCTGGGCTTCACAGCTACCGGACTGTCTGACTGCTGTGTTGCCATGTCCTGCAATCTGATAGTCCAATAATCCAGCAGTCAGGTCACCGGAGTTCACAGTTGGGGGTTGCTCTTTGCTCTCAGTGAACTCCATTGAACCTGCTGCCGGATGCTGTATTGTCGGCTTGTGGAAAGAGGCGGCACAGCAGTCCACCAATCTGGTAGCGGGGTCAATTGAGGTTACTGCGGGCAGTGGGGGAGAACCCAGTTGTGAACTCTGGTGACCTGACTGCTGGACTGATGTGTTGCATTGTCCTGCAATCCGGCAGTCAGGTAATCTGGCAGCGCGTTCACCGGTGTTCACGTTTGGTAGTATGTGAACCCGGCGGTGAACTGACTGACGCCACCGCTTCTCACAGCTCTGTGCCCTGCTGACCTCAGTGTGTCCCAGGAGCTGCAGTGATCATTTACATTTTCCATCACTTCAGCTTCTGGTGTGTCACACATGACAGACAGTCCTGTAGCTTCCTGCTGTAGAAGGTCACAGCTTTTGACTACACAAGCTACTCTCTGACTTTCCCTTTTCCCTGCTTGGGATTTATACCTTTCTCTTTAGGACTATTCAGCTATTAATTTTCAGCACTTCCTTTTGTGTCTTTAAATACCATCATTCTCCCTTATTCTGTGCTGATGATATGTCTAATACCCTCAACAAGTCTTCAGTGCAAGCAGTCGGCTTGTATTCATCTGGAGAAACTTTGTTGTTGATGCAGTTCAACATTGTTCCAGAAGCAACCTGTGTTTCACAGATGCATTCACGCATCTTCTCCACGCTGTTCCTATTCAATTTCAGCACTTTTCCATCCATTTCAGCATTTTCAGAGCCACGCCAGATATCCTGGGAAAGTCCACAGATTCTAGCAAAACACGGCACTTCTGTTGATGGTGCACAAGTAGGATCCAATCCCATAATCAATATAACAGAAAACTTGACACTCAGCAGTTGATGTGAAAGAACGGTGATTTTTACTCAAAGACACTGCCAAGCACAAAAGTTTTGGTCCATAATGGACCTTCCTCAGTGTGCAGAGGTGGTAGAGTGTCTCTGTTTCCCATGAGAGGCAAGCGTTACAGTGTTTCCTGTGGTGTCCACCACTATACTGAGCAAACGCGTTTTCTGTTATCCTGGGAGAGTCCGTCAGAAAATTATTAATTTTCCATTGACTTGCATTAGATTCATTATTCGTGTTGAATACACGAATAGCATTCTAGACAAATAATCTGAACCTGAATATTTGCCCGTCGCTAAGTATATCACATAAAACAAAAAAAGTTTGTGGATGTAATGTGAAAAAAAAGTATGAACACTTTTCCAAGTCACTGTATTTGTATATTCTGTGCATTATGGCACTCTTTCCCTACTTTATTATTTATTGTACTCACTTATACAGAGACATTAATTTCTCTACTGCTTTACAGACAATATTATCATTGTCCCCATTGGGGCTCACAACCTAAATTCACTATCAGTTAACGTTTTGAGATCCTAACTGCTTTCCGCCTCCTAAGAAAATGGCTGATGCATTCCCTGTTTCTACTTTTATTCTGGCTATGATGGCTCTTCTGCTATAGTACTTCCTGATTGGCTGTTAAACAATATGTGATCGTAACTGCAAGGTATTTTGGAGAAGCCCCCTCCAGGCCATGTCTCTAGCCCTCACCTATTATGAATTATAACCTGTGCCACATGTAATGATTTCGAGACAGTCAACAGAAATGGAGACCCCTTAATAATCAGGGTCATCTGTAATACTATTTAAAAACAAGCAAATGAATTGCTATGCAGAACAGTTTGTTCTTATTATTTTTTGCTCACGGGTAGTGTACATTTTTTAAGGACGACCTTGACTTCTAGTGACCAGAACTATTACGGAATTTATTGTTCCAGCTGACACATTTATGAAAAAGATTTTTTTTATTTAATTTATTTCTTTTAGCAGGCAGATTTAGCGTTGGCTGGAATAGGCTCATTACAAGATTACATAAAGGGCATATACACTTTTTGTTTAGCCATTTTCTCTTTGCTCCAATGCATTTAACATAAAAATGTGTAAACAGCTAAATTAAATCAGTAGAATTGTTTATTAAAGTTATTTTAAAATGTTTAAAAATAACTTTTTATTTTTTTTACTTTTTCTCTTCCTGGAGAACCCATTCATTTGTTTGTCTTATTTTTAAGGTTGACTACATGATTTTCATTTTCATGATGGCCGCTGGGGTCTCTTCTGCCTCTTGTTTAGTGTCTGATTTTTTTCAGTAATAATAGTACCGTATTTTTCATTTTATAAGACGCACCAGATTATAAGACGCACTCCAAATTTAGAGATAAGAAAAGGTAAAAAAAAAAAGGGATCCGTTCTATAATCCAGTGGTGTCTCGCAGTCAGCGCTACTCTCTGCTGGGGCAGCTGGTGCTGCTCTATGATGGTGCTCGCTGCGGGTGGTGAGGCATTGGCCATTCTGAAGATATCGGCAGTGCAGTCTTTAAAGAAATGGCGGCTGGAGTCGGCGCACGAGCTGATGAGAGCTTGAGCCAAGAGCTTCATTGGCGTGCACCGACTATGGACGGCATTATTTGAAGCTCTTACAGCTGACATCTTCAAAATGGCCCATGCCTCACTTCCCACCGCATAGAGCCTCGCTGCCTGCCGCACAGAGCCGCCTGCTGCACAGAGCAGGGTCGCCAGCCATACAGAACAGGGCCGCCTGCCGGACAAAGCTGCACCAAGCAGGGCCACGCAGAGCTGCACTGCCTGCTGCACAGAGCAGCACCACCTGCCGCACAGAGCAGCGCCGCAGAGATCCGCATTGCACAACATTGCACAACATTGTCCTGCCTCCTGTGACCACTGTCCACTACCCCCCGATAAGCTACATTCAGATTATAAGACGCATCCCTCATTTACCTCCCAAATTTTTGGGAGGAAAAGTGCATCTTAGAATCCGAAAAATCCAGTACTTATATGTGTCCATAATTTCTCAGACTTTCTTTCATCTGTTACAATCAAAAAATATACTATAGAAAATGTTCACCAGAAGAAGAAATGACTTTAAAGACAAATCCAAATTTTTTCTTAAAAATATTTTTAAAGAAATGTTTTTTTCTATTAACAAAATGTATTACATTAAAAATACATGTCGAATTTAGGAGCCTCCAATGCAAAATAACACACACAAATGAGGCAGCTGAAAGGATTTGTAAAATAACCAATCTCCCTAAGGCACTTATAAAAATATAAAGCATAAACAGCTACATTAGCTAATTATACTCCAGCAATACATGAGAGGCTAAGGTATATACCATTAGTCACATTGGTAATGAATATTCACACAAAATATAATCTCCCAGCTAAAGACGCTATATACTGATAACCTGTTTATATCCTGGGTCGATAAATGCTAAGAATAATAGTGCCACAATTGTTAATAGGTGAGTAAAAAGTTACATACCTAATAATAGATGTTCGTATACACTCACAGCAAGCCTCCTAAAACCGACGCGCGTTTCGTACACGTAACTTCCTCGGGGTACGTGTCCAGAGGGGGAAACAAAGCTGCTTATTTATACTGTGGTGGATTGGATAATTGATTTCTACTGGGTTCTAACACCACATGCGCAATGGTCGCGTAATCTGGTGCTGTGATCACCTGATCTATCCCTCATCATGTGATCATGACGCACACAGGCAGCACTGTCAGCGATGCATGTCAGCACTTTTAGGCTATGTGCGCACTTACCGGATTTTGCTGCGGATTGTTTGCGGTTTTGCTGCATGTTTCGCTGCAGAAAATGTTCATAACATCTCTGCAGTGAATCACCAGCAAAACCTATGGGCAAAAAAAATCCTGTGCGCACTAGGCGGAATTTGACAGCTGCATGTTTTGCTGCGGGATTTGCGGCAGCAAAAACAATTGCATGTCAATTCTTTTCCGCACAGCGCTGCGGGATTTCACTCCATTGACTCCAATGTTAATCGTGAAATCCCGCAGGAAATAACGCAGGCAGCAAATTCTGTGCAGTTCACTGCGTTTTCCTGCGTTATTCCCTGCGGTATTTCGCGGTCTACCTCCGGTAATGTACATCGCTTGTCTGCGGTTTTGCAGGGAAGTGATGTCATTACAGGAAGAGGAAGCCGTGCAGAGAGTAAACACACACATCACAGACACACACAGACATCACAGACACAGACACATCACAGACATAGATCACACACACAGACACATAGAACACACATAGAAAGAAAACGGAAATATAGGAAAAAAAACACGTGTGCTCCGCTGCATATTCACCGTCCAGCCGAGGTAAGCACACAGCGGCGGCCCGGTATTCTCAGGCTGGGGAGGGAGAGGGGCAGGGTTAATGTCCCCCGCCTCACTCCCCCTCCGGCAGCCGAGAATATCAGCCGCAGCTGCCCCGGGACTGTCGCATGCATTATGCGGCAGCACCGGCGTGTCCTCGGCTCTTCCTGCCGCCATGTCCTGCTGACATGATCAACCCGTAAGTAAAGTGAATAAAACACAGACACCGAAAAATCCTTTATTTTAAATAAAACAAACAAGCCTCGTTCACCATTTTATTATCCCGTCCCGTACCAAAGCTCCGGCGTAATCCACAGCTCCGACGTTCTGCGCTGCTTACATCCAGCCGCGACTGTCACAGACACAGCGCTGAATGAAAGCAGCAGACAGCAGAGGTAATTACCGGTCATTTCCCACGGCCGGTAATGTGAACTCACTGCCTACCGTGGGAAATGTAGCGATCTGTCCTCTATCTATCTATCTATCTATCTATCCCTCTATCTGTCTGTCTATCTATCTATTCCTCTATCTATTCTTCTGTCTATCTACTATCTCAGAATTAAATGACTTTTTTTTTTTTTTCTTCAATGTGCTTTATTGCATTGAATGCAATAAAGCACATCCTAACCCGCACGCGGCAAAACCGCGACAATACCGCGAACAATACCGCGGTGAAACCGCAGCAAACTGCGGCAAACCGCATGCGGTTTTCGGGTGCGGTTTGCCGCGGTTTTTTACCGCGGGTGCGGTAATCTTTGAGAGCATGCGGAATTTTCTCAAGAAAATTCCATTTCCCAGTGCGCACATAGCCTTATGTGACCAGAACATGGAAGTCAGAGCGGAGACCAAGGCATCCAGCGCACCACAGCATAGAGCACTAATTATAGTACTTAAAAATACTTAGGGGGGCTGTATAAGATCGTAACCCTGACAGTGTACACAGAAGGAAGAAATCTATATTAACAGGTATATATATTTACAGCAACTATCAATATTAAGAAGTGCATGTGCTGAGATATACAGTATATAATAAAGAGGAAAAAAGTAAATAGACCTATGAACCACCATCATTAACATATACTGTATACCTTATATACAAAAATAGGTGCTCTCCATATAAAATCAATCTTAAAAGTGCACTAAATGAAAAAGATTAATGGGGTAAATAATTACAAAGTGCCAGAAAAATTATTACACAATAGAAACCCATCAAGTTTAAAAAATCATAAAAAATCATAAGGGGAAAAAAATCATAAGGGTAAAACCAATAGTGAAATATACAAGTGAACGTGAAACATTTGTAAATATAAATTTAGAAATACATATATAAATACAATCCAAATATAAACAGTATTCTTTATTACTATAAAAATAAATACTAGTGCAGAATAAATTATAAAAAACTAGATCATAAAAATATTAAATATAATGTGTAAAAAGTGATATCAAAAGTAAAAAAATAGTGAATGATGAATATATAAGTATAATGTAGATAGAAAAAAATATTTTTATTAAATATAACAATAAAATATAAAAAAAAAATGGGGGGTGAAAACACAAAATTATATTCATATTATGAAGTGTATAAGTGCATCAGGAAATGCCCTATATATAACAAAAAATAATCAATATAAACTCCAAAAGCAGATAGCTAATCCAAGGAAAAGAACATATGACAAAACCCAACACTTATACATACAGTATCAATACCGACAAAAATAATAATAACACCATATAAAGTGCCAATAACTATCCCCAACATACATCCATAAAGTTAACTCCCTCAGTAAAATATATAAACCTTCCATTAATAAACACCACACTCTATACTACTCCGAATGACAGATATTAATTTTACTAATAATTTTATACAGACTAAACTCCATAAATTCCAATCAGGAGTAAACTTGTAAGCCCAGTCCCATTACAGCAATATAGCTAAGGATTCTTAGTATTTTTCAAATGTTTTCTTGATTGTAAGCTCTTTCTTGATATTTTTTACAGAATCAACGCCATCACCGTTTGAAAACCCCAAATCCATGTCAAGATCCTCATTTCCTCATCCCTTTCCACCCGGTAAGCAAAATAGCAGCAATTGTCAAACTCTAGTAATAATAAAAACAAACAAACTGTAAATTAGGACAAACTTTAAAAGAATATAAATAAAAATAAAATCAAAATATAACTACCTACCCTCCGATGAACCATAGTCACAGAATCTTTTACAGAAAGGTGTTAAACCGAAAGCTCTCATTAAGCCTACAAGGAACAATATTATTTAATCTAAGGGGTACTTTGCACGTTGTGACATCGCTGCTGCGATATCGTCGGGGTCAAATCGAAAGTGACACACATTCGGCGCCGGTAACGACGTCGCAATGTGTAAAGCCTAGATGCGCCGATAAACGATCACAAAAGCATTGTAAATCGGTGATCTGTGCAGTGTCGGTCATTTTCATAATGTCGCACCAATAGAAGATACGATGTTGTTCCTCGTTCCTGCGGCAGCACACATCGCTGTGTGTGAAGTCGCAGGAGCGAGGAACATCTCCTTACCTGCCTCCACCGGCTATGCGGAAGGAAGGAGGTGGGCGGGATGTTTACGTCCCGCTCATCTCCTCCCCTCCGCTTCTATTGGCCGCCTGCCGTGTGACGTCGCTGTGACGCCGCACGACCCGCACCCTTAGGAAGGAGGCGGGTCGCCGGCCAGAGCGACGTCGCAAGGCAGGTAAGTGTGTGTGAAGCTGCCGTAGCGATAATGTTATCTACAGCAGCTATCAGAAAATATCGCATGTGCGACAGGGGCGGGTGCTATCGCGCTCAGCATCGTTAGCATCAGCTAGCGATGTCGCAGCGTGCAAAGCACCCCTAAAGATCCACTTACTTTCTAGTTGACCCAAACTTCTACTGATGTTCCCACCTCTGATACCCAAATTAACCTTATCAATAACCTCATACTTTCAACAGATTGGGATTGCAGTTTCTTTCATCTGTGTCCAGTGTTATAAATTGGGTGTGCAAACCGTTCCAAAACACTTCAGATTTTTGGGCCAAATTGAAGTTGAAACAGACCTGTTATCTAGTCCATTTAAAAGTTCATGATCAGTTACACAGTCAGCTTCTGGCCTTGTTTTCAAGGTAATGGTCGATGACCTCAATCTTTCCTGATGGATAAAAAGCAAGAAAAAGGAAAAAAATCATCTAATCATGTCCTGTAGGATTATGCCACAATGATGGATTAGCGATGCGCGGATAAATCCAAGAGCAGGTTCCCAGGTAGCAATGCAAACAAGGTAACTAGATAGGTATCCAGAATTCGCAAAAATAGAGGGTCTCTTCTTAAAAAATTCAAAATTTTATTATTGCATGTTTAAAATAGATAAAAAATGAAACACGATCTCTTACGCATTTTCAACCGAGCACAATATGCATTGTATCCTTTCCAGATTATCGTGCTCCAAGCCGGGTTGGATCCCATAGAACAGAGGTCCCCAACTCCAGTCCTCAAGGCCCACCAACAATGCAGGTTTTTGGGATTTCCTTAGTATTGCACAGGTTAATGTAATTACCTGCCCAGGTGCTGGTTCCAACAGCAGTGCAATGCTAAGGAAATCCTGAAAACATGCACTGTTGGTGGGCCTTAAGGACTGGAGTTGGGGAACCCTGCCATAGAACACACACTACAGAGGTGAAATAATTTTTCTTTATTTGTCTTTTGAACTTGTTTCCTTTTCATTTTATATTATCAACATGACATTCTTTGAGTGATACACCTGTTGTCTTGTTGCGCATGCACATCGCCTTGATAAAGTTGCACAAGTGTTTACTTCCTTGAATTTTTCCGTTAGTGGATCAGGAACCAAATTATCTTGGATTTAGACAAATTACTCACAGAGAATGAAAGTGATGTGGGATATTACAACCCTAGAACTATATCTTCAAAAATATATGATACCCCAAGGGTTTATAATTAAAAAGTTTTGCAACACTCAATTTGGAGATGATTTCTCTGTTGAATGGAATAACATTTTGTTGATGTGTTCCTCTAAACTCATGCAATAAATTGTTAAGCATGAAGACAAGGGGGCGGAGCCTGGACCTGGATGTGAGCACACGCAGGGAGACACTATCCTGCTGACTCACCGTGATACCGCTAGAGCCGCCGTACGGCTGACGATCATAGTGACACCGGAGGGCAGGGGAAGGTACCGGCATCCAGCAGGAGAAGTCTCAGCTCCTGAACCGGCAGCATGTCCCGGCGGCGACAGAGGGAAGTGGGAGCAGGGAGAGGGCCTGGATCACAAGATGGCACCAAGGTCAGAGAGGATGCGGAGAAAGCAAACACAGCCTGCCGGCGTTGCACGGAAGCAGCTGCAAAGCTTGCACAGTTTGCAAGACAATCAGAGGAACCTCTGGAGGAGCCCGGTAAGATGGTGGAGGAGAACGGGGAGGAGGAGGAAGATATGGAGGAGGCTGAAGGAATAGAGGGAGAACCAGGAGAAGACAAACAGGAGAAGGATTCAGGGGAGCAGCAGGCAGCAGAGGAAATACAGGAGAACCCCACTATTAAGGATGTGTTTCAGGTGGTCTCCTTCTGCAAACAGGCCCTCAAAACATTAACCCAGCAGGTGCTGGGAATACAGGGAGATATAGCTACTCTCAAAAAATATCAGAAGAAAACTGATATGAGAACCAGTGCTGTGGAGGAAAGATTGGGGGCAGCTGAGGATGATATAGTTACTCTGTAAAAAGCAGAGAAAAAATTCTAGCAGCAGATATCTGAGTTGTCCGCAAAAACGGATGACTTGGAGAACCATTCCAGTAGGAACAATATAAGACTGGTGGGCATTCCGGAAAAAGTAGAGGGAAGAAAACCTACTGAATTCATAGAAACGTGGCTTAAAGAAAAGATTGGCGCTGATAATTTGACGAAGTTATATGCAATTGAGAGGCCACACAGAGTCCCAATGCAAACGCAACCACCTGGCAAGGGGCTCCGTATGATGCTGGTGAAACTGCTTAACTACAGGGACCGGGATATTATTCTACGCAAGGCGTGGGATTTGGAGACCCTGACAATTGATGGACACCCAGTGGCTATATACCCTGACTACCCTGTGCCGGTACAGAAGCAAAGAATGCAATTTACATGAATAAAGAGACGACTCCGTGAGCTGGGGGTTAAATATTCCATGATGTTAACAGCAAAACTTCGAGTAGCAGCACTGGAGAAGGTGCACTTTTTTCTTGATCCAGAGGAGGCCATGAAATGGATAGACATCAATGCAAGGAAGCTGCAAACATCAGGAGAAGGATAGAAGCTGGCTATGAGTGACACTGCAGTTTCGTGATCTTCCTGGACTACAGGACTGGCTACTCATAAGCATTTGAATATGCTAGAGGAGAAGGAGACTTCATAAGCCCATTTTTATGGCAGTGACAGTACACTTCCCCCCCTTCCCTTTTTTTTTTCTCCCCTTTCTCTTCCAGGTTATTATTCTTGATCTCTTGCTTCTGTTCCTGAGTGTTAGATGGGGCACGGAGAAGTTTCCGAACACTAAGCTGGACAATGACAGAAGGAGGATAATAATTCTTTTTTTCTTCTGGCCGTGCGGCGGCGATTGATAAATGCTTAAGTTTTCAAAAATTCATATGTTAGCAGTTTACATTATATGATATATGCAAATGAAAACGAATATGGTGAAGGCGGGAGGTGAGTTAGGGGGTTCTGCTCACTGGGATGAGACAGGTTTGGTATGAGAGAAAAGGAGGAAGGAGGTTGACTTGTCTGGGAGAGACAGACCTCATTCCCTATAAGGGAATTAAAAGATGTAAATCGGAGGTGGAGGAGTTTTGTTGGGGTGGTTCTAAGGGGCGGGTTAGGGAAGGGAAAGACTCAGCGTACAAAGGGACAGGATGTTTGTTTAAATATAACCAGTAATTTTCAACATGGGAGAGGAGATTAAAATATTATGTTGGAATGTAAGGGGACTGTCAGATAGAGGTAGAAGAGACGCAATGATAAAATATATGCTAGACCAGAGACCATCAATAATGTGTTTATTGGAGACGCATTTGACGAGCGAAACGACAAATGTACTGAACAAGCGATGGGTGCAAAAGGCGTATCACTCTATTTTTCTACTTATGCTAGAGGGGTCTCTCTGTTGGTCCATAGATCCGCCCTATATGAAGAAGTGGAGACATGGATAGACACAGAGGGACAATATGTAATGGTGATCTGTAAGGTGTATGGTCAATTATTATGCATTACTGCTATATATGTTCCACCGCCTTACACTAGTATCAAAATTAGAGAGGTGACAGAGTGTTCGGCTAAATGGGGGAATTTGCCATTCTTGTTGGTCGGTGACTTTAATAATGTCATAAATGCATATTTGGACAGGAGCAGAAACTCACGGGAAACGATGAGGGACGGAGCGACAGCATTTGGTATCTTTATTCAAGAATTAGGGTTGGTAGACGTTTGGAGGATAAGGAATTTAGGGGTGACCTGTTTTTCCTGTCACTCAGCGACCCATGGTACGCTTTCCCGTATAGACCTGGCCTTGGAAAATGAACTGATGGACTCTGGAATTTCAAATGTTGAATATTTGGCTAGAGTAATATCGGATCATAGTCCAATACTGATATCTATTAAAAAACGGGGAGTAGGGGAGAGGCTAACAAGAGAATGGAAGCTACATCCGGTTTGGGTAAAAAGTATTAAAATGGACGGTATAACCAGTGAGATTCTGGAATATTTTACCCTTAATAGAGGTAGTGCGGATCCATTGGTAGTTTGGGACGCCATGAAGGCATACCTGAGAGGCCTTTTATTTAGAGATGTTTGCCGGTGTAAGTTTCGTAGTAGACAGGGGGAAATTGATTGCTTAGAGGCCTTGAAGAGAGCAGAAGCAGAGATGGTAACACAGCCCACACCAGAGAATAGGCAGAAGCTAAAAACAGCTCAGGAAGAAGTTAATAAGGTGCTATTGGAGAAAGTAGCTAGGAAGCAGGCTTTTCAAAAAGAGAACTTTTATGCGGAAGGAGAAAAGGTGGGACATCTGTTGTCAATGGTGACGGCAGCCCAGAGACAATCATCCTTTGTGCATTGCATTCGCACCACAACGGGAGATTTGGTTACGGAGGGGGTAGATATTCTGGACACGTTCGCAGCCTTTTATGAGGAATTATATTCCACTAGAGGGGAGACGAGACAGAGCGACCTAGAAGCTTTCTTAGGTACAATGACATTATCCAAAATCACAGAGACAGAGAAACACAGTCTCGAGGGCCCTATCACACTTGAGGAGAAAGAGAGAGCTTTGCATGGTATGGCAAATGAAAAACCCCCGGGGGTAGATGGTCTGCCGGTGGTGGTATACAAATCTCTGGAAGAAATACTCTTACCCAATTTGCTGAGTGTCTTGGAGGAGGCAAGGGAGAGGGGGACACTGCCAGAGTCTATGAGGGAGGCGATAATAACAGTAATACCTAAAGAAGATAAGGATCCAAAACTCCCCGAATCATACAGGCCAATCTCACTGTTAACGACGGATGTTAAAATTTTGGCCAAAGTACTCTCTAATCGATTAACAGAAGTGATATCTACCCTAATCCACCAGGATCAGTCGGGTGTTATGCCTAATAGATCCACGGCAAAAAATATCCGAAGATTATACCTTAACATGCAACTGCCGGTGGACAATCCGGGACAGAGAGTAATAGCTTCATTAGATGCTCATAAAGCATTTGACAGTGTGGAATGGGGATATCTGTGGGGAGTGCTAAGACATATGGGATTTGGCCCTAATTTTACAGTTAGGTCCAGAAATATTTGGACAGTGACACAATTCTCGCGAGTTGGGCTCTGCATGCCACCACATTGGATTTGAAATGAAATCTCTACAACAGAATTCAAGTGCAGATTGTAACGTTTAATTTGAAGGTTTGAACAAAAATATCTGATAGAAATTGTACGAATTGTACACATTTCTTTACAAACACTCCACATTTTAGGAGGTCAAAAGTAATTGGACAAATAAACCAAACCCAAACAAAATATTTTTATTTTCAATATTTTGTTGTGAATCCTTTGGAGGCAATCACTGCCTTAAGTCTGGAACCCATGGACATCACCAAACGCTGGGTTTCCTCCTTCTTAATGCTTTGCCAGGCCTTTACAGCCGCAGCCTTCAGGTCTTGCTTGTTTGTGGGTCTTTCCGTCTTAAGTCTGGATTTGAGCAAGTGAAATGCATGCTCAATTGGGTTAAGATCTGGTGATTGACTTGGCCATTGCAGAATGTTCCACTTTTTTGCACTCATGAACTCCTGGGTAGCTTTGGCTGTATGCTTGGGGTCATTGTCCATCTGTACTATGAAGCGCCGTCCGATCAACTTTGCGGCATTTGGCTGAATCTGGGCTGAAAGTATATCCCGGTACACTTCAGAATTCATCCAGCTACTCTTGTCTGCTGTTATGTCATCAATAAACACAAGTGACCCAGTGCCATTGAAAGCCATGCATGCCCATGCCATCACGTTGCCTCCACCATGTTTTACAGAGGATGTGGTGTGCCTTGGATCATGTGCCGTTCCCTTTCTTCTCCAAACTTTTTTCTTCCCATCATTCTGGTACAGGTTGATCTTTGTCTCATCTGTCCATAGAATACTTTTCCAGAACTGAGCTGGCTTCATGAGGTGTTTTTCAGCAAATTTAACTCTGGCCTGTCTATTTTTGGAATTGATGAATGGTTTGCATCTAGATGTGAACCCTTTGTATTTACTTTCATGGAGTCTTCTCTTTACTGTTGACTTAGAGACAGATACACCTACTTCACTGAGAGTGTTCTGGACTTCAGTTGATGTTGTGAACGGGTTCTTCTTCACCAAAGAAAGTATGCGGCGATCATCCACCACTGTTGTCATCCGTGGACGCCCAGGCCTTTTTGAGTTCCCAAGCTCACCAGTCAATTCCTTTTTTCTCAGAATGTACCCGACTGTTGATTTTGCTACTCCAAGCATGTCTGCTATCTCTCTGATGGATTTTTTCTTTTTTTTCAGCCTCAGGATGTTCTGCTTCACCTCAATTGAGAGTTCCTTAGACCGCATGTTGTCTGGTCACAGCAACAGCTTCCAAATGCAAAACCACACACCTGTAATCAACCCCAGACCTTTTAACTACTTCATTGATTACAGGTTAACGAGGGAGACGCCTTCAGAGTTAATTGCAGCCCTTAGAGTCCCTTGTCCAATTACTTTTGGTCCCTTGAAAAAGAGGAGGCTATGCATTACAGAGCTATGATTCCTAAACCCTTTCTCCGATTTGGATGTGAAAACTCTCATATTGCAGCTGGGAGTGTGCACTTTCAGCCCATATTATATATATAATTGTATTTCTGAACATGTTTTTGTAAACAGCTAAAATAACAAAACTTGTGTCACTGTCCAAATATTTCTGGACCTAACTGTATATCCTGGATACAGCTGTTATATGCTAGACCAGTAGCTAAAGTGAGGATTAATGGAATGTTGTCACAGATGGTGGATTTACAAAGGGGTACTCGCCAAGGATGTCCGCTCTCGCCTCTCCTTTTTGCTCTGGCTGTGGAGCCACTGGCGGCTGCTATACGGCAGAACAGAGACATAAAGGGATTTGTATATGGCCATCTAGAAGTGAAGATAGCCCTCTATGCAGACAACATTCTATTGTTTCTGAGAGACCCAGGGGCATCGTTGAGCTGTGCCATGCAGGTGATCAAGCAGTACGGGGGGATCACTGGACTGACTATCAATTGGACTAAATCAAATCTGTTTCAGGTGGACGCGGGAGTGGATAGGTCGATCCTGGGTGATGAGGTCAACAGACTGTGGGTTGTGGACCAGTTTAGATATCTGGGCATTCAGGTATCCATGCCAATTGGGAACTATATTACTATTAATCTAGTCCCTTTGCTGAAGCAACTGCGAAGTAAGATAACTGCTTGGAATAAGCTTTATTTATCAGTAATAGGACAGATTAATCTTATTAAAATGGTGCTTATGCCCAAGATACTCTATGTGTTGCACAATTCTCCTGTTTGGATCCCTCAGAGTCACTTTAAGGAGATTGATTCCATGTTCCATGCTCTAATATGGAAGAACAAACAAGCCAGACTTAAACTCGAGACGCTACAGAGACCGAAGGATGAGGGGGGGCTAGCACTACCTAATCCGGGAATATATTATGTGGCAGCTCAGAGTCAACATTTCAGGGGATGGGCAGATTTAGGGGTGGTGGACCTAGCATCCAGACTGTTAGGGCATGTTTTACATCGGAAACCATTAGTGTTCGGACTGGAGGACGGATCATTTGGGAGAGTAGCAAAAACGAGCCCCACAGTTAGCTTGATGAATAGAATCTGGAGGAAGATCAAGCAAATAAGAGGGATTACAGCAATAACTGAATTCTCTCCATTGTGGGACAATGAAAACTGCTCTGAATTATACAAGATAGGCAAAATTAAGGAATGGGGACGTAAAGGTATATGGTATATGGGGCAAATTCTTAGCCAGGGACGTCTGAAATCGTTTACACAAATACAGGATGAGTTTGGGGTATCCCCACTTGGGTGGTACCAGTAAAAACGGTTGACGCATGCAGTGGTGGCTCAGGGGGTTAAGCAATCATTGCTGGTACAGGTTGACCTAGTACTGAAATATGTGTGTAGTAGTGGACCCACAAGAGGAATCTTATCTACTATATAAAGGGACCTACTGCATACATATTTGCTTGATCACCCTGTAAATACTAGGACTAAATGGGAGGCAGAGATAGATGGGATCACTAATGAGGTATGGGATAGTGTTTTGGAATACATACCGAAATTATCAATGAGTGAACCAGCAAGATTATCCCACCTCTACATAGTGCATAGGGCATATAGATCCCCGCTAATTATGTGTAAAATGGGATTGAGGAGTAACTCCGACTGTCCTAGATGTAATGGAGAAGGTGCCGGCATTTTCCACATGATGTGGATGTGCCCCAGGTTGGCACCCTTTTGGATAACTGTTCTTAATAGACTAGAAGGAGCTTATAGATGTAAACTTCCCAGACAACCCCTGGTATGTCTTCTAGGTTACATGGAGGAAATTAGAGTAGACAACAATTTTAAAATAGTGATAGCCAGACTGCTGTATGCGGCAAGGAAGGTAATTGCCAAACACTGGATGCAGGGGGACCCCGCGACTAGACAGGAATTTGACGCATATGTTAATCATATTGTTCGAATAGAGAGAAGCATATATGGGAAAAGGAAAAAACTTGCACTTTTTGATAGATTGTGGAATCCGTGGTTGCAATATGGATAAATATTAGAGTTGGGAGATGTTGGACTAGGGGCAGAGATAGTTAGTTCTATACGTTCCAATATATGCTATTGAAGGGTTAAAATGTAAGATTTTTGATATTGATTGGGTAATATGTACGCTGAGGGGGGAGGGGGAGGGGATGTTGGGGAGGGAATGTTTGTTGTTCTGCTCATTATTGCTGAAAATATAACACATGTTTTGTATACTTGGTGAAAAATAAAAATGGATCTGATAAAAAAGCATGAAGACAAAAATCTCAAAAATCTTGAGGAGTCCATTTGACCCTTGCAAGAAAAATGTAAGCTCCTTTCTAATATGACTGAGTTTAATACACTACAAGATAAGCTGAGTTCTACTCTAGCTAAGCTAGAGGAGTCTATTATGATGATCAAACGTTAGAAATTTGATAGAGACACTCGTGACTACAATAATCAAACAGTGTATACATGGAATAGACAAACATACAAAAATCCACATAAGTTGAGATCCATTCTTAAAAATTCCACTAAGAGGAATATACAGGAATGAGACACCGCATGAGGCACTGATGTATATAAACAGTATAGGAGACCCTGACGCTGATGTATATACACCGCATAGAAGACCGTGACACTGATGTATATACACCACATAGTTTAAGAAATGAAGGTCAGTCAGTCCGAAAAATTGGGAAAACTTTGAATGTGTCCCCAAGTGCAGTGGCAAAAACCATCAAACACTACAAAGAAACTGGCTCACACGAGGACCGCCCCAGGAAAGGAAGACCAAGAGTCACCTCTGCTGCGGAGGATAAGTTTATCTGAGTCATCAGCCTCAGAAATAGCAGGTTAACAGCAGCTCCGATTAGAGACCAGGTCAATGCCACACAGAGTTCTAGCAGCAGACACCTCTCTAGAACAACTGTTAAGAGGAGACTTTGTGCAGCAGGCCTTCATGGTAAAGTAGCTGCTAGGAAACCACTGCTAAGCACAGGCAACAAGCAGAAGAGACTTATTTGGGCTAAAGAACACAAGGAATGGATATTAGACCAGTGCAAATCTGTGCTTTCGTCTGATGAGTCCAAACTTGAGATCTTTGGATCCAACCACCGTGTCTTTGTGCGACGCAGAAAAGGTGAACGGATGGACTCTACATGCCTGGTTCCTACCGTGAAGCATGGAGGAGGAGGTGTGATGGTGTGGGGGTGCTTTGCTGGTGACACTGATGGGGATTTATTCAAAATTGAAGGCATACTGAACCAGCATAGCTACCACAGCATCTTGCAGCGGCATGTTATTCCATCCGGTTTGCGTTTAGTTGGATCATCATTTATTTTTCAACAGGACAATGACCCCAAACACACCTCCAGGCTGTGTAAGGACTATTTAACTAAGAAGGAGAGTGATGGGGTGCTACGCCAGATGACCTGGCCTCCACAGTCACCAGACCTGAACCCAATCGAGATGGTTTGGGGTGAGCTGGACCGCAGAGTGTAGGCAAAAGGGCCAACAAGTGCTAAGCATCTCTGGGAGCTCTTTCAAGACTGTTGGAAGACCATTCCGGTGACTACCTCTTGAAATTTATCAAGAGAATGCCAAGAGTGTGCAAAGCAGTAATCAAAGCAGAAGGTGGCTACTTTGAAGAACCTAGAATATAACACATATTTTCAGTTGTTTCACACTTTTTTAAGTATTTCATTCCACATTTGTTAATTCATAGTTTTGATGCCTTCAATGTGAACCTACAATTTTCAGAGTCATGAAAATAAAGAAAACTCTTTGTATGAGAAGGTGTGTCCAAACGTTTGGTCTGTACTGTACATCATATAGGTTACACTGGGGCTGATGCATATACATTCCATAGGACATACTGTGTCTGATGTATATACATCACATAAGATACACTAGGGTGGATGTATATACACCACATAGTATACACTGGAACTGGAGTATATACAGCAAATAGGATACTTTGGGGCTAATGTATATTCGCCACATATAATACACTAAAGGCTGGAGTATATACATTAAATAGGGTACACTGCGGCTGCTGTATATACATCACATAGAACACAGAGAGAGGAAGGGCACTACCCGTGGGATCTCCCGGTATACAGAAAACTAAGCCAAATAGCGTAAGAGAAAGGAAGTATACCAAAAACGGGATCACCACAAGGTCAATTTATATAAGAAATTACTTTATTGTACAAAAAACCACACGTCCACACCAGGAGTGTAGCACACACAGAAGATAATTAAAAACACTTAAAAAGCCTATGGCATATAAGACCTGTCACGTTGGGAAACAATGCATATAATTATGAAAAAAATGTATATCAATACAATATTAATAACCTTTCCTAATGCACCATACAAATGTTACATTGCTGCTTAATTTGTCCAAAATAACTGATCAGTTATATCCACCACAGATGATAAAGGGGATAATAACACCATACACAGTTAAATAAAGGCCTAGACCTCCAAATAGATATATCCAAGAGATGTATATAAGAGGTGCTGTGTTATCATCAAATACACAGTATTCCAACCTAAGATCCTAGACCATTAGCTGGCTGCATAATTCTGACTATGAGGACAAAGACATATCATAACCAAGGATCTAGTACAGTTAGGTCCAGAAATATTTGGACAGTGACACAATTTTCGCGAGTTGGGCTCTGCATGCCACCATATTGGATTTGAAATGAAACCTCTACAACAGAATTCAAGTGCAGATTGTAACGTTTAATTTGAAGGTTTGAACAAAAATATCTGATAGAAATTGTACGTATTGTACACATTTCTTTACAAACACTCCACATTTTAGGAGGTCAAAAGTAATTGGACAAATAAACCAAACCCAAACAAAATATTTTTATTTTCAATATTTTGTTGCGAATCCTTTGGAGGCAATCACTGCTTTAAGTCTGGAACCCATGGACATCACCAAATGCTGGGTTTCCTCCTTCTTAATGCTTTGCCAGGCCTTTACAGCCGAAGCCTTCAGGTTTTGCTTGTTTGTGGGTCTTTCCGTCTTAAGTCTGGATTTGAGCAAGTGAAATGCATGCTCAATTGGGTTAAGATCTGGTGATTGACTTGGCCATTGCAGAATGTTCCAAGTCAATTCCTTTTTGCTAAGAGCAGTTCTACTATTCATATGTGAGGCCGTATGGCACATTTTATAAAAATATTTTAGTGTAGGACTGCTTCAAATGAGATTTGCCGTGACGTGGCGAAGCAGCTCAAGAAATTGCAATTTTTTGCCAAAAATCTCAAAAATTTTTAAAATAAGTACAGTTTGGAATGTTTAGTGCTGTAGTGCACATTTGGTGCTGCTTTTTTGTTTTTTCTTCATTGAATTGGTCGGTGGTTGACCTCCACCTTGCTTTGCACCCCAATTTGGGATGTATTCCATCTGTCTAGATTTTGGCGGTTGGTGACTGTTCACATTAAGTCATCAGGCTTTGTCCACAGGCTATTTACTTCATGCAGCATTTGCTTGGACCTGTCCCGCCCACAGCCATGACTCAGTCATGGGTACGGGATTGAAATAGACCAGGTGAGTGCTGCTAAGAGCAGTTCTACTATTCATATGTGAGGCCGTATGGCACATTTTATAAAAATATTTTAGTGTAGGACTGCTTCAAATGAGATTTGCCGTGACGTGGCGAAGCAGCTCAAGAAATTGCAATTTTTTGCCAAAAATCTCAAAATTTTTTAAAATAAGTACAGTTTGGAATGTTTAGTGCTGTAGTGCACATTTGATGCTGCTTTTTTGTTTTTTCTTCATTGAATTGGTCGGTGGTTGACCTCCACCTTGTTTTGCACCCCAATTTGGGATGTATTCCATCTGTCTAGATTTTGGCGGTTGGTGACTGTTCACATTAAGTCATCAGGTTTTGTCCACAGGCTATTTACTTCATGCAGCATTTGCTTGGACCTGTCCCGCCCACAGCCATGACTCAGTCATGGGTACGGGATTGAAATAGACCAGGTGAGTGCTGCTAAGAGCAGTTCTACTATTCATATGTGAGGCCGTATGGCACATTTTATAAAAATATTTTAGTGTAGGACTGCTTCAAATGAGATTTGCCGTGACGTGGCGAAGCAGCTCAAGAAATTGCAATTTTTTGCCAAAAATCTCAAAAATTTGTAAAATAAGTACAGTTTGGAATGTTTAGTGCTGTAGTGCACATTTGGTGCTGCTTTTTTGTTTTTTCTTCATTGAATTGGTCGGTGGTTGACCTCCACCTTGCTTTGCACCCCAATTTGGGATGTATTCCATCTGTCTAGATTTTGGCGGTTGGTGACTGTTCACATTAAGTCATCAGGCTTTGTCTACAGGCTATTTACTTCATGCAGCATTTGCTTGGACCTGTCCCGCCCACAGCCATGACTCAGTCATGGGTACGGGATTGAAATAGACCAGGTGAGTGCTGCTAAGAGCAGTTCTACTATTCATATGTGAGGCCGTATGGCACATTTTATAAAAATATTTTAGTGTAGGACTGCTTCAAATGAGATTTGCCGTGACGTGGCGAAGCAGCTCCTCAAGAAATTGCAATTTTTTGCCAAAAATCTCAAAAATTTTTAAAATAAGTACAGTTTGGAATGTTTAGTGCTGTAGTGCACATTTGGTGCTGCTTTTTTGTTTTTTCTTCATTGAATTGGTCGGTGGTTGACCTCCACCTTGCTTTGCACCCCAATTTGGGATGTATTCCATCTGTCTAGATTTTGGCGGTTGGTGACTGTTCACATTAAGTCATCAGGCTTTGTCCACAGGCTATTTACTTCATGCAGCATTTGCTTGGACCTGTCCCGCCCACAGCCATGACTCAGTCATGGGTACGGGATTGAAATAGACCAGGTGAGTGCTGCTAAGAGCAGTTCTACTATTCATATGTGAGGCCGTATGGCACATTTTATAAAAATATTTTAGTGTAGGACTGCTTCAAATGAGATTTGCCGTGACGTGGCGAAGCAGCTCAAGAAATTGCAATTTTTTGCCAAAAATCTCAAAAATTTTTAAAATAAGTACAGTTTGGAATGTTTAGTGCTGTAGTGCACATTTGGTGCTGCTTTTTTGTTTTTTCTACACTAGGGTTAATGTATATACATCACATAAGATACACAGGGGTGGAGTATATACATCACATAGGATTCACTGGAGCTTGAGTATATACACATACATACACTGGGGCTGGTGTATATACATAACATAGGGTACATTGGGCCTGATGTATATACATCACACAGGACTCACTAGGGCTGATGTATATACATCACATAGCATACACTGGGGCTGGAGTATATATAGTAAATAGGACACATTCGGGCTAATCTATATTCATCACATAGAATACACTAAAGGCTGGAGTATATATATATATCAAATAGGGTACACTGCGGCTGATGTATATACATCTCGTAGAACACACTGGGGCTGATATGTATACACCGCCTAGGAGACCCTGACGCTGATGTACATACACCACATAGGAGATACTGGGGCTGGAGTATATATCCCATAGGATGCACTGGGGCTGGAGTATATACAGAACATAGGGTACAATGGGGCTGATGCATATACATCACACAGGACACACTAGGGTTAATGTATATACATCACATAAGATACACAGGGGTGGAGTATATACATCACATAGGATACACTGGAGCTTGAGTATATACACATACATACACTGGGGCTGGTGTATATACATCATATAGGAAATGCTGAAGTTGATGTATATATAACATATGGTATACATTGAGGCTGATGTAAATACAGTGGTGTGAAAAAGTGTTTCCCCCTTCCTGATTTCTTATTCATTTGCATGTCTGTCACAAAAATTACTTAAATGTTTCAGATCACCAAATAAATTTAAATATTAGACAAAGATAACACCAGTTAATACAAAATGCAGTTTTTTAATGAAGGTCGTTGTTGTTAAGAGAAAATAAATCAAAACCTACAAGGCCCTGTGTGAAAAAGTAATTGCCTTAAAACATAAATTAACTTTGTCTATCCCATATTTGGGAAGCTGAGTTAAATCTTAATAGCCACACCCAGCCCTTATTACTGCCACACCTGTTATCAATCAAGAAATCACTTAAATAGGACCTACCTGACAAAGTGAAGTAGACCAAAATATCCTCAAAAGCTAGACATCATGCCGAGATCCAAAGATATTCAGGAACAAATGAGAAACAAAGTACAGTAAATGAGATCTATCAGTCTGCAAAAGGTTCTAAAGCCATTTCTAAAGCTTTGGGACTTCAGCAAACCACAGTGATAGCTATTATCCACAAATGGCGAAAATATGGAACAGTGGTGAACCTTCCTGGAAGTAGCCGGCCAACCAAAATTACCCCAAAGGACGACTCATTAAAGAGGTCACAAAAGATCCAACAACAACATTCAAAGAACTGGAGGCCTAACTTGCTTCAGCTAAGGTTAGTGTTCATTATTTCACCATAAGGCTATGTGCGCACGTTGCGTACAGTCACTGCAGAAATTTCTGCAGCGATCTGAAGAGCACACGTGCACTTCAAATCTCTGCAGAAAATGTCCGTAGAAAAAAAAAAAAAAAGCCGATTCCATGCGCTCTGCCTGCAGCTCCTGCCATAGACAGAGCAGGAGCTGCCGGCAAAGCGCACGGAAAAAGTGACATGTCACTTCTTGAACGCAGTGCTTCGGGCAGCAGCCGAAGCGCTGCGCTCTAAGACGCCACGTGCGCACGGCCCCTGCACAATCTCCATAGATTATGCAGGGGACGCAGGACGCATGCAGTTACGCTGCGCTACAAAGCGCAGCGTAACTGCATGAATTACGCACACGTGCGCACATAGCCTAAGAAAGACATTGGACAAAAATAACCTGCATGGAAGAGTTCCAAGACGAAAACCACTGCTGAACAATAAGAACACAAAGGCTCATCTCAGTTTTGCCAGGAAACATTTTGATGATCCCCAAAACTTTGGGGAGAATACTCTGTGGAATGATGAGACAAAAGTCGAACTTTTGGATGGTGTATGTCCCCTTACATCTGATGTAAAAGTAACAGCATTCCAGAAAAAGAACATGACACCAACAGTAAAATATGGAGGTGGTGGTGTCATGGGCTGGTGCTGTTTTGCTGCTTCAGGATCTTAAAGACTTGCTGTGGTAAATGGAACCATGACTTATGCTGTCTACCAAAAAATGCTGAAGGAGAATGTCCAGCCATCTATTCATGACCTGAAGCTAAAGCCCACTTGTGTTATGCAGCAGAACAATGATCCAAAACATACCCGCAAGTCCACCTCTCAATGGCTTGATAAAAACAAAATTAAGACTTTGGAGTGGCCTAGTCAAAGTCCTGACCTTAATCCGATTGAAAAGCTGAGGTAGGACCTTAAAAAGGCGGTTCATGCTCAGAAACTCTCCAATGTGGCTGAATTACAACAACTCTGCAAATATGAATGGGCCAAAATACCTCAAGAACGTTGTAAAAGACTCATTGCCAGTTATCGCAAACACTTGATTGCAGTTACTGATGCAAAGGGTGGCCCAACAAAATATTAGGTTAATGGAGCAATCGCTCTTTCACACAGGGCCCTGTAGGTTTGGATTTCATTTTCCCTTAATAATAAAGACCTTCATTTATAAACTGCATTTTTAGCTTACTTGTGTTTTTTTGTCTAATATTTACATTTGTTTGGTGATCTGAAACATATAATGTGACAAACATGCAAAAGAATAAGAAATCAGGAAGGGGCAAACACTTTTTCACACCACTGTATACTATATAGCAGGGGCGTTCCTGGGGTCAGAACATATCACAGGCTTGAGCCCCAAATCATCTATATATATAATTGCCTTATTCTGTCTGTCTGTCTTTCTGTCTGTCTGTCTTGCTCCAAAATGACGTCATTACAGTGACAACCGTCGCATTGGCCACTCGGCTCGGCCTGACCCCGCCCCCTGCATGCATTGGCCGCTCGGCTCAGCCCGGCCGCCACACCCCTGCACACATTAACCGCTCGGCCACGCCCCCCGCACACTTTGCCCGCTCGGCCATGCCCCCCCACACACTTTGCTTGCTCGGCCACGCCCCGAACACTTTGCCCGCTCGGCCACGCCCCCCACACTTTGCCCGCTCGGCCACGGCCCCCGCACACTTTGCTTGCTCGGCCACGCCCCCGAACACTTTGCCCGCTCGGCCACGCCCCCCCACACTTTGCCCGCTCGGCCACGGCCCCCGCACAATTTGCCCGCTCGGCCACCCACCCCCCGCACACATTGGGCACCTACACACCTCCCTCCCAGGACTACTCCACCTATTAGACACCTCCCCCCAGGACTACTCCACCTGTTAGACACCTTCCCCGCAGGACTACTCCACTTATTAGACACCTCCCGCCAGGACTACTCCAACTATTAGACTCCTCTCCCCCCAGGACTACTCCACCTATTACACACCTCCCCCCAGGACTACTCCACCTATTAGACACGTTCCACCCAGGACTACTCCTCCTATTAGACTCCTCTCCCCCAGGACTACTCCTCCTATTATACTCCTCTCCCCCCAGGACTACTCCTCCTAGTATGCTCCTCTCCCCCCAGGACTACTCCTCCTATTATCCTCCTCTCCCCCCAGGACTACTCCTCCTATTAGACTCCTCCACCCTAGGACTACTACTCCTATTAGACTCCTCCCCCAGGACTATTCCTCCTATTAGACTCCTCCCCCCAGGACTACTACTCCTATTAGACTCCTCTCCCCCCAGGATGACTCCTCCTATTAGACTCCTCTCCCCCAGGACTACTCCTCCTATTATCCTCCTCTTCCCCCAGGACTACTCCTCCTACTATCCTCCTCTCCCCCCAGGACTATGTCGCGGGCGGAGGAGGGGACGCCGCGCTCTCCCCACTGCTCGGGTCCGGCTGCCGCAGCTGCTGCGGCCTGCTGCTGCTCGGTGGCTCGAGCGATGGGCCGGATCCCGGGGACTCTGGCGGCGCTCCTCGCCCGTGAGTGAAAGGGGGGTTTTTGGGTGTGGGAATTGTTTATTGTCCGTGACGCCACCCACGGTTGTGGTGATTTGTAGACACCACCGCTGCTCCGTATGGGGATCCCGGGAGTGATGGTATGGGGCAGCTGGATGTTAATCCTCCCCTCCGTGGGTAGGGGGTTTGGTAGTCCCGGGGCCCAGTGATGAGGTGGGTGATGCAGGGCTTGGTGGGATGCAGGGATGCGGGGGCAGCTCTGTGCCTTGCGGCACTCACTCAGCCTGAGACGATGACACAGTTCTCGGTAAAACACACGGCTGGAAAGACGGTTCCCACGGACGGCTGCACTTGCTTTCCCCAGTAGGTGACGGTGACGGTCCCTTTTTCCTGCACCTAAGATGATGATGGTTGCGATGGGTTCCCACCGGTAACCTGCTCCCCGGCTTGGATATGGGCCGGAGGAGCCCTACTTTGCCCGCAGGCGCTGGCCCTGAGAAACTGCTGCCCTGGCGGTGGCGGTGTCTCTCTGTAACGGTTGGACTGTTGCCTTCAATCGGGACTTGGTTGTTGGGAGACAGTCGTCCCCTTCACTGACGGATTTGGCAAATTATGGTGACTCCTAGCCTTGCCGGGATCCGAAAGGCCCCTGCCCTGGTGCTGACTGTTCTTCGTATACTGCTCCAGACCGCCGGGTCACCACCCGTCCGCGGTCCTTCCAGCAACCTCCGAGCAGTCCCCCTTCTGACTATCACCGCCGTCTGCTGACCTTGCTGTCACAGTCCGGGGCACACACCCGGACCAACTTCAGGCTTTACTACTCTCACTTTTCTGTCACTTCAGCTTTTCTCCTTAGCTCCACTACTACTTCACTTCCTTCTACTTTCACTTCCTTAACTGTTCTGCCTGGTTTTCCCGCCTCCAGAGCTGTGAACTCCTCGGTGGGTGGAGCCAACCGCCTGGCCCACCCCCTGGTGTGAACACCAGCTCCTGGAGGAAGGCAACAAGGATTTTTGGGTTAGCTTTGGTGTTCCTAACTGGGGTGTAGGGTGTGGTGGTGTTATGACCTGTGACCCCTGGCTTGCCCAGGGCGTCACAACTACTCCACCTATTAGACACCTCCTCCAGGAATACTCCACCTATTAGACACCTCCCCCCAGGAATAATCCACCTATTAGACACCTCCCCCCCAGGACTACTCCACCTATTAGACACCTCCCCCCAGGACTACTCCACTTATTAGACACCTCCCGCCAGGACTACTCCACCTATTAGACTCCTCACCCCCCAGGACTACTCCACCTATTAGACACGTTCCACCCAGGACTACTCCTCCTATTATCCTCCTCTCCTCCCAGGACTACTCCTCCTACTATCCTCCTCTCCCCCCAGGACTACTCCTCCTATTATACTCCTCTCTCCCCAGGACTACTCCTTCTATCATACTCCTCTCCCCCCAGGACTACTCCTCCTATTATACTCCTCTCTCCCCAGGACTACTCCTCCTATTATACTCCTCTCTCCCCAGGACTACTCCTATTATACTCCTCTCCCACCCCAGGACTACTCCTTCTATTATACTCCTCTCCCCCCAGGACTACTCCTCCTATTATATTCCTCTTCCCCCAGGACTACTCCACCTATTAGACACCTCCCCCCAGGACTACTCCACCTATTAGACACCTCCCCCCAGGACTACTCCACTTATTAGACACCTCCCCCTAGGACTACTCCACCTATTAGATACCTCCCCCCAGGACTACTCCACCTATTAGACTCCTCTCCCCTAGGACTACTCCACCTATTAGACACCTCCCCCCAGGACTACTCCACTTATTAGACACCTCCCCCTAGGACTACTCCACCTATTAGACACCTCCCCCCAGGACTACTCCAATTATTAGACACCTCCCCCGAGGACTACTCCTCTTATTAGACACCTCCCCCCAGGACTACTCCACCTATTAGATACCTCCCCCCAGGACTACTCCACCTATTAGACTCCTCTCCCCCCAGGACTACTCCACCTATTAGACACCTCCCCCCCAGGACTACTCCACTTATTAGACACCTCCCGCCAGGACTACTCCACTTATTAGACACCTCCCCCCAGGACTACTCCACCTATTCGATACCTCCCCCCAGGACTACTCCACCTATTAGACTCCTCTCCCCCCAGGACTACTCCACCTATTAGACACCTCCCCCCCAGGACTACTCCACTTATTAGACACCTCCCTCCAGGACTACTCCACCTATTAGACTCCTCTCCCCCCAGGACTACTCCACCTATTAGACACGTTCCACCCAGGACTACTCCTCCTATTAGACTCCTCCAACACACACACTGCACAAAACATACCTCCCCCCAAAACACATACACACCCACACAAACCGCGCAACACACACAGCACCACACACACACAACGCTGCAGACACACAGCGCTCCACAAACAACGCAACACACACAACGCAACACACAAACAACACCACTCTCACCCCCCCACACCCAGACAACACCCAGAACATTTACAGCACCCTACACAAACACTGGCAACTACACACAACATCTATATATATATATATATATATATATATAACAAAAATCCTATATTAACTACACAATAAATTCTAGAATACCCGATGCGTTAGAATCGGGCCACCTTCTAGTATATAAATAATGTGGGTGACATTTGCTGCATTATCTTTACTCAGAGAGTGATCACTGTGTTATCTGCAGTGTTACATAGGATTGCAGGTGACATCTACTACATTATCTGTACTCAGTGAGATATCACTCTCAGAGAGATATCACTGTGTTATCTGCCATGTAAGGGTAAGTTCACACAGTGCGTTTTTCGCGGTGTTTTTTGCTGCGTTTTTCGGGTGCGTTCTTGGCCTCAAAACTGCATGACTTTGCTTCCCCAGCAAAGTCTATGAGTTTTCATTTTTGCTGTCCGCACACAACTTTTTTTTTTAAGCTGCGTTTTTGAGCTTTAAAAAAAAATGGACATGTCAATTCTTTCCTGCGTTTTTCTGCGTTTCCCCCCATGCAATGCATTGGAAAAATGCAGAAAAACGCAGAGATCAAAAACGCAGCAAAACGCAGCCAAAAACGCACCAAATTGTGCCTTTTTCTGTGCGTTTTTAGCGGCCAAAAACGCAGCGTTAAAAAAGCGCAGCGTGTGCACATAGCCTTACATAGGACTGCAGGGGATAGCTACCACATTATCTATACTCAGAGAGATATCACTTTGTTATCTGCGGTGTTACAAAGGACTGCAGGTGACAACTACTACATTATCTATACTCAGAGAGATATCACTGTGTTATCTACAGTGTTACATAGGACTGCAGGGGATAGTTACTACATTATCTGTACTCAGAGAGATATCCCTTTGTTATCTGCGGTGTTACATAGGACTGCAGGTGACATCTACTACATTATCTATACTCAGAGAGATATCACTGTGTTATCTGTGGTGAATTACATAGGACTGCAGGGGATAGCTACTACATTATCTATACTCAGAGAGATATCACTGTGTTATCTACAGTGTTATATAGGACTGCAGGGGATAGTTACTACATTATCTGTACTCAGAGAGATATCACTGTGTTATCTGCAGTGTTACATAGGACTGCAGGTGACATCTACTACATTATCTGTACTCAGAGAGATATCCCTTTGTTATCTGCGGTGTTACATAGGACTGCAGGTGACATCTACTACATTATCTATACTCAGAGAGATATCACTGTGTTATCTGCGGTGAATTACATAGGACTGCAGGGGATAGCTACTACATTATCTATACTCAGAGAGATATCACTGTGTTATCTGCAGTGTTACATAGGACTGCAGGTGACATCTACTACATTATCTGTACTCAGAGAGATATCCCTTTGTTATCTGTGGTGTTACATAGGACTGCAGGTGACATCTACTACATTATCTATACTCAGAGAGATATCACTGTGTTATCTGCGGTGAATTACATAGGACTGCAGGGGATAGCTACTACATTATCTATACTCAGAGAGATATCACTGTGTTATCTGCAGTGTTACATAGGACTGCAGGTGACATCTACTACATTATCTGTACTCAGAGAGATATCCCTTTGTTATCTGCAGTGTTACATAGGACTGCAGGTGACATCTACTACATTATCTATACTCAGAGAGATATCACTGTGTTATCTGCAGTGTTACATAGGACTGCAGGTGACATCTACTACATTATCTATACACAGAGTTATCACTGTTAGGCTTCAGTTCCACTTGCGATTATCATGGACGAGTGCAATCCAATAAAACATCCTAGTGCACTCGCACCAGTGTTAATCAATGAGGCAGTATACATTTGCTATTTTTTTCTTATGTCGGCATGAGAATAGAATCAAAGCATGCTGCGTTTGGTAGCGAGTCTTGGCTCACATGCACCCATACAAGTCTATGGGTGCATGTGAAACATTGCACTGCACTGGGATGTCATCAGAGTGCAGTGTGATGTATGCAGAGACAAGCACAGATTAATCTCATAGTCGCATGACCTTTGGCTCACGCTCGCAGCAGAGGCTGAGCCGAGGGTTATTAGCATATAGCATCCAATGCTCTCGCATTGAAAGCAATGCGCATATGCAGCTGAGGCCTTATGTGTGGCGTTACATAGGATTGCAGGTCACATGTACTACATTATCTGTACTCAGAGACATCATTGTATTATCTGTGAGACTGCAGGTAACATCTACTATATTATCTGTATTCAGAGAGAGATCACTGTATTATCTGCGGCGTTACATAGGACTGCAGGTCACATCTACTACATTATCTGTACTTAGAGTTATCACAGTGTGATCTTTGGTGTTACATAGGACATCTACTACATTAACTGTACCATATCTCCCAAACGTCCTGGATTCAGCAGGAGTTTCCCGACTTTTGAGCTAAGGGTACTTTCACACTTGCGTTCAGCGGAGTCCGTCACTATGGAGAATAGCGCAGTCCGTTAACGCACTGCGCTATTCTACATAGACTTGTATGGACGACGCACTGTAATGCAAGTGTCAGCGTTGCATCCGCTGGACGACGCAGCGTCGTTATTTTGACGCTGCGTTGGGCGGAAGAAACGCAGCATGTAATGTTTTTTTGAGCAGTGCAATCCGTAGGATTTCACTGCGCATGCTTTTTTTTTTTTTTAAATCACAAACTTTATTTTGTCGCCGCCGGCATGTGAGAGCGCTCAGCTGATCGTTCACAATAGTCTGCTGCCGGTAAAACTGTAAAGAAGAAGAAAAAAAAAAAGCTTCCGTTGTTTTGTACGATCCATAGCATCCGTTGTGCCACCTTATGCAACGCATCCGTTGCATCCATCACACAACGCAATGCTACGGAAGCCGTGCAACGCAAGTGTGAAAGTAGCCTTACTCCACCAGTCCGCTGCTCAAGTCCAGGCTACGTGAGGAGCGTAAATTAAATTCTGATCTGCTTTGGTTTTCCAGGACAGTATAGAACAAGAGAGCCTCAACTTTACCCCAAATTCTATTTTAGTGAAGAAAGTTAAAGTTTAGATTTATTCCAGTAATGATGCATCAATTACATGTATTTGACAATAAAAAAACAATGAAATTTAGAATATAGTGAGCAATTTAACTGATTATTAAAATGAAATATAAAGGCAATAAAATTAGCAAAGATCAGTTTGGTAGCGGGATTCAAACTATGGGTGCATCCGCCTGAAGTACTTGATGGAAAACGTAATTTTAAAGATTGCAACATGTACTTGTTTTTGATACAACTCCATTAATCCTACCCTCTTAGGCCCCTTTCACATGTCAGTGATTCTGGGACGTTTGTGCTTTTTTTTTAAACGTACCAGAATCACTGACATACGCAGACCCATTATAATGAATGGGTCTGCTCACACGTCAGTGATTTTTCACTGCACGTGTCTCCGTGCGGCGTACCCGCGTGTGCGTGATTGCCGCACGGAGACATGTCCATTTTTTTCTGGCATCACTGATGTTCCACAGACCACGCAGTGGTGTGGTCCGTGAAACACGTGCCAGAAAAAAACGTGCATATAAAATAAAAATAATTTTTACTCACCCGGCGTCCAGCGATGTCCTCTGCCGCCTGTTCTCCCTGCTGCTTCTGAGCCGGCTCATTACTGTCGCGCATATTCATTATGCGCGACACAGCCGACCCGGAAGCAGCTGCTGCAGGGGTCACCGCCGGCCGGATGCTGCACTGCGGGAGCGATCAGCACCATGGACAGCGGGAGCGGGCGCAGGTGAGTTGTTTTCTAAGTGCAATCACGGGCCACGGAGAACGGAGCCCGGATTGCACTTAGACAACCCACGTGTGCCGTGAATCACGGCACACGCAGGGACATGTGCGTGTTTTACACGCCAGTGAAAAACGTCACTGTTTTTCACTGACGTGTGAAACGGGCCTTACAAGGCTACATGGCTACTGAAGAACAACAGTGGGAAACTGGCAGGAAGAAAGTTGTCTTACATTTCTGGCTATTTTTTTTCTAATTAATGTGATCTATTCAGTAAAATCTGACTTGCTCTCCACAAGCCCTGAGGGTGTGGAATAGAATGAAGAGGGTGTGGTGTAATGTTTGGTACAATGTGAAACTTCTTGGAATTAATTGCAGTATAATTCTTGATCTAGCTGTAAATGTATCTATCTGTAACATGTGGTGCTTTTGGAGGCGATGTGTGATCATTGTCATCAGAGATGTGATAATTAAAGGGAAAATAAAAAAAACTCTATTAACCTGCAGATATGGGGTTAATCTGTAAGTTAAAATTATAGAGAGGGGCAGTGTGTGGGGCATATAATTTAAAGATGGGTAGTGTGTGGGGGTATATTATACAGATAGGCAGAGTGTGTGTGGGGTATATTATTCAGAGGGACAGTGTGTGGGGTATATGATTTATAGAGGGGCAGCATGTGGGTATATTATACAAAGGGGCAGTGTGTGGGGAGTATGTTATACAGAGGGGTAGTGTGTGGGGTGGTATGTTATACAGAGGGGCAGTGTCTGGGGGGTATATATTATAGAGAGGGGCAGTGTGTGCAGGTATATTATACAGAGGGAAAGTGTGGGACGTATATTGTGGAGAAAGGTATATTGTGGAGAGAGGCAGTGTGGGAGGGATATTATGGAGAGGGGCAGTGTAGAGGAAATATTATCGAGAGGGACAGTGTAGGGGATATACAATAAAAAGGGCCGGTGTAGGTGATATACAGTATTATGAAGACGGTCGGTGTGGGGGGGATTTTTTTGTGCAGGAAGCACAGGAGTGTAGCATGGAAGATATTTATACTAGTTCATCTCAATAAATTAGAATATCATCAAAAAGTTAATTTATTTCAGTAATTCAATACAAAAAGGGAAACATATTATGTAGAGTCATTACAAACAGAGTGATCTATTTCAAGTGTTTATTTCTGTTAATGTTGATGATTATGGCTTACAGGCCAATGAAAACCCAAAAGTCATTATCTCAGAAAATTAGAATATTATATAAGACCAACTAAAAAAAATATTTTAAACTAAGAAATGTTGGCCTACTGAAAAGTATGTACAGTAAATGCACTCAATACTTGGTCGGGGCTCCTGTTACATGAATTACTGCATTAATGTGGCATGGCATACAGGCGATCACCCTGTGGCACATGGAGGTGTTATGGAAGCCTAGATTGTTTTGATAGCAGCCTTCAGCTCATCTGCATTGTTGTGTCTGGTGTCTCTCTTCTTCCTCTTTACAATACCCAATAGATTTTCAATGGGGGTTTAGGTCAGGCGAGTTTGCTGGCCAATCAAGCACAGTGGTACTGTGGTTATTAAATCAGGTATTGGTACTTTTAGCAGTGTGGACAGGTACCAAGTCCTGCTGGAAAATGAAATTTCCATCTCCAAAAAGCTTTTCAGCAGAGGGAGGCATGAAGTCCTCTAAAATTTCCTGGTAGACGGTTGCGCTGACTTTGGTCTTGATAAAACACAGTGGACCTACACCAACAGATGACATGCCTCTCCACACCATCACTGATTATAGAAACGTCACACTAGACCTCAAGCAGCTTGGATTATGTGCCTCTCCAATCTTCCTCCAAACTCTGGGACCTTGATTTCCAAATGAAATGCAAAATTTACTTTTATCTGAAAGCAACACCTTGGACCACTGAGCAACAGTCCAATTCTTTTTCTCCTTGGCCCAGGTATGACACTTCTGGTGTTGTCTATTGATCATGAGTGGCTTGACACAAGGAATGCGAGAGTTGTAGCCTATGTCCTGGATACGTCTGTGTGTGGTGGCTCTCGAAGCACTGACTCCAGCAGCAGTCCACTCCTTGTGAATCTCCCCAAACATTTTGAATGGCCTTTTCTTAACAATCCCATCAAGACTGCAGTTATCAGGTTACTTGTGCACCTTTTTCTACCACACTTTTTCCTTCTACTCAACTTTCCATTAATATACTTGGATACATCACTCTGTGAATAACCAGTTTCTTTAGCAATGACCTTTAGTGGCTTACCCTCCATGTGGAGTGTGTCAATGACTGTCTTCTGCAGATGTGTCAAGTCAGTTGCCTTCCACATGATGGTGTAGCCTACTGAACCAGACTTGGGAGACTTACAGAATACACGCACTGACCCCTTAAAAGGCCCTTAAGAGGCAGGGAGTGCATGAGCATCCAAAGCATGCTCCCGGGAGACACTGTGCAGTGTGTAGAGGTCTCAGGAGCAGGAAGAAGTAGACACAGCTGAGAAGCTGAGAAGCTGACAAGGTGAGTGAGCCGATGTCCTTACCAGATGTCCTTGCCAGATCTTGGAGAAACTTTTAATGAGAGCGACAGTCGTAGGGATGTCCAAAGTGATGCCCAAAGGAAAAGGGATATTGAGCATCATACACATTGAAGAACAGAGAACACGCAGAAACTTCACTCACATAGTTGTTGTATGAGAACTCTGCCCAAGGCAAAAGCTTGACCTGGTAACTGTCATGAGAATTGACATAGTGCAGTAGGAAATTAGTCAGGACCTGATCCGATACACTTGACCATTAGACTGCGGATGGTAGGCAGAAGAGAAGTCCAAGAACACATTCAGCAGTTTGCAGATAGCCCTCTAGAATCGGGAAGTAAATTAGATGCGTCTGTCAGATACGATGTAGAGCAGTAGTCCGTGCAGGCTGAAGATATGCTGTAAAAACTTCTCAGCGGTTACTGGAGCAGATGGAAGACCAGACAAGGGAGGAAAGTGGGCCATTTTAGAAAAACGATCCACTACTACCCAGATGATGGGGCAACCGGAGGACACCAGAAGGTATGTGATGAAGTCCATAGCGATATGTTGCCAGGGAGTAGATGGCACAGGTAGTGGTAATAGTTGCCTAGAAGAGAAGGAAGTTTCTTAGGGTTCTTATTGTGGACACATGAAAGACAGGCAGAAACTAATGCGGGCGTCACGTGGTACGATATATCAGGCGATATGTCGTCAGGGTCACGTCGTTAGTGACGCACATCCGGCATCGCCAGACATATCGTACCCTGTGACACCTCGGAACGACTGTGAACGAGCAAAAATACTTACCTTATCGTTGCTCGTTGACACGTCGTTCATTTTCAAAAAGTCGTTCCTCCTTCTGTGCTCCGGTTGTTCGTCGTTCCCGTGGCAGCACGGGAATGACGAACACAGCTTACCTGCGTCCCACCGGCAATGCAGAAGGAAGGAGGTGGGCGGGATGTTTATGTCCCACTCATCTCCGCCCCTCCGCTTCTATTGGCCGGCGGCTGTGTGACGTCGCTGTGACGCTGAACGTCCCTCCCCCTTCAGGAAGAGGATGTTCGCCGCCCACAGAGAGGTTGTCCGGCAGGTAAGTACGTGTGACAGGGGGTTAATGACTTTGTGCACCACGGGCAACAAATTGCCCGTGACGCACAAACAACGGGGGCGGGTGAAATAGCTTATGTGATCGCACGATTTATCGTCCCGTGTGACGGCCGCATTAGTCTATAACATCTTTGCACAGGGTTGGCCACCAGTGATGCCATAAAATGAGAAACATTGTGTTCTTCTTTCCAGCGTGAACTGCAAGCTTAGAGGAGTGACCCCACTGAAGCACTATCCTCCTGTCCACCTCTGTGCTGAAAGTCTCTCTGGGTGGTATACAATTGAAGCTTACCGGAGCCTCCATGAGCATTTTTTAGGGCTCGATAATGTGCTGAGATGCCTCCTCTTGGTCAGTAGATGAAAAGGACCTAGAGAGCACATCCACCTTAACGTTCTTGTCAGCCGGTCGGAAATGGAGAACAAAGTCGATGCGGGCAAAGAACAGCAACCAATGGGTTGCCGACTGCAGGTATGCCAAGTTTTTGTGGTCGGTGTAGATGACAATGGGATGAACTGCCCCTTCCAGTAAGTGATGCCACTCCTCCAGGATGATTCTGAATCGCCAACAACTCTCTATCAGCAATCACATAGTTGTGTTCAGGAGCGGAAAAGGCTTTGGAAAAGTAACCGCAGGTTACCATTGGCTGGTAGGAGGTTTCTGTGTTGGAACCCCCCAGCCCCAGAGAAAGAAGCATCCACTTCCAAAAAGAACTGCTTAGCTATTTCAAGTCTGTACAGCACCAGGACAGGTGAAAAGGCCTGCTTTAGGGAGATGAAAGCGCTCTCAGCCTCTGGATTCCACATCTTCGGATTACCACCCTTACGGATCATGGCAGTGATTGGGATGGTTAGGCATGAGAAGTGAGGTATAAAATGGTGGTATTAAATAGCGAATCCCAAAAACCACTAGATGTCTTTCACATCATCAGGGCGAGGCCATTCCAGGATCGCAGACACTTTCTCAGGATCCATCTTCAACCTGGTATCTGAGATTATATACCTCAGGAAAGGAAGAGAGGTCTATTTGAGAATGAACTTTTCAAACTTGGCATACAGACGGTTCTCCCTCAGTCTCTGCAGAACCAGCCGAACATTCCTCCTATGTGTGGGCACTTCAGGCAAAAACACCAGGAAGTCATCCATTACCACACAAGAGTACACAAGATACCAAAAGATGACATTAACAAACTCCTCGAAGACCACAGGAGCATTACTGAGCAAAAATGAAATTATCCGATACTCATAGTAGCCATCCCGAGCATTTAAGGTGGTGTTCCATTCATCCCTTTGGTGTAAATGGATAAAATTATACGCTCCACGAAGGTCGAGTTTAGAGAAGATTCTGGAGCCTCTGAGGCATTTAAACAATTCAGGCATAAGTGGCAGCATTTCTTCACAAAGAGGAATCCAACAACGGTTGGAGAAGATGACTTCTGGATAAATCCCCTTGCTAGATTTTGTTTGATATAATCGGACATGGCTTGGGTCTCCGCCTGGAACAGTGAATAGATTCGGCCTTGAGGAGGTTAGGAACTCGGAAATAGGTCAACAGGACAATTATACGGCCTATGTGGGGTAACGTCTCTGCTCCATTCCAGTTGAAGAGGTCCGCGTTGGACCAATAGGCAGGTGGCAGGCCAGGAATTTATGTAGTTGCCAGCGGTCAGCAGGAATGACAGGAATGAGACATTTCTCATGGCAGGACTGACCACAAACAAGCACCTCACCAGCTATCCAGTCCAAGACAGGTTCATGAATTCGTAGTTCATGCAGTCCCTGGAGCAGGGAATAGGACAGACCAAGTAGCACATAGAGAGCGATCTTCTCCAAGTGCAGCATTTCCACCTGAAGCTCCACTTGCTCCATAATGTAATGAAAAGGACGACTTTCGATATGGTTCTCCCATGAACGGACGATACCACTAAAGGACTTGAAAGACATTAGATGGGAATCTGGTACTGATCCACCATGACCTGTTGTATGAAATTTCCTGTGGAACCGGAGTCCAGATAGGCCTACTCAACAAACTGGATGTTACTACTACATACGGACACTCACAAAGTCTGAAGTGCAGATGACTTGCTCTTATCCAAAGTAGCCTCCCCAACAGACTCTAGGCTTTAGAGTTTTCTGGCTTCTCAGGACAGGAACGGATTAAGTGCTCAGGACTACTGCAGTAGGATCACTTCACCTGAATACGAAGGGCCTCCTGGTAATGCTTTACCAGCCTCACACGGTCCACCTGCATGAGTTCTGGAGAAGTTGTAGTAGGTGAGGACTGTGGCACGATCAGCCTCCAAAAAGCTGGACACAGGCATGTTGACCTCTTCTCATGGATCACCTCTCTGGAGTGTTCCTGACAAACTGAGGTCAATCCAAATAGCCAGGGACACCAGGTCATCCAAGGAGGTGGAAACATCTGGCCTGCTAATTCGTCTTTAATTCTACTGAATATACCTTCCAAGAATGCAGCTACTAGTGCCTCATTATTCCAGCCGAGCTCAGATGACGGGATACAGAAACTAATGGCATACTAGCCTACTGTAAGATCTCCCTGGTGCAGTCTGAGGAGAAAAAATGCGGTGGAGGTGACTTGGCTAGTCTCATCAAAGACTTTATGGAACACACCTAGGAAGGACTGCAGGTCAAAGATTACAGAATCGCTTAATTCTCATAGGAGATTAATCCAGGCGAGGGCTTCTCACAGATGAGACATCAGAAAGGACACTGTGGCACGATCTGAGGCAAACTGGTGAGACAATAGTTTGAAGTGAAGATCGCACTGGTTAATGAACTCTCAGCATTGCTTAGGGTTGCTGTCAAACCGCGGTGGAGCAGACAAATTTAGACTGGATCAAGGAGCTGGGGCATCTGTGGGATAAGGTATGCATGGTGTGGTTGGCATCATAGCAGTCAACTGGATATTCACTGAGTGCAAGAATGTCAGGATCTGATTTTGCTGCTCCCATTGGCAAGTCTCCTTGCAATCTCCTTGAACAACTCTGTTAAAGGAGCAGTATTGGGATCAGTGGGGTCCAGTGTGCCATGGGACATAGCTCACTTTGGAGTGGCATAGCTATGCGACTAGCTGGTTCTTCACTAGAGCCTCTGATGGTGAGGATAGGCTTGCTGCTGCAGGTATCCGTAGGTACCACTCTAAGGGAAGTCTCGGTACTGTAGCAGCTGACCCCAGAGGTAAAGAATACAGGTGCAAACAGAATGGCTGAAGCAGGCAGGCAGGTTGGCACAGACAGGCAGGCTGGTACTGTCAAGCAGGCACTGACAGGATGGTAGTTACTAGCAGATACAGGTACACTGGACGGGTACAGGAACACAAGTACAGGTTAGCAGACACAAGGTACAGGCACAGGATGCTGGACCTGAAAAGTAGCAAACATGCATCAACATAAGGGGGAGGGTGCCACATATACAGAGTGATAAAAATATAACTCTAGCACACCGGATATGAATGTGAGATGTCCAGAATAAAGAGTATGGGAAACTTGCTTTCTTTAGTGATGCTTTAATGTGAAAAAGTTAATAACAAAACAGTCTGGACTGAATGGACTGTATCTGTTATTAACTTTTTCACATTAAAGCATCACTAAAGAAAGCAAGTTTCCCATACTCTTTATTCTGGACATCTCATATTCATATCCGGAGTGCCAGAGTTATATTTTTATTGCTACGAGACATCTTACTCTAGAGCACCCATAATCAGGTGGTTGAGCCAGACTTCCTATTTATCTATACACATACAGAGTGCGCGCAGTGCCCCTTTAGGAGGCGGGGAGTAGGCGCGCTCATATCCTAAGCGCGCTCTCAGGAGACCTGTGCGGCGTTCGCAGGCCCTGGGGAGCAGGGAAGAGTGAGGGCCGGAGGCACTGCTGAGCAGCCGAAAGGGTGAGTATACTGGAGTCCTTGCCACAGGGGCGCTGGCGATACAGTAGTTACATGGGTACTGTTATTTTACTGAACAGAACAGACTGTGAATGGATTTGAGTTCAAGTTGAGGGTCAGCCAACCGAACCAATCTAAAGTATTCAGGAAAGCATGTGCATAGAAGTGCTGTTACACAATGTGACTTCACACACTGGAGAGAAAAAGGAAGGGATTAGAATGAAAAGCACAGACCCTGAGAAATCTGTGAGAGCTGCACATTAGAGACACAGAAACAAGTACAGGTCAGTATGTACAAACTGTACAATAAATCATTTCTGTGTATTATTTCAGCACACAACAGGCAGTAAGCCATATACTATGATAAGCTGTAATGCACATGACATCTACAGATGTGATAGAGAAATGCATGACTTGTCAAAATGTACTTATACTATATACCGATGGTGCTCAGAACGTGTGCGCTCATATATACAGGAATGTTCCGCCAGCATTTCAAAGTACATACTGCCCGATAAGGTTAAGGAATATATATTATTTGTATTGTATGACATAACATTTCTGGTGGATTTGCATCAACACATGTTGGCTTCTTTAGCATAAAATAATTGGTTGGTGTCATACAGATAATGCAGGGTTAAATGAGAAGTAGGAGTAGGTTACATCATTTTGCTTATCTAATAATACGTGCAGTCAAAAAAAGGCTGTAGCATGCTTTGTTCCAATCAGATAAAAGGTTAAAGCAATGGACAAAGAGAACGTCATGTTGAATCCACAATCTAAAAGAAGGTTTTTGGTCTTTTCTAGTGATAAAATAAATGTATTCAGCTAATATGTGAAGCTAATTGTCTTTATTTATAGTAAAAGCCACCAATGTCTATTCCAATCTCAGTTATTTGTAGTATAACTAGAGGAACTGATGTTGGTTTCCAATATGTTTGTAATAAAACTTCTGCCAAGTCACCTATTTATAGTGACTTGAAAAAGTATTCATGCCTTATGTACTTTTCTACATTTTTTCACTTAACACCCACAAACAAGTTTATTTTATTAGGATTTTATGTGATATACTAACACAAAGAAGGGAGTATTTATGAAATGTAAAGGAAATTATATTTAAAAAATATAAATCTGAAAATGGTGACGTGCATTTGTATTCAGCCCTCCGAGGCCAATTTTTTTGTAGGGCAACCTTTTGCTGCAATTACTGCTACAAATCTTTTGGGGAATGTCTCTACCAGCTTTGCACATCTAGCAGCTGACCAGAGCATCTTCTTCTACTTACCATGTAGGGAACACAGCTAGCATGTGGAAAAAGGTGGTGTGGTCAGATGAGACCAAAGTAGAACTTTTTAGGCTAAATGCAAAACACTATGTGTGATGGAAAGCTAACACTGCACATCACCATGAAAACCTCTAATGCTGTGGGGATGCCTTTCTTCAGCAGAGACAGGGAAGCTGATCTGAATTAATGGGAAGATGGATGGAGATAAATACAGGGCATTCATGGAGGAAAACTTGTTAAGCCTGCTTTACACGCTGCAATGTATCTTACGATGTGTCAGCGGGGTCACGTCGTAAGTGACGCACATCCGGCATTGTAAGGTACATTGCAGTGTGGGACAGGTTTGTGCAATTGCGATTGAATGGTAAAACGTTCATCGCATACACATCGTACCTGTCTCTAGAATTGCACGTCAGATTGTTCATCGTACCCGGGGTAGCACACATTGCAGTGTGTGACACCCCGGGAACGATGAACAGATCTTACATGCGTCCTGCGGCTCCCGGCCCACAATGTGGAAGGAAGGAGGTGGGCGGGATGTTTACGTCCTGCTCAGCTCCGCCCCTCTGCTTCTATTGGCCGGCTGCCGTGTGACGTCGCTGTGACACCGAACGTCCCTCCCACTCCAGGAAGTGGACGTTCGCCGCCCACAGCGAGGTCGTATGGACGGGTAAGTACGTGTGATGGGGGTTACTCGTATGTGCGGCACGTTCAACAAATTTAACGTGCCACACATACGATGGGGGCGTTGCAAATTGCATGTAAGATCGTATGCGAAATTGCAGCGTGTAAAGCGGGCTTTAGAGGCTGCAAAAGACTTGAGACAGGAGCGTAAGTTCACCTTCCAGCAGGAAAATGACCCTATACTTACTGCCAGAGCTACAATGGAATGGTTTATATCAAAACATATTCATGAGTATTTGAATGGCCCAAAGCCCAGACAAAAATTCCAGTGAGAATTTGTGGCAAGACCTGCAAATTGCTGGTCACAGATGCTCTCCATCCAATCTCTCCAAGCTAGAGCTATTACCAAGGAAGAATGGGCAACAATTTGAGCCTCTTGATGTGCAAAGTTGGTAGAGACATACCGCAAAAGACTTGCAGTAGTAATTGCAGCGAAATGTGGTCCTACAAAGTATTGACTCAGGGCTGAATACCAATGCAATTCACAATTTTTAGATTTCTATTTTTAAAATATTAGGAAACCATGTATCATTTCCTTTAGACTTCACAAATACTTGCTACTTAGTAGTGGTATAAACGTGAAAAAATGTGGAAAGGGTCATGAGCTATGAAGCGTTTTTCAAGGCACTTTAGATTCCTATTATGTAGGGTTTTTCTTGTAAATTAGAGCTTTCCACTGTATAATTGTAGCTCAATTTTTTTTAACAGAAGAACATTTCACTACAAAATCTCTTTATCTCTTAAAATCAAACTTTTATTACAGACATGTGATGACACTCAAACATTACAGATAAAATTGTCCTCTAAGGTCACATAATGAAATCCATTAAATTAATGAGCTTGGCCACTACATTTACATTGATGGACTAGCCTTAGGGGTACTTTGCACACTACGATATCGCAGGTGAGATGTCGGTGGGGTCAAATCGAAAGTAACGCATATCCGGTGTCGCAGTCGATATCGTAGTGTGTAAATCCTTTATGATACGATTAAAAAGCGCAAAAGCATCGTAATCATATCATTGGTGCAGGGTCCGACATTTTCATAATTGCACTGCAGCGACAGTACGATGTTGTTCCTCGTTCCTACGGCAGCACACATCGCTGTGTGAGAAGCCGCAGGAGCGAGGAACATCTCCTACCTGCGTCACTGCGGCTCACGCTGGCTATGCGGAGGGACGGAGGTGGGCGGGATGTTTACGTCCCGCTCATCTCCGCCCCTCCGCTTCTATTGGCCACCTGCCGTGTGACGTCGCTGTGACACCGCACAACCCGCCCCCTTAGTAAGGAGGCGGTTTGCCGGCCAGAGTGACGTTGCAGGGCAGGTGAGTGCATGTGAAGCTGCCATAGCGATAATGTTCGCTACGGCAGCAATCACAAGATATCGCTGCTGCGACGGGGGAAGGTACTATCGCGCTCGGCATCGCAAGCATTGGCTTGCGATGTCGTAGTGTGCAAAGTACCCCTTAGGATAGGTCATCAATGTCTGGCTGGGGTCTGACACCTGGCACCCCCACCAATCAGCTGTTGTTGGGGCTGGCGGTGGCAGCAAGAGGTTGAAAATGCTCAGTTCCGGAGCTGTCCATCGACTGATAGCGGCCATGGCCGGATACTGGACATCCACCTAATATTGTTTTGAATAGGAGGAGGATGTGCAGTAGCCGGACATAATCAGAAGATGGGGCAGCTCTGGGACTGAGCTTTTCCAGCCGCCTGCCACCGCCGCCAGCACCATGACAAGCTGATTGGCTAGGGTGTTGGGTGTTAGACCCCGGGCGATCAGACATTTATGACCTATCCTAAGGATAGGCCATCAATGTTAAAGTACTGGATAACGTCTTGCAGCTGGCAGATTTATTGACAGATTTTTGTTTAGTTGGAACATGTTCGTGAGACAGGCTTATCATGACATACTTAGGCTCCACTAATACAGTTTTTTTCTACAAGTAAAGTCTCTAGTGGATTGTCTTGAAAATGACCCAGAAAAGGTGAATAAGGTTCACTGACAAACAGGTTTTTGCTTGTAAGCACTTACTTTGTTAATGTTCGTTGTCTATTTAGAACATGCCCTCTCCTGATTTCTATACATCTTAGACTGTTTAACAATTTTAATTGAAAATATGAGTTGTATTAAGAAATTTCTTAAAGAGGAATTGTCTAAAAACCTAAACAATGAATCCGGATATTAGTAAAATGGGTCCTGGCTGGAAAGAAAAGAAAAGACAACCCGTGACATTGAAACAATGAATCGCAAACCTGGTGCTGCAAAGTTATTTTTTATGGTAGTCTGAGACTCCATGTTGTCACAACAAGGGGAATACAATTTTCTCTTTGTCCTACCATCTCACATTTATTAGCAGTGCCTTTAAATATGTTTAAGCATTAAAGAAGGTGTTATGGTTTCCTATAGTCTGACATACTATTTAAAGCCTCTAGTGACAGAGTTTACAAGTTTCCGAGGCATTGATATGAAGTAACCCGATGAACGCTGAATCTTTTTGTGCTGGTTGTCATGAAATAGTTTATTTATACAGAGAAGGTCCAGGTCATGATCCATATGTTGAGGCATTTCAAAATAGAACATGAATGCTTCAACAAAGAGCAGTAGTATAGTAAAATCGGAGTACAGTAGCAAAGTATGTAATGCATTCCTCAGGAGATGATAAGTAAACAGTCAGTGAGCACTTTCCACTTTTCTAAAAGCTGTATAAAGTGGTTAATACTGGAGTGAATAGATAAATATGGAAGAATGTTCATAGAATTAGGATCTGATCCCTAAGAGTATACGTAACTCAGAGTTAAGAACAAATTTCTGTAGTTAAAAGTCCCCATGGAATTATAGTTGTGTAAAACATGTAATTTCCAAGTTTCTTAAGTATTATTGGTACTTGATTCTTTTGAAATTCGAATTTGACGGGTTCAGCAAATTTTTACGGAAAATTTGAGTTGTGGCAAATAAATTTGACACAAATCGCAGGTACTACAATTAAGGGTGCTTTACACGCAGCGACATCCCTAGCGATTGCTAGCAATGTCGAGCGCGATAGCATCCGCCCCCGTCGTTCCAGCGATATGTGGTGATCGCTGCCTTTGTAAACATTATCGCTACGGCAGCGTCACACGCACATACCTTGTCAGCGACGTCGCTGTGACCGCCGAACAATCCCTCCCGCATGGGGGAGGTGCGTTTGGCGACATAGCGACGGCACTGTGGCGTCACTAAGCGGCCGGCCAATAGAAGCGGAGGGGCGGAGATGAGCGGGACGTAACATCCCGCCCACCTCCTTCCTTCCGCATTGCCGGTGGAGGCAGGTAAGGAGATGTTCGTCGCTCCTGCGGTGTCATACTTAGCGATGTGTGCTGCCGCAGGAACGACGAACAACTTTGCTACGTACGAGACAACGATTTTTGGTGTTTGGACGACCTCTCCAAAACCAACGATTTTTGTCTCTTTTGCGATCGTTTAAGGTCACTCGTACGTGTTACACGCTGCGATGCCGCTAACTACGCCGGATGTGCGTCACAAACACCGTGACCCCGACGATAAATCGTTAGCGATATCGCAGCGTGTAAAGTACCCCTTACTCTGAAAAGTGTAGAATGCTCTGAGGTCTCCCATGACTCTATCCAACCTCTTTCAATCTCCTCAATGCAAAAACAGCCTTAGCAATATTAACATGACCTCACAATAGAGATGGATGGTAATTCGATAGTAACCAACTAGCCAGCCCATATAATATCAAAGTGTACAGATTGGGTTTTCATGGTTTTTTTTTTTAAAAATACTGACCAGAAATTCTTTCTTTTAGTCATTTGTGGTCATCCAGACCATACTGTGTAGAACACTGACTCAAACTAATGGTGTCACTGTTAGCGCTAGGACACACGGCGAGAAAAATCAAAAATCGCATTCCACTTAGACCCATGTAACTTTATTAGTCCGCTCCCATCTGCGATTATTTTCTCAGGCCCTATTAGACTGAGAAAACAGTCGCAGAGTGCTGTGAGTGGAACCAGATCCCTATTCACTCACACTCATACAAGTCTATGGATGCGAGTGAAACATCAGGCTGCACTCGAATGACACTGGAGTGCAGTGCGATAATCGCATCAGCTGGCAGGATGCAGATCATAGGGAGATTAGTTCCTCCCTCTCCTCCACAGCTCCCGCTCTCTCCTCCGCAGCTGTGATCTGATTGCAGGATCGGATCCCTGTGGCATGACAGTTGGCTTACACTCACAGCACAGTAGGATCCGAGGGTTATTAGCATATCGTATCTGATGCACTCGCATCGGATGCCATACGCTTGTGTGGCCCCCGCCTTAGAGGTAACATACTGCTATGCCTGAGATGAGTGGTGCGTCATATATTTCATAATGCCCTTAATTTTCTCTCCAAGCTTGCTAGCAAAGGAGGTCAATTGTGTAGCAACAAAGAGAATATTGCAGTGACTCACATATTCTTTGAGCAATCCTGCACAGACTTTGCTCCTTCTTTGAGCCCAACAACAGATTCCAAACAAATTCCAATAAAGGAATCAGAAATAAATCAAGTTTTATGTCCTTATGCTGCTGAATTTTATATTCCTTTATTGGAATTTGTTCGGAGGCCAATTTTGGCAATCATTCGATAGTAGTATTGCCCAGACACATGGTGCCACTGGTTATGGTGCTTCTGCTAGCAGCTTAGAAATAATTACTTGGGGTATATGTTTTTTTCCATTTTCGCTACCCGTCCATTGTCAATGTTACTATTTCTTTACAAATTTTCCAAGTAGAGTGGCAGAATGAGTTCACTGATGGCTGCTGAGTTAAAGAGGTTGGCCACTTTCTCTTGCTAGTACATAAAGGCACGCCTAAATATGCATAGGGTTGAGTGCCACAATCTGTATTGAGGTAGTCTAACCATCTGGACTCATATTATACCTTTTCTATTGCACCTAACCTTTGTGCACATTGCATTTTCCCCACATTATGTGAGTCATATGAGGTTTACATACTGATGCAATGTTTGCATAATTACACTGGTGACATTATTTGCTATACCAGTTTACAATGCATGTGTATGCACCAGCATTACTGTAGACACCATTATCTATCTTGTACCATTTTATTTGCCCTGTGCATATATACTGTGTATATGTATACAGTACAGACCAAAAGTTTGGACACACCTTCTCATTCAATGAGTTTTCTTTATTTTCATGACTCCGAAAATTGTAGATTCACATTGAAGACATCAAAACTATGAATGAAAACATGTGGCATGAAATACTTAAAAAAGTGTGAAACAACTGAAAATATGTTTTATATTGTAGGTTCTTTAAAGTAGCCACCTTTTGCTTTGATTACTGCTTTGCACACTCTTGGCACTCTCTTGATGAGCTTCAAGAGGTAGTCAGCGGAAATGGTTTTCACTTCACAGGTGTGCCCTGTCAGGTTTAATAAGTGGGATTTCTTGCCTTATAAATGGGGTTGGGACCATCAGTTGTGTTGTGCAGAAGTCTGGTGGATACACAGCTGATAGTCCTACTGATTATACTGTTAGAATTTGTATTATGGCAAGAAAAAAGCACCTAAGTAAAGAAAAACGAGTATTTGTTAAGTATTCCCTTCTACATGCTTTAATTCATAGTTTTGATGCCTTCAATGTGAATCTACAATTTTCAGAGTCCTGAAAATAAAGAAAACTCTTAGAATAAGAAGGTGTGTCCAAACTTTTGGTCTATACTGTATATGTATATATATATATATATATATATATATATATACATATACATTTCCAATCACAACTATACAGTACATTGACCTCATATAAGTGTAACTACACTGTTTTTATAACACTTTATGGTTTTTTAATTAATGTGTGTATGCCTCTCTGCTTTGTGCTACCGCATGATTACTTGTTTGTTAATTTTTTTATTTTTTTTTGTACTTTTTGTTTTTTGATTCTTTCTTTGTTTGCCACTGCCTTTACTGGTTATAGGAGATGCCATTGCAATTTGACAGATTAGTAGCACTAGTGCATGAGAAAGTGGGCAAAGTTTGCCAATTCTAGATATGCCATACTGATAGACCCCCCCCCCCCAACCCAAAAAGACTGAATGCTGTCATAAATTCAATGGGTACTTAAATAAAGTATTAGTTTAAGGGTATGAATATTTATACACACTATTTTAGTTCTTTAGTTTTATTGTTCCACCAGAAAAGAATTTGGTTTATTTTTTCAATTGAATTGTACACATCATGGGAGATATTAAAGGGAAAAAAAGTTCTGTAATGATTTTTCTTGGTATATTTATTTTACATGACAAAAAAATGACATTTTTACAGGGGTGTATAGACTTTTTATATCCACTGTATGTGACGGCTGCAACCATGGCACCAGCGATTGACTGTAGCAGTGACAGGCCATTATGTCAGCAAAATTAGTTTGGAGACCAGAAGACAACATAGTCAGTAGTGGATCTGTGGGGGTCAATAAGGTAAATGTACTTAATTGTGAACCATTCTTGGAGGTTTTTGATTTCTATGTGAAAGTTTTCTAGGGATGTCATCTGATATGTGCCGAAGACAGTGGGCAGGGAAGATGTGAGCTGTGACTCTTACTGACTGTGAATGTTGTGATTCCGTATAATCTTTATATAGGTCATCCATGTCCCATTCACTTCAATTAGGGGTTAGCTGCCATGTTGGGCCCATAACTTCTGACTAAGAACTGATCAGCGCGGGTGTCTAGTGTCGCACCCCCACAAATCAGACATTGATCACCTATCCTCTAAAAAGTCACAAACAACCTCTTTAAGACTTTATATGTAAAAAGGTGCACCTACAGTTAAAAAGTATTATGTGTAAAGGGGGCTTTACACGCTACGATATCGCTAGCGATATCGCTAGCGAGCGTACCCGCCCCTGTCGTTTGTGCATCACTAGCAAATCGCTGCCCGTGGCGCACAATATCGCTAACACCCGTCACACGTACTTACCTTCCTAGCAACATCGCTGTGGGCGGCAAACAACCTCTTCGTTAAGGGGGAGGTTCGTGTGCCGTCACAGCGACGTCACACAGCGGCCGACCAATAGAAGCGGAGGGGCGGAGAATAGCTACATTAACGACACGCCCACCTCATTGCCAGAGGATGCAAGTAAGCTGTTGTTCGTCGTTCCCGGGGTGTCACACGTAGCGATGTGTGTTGCCTCAGGAACGACGAACAACCTGCGTCCACAATGACCAACGAGATTTTGAAAATGAACGTGCCAACGATCAACGATAAGGTGAGTATTTTTGATTGTTAACACTCGCTCTGAGCTGTTACACGCAACGACGTCACTAACGACGCCGGATGTGCGTCACAACAACATATCGTTAGATAAGTCGTTGCGTGTAACGGGGCTTTAAGTGTTCCTAGGAACACTTGTTTCTTGATAATTTTGCAGTGTAAACCTGTTGCAAAATCCTTGTTCCATTAGTGAAATGATTAAAGATCATCGATTTGATGTGAATTGAATTCACTGCCAGGAACAGTGCCCACCAATTTGGTCAGTTTAACACCCTAAATGCAGCGATCAATAGCGATGGCAGCATTTAGGTGGAAACGGAAAGGATCGCGCTCCTCTCCCGAGCGATCGGGTCCCTGTAATGCGATCACAGGAACTCGATCACTGTCATGGTATCTCTGGATTGTCACTATGACAGCCCTCAGGTTACACAGCTATAAAAAGGCTCACACACCATGCCAGATGCATGGTGTGCATGGCAAAGTGTCAATGCTGCTAGTGCAGCACTGACATAATCCACTTTAATGATCGAGCCTGGTAGTGGATTATATGAATAATCAAACTAGTAAAAAGTAATGTCCCCTAAAGGGACCAAATATTTAAAAATTAAAAAAAACAAAAAAAACAAATAAAATACTCCAATAAATATGTACATTATATGAAAAAAAAGCATACATATTTAGTATTGCAGAGCTATAAAACTGTCACATTAAGTAAAAAAATGAATAAAAATTTAGCAAAAACTACCGTATGTCTTTTCATCATACAGCTGCCAAAAAAAGTGGAATAAAATGCGATCAAAAAGTCAAATAAAAATGGTACCACTGAAATGGTCATCTTGTCCTGCAAAAATAATGCCAATATATAGTTGCGTCAGCCAAAAAATAAAATCATAGAGCTGTCAGAATACAGCAATGCAAAAACCATTTTTTTCTCTAAAATTGTTTTTATGGTGTAAAAGCGGAAAAACATCAAAAAAACTATATACTGTAAATGTGGTATTTCTGTATTCGTACTGACCTGAAGAAAAAAACTGTCATCACTTTTATGGCATGGTGAACGGTGTATAAAAAAAAACAAACAAAAAAACAATTCCTGAATTGCAGTTTCTTCATGCTTCTGCATTAGAAAAAGCAGAATAAAAAGTGATCATAAATATTATGTGGCCCAAAATGATACCACTAAAAACTCTAACTCGTTCTCAAAATAACAAGTCCTCATATGACTCTGTCAGCAGTAAAATAAGAAAGCTATAGCTTTCAAAACCCGGTGATGCAAAAATCTTTTATTTTGTAAAAAACTGTTTTTAGCGTGATAGTAGTCAAAACCTAAAAAACTATATAATTCTGGTATCGCTGTAATCAAACTGACCAGAGGAATTAACCTGTCTAATCACTTATACCGCAAGGTTGAACCGTGTAAAAAGTAAATAAAGTAAATTCTTCATCTGCTGTTGATTTGTTCATTCTGACTCTCAAAGATCGCAGTATGGAGCGGCTCATTTGTCCTGTGCTCTAGCGCTGAGTGCATAGACCACAGATTACATGTAAATCTCTGAAAAACGTTATTCAGACAAAATTCCCAAAGGAAAATTCTCTGTAATGAGGCAGAGGGAGTTATTTTGACCTCAAGTCTGGTCTGTGATGCTGTAGTGTCCATCTTTTTATGCCTCTTTTTAGGCGTGCACAAAAGTGCAGTCATCAACAGTTTTCTTCACCTTTGAAAAGGCGACACCACTGAACAGAGGCCAAAGAGAGTCCAGAGTAACTCTGCTGCCTCATTAGTGAATGGGTCCAGTGTGGGTTTCACCTGAATCACATATTTCGATGCAGGAAGAAACCCCAATGTAAGTGTTTAGCATAGAGCACAGAATAAATGTGAACTGATCCAAATTGTTCTATACCCAAATCGCCACTAAATAGCATGCAACTCCAGCCACAAAAACACGAGTCCCCACTTAGGTCCATTATCTGTTAACGGAAATATAAGAGGCTTCTGACTCGCCCACCCCAGGGCTATGGGACACCCGGTGCCGGGCCGGACTAGTCCGGTGGTAGTCAGTGGTGGCTGGGCCCGGCTCCGTGGCCCTGGTGGGTGTCAGTAGAATATGTGGCTGATGACTTTAAGTTTGTGTTCGTGACGCCACCTGTGGTATGCGGCTATTAAGCCGCCGCTGCTGTGTAAGGCCTCCGGGGTGATGAAGTGGCAGCAATGGTGATACTGCTCCCCACAGGTGGAGCGGTACCCCGGGAAACAGTTGGTGCTTGTGGAAGTCTATCGTGTTGTGTGACTAACACGGTGCAGGGCCGACAAGCAATGAAAGAACCAGGCACAAACAGTAGTCTCTTTACCTTCTCCTCTTTTACTCTGCAGAAGTTTTAGTCCAGGGAGACCGTCACAGATGGTAAAGATGGTCCGGCCGGCCTGGAAGTGCCTGGGGTGATCTTTGGCCAGTTGAGTATGAGGCCTACTCCCTATCTTCCTCTGCTGTTTTAGGACACTGCACTTTGAGTTCGCAATTGCCCTCTTGCTGCTGGGACTGGTTGTTCGTCCCTGTTTCTGTGTGGTAGACTGCGCAGGCCCTCTCTGGTGCTTCTCTGTTGGATTCTACACCGGGCCCTTGGAATGCAGCTGTACCTTCAGATTACTTCTGGGCCAGGGGGCTTGCAGCTCTCCTGCCCTCTGGATTCAGCTACCAGGGATGGATTTTATGCCCTGGCAACCACAGACTCCGATGTCCGAGTCTCTGCTGTGCCTCTCTGCACCTCTTGCTTCACTGGGACAAGCTATCCCAGCTCTAGGCCCCAGTTCTACAAGGCAGCACTACTCTGCGTCTGTCCTCCTTCACTCCTGTCTACAGACTAACCACTACTTCCTCCCTCCAGCCAGACTTAAGGAATGCTCCCTGAAGTTCCAGGTTCAGAGCTCCCCCTGCTGGCCGGAGGGAGAACTGTGTTGGGTGTTAACTTACTGGCCAATAGATCTCCCAATTACCTCCAGGCTCAGCATTAACCCTTTGGGAGGGCAATGCTGTTGTGGCGACCAGGTCCTGGGGCGCCACACTCCCCCTTAGTTAAATTCAGTACTCCCGGACTGTAGAAACAAACATGACATGTTAAAACATTTCATCCCATTATGGGAGGCGCATTATTTGAACGTTACAACCTTAAACATTTCTATAAGAGTCCAGTGTGGCTCCCTGCCGGGTGTCCATTACACTGCTCCATGGGGGACCCACCGCGTTCAAACCCCCAACGTAGGCTCTGGGCGTGCGTCAGAGCATTGATGACCCCACTCTATGCACGCCGGACGGGTTTTTCTTCAGGGGTGTTGAGCACACTGGTGCTAACTATGAACAATTTAGGTGTTGGCCACCCATAGTCCAGTGGCCCAATTGTCCATTTTCGCAATCAAAGAAAAAGAAAACATTTTGTACACAACATGACAGACATTTTGCATAACTATTTACATTCTAATAAGTACTCTTTCCCTTATACAGTTGACTCTCTATACCTTAGAGGGGGTTGTCCCCGGGTGCTGCGTTGAGACCTGCGTAGCTCTGGTGTTTGCCCCTGACTACTTAGTGTGTCTTCTACCTCAGCACTACAGGTAGGCCTAACCCCGATAGGTAAGCGTGATGATTGCCTATGTGGTCCAAGAGTCGCCAAGGGTATGACAGGTTCGCCACTGACAGGGGGTTGATCCTCCTGCTCCACTGCTGGCGTGTCATCTCGTGTTGGAGCAGACGGTTCTTTAGGTGGATTCGGAACCTCTTCTGTTTTTGGCTCGACCAACTGCGGAAACGTCAAAACTGGTACCACTATGGCATTGTTTATTCGGGTCCAAGTTTTGGGGAATTTTCCAAGGATTGTTTGGATCATCTCCCCCTCTTTCTCTTGACTTTGGGGACTTCCTTGTACTTCTTCCATTTCTCTTTGGATTCTGCACCGTTCAGGGCATGCTTTCAGGCGGTCTCGAGAGATTGCTTGATAGGTCTTGCCTTCATCCTTGCTTATGAGGCATACCTTACTGTTGTCAAAGTTGGAGGGGATAATGGTGTAGGGCTCGTTTTCCCACTGATCATCCAATTTATGCGTCCTCCGCTTCTTATTGAGGACTTGTTCTCCAGGTGCTAAGGGAGTTGCTGGGGCTGTTTGATTGTAATGCTGCTCTTGTCTCGTTCTTGCTTGAGACAGGGCCCTCTCTACGCATTCCTGGACCTTACGGTACCGCTGCTGCCGCTCCGTATCCCAATCTTCCATTTCTTGAACCGCCTCAGGTGACACAGTCCCCATCTCAAAGTCTACAGGTAACTTGCCAGGTCTGGCTCGCATCAGGTAAGCAGGGCTGCAGTTGGTCGAATTTACCGGGATATGGTTGTACAAGTCTACCAGATCTGGTAGCTTTTCTGGCCATTGGTTCCTTTCTTCCAGAGGTAGAGTCTTGAGCATGTCAATAACCACATGGTTCATCTTCTCGCACAATCCATTGGTTTGGGGGTGGTACGGTGTGGTTCTGATTTTCTTACAACCGTACAGGTTACAGAACTCCTGAAACACTTCTGCCTCGAATGCAGGACCCTGATCAGTCAGTACCCTTTCAGGGTAACCGTGAGGTCGACAAAAGTAGGCCTGAAATGCTCTCGCTGCTGTTCGGGCTGTCCGGTCCTTCACGGGCACTACTACCAGGAAACGAGAGTAATGGTCCACAATGGTGAGGGCGTACACATAACCTGACCGGCTTGGTGTTAACTTCACGTGGTCCAGAGCCACCAACTCCAGGGGCTGCTTTGTGACAATTGGCTGTAGGGGAGACCTCTGGCTCGCATCATCTTTCCGCCTCAGGTTACACGGACCACAGTCTCGGCACCACTTCTCGACTGTCTTTCTCATGTTCACCCAGTAGAACCGATCACGGAGTAGGGTCTCCAACTTCTTCCACCCGAAGTGTCCTGCATTATCGTGATAAGCTGCTAGGACCATTGGAGCATCCCTCTGCGGAACCACTATCTGCCAGACGAGTTCATTCGTTCGCCAGTTGACATATCTCTTACAGAGCTTGCCTTGATAGGTGAACAGCCGTCCCCTCTCCTTCCACAACTGCTGGGCTTCTTCTGGAGCATCTGGGCCAAGATGAGTCTCAGCTTGTGCTAGCTTTTCTTTGACCAATCGCACGGCCGGGTCACCGTTCTGCGTCTTTTCCCAATTATGGTGGAGTAATGGGTTGACCGAGACCTCGTGCTGGTTCGAGCGCTTCACTCCTACAGCATGCTCACACTGGGACACACCTTGGTGATGGAAAGCCGGTAACTCTATTTCTTCGAGTTCATCCAGGTCTTCTCCAGGCTCGGGTAAGTGCGGCATTCTGGACAGCGCATCAGCATTGCTATTCTTCTTGCCAGCCCGATACTTGATGGTAAAGTCAAAGTTAGACAGCCGGGCCATCCATCACTGTTCCAACGCACCTAACTTGGCTGTTGCCAGGTGTGTCAACGGATTGTTGTCCGTGAAGATGGTGAACTTAGCCGATGCCAGATAGTGCTTGAAGCGTTCAGTCACTGCCCAAACAATAGCGAGGAACTCCAGCTTGAAGGAACTGTAGTTTTCTGGATTCCTTTCTGTGGGTCGTAGCTTCCTACTGGCGTAAGCTATCACCTTCTCTCTGCCTCCCTGCACCTGGGACAGAACTGCTCCCAGTCCCACGTTGCTGGCGTCCGTATACAGTACAAACGGCTGGCTGTAGTCAGGGTAGGCCAGAATCTCTTCTCCCGTGAGAGCCCCTTTCAGCCGGACAAAGGATGTTTCTAGTTGGCTGCTCCATTCAAATGGAGGGCTCTGCTTCTTAGCCTGCTTTGGCTGGCCCACCAGGAGATCTTGAAGGGGCGCTGCTATCTTGGTGAAACCATCAATGAACCTTCGGTAGTAGCCCACCAGCCCAAGGAATTGCCGCACCTCCTTTACCGTGGTGGGTCTTGGCCAGTCCTTGATTACGGTGACTTTCTCTGGATCAGGTACCACACCTTCCGCGCTGACCACATGACCCAGGTACTGTACCTTTGGCTTCAAGAGGTGACATTTGGACGGCTTTATCTTCAGGCCGTATTTCGACAAGGACTCAAACACCTCTGCTAAGTGCCTCAGGTGGTCTTCATACGTCTTGAAGTAGACTATAACGTCATCCAGGTACAACAGCACGGTTTCAAAGTTGTGGTGGCCCAAGCAGCACTCCATCAGCCTTTGGAATGTCCCTGGCGCGTTGCAGAGCCCGAATGGCATACAGTTGAACTCACAGAGGCCCATTGGTGTCGTGAATGCAGTCTTCTCTTTGTCCGCCTCTGCCACGGGAACCTGCCAATACCCACTGGTGAGATCCAAGGTGGAGAAATAGTTAGCTGACTTTAAGGCTGTTAGTGACTCCTCTATTCTGGGCAGTGGATAAGCATCTTTATGTGTAATGCGGTTAATTTGCCTGTAATCTACGCACATTCTCATTGTACCATCTTTTTTCTTTACGAGCACTAGGGGAGCTGCCCATGGGCTACAACTATCTCTGATAACCCCAGCCTCCTTCATTTCCCGTAACATTTCTTTGGCACGCTGATACTGTGTGGGGGGCACAGGGCGGTATCTCTCTTTGATGGGATGATGATCACCCGTGGGGATTTGATGTTTAACCCCTTTCACCTGGCCAAAATCTAGGGGGTGTTTGCTGAAGACCCGCTCGTACTCCTGTACCACCCGGTAAACCCCATGCTTTTGGTGTGAGGGGGTGGAGTCGGTGCCCACATGTAAGTTTTGGCACCAGTCTTCCAGCTGCCCCTTGGAGCCATTGTCTTCCGCCTGGTCGGACGGGATCAAGGGTTCCACTGCTTTAATGGTATTGTTGCTGACAGTGTACAGTTTTGCTACAGTGGCGTACCGGGGCAATTTGGCCTCCTCATCCCCACAATTCAGGACACGGACGGGCACTCTCCCCTTGCGGACGTCTGCTACCCCTCTGGCTATCAGGACTCCCGGCCTACTGTCTGAATACACCGGTTCTACCAAGGCATGGTAATCCTGACCCTTGAGGCCTATTGCTGCCCGACACCATATCAACATTTCACTTCTTGGGGGTATTGCAATGGGGAGGGGGTCACTTACCCTCACACTGCCAATTTCTCCTCCGGCCAGCTCTACCTGCTGCCTCCTCATCAGGGCTCTGATCTCCCTCTGTAGGGCACGCTGCTGCCCGGAGCTGGCGGTTTCAGACGCCTGTTGCAACAAAATTATCACTTCGGCAATACAATTTTCTATCACATTTGTACCAATGGTTAGCAGTGGTTCAGATTCTTTGCGATCTATATCTACAATTATCATCCCCTGACATGGCAATTCTACCCGCCCCACTTTAATGGTTACTTCTTTGTACCCAATTTGGGGTAAGGGCTGACCATTACTGGCCACAATTGTTAAATCATCATCTGGGCCATGGTCCATGTCTGAATCAGCCCAATATCTTTTGTACAGTTTTTAGGGGATGGTTGTTACCTGGGACCCCGTATCCAGGAGGGCATTCAAAGGGATCCCGTCCAGCACAATAGGAAGGACCGGGCGTCCTCCCACATACTTGCTGCGGCTGGGGGTTGAGCCGGGCTTCCTCACACCTGGGGGTTGGCTCCTGGCCCCAGGCTTGGCCCATTTAAAGGACAGCGTCGTGCAATGTGGCCCGCCTGGCTGCAGCGGCGGCAGATCGGTTGTCCCGTTGAATCATACCGGTCTGTGTCTCTGCCTCGGGTCGGCGGAATCCTCCTCTGTCGCATCCAGGGGACGTCATCTGGGCTGGAGGCCAACTCGAGTCTTGCAGGCGATGGGGTCACTTGTAGAGACTGCACGGTCTTGGCCAGGGCAGCTACAGTCTTGGTCAGCTCTTGGACCTGCTGTCTGAGCTCTGCAGTGGGGTCCTTATCCAGGGACTGCGCCTCAGCCCCTGCAGCGGCTCGTGTTGCAGGCACCACCCCGGGGTACGTGATAGCAAGAGGCCGGAGGGATACTGGGTCATTCGGTGTAGATTCTCTCAGTACCCGGATGGCCTGGTCCTTAAACTTTGCAAAGTCCAGAGCAGGGTTCTGCAGGACCATGATACGCAGCTGTGTCCTGTGGGCATCTGACAGGAGCCCTTCTATGAACTGCTCAGTTAGGAGTTTGTGTTCTTCACGTACACTCTCTGGGTCCACCTGTTTAACTGCTTTCAGGGCCTCCTGCAAGTTTAGGGCATAGTCCCTTATGCTGTCTGTGGCCCGTTGCTTGCACCCAAAGAATCTCATCTTTATCTCTGCTGCGGTGCGGGTGTCAAAAGTACTCTTTAGCTTGGCCAATATCTGGGTTACTGTCCCTTTATCTGTATCAGGCCAGGACTTCACTTCACGCTGGGCTGCGCCGGCTAGCTGTCCCATTAATATGCCCACCTTCTGGCTCTCAGTCAGAGGATACACCCGGACCAAGCTGTGCAGGCTTTCCCTGAAGTCGCTCAAGGTATGGGACTCCCCGGAGTACTGCGGTAGCCATTCTGCTCCCGGGATGTACGGCATTGTGATCGGCATTACCGGCGCTGCAGCGGGGGCTGGGGCGACGACGACTGGGATTGCTTCGGCTGGTGCTGCGGCGTCTCGGGCTATGGCAGCCACCTGCTCTCCCTCTGAGTCGGACATCTTCCTCCCCCTTAGTGAACCTTACCAGGCTCCGTTCACTTTTCAAATTTTCTTCCGGGTCGCGCGGGGTTAACAGCGCTCTGCTCTGATGGCGCGCTCCCTTCGCGCTCTTTGTCAGGCACGCCCCCCTTCTTCCTGCGCTCGGCGAGGCTAATGGCGGCGGCGGTTTGCAGACAGTACACCGTCTTTTAAGCACAATTCCTGCAGGCGCACAGTACCCGGTGTGACCGGGCACGAAATCCTGTTCGTGACGCCAAAGTTTGACTCGCCCACCCCAGGGCTATGGGACACCCGGTGCCGGGCCGGACTAGTCCGGTGGTAGTCAGTGGTGGCTGGGCCCGGCTCCGTGGCCCTGGTGGGTGTCAGTAGAATATGTGGCTGATGACTTTAAGTTTGTATTCGTGACGCCACCTGTGGTATGCGGCTATTAAGCCGCCGCTGCTGTGTGAGGCCTCCGGGGTGATGAAGTGGCAGCAATGGTGATACTGCTCCCCACAGGTGGAGCGGTACCCCGGGACACAGTTGGTGCTTGTGGAAGTCTATGGTGTTGTGTGACTAACACGGTGCAGGGCCGACAAGCAATGAAAGAACCAGGCACAAACAGTAGTCTCTTTACCTTCTCCTCTTTTACTCTGCAGAAGTTTTAGTCCAGGGAGACCGTCACAGATGGTAAAGATGGTCCGGCCGGCCTGGAAGTGCCTGGGGTGATCTTTGGCCAGTTGAGTATGAGGCCTACTCCCTATCTTCCTCTGCTGTTTTAGGACACTGCACTTTGAGTTCGCAATTGCCCTCTTGCTGCTGGGACTGGTTGTTCGTCCCTGTTTCTGTGTGGTAGACTGCGCAGGCCCTCTCTGGTGCTTCTCTGTTGGATTCTACACCGGGCCCTTGGAATGCAGCTGTACCTTCAGATTACTTCTGGGCCAGGGGGCTTGCAGCTCTCCTGCCCTCCGGATTCAGCTACCAGGGATGGATTTTATGCCCTGGCAACCACAGACTCCGATGTCCGAGTCTCTGCTGTGCCTCTCTGCACCTCTTGCTTCACTGGGACAAGCTATCCCAGCTCTAGGCCCCAGTTCTACAAGGCAGCACTACTCTGCGTCTGTCCTCCTTCACTCCTGTCTACAGACTAACCACTACTTCCTCCCTCCAGCCAGACTTAAGGAATGCTCCCTGAAGTTCCAGGTTCAGAGCTCCCCCTGCTGGCCGGAGGGAGAACTGTGTTGGGTGTTAACTTACTGGCCAATAGATCTCCCAATTACCTCCAGGCTCAGCATTAACCCTTTGGGAGGGCAATGCTGTTGTGGCGACCAGGTCCTGGGGCGCCACACTTCCACGTTACTGATAGCACAAATGCTCTGGAAAAAAACACTATGGCTACCCCCCTTGAAAAAAAAAATCCAGCAAAATCTGCGTTCCCAAACCCAAATGCCCTCCTCCCTTCTGAGCCCCACAATGTGCCTAAACTACAGTTGGAAGACTATTCTCCTTACAGAGACCTGACAAACCAGTCAGGCTGTCAGTGGTGAGGGGACTTATAGCTGCAATGCCCCTCTGGGAATTATTCAAATTGTCTCTCCAGGAAAGGAGACAAACTCTAGCGCCACCTATTGGAAGTAGCAATCCTAAAAGTAAAAACTGGCCTTTTCATATGACCTATGATATATGTCAGATCAGAACCCAATTTGCAGACACGGTGTTTCGGGGTGATTGCCCCTTGTCAGTGAAAAGTGTGGGTAACTGATCTGGCTTGTGAGAAGCTATAGTGGGGATCACGGGGGAAGACTATTCTCCTTACGGAGACCTCACAAACCAGTCTAGCTGGATAGATTGCTCTCGGTCTGAATATAGCGCAATAAGGACGTCTGCTGGTATTATTTGTTGTACTTTATTATTTAAGTACTCCTATTAATACAACGCGTTTCAGCAGAAATGCTTTCATCAGGTATGCTGAAACGCGTTGTATTAATAGGAGTACTTAAATAATAAAGTACAACAAATATTACCAGCAGACGTCCTTATTGCGCTATATTCAGACCGAGAGCAATCTATCCATATACCTTCTCCCTATTGGGAATCGGTAATAGCTGCAAAGGACCTGCTGACCCATTAAAGAATCCAGCTGGCTAGCTGGAGGATCGAGGATTAAAAACCTGAATTCCATGGTGCCGGTGGAACTCAGTAGCCGACAACGATACCCCAAGCCTGGATCTTTTAAGCCTGAACACAGGATTCAGATCGGAGGAAACCCAGACTGTTTAAACTCTCACTGAAGTTGTGCGGGGGCGCACAACCAGCAAAGGTGAGCAGTTCTTATTATCTAAATGCTAAAAGGTTGCCACGGATGCTTCTCATAGTGCGCTTGTTCTGTTATCTATTTTTTAAACCAGTCTAGCTGTCAGTGGTGAGGCGACTTATAGCTGCAATGCCCCTCTGGAAATTCCCAGAATTTCCCTCTTCTCCGCAGCTGTGATCCGATGGGAAGATCGCATCACAGTCGCATGAACCCCAGCTGACGCTCGCAGCAGAGGGTCATTAGCTTATCACTTCTGATGCTCTCGCATCAGAAGCTATGCGCAAGTGGAACCATACCCTTGGGGGTAAAGTGGTTAATTACTCTTGTGTCACAAAATAAACACATTTTATAGCTGATTAAATGCTTGCAAAAAATAGCTTCTGCAAATATACAGCAAAATAGGATTTATGCTCACTAAAAGAATTAGTATATAAAACCAATGTATTAAAAATTAAATTATTTTATTTTATTTAAAAAAAAAACGAAAAAAAAAAACCCCAACAAACTGGTTACAATTGTTTTGTTTGTGATTTTAAAATATTTGAATGGTTAACCTGCTGATTTTCTTTTTTGTGAAAGTTTTTCCTTTCATGATCTGGTGACCTGTGACTCAGTTTTGTTCTCTGCATGTGCTACCCACGTCTAGAGAATATCATAGAATTACTGGTAGTTTAGGTGCGTTCCAAAAGGGTGTGGGAATGCCTGAAGGCAGAACAGTCTTTCCTCAACAGTCTACAGTATGTGACTCAGAAATCTGTATAAAAAACCATGGTAACAAATAATATTTTCACCACTGAAGAACATTCTTTAGTTTCTCTAATGAGTACAACATAATACATATTATACCAAAAACTACACCTCTATAATATTTTAGTTTTCTTCCAGCTTGCACATAGATTGGTGTCTCTTGTACCTTTGCTAATTGATAGCTTTAATTAGTGTAAAATTCTTATAGCATGTTTAAACAGCAATCGGCGTATGCTACGGGAGCTCCTGATGCATCCAGGTATGCAGACCACTGTACAAAAAACATATAAAGCTCAATATACAGTTATACGCCACTGTATGCTTATGTAAATATGTGAATACAAAAGAATGTGGGGCAGGGACAGACAACTGATGTAACTGATAAGCTGCACATTTAGCTTTTGCTTCATAAGCACTCTACTCTGTCATAAGGAGCCTAAGGAGTTTTCTGGAGCACGGCTTCTGTAAGTTGCAGGGCCAGCAAACTGGGTGGTGTCCATCCTGATCCTAAAGACAGCTGTATTTTGGACATCTACATCTCCATCTCCATCTATCAAGACAATCAGGGTCTCCTGATACCCATTCTGTTAGCAAATGGCATCAGCTTCTACACTGTGTGCAGAATTATTAGGCAAATGAGTATTTTGATCACATGATACTTTTTATACATATTGTCCAACTCCAAGAAGTATAGGCTTGAGAGACAACTACCACTTAAGTAAATCAGGTGATGTGCATCTCTGTAATGAGGAGGGGTGTGGTGTAATGACATTAACACCCTATATAAGGTGTGCTTAATTATTAGGCAACTTCCTTTCCTTTGGTAAAATGGGTCAGAAGAGAGATTTGACGGGCTCTGAAAAGTCCAAAATTGTAAGATGTCTTGCAGAGGGATGCAGCAGTCTTGAAATTGCCAAACTTTTGAATCATGATCACTGAACAATCAAGTGTTTCATGACAAATAGCCAACAGGATCGCAAGAAGCGTGTTGGGCAAAAAAGGTGCAAAATAACTGCCCATGAATTGAGGAAAATCAAGTGTGAAGCTGCCAAGATGCCTTTTGCCACCAGTTTGGCCATATTTCAGAGCTGCAACGTTACTGGAGTATCAAAAAGCACAAGGTGTGCCATACTCAGGGACATGGCCAAGGGAAGGAAGGCTGAAAAACTACCACCTTTGAACAAGATACATAAGATAAAACGTCAAGGCTGGGCCAAGAAATATCTTAAAACTGATTTTTCAAAGGTTTTATGGACTGATGAAATGAGAGTGACTCTTGATGGGCCAGATGTATGGGCCAGAAGCTGGATCAGTAAAGTGAAGAGAGCTCCACTCCGACTCAGACGCCAGCAAGGTGGAGGTGGGGTACTGGTATGGGCTGGTATCATCAAAGATGAACTTGTGGACCTTTTCGGGTTGAGGATGGAGTGAAGCTCAACTCCCAGACCTACTGCCAGTTTCTGGAAGACAACTTCTTCAAGCAGTGGTACAGGAAGAAGTCGGTATCGTTAAAAAAAACTTTTTTAAATTAAAATAAAAATTAAAAAATGTTCATGCAGGACAATACTGTCACGCTCCCCGGGTCCTCTGCTCCGCTCCCCGGCTCACCTGCCACGCTCCCCGCTCTTCAGCCTCCAGTGCCCGCGCTTCCCAGGCCTCCTGGTCCCCGCTCCCGGCGCCCGTCGGCTTCCCAGTCCCTGGCCGGCTCTGCTGCGTCCTCCTCTCAGCTTCCTGCCCTGGCTTCTGGCACCCGGGCCGCGCGCATGCGCATTAGGGCGCGCGCGCGGTCACTGACCCTTTCTTAAAGGGCCAGTGTCCACTGACAGGAAATGATGCACACAGGTACAGGGTATAAAGGGGGTTAATGTCCAAGGGAGCGGGGCCTGTTCTTCGTGTTTTCCCAAGCTAGGAGTCAGGTCTCCTTGTGTTCTGTGAGATACTTACCTCTCTGTCTTCTAGAGCCGATCCTGCATCGCCATCCGGTCCTGCTGTATCTCGAACCCCGAACGCTGCCCATCTGCCATCCTGACAGTCCGTACCATCTCGGTTCCCTGCAGTGACCCGTCATCTCGCTCCAACGGTTCCGGACCCCGCCTGACATCATCACGGCTTCCGAACCTGAGCTCCGTCACCCGGACCACCATCAGTGACCTCGTGGTCCCAGGGACTTCTCCATTGTGTTCCAGTGCACGGACTGTCCTGCTACTTAAAGTGCTCCGGCTACCGGACTCCTTTCCCTCATCGGGGAGTTCAGCCCAGTGGATCCACCTCCCGGGTCTGCCCGTCCATCTGGCCTTAACAGTAAGAACAGGCCATGGATCCCGCCAAAGCACTAGCGGCCTTGCATGAGGAACTCCAACGCCAGCGTGAAGTCCAGACCCGCATGCTGAACTTTATGACTTCCGTGGACACCCGCCTGACCACGCTACAAGCGGCAGTCACGTCTTCAACATCCCGAGCCTCCACTAGTCAATCCACGGCTCCCGCTCCCGTGGCAGCCTCCTCGGATGCTTCCAGACTGCGTTTGGCCTCACCACCCCGGTACGCCGGAGATCCCAAGACCTGCAGGGGGTTTATAAACCAATGCTCCCTCCATTTCACGCAGCTGCCACATTTGTTTGCCTCCGACCAAGCCAAGGTCGCCTTCATCATGTCTCACCTAGAGGGCGAGGCACTGGCGTGGATGAACCCCTTGTGGGAGAAGGAGGACCCTATGACCAAGAACCTCCAGGAGTTCCTGCAGGCTTTTCGTAGCACCTTTGACGAACCCGGACGCGCCTCCGCGTCTGCTTCATCTCTTCTCCGGTTACGTCAGGGAACTCTGACGGTGGGTCAATACGCCATCCGTTTCCGCACCTTGGCTTCAGAACTCAGGTGGAATAACGAGGCCCTAACCGCCGCCTTCTGGGAAGGACTCTCGGGTCGAATCAAAGATGAGCTGGCTGGACGTGACGTACCCTCCACCCTGGACGCCCTGATTACCCTAGCGACTCGAGTGGACATACGCTTTCAGGAGCGGTCCAAAGAGGTGTCCCGTGAGAGACGTCCGGTAAGGCATTCCTCTCCTCCACAGAAGCCCGCCGTACTCCAGTCAACGGCCTCTGGTGTCTCCGTCCATGAGCCCATGCAGATCGACCGTGTGCGACAGTCTGAACAACGTCGAGCAGAGCGGCTCGCCAAGGGTCTCTGCTTCTACTGCGGAGAGGGCACACACCTGCTACGCGCCTGTCCAGAGAGGCCGGGAAACTTCAAAGCCTAGGGTTGGTAGGAGAGGCCACCCTAGGTGCTGGGACTCTCTCAGACCCAGTTACATGGACTGTGCAAGTGACAACGGGAGAGACGCGGTTTACGGCTGAGGCGTACCTCGATTCGGGGGCAGCAGGCAATTTCATCCAGCAGGCCACGGTGGACAAGTACCAGGTGCCTGTTACTCCACTCGCCAAACCTCTTGTGATTGCCTCTGTGGATGGGAGACCCCTCTCTGACACCATCTCCTGGATCACCAAGCCGCTTGAACTGCGTATCGGTGCTCTGCACACCGAGAACATCGCTCTCTACGTCCTCCCACATATGTCACATCAAATCCTGCTGGGCCTTCCTTGGTTGCGGACACACGAGCCTTCAGTCAGCTGGGGCACTGGTGATATCACTCGATGGGGGTCTTCTTGCCATGAGAACTGTCTGAAGACCATACAACCTATCCGGCGACCTCCGGTTCCCGAGTCCCTACCGGGGCTGCCCTCAGCCTATTGGTCCTTCGTGGACGTCTTTGATAAGAAGGAGTCCGAAGTACTTCCGCCACATCGTCCTTACGATTGTGCCATTGACCTGCTCCTGGGAACTACACCACCTCGAGGACGGATATATCCACTGTCTCCAGCCGAAACAAGGGCCATGTCTACGTACATCACAGAGAGCTTGGCTAAGGGATTCATTCGGAGATCCTCCTCTCCTGCTGGAGCAGGCTTCTTCTTCGTAAAGAAGAAAGAGGGCGACCTACGCCCATGTATAGACTACCGGGGATTGAACCTAATCACCGTAAAAAACAAGTACCCCCTGCCGCTCATCCCCGAATTGTTTGATCGGCTCAGAGGAGCTCGTGTGTTCACCAAGTTGGATCTTCGGGGTGCCTACAACCTGGTCCGTATCCGCTCAGGGGATGAATGGAAGACCGCGTTCAACACTCGCGATGGGCACTATGAATACTGCGTGATGCCCTTCGGCCTGTGTAACGCACCAGCAGTCTTCCAAGAATTAGTGAACGATGTGTTCCGGGACCTTCTCTACGTCTGTGTGGTGGTATATCTGGATGACATCCTTGTCTTCTCTCCGGACCTCCAGACCCACCGAGAGAACGTGCAACTGGTTCTACAAAGACTGAGAGAGAATCGTCTCTACGCCAAGTACGAGAAGTGCGTCTTCGAACAGTCTTCTCTCCCCTTCCTGGGATACCTCATCACCGATACCGGACTGCAGATGGATCCAAAGAAGGTCTCTTCCGTTCTCAACTGGCCTCCTCCTTCTGGACTGAAGGCAATCCAACGCTTTCTGGGATTCGCCAACTATTACCGCCAGTTTATTCCTCACTTCTCGGCCCTGACTGCTCCTCTTTCCGCCTTGACCAAGAAGGGGGCTAATCCAAAGGACTGGTCACCTGCGGCCGACGCCGCGTTTGGCTCTCTAAAGCGAGCCTTTGCCTCCTCTCCTGTACTCCACCGTCCAGAGTTAAACCGTCAGTTCACCTTGGAGGTGGATGCCTCCTCCTCGGGAGCCGGAGCAGTGCTCATGCAGAAGTCCTCCTCCGGGAAGATGGTGACATGCGGTTTCTTCTCCAAGAGCTTCTCAGCGCCTGAACGCAACTACACCATCGGTGACCGAGAGCTATTGGCAGTCAAACTGGCTCTGGAGGAATGGCGCTATCTTCTGGAAGGAGCTGTGTACCCAGTCATTATTTACACGGACCACAAAAACCTGGAATACCTGCGGACTGCTCAGCGACTGAACCCACGGCAAGCCAGGTGGTCCTTGTTCTTTGCCCGGTTCGACTTCCAGCTCCATTTCCGACCCGCGAACAAAAATGTACGCGCTGATGCCTTGTCTAGGTCTTTCATGCCCATGGAGCAGGAGGAAGAGACATCCCAACCCATCATCTGCCCTAGCAAGATCATTCCGGTGGCTCCTGTCACCCTGGCCCAGATACCGCCTGGGAAGACTTATGTCTCTGAGACTGACAGGCAAAAAGTGTTACACTGGGGCCATGCCTCGAAAACAGCCGGTCATGCAGGTCAGAAGAGAACATGGAGTGCGATTGTACGTCATTACTGGTGGCCATCTCTTCGCACGGACGTCGCCTCTTTTGTCTCTGCCTGCTCCTCCTGTGCCAGGAACAAGACTCCCAAACACCTGCCATATGGCCGTCTTCTGCCTCTGCCCATACCCTCAGTTCCCTGGCAACACATAGCGATGGACTTTATTACGGACTTGCCATTGTCCTCCGGACACACAGTCATATGGGTCGTGGTGGATCGGTTCTCTAAAATGGCCCATTTCGTTCCTATGGCTGGACTACCCTCTGCCCAGGAACTCGCGGACGCCTATATACATCACATCTTCCGCTTGCATGGCTTTCCATCACACATAGTGTCCGACAGAGGAACTCAGTTCACCTCCCGCTTCTGGAGGGCTCTCTGCAAACATCTGGGAGTGACTCTGGACTTTTCTTCGGCCTACCACCCTCAGTCGAACGGCCAAGTGGAACGGGTCAATCAGATATTGACCTCTTTCTTACGACACTACGTCAACGCCCATCATGACGATTGGTCCACGCTTCTTCCTTGGGCTGAATTCTCCCATAATCACCACGTCAGTGAGTCCTCCTCCAGTTCTCCCTTCCATGTCGTCTACGGACTTCAGCCGTCTGTCCCATTGCCTGTATCCTCTTCCTCGGACATCCCTGCTGCTGATGCAGTACTCCGTGACTTTACAACCATTTGGGACTCAGTTAAGGCCTCCCTTGCACGTGCATCCCTGCGGATGAAGAGACACGCGGACAAGAGACGTCTGGATCCTCCGTGTTTCTCTCCGGGAGATCTCGTCTGGCTTGCTTCCAAATACATCCGACTGAAGATACCATCCTACAAGCTGGGACCTCGCTACATCGGACCGTTTAAAGTCCTCGGCAAGATCAATGAGGTCTCCTACAAACTGCAGCTCCCGGCCACGATGAGGATACCCAACTCCTTCCACGTCTCTCTGCTCAAGCCGGTTGTCCTTGGTCCCTTCTCCGCTGCCGCCAGTCCGGCTCCTCCTCCTATTGCTGAGGACGACATCTATGCGGTAAGGGATATCGTGGCCATGAAGACCGTACGAGGTCGACAGTTCTTCCTGGTGGACTGGGAAGGGTATGGTCCTGAGGATAGGTCCTGGGAGCCCAGGGAGAACGTGGGCACTCCTCTGATCCGTGCCTTCCTGTCCCGGTTGCGGGGAGGGGGGCGTGGGGGGTGGGGTACTGTCACGCTCCCCGGGTCCTCTGCTCCGCTCCCCAGCTCACCTGCCACGCTCCCCGCTCTTCAGCCTCCAGTGCCCGCGCTTCCCAGGCCTCCTGGTCCCCGCTCCCGGCGCCCGTCGGCTTCCCAGTCCCTGGCCGGCTCTGCTGCGTCCTCCTCTCAGCTTCCTGCCCTGGCTTCTGGCACCCGGGCCGCGCGCATGTGCATTAGGGCGCGCGCGCGGTCACTGACCCTTTCTTAAAGGGCCAGTGTCCACTGACAGGAAATGATGCACACAGGTACAGGGTATAAAGGGGGTTAATGTCCAAGGGAGCGGGGCCTGTTCTTCGTGTTTTCCCAAGCTAGGAGTCAGGTCTCCTTGTGTTCTGTGAGATACTTACCTCTCTGTCTTCTAGAGCCGATCCTGCATCGCCATCCGGTCCTGCTGTATCTCGAACCCCGAACGCTGCCCATCTGCCATCCTGACAGTCCGTACCATCTCGGTTCCCTGCGGTGACCCGTCATCTCGCTCCAACGGTTCCGGACCCCGCCTGACATCATCACGGCTTCCGAACCTGAGCTCCGTCACCCGGACCACCATCAGTGACCTCGTGGTCCCAGGGACTTCTCCATTGTGTTCCAGTGCACGGACTGTCCTGCTACTTAAAGTGCTCCGGCTACCGGACTCCTTTCCCTCATCGGGGAGTTCGGCCCAGTGGATCCACCTCCCGGGTCTGCCCGTCCATCTGGCCTTAACAAATACTCAATCACATGCATCCAACTACTCCACAGCGTGGTTGGCCAGTAAAGGTCTAAAAGATGAAATAATAATGACATGGCCTCCTTGTTCACCTGATCTGAACCCATAGAGAACTTGTGGTCCCTCATAAAATGTGAGATATACAGGGAGGGAAAACAGTACACCTCTTGGAACAGTGTGTGAGAGGCTGTGGTGGCTGTTGCACGCAATGTTGATCTGTCAGTTGCTTGATCCCAATTTGCAGACACGGTGTTTCGGGGTGATTGCCCCTAGTCAGTGCAAAGTGTGGGTATCTCATCTGGCTTATGAGAAGCTATAGTGGGGACCACGGGGAAGACTATTCTCCTTATGGAGACCTGACAAACCAGTCTGGCTGTCAGTAAGGGGACTTATAGCTGCAATTCCCCTCTGGGAATTATTCAAATTGTCCTTCCAGAGAGGAAGGAGACAAACTCTAGCGCCACCTATTGGAAGTAGCAATCGTATAAGTCATAAGTGGCTTTTTAAACAAGCTCATGATGTCACTCACCCACATCTCCCTGATTACTTTACTTAGAAGTGTAAGGGTTTATCTACACAACATCTTTTTCAGGTACATACTCTCCATAACTTGCGTGATTGAAGACAATAAACATATGCATTGCAATGTAAAACCGACCAGCAGTTCATACACTAGTCAAAAAAGTTAAGGAAATTTGACTTTAGGATGAAATTTCAGGATGATCTAAAATGCGCTCTAACCTTTTCAGGTGAACGTAATGTTACCTTGTCTAATCTTTTGAATGCACATGTCCAACTGTTCAAAATTTCATTCCTTTTTGCACAACTTGCTGTCTTCTAACAAGGAGCTTAATAGCAAAAATCATAACAGGTGTTTGATGATAGTGTTATGCATCAGCCATTGTTGTTAAAAGAAGACCCTTTGGCGGTGGTGGTGCTACAGTGTGGGCAGATGTGTCTAGTCAATACAGAACTGCCCTACACTTTGTGAATGGTACAGTGACAAGCTCCTACTACTTCAATAATATACTTAATCCAGTAATTGTGACTTTGAACGAACAACACAAGCATAATTTCATATTCATGGACGACAATGCTCCAGCTCAAGCTTAGGTAATGGCTGCTGCAGACTGGGGTATCTCAAATAGAGTAGCCTGCAGTTTCTCTAGACCTGAATCCTATTGAAAACCTGTGGAAACAGCTGAGTCGCCGCGTAGAGGCTAGTAACTCTGTACCCCAGAACCTCAATGACCTAAGGGCCGCCCTTCAAGAAGAGTGGGATGCCATGCCTAAGCAGACAATAACTCCACTTGTGAACAGCATGAAACTTCATTATCAAGCTGTAATTGATGCTCAAGACCACATGACAAGTTATTGAGACACTGATATTTTGGAAAAATATACCCACCACCATTGTTGGCTTTTGTTTCAATAAATAGTTTGAGCTGAGGAAATCACCATTGCATGCTTCTACTGAAATGCCCTTTTTTCATGATAAAATATCACTGTAGCTTTTATATTAATTTCAGCAGAAAGCGAAATATCCCTAGCTTTTTGTGAGTACAGTGGTACCTTGCTTAACGAGAACAATCCGTTCTGGGACTGTGCTTGTTAATCAAGGTACTTGTTCAGCAGAGCAAGATTTCCCATAGGAAATCATTGCAGTGCTGACGATCCGTTCCACAACTTATAAAATGTCCCATCCTGGTCCCCTATTCTATCATTCCACTCATGCACAAACACACACAATCACACACAAACACACACAAACACACATGCACGCATGCACACGCACATATTATATGCTCACCTTACCTTCCGTTCCATCGCCGGTCTGCTGGGACTTGCTGTTCTTTGGTACGGGGCTGGGCTGTGTAACGCGTTACCATAACGACGAGGCAGGAACTTCCCGGCCAGAGCGCTGACGTCAAAGGCAGAGCCGCTTGCCTCTGATTGGCCAGCGCTCTGCCTTTCATTAGCGATGACAGGATGTTCCTCCCTCGTCGCTATGGATACAGATACACAGCGTGGACTGGAGCGGAGCGGCGCACTACAGCACCCAGGAGGCCGGCGAAGAAACGAAAGGTAAACATATTATGTTATATTATATGCTCACCTTACCTTCCGTTCCATGGCAGGCCTCCTGGGTCTTGTAGTTCGCCGCGAGGACGTCGCGATGTACCCGGGAACTACAAGAACCATGAGACTGGCGGTGGAACGGAAGGTAAGGTGAGCATAATACTGTATGTGTGTGCGTGCATGTGTGTTTGTGCGTACATGTGTGTGTTTGTGTGGACTGCAAGTGCGGGTCAGAGTGTGGTGGATGGACGAAACCGGAAGTGTGTGCGGTGAGAATTTCGCTCATACAGCAAAGCTTTCTCGTAAAGCGGGTTACAAATTTACAGAAAGCTTTGCTTGTTAAGCAAAATTCTCGTTAAGAGGGTTACTCGTTATGCGAGGTACCACTGTAGTCTTTTGAGCTTCTTTTAAATGCTTCACCTCTGTAAAGATGGTGGATAAAATAAGTGACTGTGATTCCCTCACCCTGTGTTGTCTGAGTAGTGTTCCGCCCACGGTTAAGGAGGTCGGGCGTTCAGTGGGGATGAGCCCTGAGCCACGCTGTCTTTCTAAAGGCGGCCGGGCCAGCGGACGAGAGCACCCACTGACCCCCGTGTCTCCACAGTGACCTAACCATACTTCAGGTCAATTCCCTTTCCTGAAGAATGAAGATAATTCTGCTTATAAAACTTGACAGGAACGGCAGCATTAAAAGACATAGTGTGCACATAGCCTAAAGGAAAACAAAAAAATCTGCTTTTAAATTAGCTTTAGTCAGGTTTGGAAAAGTTGGTTTTATATACAAATACATGTAAATTGCTTAAAGGAAAATAATAAATTTTTAATTGTGTACGTATATATATGATTTAAAAACATACAACTCCTTGATTGTGTAGTGCAGTAGGAAACACTTATTACTTGTTATGGTTCCAGCACCAGGCCTTCTTTCTTTCCCAATGTCCAATTTTCTTTTCACCACTAGAATGAAAATTCTGCACAGTTTGGCATTCCCGTATTCACAATGATCTGGACAATCATGATTTTAAGTCTATTTTATCACACTATATAAACAGTAAAAACAATTCCCCCTAAAAAAAAAACAGTCAGCATTATACTTTTTTTCCCAATGTTACCACTCTTGGACTTTTTTCCCCTATGTGGAAAAATAAAAAAGTTATGGCTCTTGGAAGAATGTTTTATGACCCCTAGACAAGATAGAACATTTGTCTTCCTGTCTGCACACTAGGGCCAATTTCATGCTAGGAACAAGATGATTGAGGTCCAAGCTGTTAAAATACAAGTAATTCATTAGGACATAAAACATCATGGGTGGAAACCTATTTTAATAGTACTACAATTAACGTACACAGTGCCTTGAAAAAGTATTCATACCCCGTGAACTTTTGCACATGTTTTCACGTTACACCAACAATCCTAAATATATTTTTGTGTGATTTTATGCGTTATACCAACATCAGGTACCAAGTACTCATGAATTCTAAAGGAAATGATACATGGTTTTCTGAATAATTTAAAAATATAAATCTGAAATGTGCATCTCTATTCAGCCCCCTGAGTCAATACTTTGTAGGGTCAACCTTCACTTTAATTACTGCTCCAAGTCTTTTGAGGTATGTCTCTACCAGTTTTGCACATCAAGAGGCAGAAATTTTTGCCCATTCTTCTTTGAAAAATAGCTCTACCTCAGAGAGATTAGATGGAAAGCGTGTATGAATAGTAATTTTCCAGTCTTGCCACAGATTCTCAATGATATTTAGATCTAGGCATTGACTGAGCCATTCACACACATGAATATGTTTAATCTTGTAGCTCTGGTAGTAGTTAGAGTTGTTGTCCTGCTGGAAGGTAAATCTTGGCCCCAGCGCTTTTTTGTAAAAAAATATTTGCCGATACGCATCTCTGAGGCAAGGAGTGGGGGGTGCTGTCAGGCGCCGGTGGCCGAGATTGAGGAGTGAGCCGGTGGCCGACATTGAGAAGCGGGGAGGGGTGCTGTCGTGCTGTCGGGCGGCCAGGAGATCCTGTGCATGGTTTACTTTACCTGTTGAGGCACTGGGCGGCGGAAAACGGCAGTCCCCATACAGCTCCGCCCCCCGGCCGTATTGCCGCCCCCCTGAATACAGTGCCGCCTGAGCAAACTGCTCAACTTGTGCAGTGGACGTTGCGGCCCTGTTTCTCATTATTCAGTTTTGTAGTCTGTACGCTAATTTCAATCAAAAACTATGCAATTCAGATTTCAAAAGAAAAATAAAAAATGACTAATACTTTATAATCGTTTTTTTTCACTTGCAAAATATGTTTTTCGACTTACCTAGGCTGTACTCTATAAGAAACACCAAATTTCAACCAAATTTTCATCAGCCACGACGTCTCGAGTTCGTTCTTTACTGTTTCTGGCAATGGCTGATCGCCGACCTCGAAGTATCCAAGAGTCAACGTACTTTCCTCCATCCCCCTGATCCTTCCATCCTCAATCCCCCTGATCTCTCCATCCTCCATCCCCCTCGTCTCTTAATTCTCCATACCCCTGATCTCACTCTATCCCCCCTGCATCCTTCTTCCCCCTGCACAGCCTGCTGCCCTCTGCACCCCTCTCTCACATATCTTGCACTCCTCCATCTTCTCCAGCTTCTTTCCCGCTGGGCAAAACTCCATGGCTCCGCCCACCTGAGTCACATGTACGTGACATCATCACAGGTCCTGCAGCTCCAGTAGCTGCTCTGTTTGTGCCTCTGCTCCCCACATGGCTAATTTGTATAGTTTACAAATTAGCCATGTGGACAGAGCCAGAGGTGCTGGCCCTCAGCGCTCTTCAGATTTTCCGGTACGCCGTATCGGTACGTACCGCCGCAATAAAAGCACTGCTTGGCCCCAGTCTCAAGTCTTTTGCAGCCTCTAACAGGTTATCCTTCAGGATTGCATTGTATTAAGCCCAACCATCTTCCCATCGTCTCTGACTAGCTTCCCTGTCCCTGGTGAAGAAAAGCATCCACACAGCATGATGCTGCCACCACCATGTTTGATGGTGGGGATGGTGTTTTCATGGTGACGTGCAATGTTAGTTTTCCGCCACACATAACACTTTGCATTTAGCCCAAAAAGTTCAACTTTGGTCTCATATGTCAAGTGCATCTTCTTCCACATACTATACAGTATGTGTCTCTTACATGGCTTTTTGCAAACTGTGAATGGGGCTTCTTACAGCTTGTTTTAAAAAAATGGCTTTCCATAAAGGCCAGATTTGTGGAGTATATAATTATTAGTTGACCTGTGGATAAATTTTCCCATCTGAGCTGTTAATCTTGACACCTCCTAATGAATGACCATGGGCCTCTTGCCTGCTTCTCTAATTAGTGCTTTCCTTGCTTTGGATGTCAGTTTAAGGGTACACTCACACGAGCGTGAAAGTCGGATGAGTGCAATGCGAGATTTTCTCGCATTGCACTCTGACCAATGTTTGGCAATGAGGGCGAGCAGTTGGGCAGCTTTTATCGCATCCAAATTCTGGATGCGAGAAAAGCGGCAGCATGCTGCGATTTTCTGCTACAGCCGTATCCCTCGCACCCATTCAAGTGAATGGATGCGAGAGATACATCGGACTGCACTCGGATGTTATCCCAGTGCAGTGCGATATATGCACAGGCTGACAATGGAGAAGATGGGAGGATTAACCCCTCCCCCTCCTCTACAGTGCCTGCCCTCAGCTTCACAGCTGTGACCCGATCACAAGATCGGGTTACAGTCGCATGACACTTAGCTCACGCTCGAAGCAGAGCCTGAGCCGGGGGTCATTAGCATATCGCATCCGATGCTCTCGAATCGGATGCCATACGCTCGTGTGAGTCCAGCCTAAAGTGGATCTCCAGGTCTTGGTAGATTTGCAGTGGTGCCATATCCATTTGAATGATTCATTGAACAGTGCTCCGTGAGATGTTCAGAGGATTGTCATGATTAAAGGCAGGGGACCTGCCTGAATAGCGTACATGGACACCTGGTCTTCTCATGCTGTAATGATGGACTTTTTTCTGTTTTTAATGATTTTCTATTGAAAGTCATGTTTTAATCTTCAATTGGCAGTTGCTGGATCCCTTCCATTTTTTGCTCACAGTATAGGAACCCCCTGTCCCTCGCTATCCTACAGTCACATTGTGACACTTCCATTGCAATTACTTCTACAAGTCTTTTGGGGTATGCCTCTACCAGCTTTGCATATCTAGAGGCTGAAAGTTTTGTCCATTCTTCTTTGTGAACAGCAATCTGCAATTTTGCCAGAGATTCTCAATTGAAAATAGATCTATGCTATGTTGATCCCTTTACACTTCACAAATGCTTGCTACTGAGGGTTGTTATATGATATAAAATCCCCAAAAAATACATTTAAGTTTGTGGATGCAACGTGAAAAAGTGTAAAGCTGGGTTTACACACTGCAACATCTCAAACGACATCGCTGTAACGTCACCGGTTTTGTGACGCAATAGCGATGTTGTTTGCGATGTTGCAGTGTGTGAAACCTATCAGCGACCCGGCCCCTGCTGTGAAGTTGTAATCGTTACAAATCGTTCAGGACCATTCCTAGGTCCTTTGTTTCCCGCTGTGCAGCATGAAGTTTCAGTGTGTGAAGACTTTGCAGCGACTTTGTTAGCAACTTCCCTTTCAAAAGGCTGCTTATCAACGTCCCCAACAACCAGCTAGGTCGCTCTGCAGGTCCGGATCGCTGTTGCGTTGTTGGCCAGGTTTGCCTGTTTGAACGCTCACCAGAGACTTAGCAGAGACTTAGGGAGGTCGCTGTTACGTCACAAAACCGGTGACGTTACAGCGATGTCCTTTGCGATGTTGCAGTGTGTAAACCCAGCTTAAAAATTCACAGGGTACGAATACTTTTTCAAGGTACTATGTACAAGGTACTATGTACTGTACAGAAATATTTAGTGTCTCACTGGTAACGTTTTTGCTGATCATAGTATTCAAAGTCCCTTTGGCCATATCATTGTGATCACTGTTTCTGTCCATAACTCGTTCCTGTAGAATCTAAACACACAGACATCTTTGGCTTATTGCTTTTTAAGCACCATCTTAACAATCCCCCACCTTTAAACAAACCGTATATTACTATAATATAACCAGTAATCATGCGCACCTCTGTGCCCCTACATAGAAGTTGAGGCCTCCTTTTGTGCATAACAGATTGCCCCTGCACAGTAATAATACTTCTCCTGTACCTTTGCATAAGAATAGCGCCTCCTTCAATATTTCCTCATAGTAACAATACTCACCTGTGCCTCCTTAGGCCTCTTTCACACGTCTGTGAAAAACCACGCACGTTTTTCACGGACGTGTCAAAGGTGCGTTTTGCCCCCCGTGAGCCGTGTTTATGGCCTACGTGTGTTCTCCATGTGTTATCCGTGATAACACACGGAGAACGGGAACTTTCTACTCTCCCGTCCCTGGTGTTGCTATCCGTGGTGCTGAGCTTTGGTCTCCGATCCTGCCGACTCCCCGCTGCTGCTGCTTCCGGCCGCAGTGAAGTGAATATTCAATTAGCATAATGAGCAGCGGTTGGCAGCAAGTGACAGCAGCGTCGGACACTGCAGGGCTAGAGAAGGTGAGTAAAGTTTTTTTACTATTTTCTCAGACGTGTGTTTTCTTCGGCGCGTGTCACACAGAACACCTCCGTGTGGTCCGTTTGCGTTCTGTGTGACACCCGTGATGCCGGAGAAAAACGGACATGTCTACATGTGGAGCACACGGGCACACGTATGCTCCACACGTACACACGGTCCATGGCAGAATATGCACGTGAGCGCAGACCCATTGATTTAAATGGGTCTACGTGTGCCCTTGTCTCCGGTACGTGAGGAAACGGACCAAACACGTGCCAGAGACACGGACGTGTGAAAGAGGCCTTATACAGTATATCCCAAAACTGAGTACACCCCTCGCATTTTTGTAAATATTTAATTATATCTTTTCCTGGGACAACACTTCAGTGTTTTCCCATGAAAAGATATAAAATATGTACAAAACTGTGAGGGGTGTACACACTTTTCAGATATACTCTAGCCCCTTTATAGTAAGCCCTTATAATAATGTCCCCACATCCCCACTTGAAAAAATAATAACATCCTCTGTTTTTTCTTATATAAAAAGGGGTCATTATTACATTAAAGAGGCACAAGGGAACATTATTATGAGGCTCCTTATTAAAATGCCAGCCCGCCCAATTGCCTCCTAATTATAAAGCCCTCAAGGTCCCCTTTGTGCCTCCTTATAATGATCTCCAGTTCCTTTATTGTGCCTCCTAGTAGGAATAATAATGCCTCTTTATGCCTGGCAAAACATAAAAAGAAGCGAATGCTCGCTTCACCCTGCCCTACACTAATCAATGATGAGATGCTCCTCACTGCAATGATGTCATCATGCCATCCAATGTCCCATGCATGGTGCTGGCCTCTTGGAGGCTGGAGGCCGCCTGCGGCCTGTCTATGGAGGTGGTGGAGCAGGGTGCCGATGGCTCTTTGCTCCACTATAGTCATGAACACTATTGGCATTCTGAGCATTTGTCAGAATGGCCAGTCCGGGCCTTGATCCCATTTTTTTACACTTGTGGTACATGCCCTGTGTTCACAGCATTCCAGTTTTTCTCTATGATGGATTAGGTGGTGTTGTGTAAAAACTGTGTTCACAACCTATTTTTTCATACGTGACTACAAGGCAAGTACCTTATTTTGGGCATAAAAGACATTACAAGTTGGGAAAATGTAATACAGATCCCTATGTCAGCCCGAGTCTTATATATTAGAGGAATATGGCTCTGCACTAAATAATTTTCTGGCAAACGCTTGTTCATCTCTCTTTCTGACACTAGAAAAGTTTACTGCCAAATAAATAATTAGTATCCTTTCTGTGCTCTGTACCTGCTGCATTCAAGGGTTCTTACGTCTGTGAAGTTGGCACAGAACACTACACTTCCATAAAATAGTTCTTACTTTCACACTGCAAACTGAGGAAGAAGACATCATTCCATGTTTGACTTTACCCCATGTTGCTGTTGGAAACCAGGTCAAGGGACAACTGCGTAGAAGGGACTGGAGGAGATGAGTAATATACTTCTCCAGGAGTAGGAGGAAGAAATATTGCATGTAGCATTACAACTTTGTTATAGGGATTGGAATCTATCAACTGCAAAATTGGGAATCCATGGATATAGGACCTTCCTGGCTTTCACCCTTATACCCTATTAGTAGAATTACCAGGCTTCGCATGGGTCTATTTCATATAAGTGTTGCTTGTGAGTGTGGATAAAAAAATGTATTTGCTAATGATATGATGCCAACATAACTGAGTTGTTTGCTAATGATATGAAGTGAACATAATTGAGTTGTTATGCAAAGAAATTTTGCATCTTTCTTATAATGTCTTGAAAAAACTTCAACTAACATTTGCTTTTGTGTTCCATTTTTTGTAAATATGCAGAGAGCAGTAAGTAAATCAGTCACTTTGGAAAGTTTTACACTGGCCTTCAGCTATCAAGGACCAATGTGCCAAGTTTGAAGCAGACGAGTGAAGTGGTTTGTCCCTAAATTATTATTTTGTTATTCTTTTTTTGTAAATATAGAGGATGGAATATCTTAGAGAGCTAAAACCCCAGTGTAAAACCATCCACAGAGCCCGATTTATCTATATGCCAAATTTGGTGCTGATTGATCCAGTCCTTTGGCTGTAAATTTATATTTGCTTTTGTGTACCATTTTTTGGGGGTGAATATTTTTAGAACCCGTTGGTGTTACATTTTTTGGTGAATATCTTGAGAAGAGTTAGGTGGGCTTTGCACACTACGACATCGCAGGTGCGATGTCGGTGGGGTCAAATTGAAAATGACGCACTTACGGCATCGCATGCGACATCGTAGTGTGTAAAGCCTAGATGATACGATTAACGAGCGCAAAAGCGTCGTAATCGTATCATCGGTGCAGCGTCGGCGTAATCCATGATTACGCTGACGCGACAGTCCGATGTTGTTCCTCGCTCCAGCGGCAGCACACATCGCTGTGTGTGAAGCCGCAGGAGCGAGGAACATCTCCTACCGGCGTCACTGAGGCTTCCGTAGGATATGCGGAAGGAAGGAGATGGGCTTGATGTTTACATCCAACTCATCTCCGCCCCTCCGCTCCGATTGGCCGCCTGGCTATGACGCTATGTCATAGCGACACTATGTCGCTATGACGCCGCACGACCCGCCCCCTTAACAAGGAGGCGGGTCACCGGCCAGAGCGACGGTCGCAGGACAGGTGAGTCCATGTGAAGCTGCCGTAGCGATAATGTTCGCTACGGCAGCTATCACAAGGAAATCGCTCCTGCAACGGGGGCGGGGACTATCGCGCTCGGCATCGCAGCATCGGCCTGCGATGTCGCAGCATGCAAAGTGCCCCTTAGTTTTAAGAGAACAGAAACTGGTGTAAAATCTTTCAAAGTGCCTGATTTATGTAAATGGTAAATTTGGGCAGATTGGCCCAGTGGTTTGATGGGTAAATAAATATTTCTGTTGGTGTCCTATTTTTGGCAAATTTCTCAAAAACAGTAAGTTCTAGATAGCGAAAGCCCAGTGTAAAACATTAAAAAGCACTTGATTTACCTATATGACAAATTTGGAAGAGACTGGTCCCATTTTTTGGTTGGAAATTAATAACTGCTTTTGTTTTCCCTATTGTGAGATATGGTAGGTCTAAGAAAGCTTAGCCTTCCGAAGAGCCTTATTTACCTACTGGTATATGGCAAATTTGGGGAGCATTGGACCAATCGGTTGGCCGAAAATTTATGTTCCGTTTTTCTGTGAATATCTCAAGAACTATATTGTATTACATTTTTGGCAAATATATCAATAACTGTACATCTTATAGAGGTGAAATCTGATGTAAAACCTTCTGAGGTCTTGATTTACTTATGTGGCAAATTGGAGCAGATTGGTCCAGTTACTTGGCTGTAAATTAGTTTATTTGGTGAATATCTCTAGGACAGTAGGTCAAAGAGAAAGCTGAAAGCCAGTCTAAAATCTTCTGAAGTGCCTGGTCCAACTATCTGCCAAATTTGGGGCATATTAGTGCAATCATCTGTTCATAAATTAATGTTTGTGTTCCATTTTTTGGTGACTATCTCAAGAACTGTAGGCCCTAGAGATCTGAAATATAGCAAAAACCTTCCTGGCTTACCTGTGTGTTAAATTTGAGTCAGATTGGTCTATTCGCTTAGCTGTGCATAAAGGACACCAGACAACAGAAATTCATTGTCCCTGGGTTTCAGCTACAGAATAGCTGCTTGCCAGTGAACTGAGTTGAGGGAAAATAACAGTCATGTCAAAATCAGAAAAAAACATAAAGATAAAATCAGTATCAAATTGTAGTCATGGGCAGTCGGGTGAGAGTCCCGGAGGTTAGGCAATAACAACAAGCACATTGATAGGTTATGCAGTCCAAGGAGTAATCCAAACCGGCATCTGGTGGTTAATTAGAGGAACTATCAAAAACACAGTGGGATCAGAATACAAAAGCTCAATCCTATAATAATACACAGGGTAATATTCCATTTGAATAACTGCCAATGGCATTGACACATTGGGGAAGAGTTATATAAAAAGCCACAGCACAAGAGCAGTCTTGGGTAACTATATAACATTGAGTAAAGGAAAGATTCTTACAATGATATCCGAGAAAAATAGTTATACTACTCTATCCACTATGTAAAGTAAAATCTGTAGCAAGCATGTCTTGCATCATAATAATTGTACTTCAGACATCAAAGACTATTTTGGACTCTGATTTTAAAAGCAAAATGGGCAAATATTTACCCCAACTTGTACACTATCTAGGCCACTCACTGCCGCAACCTATTGGAACCCAAGTAATTCTAAGATCACACAACTGACATCAACCTATGTGGTATCTGAGCTTATTTTACTGCATGGGATATATCATGGCCAGAAAGGATAAATAAACCAGAAAAATGCAACACAAACAGCTATAGTTTGTAAAAACAATGTATGTATACTTTCCACTGCCCACTAACACTGAGACCGACAGCTTGTACAACATGCTAACACTGGATCCAATGGTTAGAGCATGTCATGACTAGAGATGAGCGAACCTTTGGAAGTTTGGTTCTCTGACAGCAGATGAACTGAACCTCCATTGGTCCAAACTTGGCCCGAGGAGGTTCCAAATCACTGATTGGCAGTTTGAGTCTTTACCCACATCCAGCCAGCCATAAGCAGATCACTTCGGGGAAGAATGGGCTGGCTTTTTCAAAATTTTTTGTTACAAACTGCATCTGATAACGCTATTACCCCCAGTAGGCGCTGTTCAAACACTGCAAGCAATTTGCACTGGGCTGAGCACCAAGAGTACCTAGGCACAGCACAGCTTGCACAAGTCTTTTTGCACGTAAAGCATCCGAACTTCGAACCCGAGCTCTGTTTTCTTAAGTTAGTGCTCGGTTTGAAAACCGAACCTCTGGTTCACTCATCTCTAGTGTTGACTTCATGAACGCCAGGAGTACTATACAACTTAGATCTCAATGACTTCTGTTTTAACATACTGCATCACAAATAGTTTGCCAAAATGGCCTCTCCCACTAAAAATAGATAGGATTAACTTCAACCAATTAAATACAGCTAGAAACAAGCTACTGCTTCTAATACTATCACTACGGGCCTTTGCAACTGCTGTAGATCACACAGCACGGCCTTGTCAATAAACTCAAATGCTGTAAAATATTTGGCTGTTGCCTTGACCTCTTGCCGAATTCTAATTTCCACACCTTCCAAAAATAAAAATAACATTGTCTTCACACTAGGGTGTCAAGGTTCTCACCTACAAGCAGAAGACACGCATATACGTTTTAGTAAGATTCGGATTCACATTTGTGATAAAAAAAACTACACAATGTAGATCCAGATCATCACATAGTGAACATGGGCTATGCCTAACTGGCTTATAATGGAAGCTGTCATACAGTGTCATAAGTTATATTCGGAAAACAAGTGCTGCATTTTGCACTGTATTTTCTGTGACATACAATGGGATCTAATAGATTCTCCAAATCACATGTGAATAAAACCTAGTATGTCCCTTAAATTTTTTGCCAGTTTGCATTCTTGAACTAATTGTCATTTTTCTACAAGCAAAATGTCTGCTATTTTTTATTTTAATTTCACTAATAAAAGGATTATTCCTACCTTTATGGCTATTGTAGTACACTACCTAAATAGAAGCACTTTTGCAATTAACTGCCTATTAAAATTTGCATTCTTAACATATTAACACTTGTCTTTTGTTTACAGCTATAACGCCCGCTGGTGGTGAGGTGGCGAGCGGAAGTTGACCCGGCTCATCCAGACATAGGAGGGGCTTGACTAAGCGCCTTCCGAGTAGACGCCGGGTGTCACTCCCAAGGCAGTGTCCGGAACTGTGACATTTGACCCCTGGGGCAAATGCAGCCGGTATGGCTGAGACAGACAGTATGGCAGGACAGACTGGCAGAGTCATTAGTGCTGGATGGCGCATGCAGGTCCGCTGAGGCAGACTGGACAGACTGGTGAAGAAGGTACAGCAGGGAACAGGTGACAGGTACGAGTTAGTGGACATCCTGACATACAGCAGTGCATACTGCTACTCACAGGCTGTTATTACAGAAGCTCCCTGAATAGCGCTATTTTCAACCACATAATGCAGCAGTGACAAGTCTCTGAGTACCCTCATTTGCGCTACTACAACTGCATAATTCTTTAGTGTGAAAACTGCAGACTATAGCTGTTTACTTGCCAGCGTTCCCACAACTGCACATTTTAGAAGTGAGATATTTTACTGATGAAGGCCATGTTTGGGCCGCAACGTCTAACTACACTGAGCACTAAATAATAAAAAATAATTTTTCACTGGATCTAGGAGTGAGTTGTTTATATTTAACAATGTTGAATGGCCAGAACCCCTGCCGATCAGCTGTTCTTGGTAGTGATGGTGGTGGTAGAAGCCAGCCGGAAATCCTCAGTTCCGAAGCTGCCCTGTCTTATGACAGCAGCCACGGGCGGGTACTGCACACCTGCCTCCTATTAATTTGAATGGGAGGTGGATGTGCAGTACCCGGCCACTATCAGAAGACGGGGCAGCTCTGTAACTGAGTCTTTCTGGCTGCCTATTACAACTGTCGGCATAGAAAACAGCTGATTGGCGGCGGTGTGAGGTGTCGGACCCGGTCGATTACACATTAATGATCTATCCTAATGAAAGGCCATCAATGTAAAAGTAGTGGACATCCTCTTTAAGGTGGGCAACCAAAAATGTCCTAATAACAAAAGTACTGTTGTAAAAAACAAACTTGATAATTTTGCAGTTTTCTTTATTCATGTGTCAATGCAAGTTTTGTATAACCCCATGAAATGTCCAGATAAAGTAAATTTTTAGTAGTTAATTAGTTTAGCTGATTATAAATTACCCTACTATATTACCTATGCAGTGTCCAATTGCTTACTTTGTATACAGCTGCTTGTTTGTATTCCAGGTTTGGGAAATTATTATGCCCTTGATTGACAATAAAGAGTGTAGAGAAAGTTTTTTTTTTTCTTTCTGGGAGACAAGTTCACGAACGCTGTCGAAATGATCTGCCTACAGGTCCCACCCCCATACGATTATGTTATTTATGGTGCTCTTCTGGGATGCCTTAGGATGGAATTATAGCAGCTGCTTTAGAAGTGCAACCAGTAAGAACCAGTGTGTGACATTGCAGCCATCCCAGCAGCAGGCTCTCGCAAAAGTGGCATACAGGTAATCACATCAATTGTTTGTGCACTGACCCAACGCGGGATTTATCCTGGGCACCCATGGATTCTGCTAATACTCAACATTACATATGCTTTAGAAGGTATCGTCTGTTTCAATAGTAGGCTGAATCACAATACCTCTTCCACCGTACAACTTCTGTCGCTAGCATAAATAAGTGCAGAGCTTTTTGTGTTATGCAATGTTTATTCCTTTCCTTTTTAATCACAATCGGGCCATGACAATGTATTCTTACATCTCTGTACAAATAAGGACAGGATGTATTGGCAAGAGAAAGCTCGTCATAGCTTTAGTATTTGCCTAGATTATCTTTCAGCCTGTACATTTGTGTTCAGTTATCTTTATATAGCAAGAAATAAACATTTATACTGGCATATAACATGTCTTAAGACTGCTGTTAAGAAAGTCGACTGATTTATTTAAGAACCAATGTATAATTTCAATTTTGTTCTTAAAAATGGAGCAGTATCCTTGATCTCAGCTTAACAGGATGATACATCCTTTTTAGGCTATATTACCATGAGTGCTGATCTATTTCCGCTGCTTTAGCAGTTAGACCAAATTTCTATGTTAACCCAAACTCATTTTTATGAGCCCGTCAGTGACTCAAACAAAACTAAGAAATGAGCTCTGAATTTGAGAAATATATATATATATATAAATTAAATATATATACTTTTCCTTTTGGCTTGAACTATCCCAAGATGTTTGGCGCGAGATAACCAGCTTTAAAAAATGTTTATGCTACATTGAACTAGATGGACCTAGGTCTTTTTTCAACCTATGCATCTATGTATGTAAATTGTATCATGAGAAATTGGAGCTCTTATTGAAGTATGTGGAAAGGAAAAGATGGACACATTTTTAGTTACTTATTCGATTTTGACAACAGAGTTTGACTTAATCTTTATAAAGAAATCTTTATAAGGCTGCTTTCACATCAGCGTTTTTTTAACGTGGATTCTTTGCCGCAAAACCGGATTTTTTTTTAGAAATGCGTTGTCATTTGAATTGATTTTCAATGGAATCGTGGCAAGATGCGGTCACATACGGCTGCGTGTGTCATACACTGGATTCGTTGTTTTGCGGTCTCCCTCTCTTGTACCTGTGATCCGGTAAAATAATGTCCAGTGAATTGCGGATGTATGCAGTGCACTTTCAATGCACAGGATACGGTCAAATGCGGTTTGCTGAATTTTAACAACAGACAAAAAAACGCTGATGTGAAAGCAGCCTAAGAAATCCCTTTTAGCCAATAAAGTATGTACCTTTAACAACATTTACAGACACCCACTCTGAAGCGTAAGGTGCCTATGTCGGCACTATAGAAATAAAAATGATCATTATAATACAGTAAGTCATGTAAAATGAATCTAGAATAAATACTGTAAATAATTCCATCAGGTCTATAAATTCAGGCTGAGAACATCGCCCTAAACCTATTGGGTGACGGCACAAATACGGTAGCTGTATGCCCTCACTGCATAGAGCAAGCTCGGGAACTATGCCCAATCTGTGACGCACGAGCGCCCGCTCTAACATAGCCGACTCTAGTGACTGATTGATCTAATGGCAGCAGGTTAACCCCCTGAATGCCACTGTCAAACGTGAGAGTGACCTTTTAAACTCTTCTGATGCAGTGTCTGCAACATAACTCTGAGATTGGCAATTTCTCAATACACTGCGATACTGTAGTATTGCTGTGTATTGAACAAGGGATCAGAAGCTCAAGTCCCCTTAGGAAATTAATAAAAACGGTCTTAAAAATTACAGAATATTTTTAAGAGTATAAAAAGAAACAGTAATATATACATTTAAATCACCCCCTCTTTTCCTTAAATGCAAATCGAAAAATGTAAAAAAGTTTAAAACGTTAACATATTTAGTATTTTTGTGACTGTAATTGCCTATACTAATAAAATAGAACAATATTTGTCCTATAAGTTGAATGCCAAAATGAAAAAAACTAAATAATAATAATTAAATTAAAATGTCAGAATTGTCTTTTTTGGTCATTAAATCTGCCTAAAAAATATTCTGTTTTTTGGTCTGTTTTTTTTTATAGAGTTCAGAATTTGTTTTAACAACTACTATGTTTGGTATTGTTATAATTTTACTGACCAGAAGGATAAGGTTGTCATGTCATTTTTACTGCAAAATTAGCTGGTAAAAGCGGAGCCCAATATGTTTCATCATTTCACTTGTTTCCCATTTTTCGGTATATGTCATTCAAAACTACAACTCAACCCACAAAAAATGTCCCCATATGACTTTGTTGATGGAAAATATAAAAAATATATGACTCTTGATAGAAAAAAGGGAAAACCCAAATTGCAAAAAAACCTAAAAATCGTACAGTTCTTGAAGCTTTAATCTACCCTTAAAATGCCCCACCCCCTTACATCCTCAACTGTATATAAATGACATTGAATCTTTACCCTTCCTTAATAATGTTTTGTTATAGTTAATCAACAGTTAAAAAATTTAAAAATAACTACGGTATGATATATAAAAAATAAAATTACTAGAATTGAGAAATGTAAATATTCTAATTTGAAAAAGCAGAAAAACTTCAAATGTTGTCTTTTTTAACCTATCAGCAGGCACAGCATGTTTCATGCCTGGTTCTGCTGATCTTCAGGTTTTGCAGGACTCCCTGTGAACTTATTATTAGAACGCTTCAGCTTACAAATAGAGCAATGATTATGTATTAGGGTAGTATTGCCCAACCTGGGGTAGCTGAAGCTGGTTAGACGTGCCCCAGAAAACAACAAAAACTAATAAGACTGCGATAGGCATGGGAGTAGAAAAATATGTTATACCATGTTGCACATGGAGCTTTTCAAGGAGTTTTTGGAACAGAAACTCTTGCAATCTCAAAACTGCTTAAACATTTTGAGTTTCCGCTCAGTTTCTGCTCAAATGCTCCATATGCTCATAGCCATAATTAGACTTTTTATCAGTGAATTCCTGTCTACTGAATATATATATATATATATATATATACATATATATATATATATATATATATATATATATATATATATATATATATGTAGTACAGACCAAAAGTTTAGGCACACCTTCTCATTCAAAGAGTTTTCTTTATTTTCATGACTCTGAGAATTGTAGATTCACATTGAAGGCATCAAAACTATGAATTAAACCGTGTGGAATGAAATACTTAACAAAAAAGTGTGAAACTACTGAAAATATGTCTTATATTCTAGGTTCTTCAAAGTAGTCAGCTTTTTGCTTTGATTACTGCTTTGCACACTCTTGGCATTCTCTTGATGAGCTTCAAGAGGTAGTCACCGGAAATGGTTTTCACTTCACAGGTGTGCCCTGTTAGGTTTAATAAGTGGGAATTCTTGCCTTATAAATGGGGTAGGGACCATCAGTTGTGTTGTGCAGAAGTCTGGTGGATACACAACTAGTAGTCCTACTGAATAGACTGTTAGAATTTGTATTATGGCAAGAAAAAAGCAGCTAAGCAAAGAAAAACGAGTGGCCATCATTACTTTAAGAAATGAACGTCAGTCAGTTCGAAAAATTGGGAAAACTTTGAAAGTGTCCCCAAGTGCAGTGGCAAAGACCATCAAACGCTACAAAGAAACTGGCTCACATGAGGACCGCCCCAGGAAAGGAAAACCTCTGCTGCGAATGATAAGTTTATCCGAGTCACCAGCCTCAGAAATTGTAGGTTAACAGCAGCTCAGATTAGAGACCAGGTCAATGCCACACAGAGATCTAGCAGCAGACACATCTCTAGAACAACTGTTAAAAGGAGACTTTGTGCAGCTGGCTTTCATGGTAAAATAGCTGCTAGGAAACCACTGCTAAGGACAGGCAACAAGCAGAAGAGACTTGTTTGGGCTAAAGAACACAAGGAATGGACATTATACCAGTGGAAATCTGTGCTTTGGTCTGATGAGTCCAAATTTGAGATCTCTAGATCCAACCACCGTGTCTTTGTGCGACGCAGAAAAGGTGAACGGATGGACTCACATGCCTGGTTCCCACCGTGAAGCATGGAGGAAGAGGTGTGATGGTGTGGGGTTGCTTTGCTGGTAACACTGTTGGGGATTTATTCAAAATTGAAGGCATACTGAACCAGCATGGCTACCACAGCATCTTGCAGCGGCATGCTATTCCATCCGGTTTGCGTTTAGTTGGACCATCATTTATTTTTCAACAACAGAACAATGACCCCAAACACACCTCCAGGCTGTGTAAGGGCTATTTGACCTGGCCTCCACAGTCACCAGACCTGAACCCAATCGAGATGGTTTGGGGTGAGCTGAACCGCAGAGTGAAGGCAAAAGGGCCAACAAGTGTTAAGCATCTCTGGGAACTCCTTCAAGGCTGTTGGAAAATCATTTCCGGTGACTACCTCTTGAAGCTCATCAAGAGAATGCCAAGAGTGTGCAAAGCAGTAATCAAAGAAAAAGATGGCTACTTTGAAGAACCTAGAATATAAGACTTATTTCCAGTTGTTTCACACTTTTTTGTTAAGTATTTCATTCCACATGTGCTAATTCATAGTTTTGATGCCTTCAATGTGAATCTAAAATTTTCAGAGTCATGAAAATGAAGAAAACTCTTTGAATGAGGTGTGTCCAAACTTTTGATCTGTAATATATGTATATATATATATATGTATATATATATATATACTGTACGTGTGTGTGTGTGTGTGTGTGTGTGTGTGTGTGTGTAGAGCATTGTAACACAAGAATATTATATTATACAACTTTGCTCATTTAAAAAACCATTCCCATTAAGTTTTGTATGCAGTAAATCTGTGTATATATGCATATAATATAGTGTAAGTATATTAGTATACTTGCCTACTGCTGCTCTCTCTGGTATTCAGCGCTGCTCTTCTCCTCTACTCAGTGACGTCTCCGCAATTGAGACTATCCAGAACACGCTATGCTCTATGTGTGAGCTGGAAGTTTCTTTTACAATGTAAGGCTATGAGAACTTGTCCACTCCTTACACTCCATAGGATTACTTGTAAAAGTCACTTCTGGATCACGCAGAGCACAGTGTGATCCGGAGAGTCTTCTCAGGGGTGATGTCACTGAGAAGAGGAGCAGAACAGTGTTGGTTACAGGAGAAAGCAGCAGGAGATGAGTATATTAATACAGTCACATTACATTACATGCATACATATATACATTTAATGAATAAAAAACTTAGTGGAAATGCTTTTGTCATGAGTGTGTCGAGCTGTGGGTAGACCTTTGGTGAGTCTGGGACCAGAAACTCACAATTCCTTATTATGCGCAGGTCTACAACTTGTATATAAGTGAATCTATTTCGTTTAGTGCTGTAGGGGTTAAGGACTCTATCCTATCTGGCTGTTCTTTGTAGCCTTAATCTCAGGTGCAGTTCTTTTGTGACTACACCTATTCGCTATAAAAAGTCTCATGTGTTACCATCTGATGCCAGTTACAGATTCTCATTCTAGGCTTATCACTTTGGAAGGAGTCTGTCTTTGGAAGAAGCTGAGGAGTCATGACTATTGCAGTTGTGGTGTTTAACTGCATTGGAAGATTTTGGACTATTTTCCTTTCTATGTCCATTTTTCCTTTATCTGTCTCCCTTACCTTGTCTTGGATTATTGCAGTGGAGAAACTAGTGTTCTCACCAGCCTTCTCACCAGCCGGAGTGAGATGAGGGCAAGCAAGGTCCAGGCACGTGATGAAGACATAGGGAAGGACCGGTTTGGGGACGTTAGTAAGTGTAGAGTATAGACTAAAGTGAGGTGCAAGATATTTGGTATCGCCACGTTCAGAAATGCCCGATCTATCAAAATATAAAATTAATTAATCCGATCAGTAAATGGTGTATCGGCAAAAAAATTCAAAGCGCCTAAATTAAGATTTTTTTCGTTGCCACAAAGTTTACGCAAAATGCAATAAAAGGCGCTAAAAAATGTAGAATCTGCGCAAAAGTGGTACCATTAAAAATGTCAGCTTCATACGCAAAAAATAAGCCATCACTGAGCCATAAATCCTGAAACATGAGAACTTGAGTTTCGGAAAATGGCGCAAAAAGTGCACCACTTTTTTTGGACAGACTTGTGAATTTTTTTTACTCCCTTAGATAAAAGGAAGCCTACAGTATACATATTTGGTATCTACAAACTCGTACCGACCTGAGACATCACACAAACACATCAGTTTTATCATATAGTGAACATGGTGAATAAAATATCCCAAAAACTATTGTGCGATCACACTTTTTTTGCAGTTTTTCTGCACTTGAAATTTTTTTGCTGTTTTCCAGTACACTATATGGTAAAACTTATGGCTTCATTTAAAAGTACAGCTCGTCCCGCAAAAAACAAGCCCTCATATGGCAAGATTGACGGAAAAATAAAAGAGTTACGGCTCTCAGAAGAAGGGAAGTAAAAAAACAAACAAACGGAAAATCATCCGGGGGTGAAGGGGTTACGGTTATATCTTATAGCTTTTCACGGTACTGAAGTAGCAACAAGGAGGGATAAAAAAAATTACCATGATTGTATTCATGTAAACCAATTACACTCAGTTAAAGCAAACACTTCTCTTTCCACATTATTACTCTCCTAATCAATATATTAACAGTCACATATTCTAGCTGTACTGTTGCTTTTCTAATCTGATTTTAAATCTGAAAATATACAGAACAGACACACCAGTGTGGGATCTGCTGTGATCATTTATAATCCTCATTATCTTGTCTGACAGTGCATAGTGTAATAAGACATCGTTTGGCTGAACATGTTTTGAAGAATACAAAAATTGTTTAAAAGAACTGAGTCCTCAGTAGTTGATACCTTTTAATGGCTAACTGAAAAGATGTTAATAATAGCAAGCTTTCGAGACTACTCAGGTCTCAGGCTCAGTATATTATAAAATCTGAAGAGTCACATATTTATACACAACAGGACATAGAATAGTGCAGTACCTGTGGCCAAACATATTTGTAACCCAGACCATAGAATCATGGACATGAAATTGCTGGTACTGAAATTAAATTTCAAATCCCAGAGAGACATAAGTCTATGGGAGTACAAACTTATGATGCCCTTTGACACATTCAGACCAGGAATGAATGTGTCACATGGATTTATGTCTTTTTACATCAATTAAGAGATGTGCTCCTCATACCATCAGGGGGCATCACAGCCCGGACCAGACCCCAATCCAAGGACAATAAAACTTTCACACTGCTTATCTACGAACTGCTGCAATATTTACGGCCACAACAGTTTGCCCCCTTGCCATAGTGATAGTTCTGCTTCACATAACTTGTCTTATTTACGGCCCCATTCTATGTCCTGTTGTGTATAAATATGTGACTCTTCAGATTTTATAATATACTGAGCCTGAGACCTGAGTAGTCTCGAAAACTTGCTATTATTACCATCTTTTAAGTTAGCCATTAAAAGGTATCAACCACTGAGGACTTCAGTTCTTTTAAACAATTTTTTTATCTCTACTAGCTAACACGGTACGAAGATATATTTACTTGAAGAATACAAAGAATACGCATAGAAGGACATTTTTCATAAATCTAACTTGTGTCTAGCTGTCAATCAACAATATGTAATACATGCAACTATCTAATATAGTCTATAGCAGGGCTTCCAAACTATGGCTCTGGAGCCACACGTGGCTCATGGGCCCATAATGTGTGGCTCGCAGCTGTCTGCCAGCTTGGTGCATTACCGCCGGGTATAAGAAACAGCTATGAAAAGCGGGTCTTTAGATGGTGACTTTTGTGAATAGCCCTACTAGGAAGAGCAAATCTGGATGCTCATAAACTGACTTTACGGCAGAGAGATAAATTAAGCATAGTAATTTGGAGATAGTATGATACTGCCAGTAGGAGGAGGTGCTTGAAGCTAGAAATTATACTGTGATGGGAATGCTTGATGCGCAAATACTGAGTGGAGGGAAAGCTGGGAACCAGCTTATTGTACATATACTGCCTCACTGTGATTTCTGGTGGAAAGCTTCGACTTGTTATTATATTGGTAATGGATGCTTTACGTGTTGCTAGTTTAAGAGGGCAAAACAGGATGTGACTATGGTGAGGTAGGGGGTGAGGAGGTGGCTCTAGAACCTCTTTTAGAGCTGAATGGGGCTCTTCAATTAAGAAAGGTTGAGTACCACAGTACTATAACATACTGCAATCTGTTTATTAGTCTAATTAATTGTTTGTCAGACAGCTATCCCTGCAGGACCCCCCTCCACACCCAAACCAGAGGCATGTTCAAATCGGCTTAGCATGAACCTACTCTGAATGTGAGGAGGAAAGTAAGTACCTGGCTTACATTTCTGGTGACCATATATCTCTTCTTAGAGACGTCTACTTTCAGTTGAAATTTGGAAAACCATCGCAAACAAAATTGAAGGTTTTGCCCATATTATTCAAATGAGCATGGCTATCTTTTCCCCTGTAAACTGATTGGGTGCAGCACATACATGACATAACAATCTCACGGGAGTACTGGAGCCAACTCTGCTGGAATGGGACTGTGACACTCAGTCACTACTCATGGGTGTAGTGGTGAGGCTGCGTAGTCAAGTGGTGTGGGGTCAGATACCAGGAGGGCTCATAATAACGAAATGGGTAAGACAAAGCTATAGTCAGGTCATGGTCCGAGGTCAGAATTCCAGGAAAGTAGTGGATAAAGAAAAATGGGCTAGGCAAGCGGGAAGTCAAAAGACAGGTCAAAAGTCAGCCAACAACTGATCAGAGACTGAGCACAAGAACAAGGCAAGCAAACACCACCAAGCTTAAGCTACAGCTGGCAGTTATCTGACCACTGCCAGCCAGCTATATAGCCAGGTAAACACCATAAAGGGTGACACCTGGAGAAAGCCAGCAGCCCCATCCTGTGATAAGCCTACAAGGAAATCCTTAATTTTCATGGGAATGGCCCAGCCTGCTCCAGTCCCAAATTGAGCAGCTCTGCTGTCACTCAGAATCTTGACAGCCCAGACTATCCCTGCCATCTATTGGGCAGCTGAGTTGTCACTCACAGTGCCCTTGTTACACAGTAGTGAATGGCTGATTCGTGACAGTAACCAGTGGGTATCAGTTTTTTTTATTTTACTTGGGGGATTCGGGCATTTAAGAAAGGTTTGTTCAATTACTGGTTTGATATAAATGAAGCTTAGTCAAGTTTTTCAACTTTCTGATATATATTTCAGCTCCACAAAACTTTTACTCATTTTTTATTCTTTTGCTGACGGGGACTCATAACTCTGTCTCATCCAGAGGCTGAAAAAACTTGTTAGTCCTGCTCTCAGCTGAGAGTTAAATCTAGCTGTATTCAATCTAGGCAATGATCCTTAGGCAGAATTTACACATTTGTGTGCCATGGTCCAAGTACAGACCATTATGCACAAAAAAGGCTGCAAGTCTCGTCCCAAACTCGACAGCTTCATAGGCATATATGATACAGTCGAGTTTGGGTCAAGAGTCTGTGCGCGATGGTCCAACTTGGTCATTTGAGCTATGTAAGTTAAAACTGGATATGTGGATCAGCAGCAGATTTATTGCTCAGCTAGTTTGCTACAATGCTTTAATTTGCAATGTATGGTGTTTAGCTTACAGAGCATTACATCACATTGGATAAATTATACTCAGATCTCCACTAAGAGCAGAACTAGCTATGCATCTGTTTCCAGACTCTCAATGTAAACTAAAATTCAAACACAAATTATATTAGAAAGTTGTATATATCAACTAAGCACCAAGTATCACACACCTGTCTTATTCATTAGGGATCAAATTACATCCTTTGTTTAAGTCTAATGAGAGGGGTAAGCAGCAGGAGGGAGAAAGAGGTAAAGAACATAAAAAGGAATGGCTGCTGTCATAAAAGCCATATGATGGCTTCATGTACACATGTAGGAGTGGACTGCGACCTGCACTCACCTAAAGATGTCATTGCTTTTATGGGAATGTGTATATATGTGTTTAGTTGTAGTAATATGTTTAAATTCCCTGTGTGTGTATCTATGAGCACAGTGCTATCAGCCGCCATTAGATGTTACCTGTGCCGCCCCAGCAGCGGATCGAACCACTTGGATCTGGGGGTAGTGTCCGTTCATGGCTCGAAGGTCTCCGGACCTGGAGGCTTAGGGGCCCTCTCAAATGTGAAGGGGGTATTTACAGGGGATTTGGTGTAGTTCGTGACGCCACCCGTGGTGTGCTGTAATTGGGAGTACCGCCGCTGCCAATGGGAGCACCCGGGGTGATGGAGTGGCGCAGCTAGGTGACGTTGCCCTCTAAGGGTAGTGGTAGGCCCCGGGACTCTGGATGGTGACGCGAGGACACAGTTCAGGGGTCAGTCGGGTACTCACTCAGCAATGAAGCAGACGCTGAAAACAGGGTAAACAAAGTCTCTGAATGCCGCTGCCTCTCAAGGGGAGCTCGTCCGGGTCCAGCACTGCTGGTGGTCTGTAACCTGCACTACATTTTAGAGTATCCGTTGTGGTCCGGTAGCTTGGAGCTATCTGGGCCAAGCTCCCCACTGTGGCTAAGTGGAGGAGCCTGCTCTCAGGACTCACGCTTGGAATTTAAGTGGGCTGCTAGCTTGGAAAGCCCTATCCCCCTCATTGCGCTAGTCCCCCGATTCTGTAGCTAGTGGGAACAGTCCATAAAGGCCCGTTGTCCTCAGGTTAATTGCCGAGTTGTCTGAAGCTTCTCCCCAACCTAGGGTCCGCGTACCCCGTTGTGCCTTCAGTCCCGGACCGATGATAGGACCTGGCTGCTGACTGTCCTTCTCGACAGGTCCCAGGCACCTAGCCTCAATCCCCTGCAACCGGGGGTCCGACTCCTCTGGGTCCAGACCACCATCTGCAACCTAGTTTTCCTCTCCCCTGGGAGCTCCAACTCCCAGTTTCATCAGAGCTCCTCAGAGCTCGAGGGCTACCACTCAACTGACTGACCTTGACACCTCCCACCTCCCTGTCTGACCCCCTAGGTGCGCGGCCCTATTCCTGCTTCAGGATAGATACCCAGAACCATGAGGGGTTGAATACTGCATGGTTAGGATAGGTTGTGCAGTACCCTGTGATGACCTGAATAGTCCAGGGGCGTCACATTACCAGTCCTGGGTTCCCTAGTTGGAAAGGTATGCTTAGACCTCATGTATAGTTACAGGGCTGAGAGAGTTAACTGGAGAAGCCGGCCCAAAGTGAAGGGCAGTGTTGAGAGTTTTCCTGGGTGAGAGACAATAGAGTGTGTAGTATAAACCAAGAAAGAAGTAACAGACAAGATGAAGTAAAGGTGAGTGGGACCGGATTGTAGCTTATGCTCCTGGGAGGCAATTTGAGGGACCAGAGAGTGACCCACCCACCATGCAGGCGAGTGTGAACAGTGCAGTGTCAGTGTTGACTGATGGCCACTGACATTGGGGAACAGACTCGAGGAGTTATCCCAAAAAAGTAGAATAGCTGTGCAGATTACACTAATCACAGCGACACACATTGACCCATGTGGTTGAATACCATAGGGACAGCTATGCACCAATCATCCCCATCCTCCTTGGTACCAAATGTGATCTTGTCTACAACCGTAATGCAGGAGACGGTCTGTACTAAGATGTCAGTGCCCTGTAAGAAATCAAAAGTGAAATCTGTTGCAATTGCACTGAAACGGTGTTTGAAACGTATTACAAGTAAAGTACGTGGAGTTTATAACTGTTTTGGGTTTGTCTTTAATAACTCTAAACATAGAACCGCATAGTCTGAGCTAGACAATGTACAGCTGGCTTGTGGCCAAGAAGTACCGCTGCGACAAGGTAAAATGTCCACAGTCCCCTCTTTGTCTGAAGGGTGCTGGGGTGCGGATGCAGAGCCCTTCACTCACACTACCGCCTCTGGCACCCTTACATACACAGGCCAGAACATCCTGATATGTTACCTGAAAGTGCAGTAACTCTCTAAAGGTCACTTACACTGACTATTATCATGAATGTGCGTTCTTAGGAAAGCTCGCTTCACTATAACCATTCAGTCTAAACAAGGTGCCGATCACTCACTGAACAACTAAAATGCTTGTCCTTCAGGAGAAATGATGATTTGCACAAAAGTTCATCATTCTTGGCAGCGCATGTTCCTGTGTAAAAAGGACTCGTTGCCAAAAACAAAGGCAGCTTATGCACACTGGCTGATTTATTACAGATTGTTCAGTGTGCATGTACAGCCTGTGTTAAAGGGGTGGTTCACTACTCACCATTAGTGACCACATCACTGTAAAACTCATACGGAAGGCTTTTGTCAAAATACCTTGTGTAGTACATTCTGCCTCTGATCGGTGCTATTGCGGTCCGCTTATCCCCATGAAGTGGCCCCCAAGCTCCGTGACCTCTGAGATCCAGGGATGTCACGTCAACTTCTAGTTGACCCGACATCACCGAGGCAGGCCCTATTCTCTCTGAGTGACTGGGCTGTGGGTGGCGTTTCACCGCTCGTCACAGCCCAGCATCTCACACGCACTCTCCTTCGCTGCAGAGTGCTGCAACCAGGAGCAATGCTGGGCTATGACGAGTGGTGAAACTCCACCCACAGCCCAGTCACTCAGGGAGACTGGGGTCCACCTCAGTGATGTCGGGTCAACTGGAAGTTGACATGATATCACCAGATCTCAGAGGTCATGGAGCCCAGGGATCACTTGAAAAGCTGTTTAAAACTTACACGTCGCTCTGTTACATTTTACAACCACTTGCCCAAAATAAATTCTTATTTGTGATCCCATGGTTTTAAAGGGAATCTCTCTATAGCATAATATATATATTGAGGAAAGTTGCGAGTTTCATCATAGATGTTGTGGTAGAGCCACTCTCTCGGCAGTAGGGGATGGATGCAGGAACACCTCACGTGTCGATTTTCAGCTGGTTTATTAGCATCAGTCACAATCCATTGACTAAAAGACAGCACTACTTCCTCCCCTCCAGCACAGGAACATACAGAGCCAAACAGAAGACCATGAGTGTGTCTAGAGGCCTGGCTTTTAACTCTGGGACCACACCCCGAGGTGGAGATATGGTGAACAGCCATCCCACCCATCTCTTTAGCTGTCCACAACAAACCCGGCCCAGGTAATACAAATTAACCCTCTCAGCACCTAATGTGCTAGAGTACTACATCCGGGTTCACATCACTAATTGCAGCAGTCGCAGCGACACATATCTCCCTTCGTGCACATCACCAGTGATCACATCACAATGTCAAATGTAATATATATATATATATATATATATATATATATATATATATATATATACTGTATTTTATTGCTGTCATCTTAACTTTTCATACATACTGTATGTTCCTGAGAAAACAAAAAAAAAGGCACAAGCTTTAAAGCGCTCTAGTTATTAGGTGGAAGCAAGCTAAAAAAGATCAGCGTGACCTGACAATGTTTGGCTGATCAATAATTCAGTACTCATTAACCACTCTTTCTGTGAGTGCTGCAACAGTCATTTTAGCCTTTCACACACTAATTAAATAAAGTCCAAACTCTATGTACACTTTTTTCTTGGTAGAAAAATTTGATAGGAAAAGTATGAGAGTGGTATACTTGTCTTAATATAGGTTGTTAGTAAAGCTGAGGTCAAGAACATATTGCATTAAGAGTGCATTTGATAATAAAAGAGCATGTAACATTGCCAAACTTACTGTTGTCATACTTATATTTACAAAATAAGGTTATAGGAGGTTTCCAGAATTTCAAAAACTTTGGCTAGTGTCGAGGAATGTGGTCAGACATCATACACTCACTCGGTAAATACAGATGGTATTGATGACTTCTACTGCGGGGATGGTGTGCCGACCATGCAAGAGAAACTGTTGGAGCCGATCATAAGTTTCACCAATGGTGCTTGACTGTAGCTGGTCTGTACAAAATTTTTGCAAGATAAAACAATAAGACTGGCAGGACCAAGAGAGCTTAGGCGAAGGATTTCCTAAGTGAGCTTATGCTATTTGACAGATTTTCACACCACTAAGAAAGGAGAAGTACTTTTTAAATTCTATGGAGAAGGAAGTGGGAAAGTGCTACAGGCAGATGTAACGACAGTTACAATTCTCCATAGAACTTTATGAACACCAATTCTCTTCTATCTCAGTAATGAGAAAATCACTGAAGACAGATTTTAGCTGTGCACTGAAAATTCTGAGAATTAATCAGACCAGGAGGAGCAAGAAGTCTAAAGGCTCCGTTAAACGCAACGACATTGCTAACGAGATGTCGTTGGGGGTCACGTAATTCGTGACGCACATCCAGCCTCGTTAGCGACGTCGTTGAGTTTGACACGTACGAGCGACCGCTAATGATGCAAAATACTTACCAAATCGTTGATTGTTGGCACGTCGTCCATTTCCAAAATATGGTTGCTGCTTTTGGATGCAGGTTGTTGGTCGTTCCTGAGGCAGCACACATTGCTACGTGTGACACCCCGGGAATGACGAACAACACCGTACCTGCGTCCTCCGGCAACAAGGTGGGTGTGACTTTCATGCGGCTGCTCTCCGTCCCTCCGCTTCTATTGGACGCCTGCCGTGTGACGTCACTGTGACGCCGCACGAACCGCCCCCTAAGAAAAGAGGCTGTTCGCCGGCCACAGCGACGTCACTAGGAAGGTAAGAATGTGTGACGAGTACTAGCGATATTGTGCACCATGGGCAGCGATTTGCCCGTGACGCACAAACGACGGGGGCAGGTGCTTTCACGAGCGACATCGCTAGCAATGTCGCTGCGTGTAAAGCGCCCTTAAGAAGATTTGTTTAATAAGAAATGTTATAAAGTTTCCTATTTTCACGAGTAATGTCGATTTATGGGAAAACAATTTAAAATCACAGTGTTTAAAAAATCTTAATCTTCTTTATTTTATGTTTAAATAAATGTAATCAAGGTTTTATTTGCATATTACTTCCAGATTGTTTACATCTTAACATAAAGTGGAGATCAAAATTAGAGAGTAACACACAATTTCCTAAATGTTAGACCAGAGTCACACACAGACTCACAGGTCTGCATTGCATCACCCGGCATGCTCGCCGGACATGAGCGTCTCAGCTGCATAGAAATGCAAATGAAAATTAGAGAACAATTTCAGATACCTGTATGTTATTGGTGTTATTCTGACACCTGGTTAGAATTTCCTTAATTATCTGACAAACCCTATTTAACTGCCAGTCTAACTTTTTAGTTTGCCCTGACTTTGCAAAAATGGTGTGCTGGTCCAAACTGACTGACACCCTCCGGCAGCAGATTGTAAAGATGAAGGCCAAAGGGGTGATCATATCAGCCTTAGCAAGAGAAGTTGGTCGTTTCAAGTCTGTGATTTCGAGAATATTGATTCTTTACAACATCACAAACTCTTGCAAGACCCCCAAGAAGGCACATCACCCTCGCAAGGGAGGACAGGATAATGTGCAGAATCTCAATGGGTAATTGTTTCAACACTGCAGCTGGAATTGCTCGCCAGTTTATCACTGAACAGGGTATGGATATATCTCGTCATTGAGTGTCACAATGTTTAAGAGCATTTGGACAGAAAGCCCACTCTGCAGTGACCAAACCTCTCATTAGCAGAAATAATCAAAAGGCTAGACTCACTTTTAGTGAGAAACATGTTGTGTGGACAAAGGAGAAGTGGTCCACAGTTCATTTTAGTGATGAAAATAAGTTTAATTTATTTGGGTCTGATAGGAAACATTGGGAAAGACTGAACCCAAAGTGTGTCAAGAAGTCAGTGAAAGGTGGTGGAGGAAGTGTCATGGTTTGGAGAATGTTTTCTGCAGCAGGAGTTGGACCTCTCATACAGCTGCATAGCAAAGTGAATACAAGTGTGTATCAGAACCTTCTTCAACAACAAGTGTTTCCTTATGTGGGCGTCACACGAGACGATCTATCGTGCGATATGTCGTCAGGGTCATGGTTTTCTTGATGCACATCCGGCATCGTTTGCGACGTCGTTGCGTGTGACACCTCCGAGCGACTCTGAACGATCTGAAATCGGATGAAAATTGTGTATCGTTGACACGTCGGTCATTTTTAAAAAATTGCTTGCTTTGGAGTTTGCAGACGACATATTGCTCTGTGTGACACCCTGCCAATGACCAACAACGTTGTTTGGCCATCCGTCATCAGCAACCCGGGCGTGTCTGCTGTACGAATTGTACACGCCTCCCCTGCTGTGATAGGTGTTCGCAAATGCATCCTTTTATATCACACACAACCAATCAAGAAACGTATTACATACACACTATTGACAAGTTTAAACCTTTTGGGCGTGTAGAGGGAGAGGCCAGGACACGGTGGGGTGTATGCAGAGAACAAAGATACGCCTATGTCGCAGCCGAAATTGTTTTAAGGAATGCTGTGTAACGGGGTTTGCACAACCCGCAGGATCAAACAATATATCGCCCATCGCTGTTGTGTCGTGGGTGAGATGTATACGTGTGACGCCTAGTAAACAACCTATGTTCGATCTTGGCAAATCGTATCAACAATATGGGTGTGCCGCATTGTTTTAAAGATCGCACGATAGATCGTCTCGTGTGACGCCCGCATTACTTATGTTCAATGCTCAATCTGCCAGCAATTTTCATTCAGGACAATGGCCCCTGTCACATAGCAAAATGGGTAAAGCAGTTCCTTGAAACAGAAAACATTGAAACAATGCAATGGCCAGCACAGAGTCTTGATCTAAACCCAATAGAAAACCTCTGGAAAATCCTTGGTGACAAAGTTATGGCAAAAAAAATCCACAACAGTCAAAGAATTGTGGGAGAGACTGGAAAAAGAGTGGACCAAAATCACACCAGGGCCGTGTGAGAGACTAGTAGTCTTCTGTTGCCACAAATGTGCTGAAATAATTTAAATCAAAGGCCTGTACATTTCCTACTGATTGATGTCTGTTGTTACCTTCAGAAAATTTAGTTATAATCTTTCTCTGTACTATAGCCATTGTTGTTCTTTAATTATGATCATCACGTTTTGTGCAGAATAAAGGTTTTATGTTGATAAACTTTGGATCTTTTGTAAAACACTGTTCTAGTGGCATGGTGTACCCCTTATAAAAGAACCTTCAAATGTTGATCAATGTGGATTACATTATTTCTGAAAAAACAAAGTGATCATACATTGTTCTCTAATTTTGATCTTCAATGTATAATGGAGGTTTATCCCTTCTTTTTTATACACTGATAAATAGTAATTTATGTTCAATATAAATAATACAAGTTCAGTAAAATTTGCATTTTGAAAATATATTTACAGTATGTTCTATTCTGTTGCAAGTTTTATCAGATTTTTATGTATTTGCACATCCATGTCAATTTTTACAACAGGGAAAAATAAAACATTTTTATCCATTTGACAACTATGTTGCATCGATTTTTTTCTCATCCGTTTTTTAAAACTAAGGTGGACTTGGAATGTTCTATGTTTCATCCGTTTTATACAGATCTTCATACTTTAAAAGCCTTAAGGCTACTTTACACACTGCGATATCGGTCCCGATATCGCTAGTGAGGGTACCCGCCACCATCTGTTGCGCGACACGGGCAAATCGCTGCCCGTGCCGCACAACATCGCGCAGACCCGTCACACATACTTACCTGCCCGGCGACGTCGCTGTGACTGGCGAACCGCCTCCTTTCTAAGGGGGCGGTCCGTGCGGCGTCACAGCGACGTCACTGAGCGGCCACCCAATAGCAGCGGAGGGGCGGAGCTGAGCGGGACGTAACATCCCACCCACCTCCTTCGTTCCGCATTGCGGCCGGGAGGCAGGTAAGGCGAGCTTCCTCGTTCCTGCGGCGTCACACGGAGCGATGTGTGCTGCCGCAGGAGCGACGAACTACATCGTTACTGCTGCAGTAACGATAATCGAGAATGGACCCCCATGTCACCGATGAGCGATTTTGCACATTTTTGCAACGATGCAAAATTGTTCATCGGTGTCACACGCAGCAACATCGCTAATGCGGCCGGATGTGCGTCACAAATTCCGTGACCCCAACGACTCCGCATTAGCGATGTCGCAGCGTGTAAAGCCCCCTTTAGCAGCACAAGTTTAAAGCGTTGTCTAGTCTACTGGTAAATATGATTTATCTTCTGATAAATTTTGATAGTCTGCAGCTACTATTGCTTACTTCTGAGTCCTGTGATATTGGAGTGTAGTCAATATAATCCAGGGAGATGCCAGTGAAATGTGGTCTATTACCCTAGTTTTTTATGAAGAAGAATTCACTGCACACTCAGATATACACTACTCACAAGAAGTTAGGGATATTTGGCTTTAGAGTGCAATTTATAGAAAATGTAAAACGTTCATACTACAGTGATATTTAATCTTGATAGAAGGTAGAAGTATGCAACAGTGATTTCCTAATCTCAAATAATTTATTGATCCAAAAAACAACAACAGTTGTGGGTGTATCCCCCAAAAATGTCAATGTCTCAATAACCTGTCATGTGGCCTTGGGCATCAATTACAGCTTGACAACAACATATCCTGCTGTTCAAAAGCTGAGTTATTGTCTGCTGAGACATTGCATCCAACTCTTCTTGAAGGGCATGCCTCAGGTCATTGAAGTTCTGAGGTACATAGTTATGAGCCTCTACATGGCAACTCAGCTGATCCATTGGTCTAGAGAAAATGCGGGCTACTCCATTTGAAGTGCCCCATTCTCCAGCAGACGTTCTCTAATGATGTGATCTTGATGAGCTGGAGCATTGTCGTCTATGAAGATGAAATTATACATGTGTTGCTTTTGCAGAGGCACAATAACTGACTTAATTACAGTAGGTAATTCAAGTAGTAGGGGCTTGTCACTGTACCATTCACAAAGTGTAGGGCAGTTCTGTATTGACTAGACACCTGCCCACACTGTAACACCACCAAAACCGAAGGCTCATCTTGTGACAACAGTAGCTGAAACATAGTACTGTAATGCGCAGACATGAGGAAAAGTAAAAGACCGCCTGCGCATGCACACTACAGTATTTTGATATCTAACTGTGTAGTGAACTTCTTTTTCATGATACTTCTGAGTCATAACAGCGTCGACTGTGTTGGCAATCAGGATTCACCAGTATTGCGATTCACATATATGGATGCCGACCAGATGTACTCTGCATCTCTCAATTCACTTCTGAACTTTCTGTGACTGGTATATCATGTTTGCAGCAAGTTGCGTGATTTAGTGTAAACATAATCATATTCAGAAGTGCATTATAGCAACTTTCTTTGCATAGTGACTTTGCTAAAGTTGCCATGTAACACAAGTCTCAGTATGTAACAGCGGTAATCGATTCTATATATATAAATATATATTCCAACTGAAAAATCACTGTTTTGCTTGATATAACAGAAATGTAATATATGTTTGCAAAACGTCTTTAACATATTTTTTGCAAATAGTTTATACTTGTTCTAAGGATAAACCGACAATCCAATGTGTTAAAGCTCAAAATACATATTTACAAGGTTCTGGGAGAGTGTCCTTTGAACAGATTAGATAAAACTGATGCTTTCTGGTGTCACATCAGCTCTATGTTCACAGATGGGAAAATAAAGCATTCAAAAAGAAGAACATTGTACCTACTGTGAAACATAGAGGAAGCTCGATTAGGTTTTGGGTCTCTTTTGCTGCATCTTGCACAAGGTGTCTTGAATCTATGCAGGTCACAGTGAATTCTAAAGACTATCAAGGCATTCTGGAGCGAAATGTACTGCCCAATGTCAGAAAGCTTTGTCTGAGTTGCAGGTCATCTGGCCTCCAACAAGATAAAGACCCAAAACACATAGCTATTACCATTCAAGAATAGCTAAGAACAAAGCATTGGGCTATTCTGAAGTTCCCTTCTATGAGCCCTGATCAAAATCCTATTGATTTTCTGTGGAAGGATCTCAAGTCTGGAGAATACAACAAACATAGAAGGAAAAGTCCCGCACCACCAAGCATTACCTGGGAAGGGTGTCACATGGGGGAGAAAAATCAGCTCAGGTACTCCATTGTCTCAGCTCAGAGGTGCTCATCAGATAAGAGAAAATATCCGATATATAGTCTGCAAAAGAGATCAGACCACATTCTCTGGTGTAAAGCAGAAAGTCTTCTTTATTCAAAAAAGGTGCATGATAAAAGGGCAGGAGATGAGCTAGGTGCATGCCCTCTCAAGGACGACGGCCGTTTTGCGTCTGATTATGCTTCAACGGGTCCATTGATGGACCCGTTAAAGTGTAATCAGAAGCGAAACAGCTGTCGTCCTTGAGGGCGCCTGCACCTTGCGCCTCTCCTGCCCTTTTATCATGGACCGTTTTTGAATAATGAAGACTTTCTGCTTTACATCAGAGAGTGCGGTCTGATCTCTCTTGCGGACTTTATCTAGTCTGGAGAATGTATCGTTCACACCTGAAACAGCTGGGGCAGTTTGTTCATGGGGAGTGTGCTATAAAAGCTGTGTGACAGGTGCACAAGTCTTATTAGGAGTTATAGAAATTGTTTGTTACAAAATATTAGGTTAAGGATCCCATAAATTTTGACCAGTCCATTTTCATTTGTTTTTGTCTGGTTTTCATTAGTTGATGGTCAATAAATTTAGACTGAAAATTCAATTTCAAGATACAGTATTTCAGTACCCATTGAGGGTTATTCTTAAGGTACCAACAGTTTTGTCCATGTGTGTATGTATTCTTTATTGTATTTTAAGTTACTGTGTGGTATAAATTTACACTGTACAATAATAATAGGACACAAGCACTTACTTTACCATTTCTATACAAATAATTTATTTGAAGGGCACCTATTATTTCAAGTGAATTTTCAGAATAAGATCCCCCTGCACTACCAGCTTTATCAGTCATTTGCTCCTTCCAGATACACTAATACAAGCAGCAGGATGTTATTATCTCAAATTCTATTGTGAGAACACTGAACAGTGCTGCCCTCAAATAAGAAATTGTATATACTCTTTTAAAAAGGTTGTTTATTGAAATATTTTCAAATATGTAAAACCAAAAAAGAAAAAAGAAAACATGAGTAAATAAATAAAAGAGCATTAGTTCTCTCCTCGCATCCAATCATCTAAATGTTACATGATCTGAGTAGTATATATTCATTAACAAGACAATTAGTTTCTTAGATGATCCTTCCATCCAAATCAACAGCGTAGTTTAAAGAAAAAACAAAAAGCCAGCACCAAATGTGCACTACAGCACTAAACATTCCAAACTGTACTTATTATAAAAATTTTTTGAGATTTTTGGCAAAAAATTGCAATTTCTTGAGCTGCTTCGCCACGTCACGGCAAATCTCATTTGAAGCAGTCCTACACTAAAATATTTTTATAAAATGTGCCATACGGCCTCACATATGAATAGTAGAACTGCTCTTAGCAGCACTCACCTGGTCTATTTCAATCCCGTACCCATGACTGAGTCATGGCTGTGGGCGGGACAGGTCCAAGCAAATGCTGCATGAAGTAAATAGCCTGTGGACAAAGCCTGATGACTTAATGTGAACAGTCACCAACCGCCAAAATCCAGACAGATGGAATACATCCCAAATTGGGGTGCATAGCAAGGTGGAGGTCAACCACCGACCAATTCAATGAAGAAAAAACAAAAAGCCAGCACCAAATGTGCACTACAGCACTAAACATTCCAAACTGTACTTATTATAAAAAAAATTTTGAGATTTTTGGCAAAAAATTGCAATTTCTTGAGCTGCTTCGCCACGTCACGGCAAATCTCATTTGAAGCAGTCCTACACTAAAATATTTTTATAAAATGTGCCATACGGCCTCACATATGAATAGTAGAACTGCTCTTAGCAGCACTCACCTGGTCTATTTCAATCCCGTACCCATGACTGAGTCATGGCTGTGGGCGGGACAGGTCCAAGCAAATGCTGCATGAAGTAAATAGCCTGTGGACAAAGCCTGATGACTTAATGTGAACAGTCACCAACCGCCAAAATCCAGACAGATGGAATACATCCCAAATTGGGGTGCATAGCAAGGTGGAGGTCAACCACCGACCAATTCAATGAAGAAAAAACAAAAAGCCAGCACCAAATGTGCACTACAGCACTAAACATTCCAAACTGTACTTATTATAAAAAATTTTTTGAGATTTTTGGCAAAAAATTGCAATTTCTTGAGCTGCTTCGCCACGTCACGGCAAATCTCATTTGAAGCAGTCCTACACTAAAATATTTTTATAAAATGTGCCATACGGCCTCACATATGAATAGTAGAACTGCTCTTAGCAGCACTCACCTGGTCTATTTCAATCCCGTACCCATGACTGAGTCATGGCTGTGGGCGGGACAGGTCCAAGCAAATGCTGCATGAAGTAAATAGCCTGTGGACAAAGCCTGATGACTTAATGTGAACAGTCACCAACCGCCAAAATCCAGACAGATGGAATACATCCCAAATTGGGGTGCATAGCAAGGTGGAGGTCAACCACCGACCAATTCAATGAAGAAAAAACAAAAAGCCAGCACCAAATGTGCACTACAGCACTAAACATTCCAAACTGTACTTATTATAAAAAAATTTTTGAGATTTTTGGCAAAAAATTGCAATTTCTTGAGCTGCTTCGCCACGTCACGGCAAATCTCATTTGAAGCAGTCCTACACTAAAATATTTTTATAAAATGTGCCATACGGCCTCACATATGAATAGTAGAACTGCTCTTAGCAGCACTCACCTGGTCTATTTCAATCCCGTACCCATGACTGAGTCATGGCTGTGGGCGGGACAGGTCCAAGCAAATGCTGCATGAAGTAAATAGCCTGTGGACAAAGCCTGATGACTTAATGTGAACAGTCACCAACCGCCAAAATCCAGACAGATGGAATACATCCCAAATTGGGGTGCATAGCAAGGTGGAGGTCAACCACCGACCAATTCAATGAAGAAAAAACAAAAAGCCAGCACCAAATGTGCACTACAGCACTAAACATTCCAAACTGTACTTATTATAAAAAATTTTTTGAGATTTTTGGCAAAAAATTGCAATTTCTTGAGCTGCTTCGCCACGTCACGGCAAATCTCATTTGAAGCAGTCCTACACTAAAATATTTTTATAAAATGTGCCATACGGCCTCACATATGAATAGTAGAACTGCTCTTAGCAGCACTCACCTGGTCTATTTCAATCCCGTACCCATGACTGAGTCATGGCTGTGGGCGGGACAGGTCCAAGCAAATGCTGCATGAAGTAAATAGTAGTTTAAAGATTGTCATTTTCTGAAATAGTGACTCACAGCTGAGGATCATGTAGGTCATCCTTCTTATAGCAAACAGAATGGAGATTTATTTATAATTAAATACAGATAGACTGTGTCGACCCCGCCACCACCAATTAACCCCCTGACTTATTAACCCCTTAAGAATAGGTCCAGTTTGCATTTTTGCATTTTCGTTTTTTCCTTCACTTTTTCCCAGAGAGAGAACTTTTTTTTTTATTTTCCTAATATATGAGGGCTTGTTGTTTGCGGGATAAGTTGTACTTTTGAATGACACCATTTATTTTACCAAATAGTGTACTGCAAAAAAGGGAAAGAAAATCCAAATCTGGAAAAATTGTGGGACAAAAAACACAATTCTGACATGGTTTTTTGAGAATTGTTTTTATGGTGTACATTTTGTTTTAAAAATGACCTTGCAGTTTGATTCTCATCAGAACAATTAAAGCGAAACCAAACATCTCCAGTTTTATTAAATTATTTTAATGGAGGAAAAATATCAGAAATTTGGAGAAAAAAAAAAATTGTTGGTTGTGTTGCAATTTTTCAAGATTAGAAACATTTTCATTTTTTGGTTTATGGAGTTGTGTGATGGCTGATTTTTTGCTGGGCAAGATGTTGTTTTTATTGATACCCTTTTGGATTAGATATGAGGTTTTGATCACTTGTTACAGCATTTTTTGGGGTATTGCAGCGACCAAAAAAACATAGTCTTTACACTCTTTAATTTTTATTGTTTACAGTGTATACCAATTAGATTAATTTTATATTTTAATAGATCAAACTTTCTTAAACGAAGTGATACCACACTTGTGTATTTTTTATTATCTTTATTTTTAATGGGGCAAAAGAGGGGTGATTTGCACTTTTATGCTTTTCTTTAAAACATATTTTTTTACTTTTCACAATTTTTAATAGTCCCCTCAGGGAACTTGAAGCTGTGATCGTCTGGTCCCCTGTGCTATATACAGTAATACTACAGCATTGCTGCATATAGCGAAAATCAGTCTTCTTTGTAGCCTTGCCACAGGCTGGATTGCAAAGTAGTGCTGCTCTGAAAAGCACGTAGGTATTTAGCAGACCCCCTGCTGTCACAGCAACTTATTGGGCGCGCTGATGGGTGCTTACAGTGGCACACCCCTATGCCGGCCTATGTTAAATCCTGCTATTGGTGATTGTCAGCTCAATCAGTGATTGATAGAGGCAGGTACTGGCCATTACCTGCTGAATATGATGCTTCCAACTTGCGCAGTACACGTGAAAGGGTTAAAAGAGAAGATCAAAAGAAAAATAACTGTGTATCTAAACAGCATCTCTGTTCTTCCTTGTCACACACTGTCTTGGTCACTCTATACTTTGTAACATGATCCCTCAGTGAGGATAAAACTCTTGTCAAATTTTATATCTAATAGTTTATTTGGTTTTTCGGTGATTATTTTAGCAGTTAAATGTGATTATTTGCGGAGCTGCACAGCATATCTCCATCAACTGCTTAGTGTCTGCTGGCGAGTACTGCGCATCGGCCCCTATTCGAATCAATAGAGGTACCCTTGTGCAGTGACTATGCAGTTCACAGATTTGTGGCGTTCCGCAACGAAGCACACTGAGCTGTCAAAGGCACCGAGAACAGCTAATAGGTGGAGGTGTCAGGTGTCGCATCCCCACCGATCTGGTATTGATGCCTTATATTAAGGATAGACCATCAATAAAAGTAGACGAGAACCCCTTTAAACGGTGGCTCATGGGTAGTACACCAGCAGTAAATGCCAAATGGGCAGCTAATTAGTATCATGCAAACACTAAGGTCCCTGCTTAAAAAAAGTAATACATTTCTGGTAAAATGAAAATAGTCTTTAAAGTCTAGTAAGGAACAAGGGGGAAACCTCAGAACTATCTTCTGATTTATACATAGACATAAATTACATAAAAGCTTAGTAATTTTTTTTCATGTAAATTAAGATATAAATTTTATATATATATGTGTATATATATATATATATATATATCACAAAAAAACAGCACATTACCTTCTCGTATTAAACTTCAAATGTGGGCTATAATATAGTACAATTAAGCATTCACATTTATTCTGATTGTCATTGGAAACAGTCAACAAGCTTTTTATTACCCCATCTGAGAAGAGCAGTTGTCAGTATAACAATAAGATAGACAGAGATGGTCCAGTAAACAAAATCACTCTATACTATATGCCCACATAAAGTGCATGTGCCTATATTGCAATTTTAATGTGGACCACATCCAACTTTCAAAGAATACAGCCTTACCACACACCCATTCCAAAATAAGGACCCCAACATACGTTTCGCTTTTCTTATGTAACATATGCTATTACACCTATATAGGCAGATCCATCTGAGAAAGCGGTTCAGACGACATGGTGTTACAAATTGGTGCCGCCGTAGCCGCAAGCAGCCTGCTGTGGTTCCTGCTACACCCAGGCGCCGGCCGCCATTTTTGGCCGTGCCTTGGGTTGTCCAGCTTGCTGCTTATTCCTCCAAGTCTAAGTGTGGAGAGGCGGCTAGGGCTCATGCACATGCCGATTTGCCCCAGCCAGAGCCTAAGTCCATTGTTTCGCCTGGTGAGCATGCTCAGCCTGATAGTGCCATTTCTGAGGCTAAGCCCTCAGTTCAGGCTACTGAGCATGCTCCCACAGTGCGAAAGGCCTCTTTGGTTAGGTACTTGGACTCTGTTCTGTGTCCAATTCCTGTGTTGTGCCTACTGAGCATGCTCAGTCTGATTTCCGAGACTAAGTCGGTTGTTCAGGCTACTGAGCATGTTCAGGCACTTAGCGCATCAGAGGTTAAGTCCAGTAAGGACTTCACTAGGGATGTTCGTGAGGTGGCAGGCCCTAATCAGCTGGATAATGTCAGGTGTCCTGATAATGTGGCCACTCCGGACTGGCTCGCAGAGGCCTGCCCCTATGACCTGGTACCCCATCATTGGTCATCAGACGATGCCTGGTAGGGTGCTTGGGGCGGTGCCGCCATTTTGTCATCAGTGATGTGGCGGTTCCGGATAGGCTGCTGGTGACGTCACTGATGATGTGGCACTCCGCTATTGGCCTCTGGAGGAGCCACTGTGGCTCACCATGGGTTTGGGGCAGACCCTAGGTTATAAAAGTGCAAGGAAACTGCATGGAGATGCGCAGTCTTCACATGCATTCTACATATGCACTTGCCCTTGTTTAGAGCCTCATTGCAGCTATAGCCACTAGTTCTGGAAGCAGTAGATAGGGTTAAGCATTCAGTGCCTGTCACGCCAAGATTCGTGGCTCGGTACTTAAGGGGCAGGCGCCGCGCTCCCCTCCTATGGTCCCAGTCCTGTTGTAACAGCCCAGTGGAGTTAACTGGGCTGCGACTGCTGCGCCTACTGTCTGGGTTTGCCCCCTTTGTACACGGACAGTGTACCCAGGACCCCTGTAGTGCTAACAGGGGAGTTCCTGTCTGGGGTGTGTGGACCCTGTGGTGTGAACAGGGTTCACAGTTATCCTGATCCGAGTGACGTTTAACTCGGGCCAGGTTCATATTATTTCTGAGCCACCAAGCTCTGTATTATCTACCTGACCTACGGGTTGCTAGCAGCCCCTTTACCATCTGGGAGCACGGTGGACCCCGACTGGCGATTGGGATATACACCACCTTATCCTAATACACCAGTTATGGCATATGTTACATAAGAAAAGAAAACTGTACATTGGGGTCCTTATCATTTTGGAATGGGTTTGTGGTAGGGCTGTATTCTTTGATAGTTTAGATGTGGTCCACATTAAAATTGCAATATAGACCCTTACACCTTATGTGGGAACATAGTATAGAGTGATTTTGTTTACTGGACCATCTCTGTCTATCTTATTGTTATACCCACCAATGCTTTACCTACCTCCTTGCACTCTTATGTGACCATACATGTATGTCTTAATGCAGGTCATGTGTATTCACTACTGCAAAGCAATTTTCTGTCCTGTTTTATATAAATTCTTGATATGTGCTTGTACCACTTGGATATATTTTACAATTTTTTTTGTATGATACACAAATACATTTACCTTAGCATGTTATACTCCTTGTCCTCTGTGTTTATGTATGATTATGGAGTTTATGCATAAGCTCCACTGGCACATTTAGTTATGTGGCTACCTGTGCTATTGATGATGGTGTTAGTGGATTTCTTGCTATTAACTTTGAACAACAGGTAGCATCATACGGTGTAAGTAAAATGCTTCACTAGGAAAAGAAAGAAAAATTCAGCTCATCGATCCTGCTGTTCACCGCTCTCTGTTTGGACCGAGCGCATGGAAAGCTTGGCTGCCGAATATTCAGAAATGAAGAAAGAAAAACACGTCCAGCGAAGTCCTCAGTTTGTAGAATAAAAACCAAAAATGTATTGAAGGTAATTCCATTAAAATATAGTGGTCAGCAGAATGAAAAAGGGTTTATCTAGTACTCCATCAAACTACGCGTTTCGACACTAATGCGGGCTTTACACGTTACGATCTATCGTGCGATTGCCCGAGCGATCGTACCCGCCGTTGTTTGTGCGTCACGGGCAAAATTGCTGCCCGTGTCGCACAAAGTCGTTAAACCGCCGTCACATGTACTTACCTGCTGAGCGACCTCGCTGTGGGTGGCGAACCTCCTCTTCCTGACGGGTGAGGGATGTTCGGTGTCACAGCGACGTAACACAGCCGCCGGCCAATAGAAGCGGAGGGGCGGAGATAAGCGGGACGTAAACATCCCGCCCACTCCTTCCTTCCGCATAGCCGTCGGGAGCCACAGGACGCAGGTAAGCTGTGTTCATCGTTCCCGGGGTGTCACATGGAGCAATGTGTGCTACCCCGGGTACGATGAACAACCGGCACCATGTTAAATAAACAATTTTTTAAAACTTAGCGACGAGTACACGACTCACGATTTGTGAGCGATTCTGCGTCGCTCGGAGGTGTCACACAAGACGACGTCGTGAACGATGCCGGATGTGCATCATGAAAACTGTGACCCCGACGATGCATCGCACGATAGCTCGTCTCGTGTAAAGCCCGCAATAGTCTTAGTCATGTTTCGACACACTTTTTTCACACTTTCGACGGTACTTTTTTCATTCTGCTGACAACTATATTTTAATGGAATTACCTTCAATACATTTTTGGCTTTTATTCTACAACAGGGGTGGGGAACCTCCGGCCCGCGGGCCGCATGCGGCCCGCCATGACTTTTTATGTGGCCCCCGGGCAGATTCCCGGGGGAGGCAGTGCTCGTGCTGTCACCGCGGTCTTGCTGCCGCCGGCCCTTTAAATCCACACATTGCTGTTTGTGCTCCAATGTGTTCTCCTGTCGGCCAGTGCCAATTGTGGGCGGGTCTACAGCAGCCTGACAGCTTCTAGCCTTGTGGGTCCGCCCCCTGCCCTCCGGAGATCAGTGCCTGCCTTCTCCTTCTGATGCAGTGTGTCCGGCTCCTGCACTCCGGTGATGTGAAAGCAATGCTGCTGAGTCCAGCGCCGACCCTCTGCTGCTATGTGCCATGCCCAATGCTTTGTGCCTCCCCACACCAGTTCTGTAAACCTTCTCCCCCAGAGTTGCATGAAACTCTCAGCGCAGTGTGCCCCCCAATGTCCTGTGCACCCCCCCAGTCCTGTGCACCCCCCCAGTCCTGTGCACCCCCCGTCCTGTGTGCACCCCCCCCGTCCTGTGTTCAGCCCCCCCGTCCTGTGTTCAGCCCCCCCCAGTCCTGTGTTCAGGCCCCCCAGTCCTGTGTTCAGCCCCCCCCAGTCCTGTGCTCAGCCCCCCCCAGTCCTGTGTTCAGCCCCCCCAGTCCTGTGTTCAGCCCCCCCCAGTCCTGTGTTCAGCCCCCCCCAGTCCTGTGTTCAGCCCCCCCCAGTCCTGTGTTCAGCCCCCCCAGTCCTGTGTTCAGCCCCCCCCAGTCCTGTGTTCAGCCCCCCCCAGTCCTGTGTTCAGCCCCCCCCAGTCCTGTGTTCAGCCCCCCCCAGTCCTGTGTTCAGCCCCCCCAGTCCTGTGTTCAGCCCCCCCAGTCCTGTGTTCAGCCCCCCCCAGTCCTGTGTTCAGCCCCCCCCAGTCCTGTGTTCAGCCCCCCCCAGTCCTGTGTTCAGCCCCCCCCAGTCCTGTGTTCAGCCCCCCCCCAGTCCTGTGTTCAGCCCCCCCCAGTCCTGTGTTCAGCCCCCCCAGTCCTGTGTTCAGCCCCCCCAGTCCTGTGTTCAGCCCCCCCCAGTCCTGTGTTCAGCCCCCCCCGTCCTGTGTTCAGCCCCCCCGTCCTGTGTTCAGCCCCCCCAGTCCTGTGTTCAGCCCCCCCCAGTCCTGTGTTCAGCCCCCCCAGTCCTGTGTTCAGCCCCCCCCAGTCCTGTGTTCAGCCCACGCCAGGTCTGTGTTCAGCCCCCCCAGTCCTGTGTTCAGCCCCCCCCAGTCCTGTGTTCAGCCCCCCCCAGTCCTGTGTTCAGCCCCCCCCCAGTCCTGTGTTCAGCCCCCCCAGTCCTGTGTTCAGCCCCCCCAGTCCTGTGTTCAGCCCCCCCAGTCCTGTGTTCAGCCCCCCCAGTCCTGTGTTCAGCCCCCCCCAGTCCTGTGTTCAGCCCCCCCCAGTCCTGTGTTCAGCCCCCCCCAGTCCTGTGTTCTGCCCCCCCCCAGTCCTGTGTTCAGCCCCCCCAGTCCTGTGTTCAGCCCCCCCCAGTCCTGTGTTCAGCCCCCCCAGTCCTGTGTTCAGCCCCCCCCAGTCCTGTGTTCAGCCCCCCCCAGTCCTGTGTTCAGCCCCCCCAGTCCTGTGTTCAGCCCCCCCCAGTCCTGTGTTCAGCCCCCCCCCGTCCTGTGTTCAGCCCCCCCCGTCCTGTGTTGAGCCCCCCCAGTCCGGTCTGTGCCTCCCCCCAGTGATGTCTGTGCCTCCCCCCCAGTGATGTCTGTGCCTCCCCCCCAGTGGTGTCTGTGCCTCCCCCCCCAGTGGTGTCTGTGCCTCCCCCCCAGTGGTGTCTGTGCCTCCCCCCCAGTGGTGTCTGTGCCTCCCCCCCAGTGGTGTCTGTGCCTCCCCCCCCAGTGGTGTCTGTGCCTCCCCCCCCAGTGGTGTCTGTGCCTCCCCCCCCAGTGGTGTCTGTGCCTCCCCCCCAGTGGTGTCTGTGCCTCCCCCCCAGTGGTGTCTGTGCCTCCCCCCCCAGTGGTGTCTGTGCCTCCCCCCCAGTGGTGTCTGTGCCTCCCCCCAGTGGTGTCTGTGCCTCCCCCCCAGTGGTGTCTGTGCCTCCCCCCCAGTGGTGTCTGTGCCTCCCCACAGTGGTGTCTGTGCCTCCCCACAGTAGTGTCTGTGCCTCCCTCCAGTGGTGTCTGTGCCCCCAGCCCCTCCAGTGGTGTCTGTGCCCCCAGCCCCTCCAGTGGTGTCTGTGCCCCCAGCCCCTCCAGTGGTGTCTGTGCCCCCAGCCCCTCCAGTGGTGTCTGTGCCCCCAGCCCCGCGTGTGGTGTCTGTGCCCCCAGCCCCGCGTGTGGTGTCTGTGCCCCCAGCCCCATGCCCCCAGTTAATTAATTGCTTCACCCAATATAGCAGGGTCATTTAAACATTGATAATTTTGTGCGGCCCCCGAAGGTTGGTAGAAATTTCCAAATGGCCCCCGACAGAAAAAAGGTTCCCCACCCCTGTTCTACAAACTGAGGACTACGCTGGACGTTTTTTTTTTTTTCTTTTTCATAAAATGCTTCACTGGATCATTTTAACAGTAGAATTTGCAAAGCATCTGTTTGCTACTATGGTATTAGTAATAGTCGTAATAAAGTCTCTTTTCTATGACCTAACAGAAACCTATGCAACAACTAGATCAGTGTAAAACAAGCTTGGCGTTAATAGGAAGTACATCTGAGAAGTCAGTTAAAAAGAAACAGCAACTGATGGAATCACAATTAATACAAACAATCCAAACCCTGCCGACTTCATGGCTGAAGGGCATTTCATTTTCATTACAGACAATGTTATAAATCCTAGAACTATCTTTCATTCCCTTAGATCTTTATGTATTCCTTGGCTCTTGACTGTCACATTCTGTAGTTAAAATAGAACTTCATGAGCTATTAAAAAAGACATTGGCAGACCTTCAAATGCTCAGCTGAACTGTGACCTTTCGCCTAAATTAAGATGAGTGGCGGCAGCAATCAGCGCACTTCTGAACAGACAGCATAAATAGGATGGCAGAATACTACAACCTGCTTGTACTTCAAGACTCCTGCTGGGTTATCTGAAGTTCAGCATCTAAAATGCACAAAGAAGTGCTTTACTTGTGTGCCATAATTGGCAAGAAAGGGAGCCCTCTACTGAAACGTGAAGTCTTGGCCCTTTTCCAGGTTGTGGCTTCACACCAAAGAATCTAGTAGCACTGGCAAACAGAGTGGCACTGGTTGTACTTGTCACTAAAGAGACTGGTATGCCGTGTGTTAAATTTGTATGCACTAGGAACTAATGGGCTAGTACAATGATACATTTCAAAATACAGGGGCACATCAATATATTCCAATTCATTTTCTGCTTCTTTGAATATGTACAGATACTAATTATAGTAGAATTTACAGACAACAATATAAGTGGATGAGGAATAAGAAAGGCTTCTGTGTAGTTACTGGAAAGCTGAATACAATGCCTTGTTAAATGCTCACTAAGAATATTGACAATCTGTAATTACTGTACGGATTTAAGTTCTCGTCTGAGATAGCTGCTATCAAACACGTGCTGCCGTCTGCCAAAGGAGAAAAAAACGCTTGGCATCAACCATTTATTTTAATCAGTCAAATTCTAATTTCAGTCCTCGTCTATCGAAATGTGTTACAGCTCCAGCACAGAAATAGAAGCTTAAAGGATGAATGAATGATGGTAACATAAAAATAGATGACTGGTGGAAATAAAACTTTTTTGTTAAAGGTTCCTAGTATGGCATTCATCTGCATAGAATCTGATTTTTGTTTAGTCCTTATTAGGGATGATCGAATACCTCAAATATTCGTCTTCGCAAATATTTTTCGAATAGGTCGCCGCTGTGCGAATATTTGATGCGCAATGTAAGTCTATGGGAAGCCCGAATAGTTCCGAATAGTTGTTATTCGGGTTTCTCATAGACTTAGATTGCGCATCGAATATTCGCATAGCGGCAACCTATTCGGAAAATATTCGCGAAGCCAAATGTTAGAGGTATTTGATCATCCCAAGTCCTTATCAGTTATCTGTAGCATTTTATGCACTAAGCAAGCAATTTGCTTAAGCCAGCTTTTACCAGAATTAGAAAAACAAATAATTTACCAATACATTCAGAATTTTCTCAGACATAAGAAGAGCTTTTCTATCACCAGTTGTGGGAAATATTGACTAATCAAAACAGTAGGTACTACCAGGTACTATCAGAGTATTTTTTTCATATAGGATGTTTTTCAGAATTTTCTAGAATGAAACATCCAGCCATCTGAATAAGACTTTCTGCAGCCGGCTACATATTGTTATTCACCTCTGTTCAATGTTTCCATCCAGCCATCTCTGTAGTTAACTTATTGATATGGGTACTAGGTGTTGAACCTTCCACAAATCTGATATTGATGACTTGTTAATGTGATAGGTCATCAAAATTTTATTCCCGAGGAACTCTTTTAATACTACTCTATATGATGCCTGGCATTGTGCTTGGTGATGTAAGGCTTACATGAAGATATTGGGCTATGTAAACCTAAGTCATGAAGCTCTTCTATTGGTTCTGTCAGTGTCACGATGACTTTGGGATAGCGGGGAATCAGGGCTTCTAAGCTGTCTCTTAAGCTAAGGGACCCTATGCTATCCCTATCCTCAGGGATACTCCTAATGGTGGAGAGGCCCGAGTCTCCTATTTGGTCCTGCTCCTGACAAGGCTTGATCTAATTTCCCCTCCCCCTAGGGAGGGATGGGACAAGAATGTGTTGAAACCATAGATAAAGACATAAAAGGGAAAAAACAAAAATGTCACACAGCATGCACACAGTATAAGAGATTCAGGAGAAAAAACAAAAGCAGGAAGGAAGTACAAAACAACAGGGTACACTCCACAACCGGACCAAGCAAAAAGCACAACTAAACACAACTTTCACCAGAGAGAGTCAGGGACACCACACCTCACAGACCAACACAGAATACACTATATCTGGCATGGGTGGAAGGATTCCAACAGTATAAATAGTCAGAATCTGCAATCAGAGTCCAATGCCGCCATGACAGTCGGTGAAGTTTGTGCAAAACTCCGAGTGACAGTTAGGAGGAGCACGTTTGATGCTCTGCTATTTTTGAATCAGCAGAACTTTGGCAACTTTTATGCACTTGACGAGGCTGCGCTTTAATTTTTCATTACTAGCATTCACAGCTAATTGTGGAATATTTAGGAGGGAAGTAATTTTAAAAACAGATTTGTTACAATGGTGACATCCTGTTAAAGAGCTCACTGATACTACTGTGATAATGTAACAAATGCAATTCTTTAACAAATATTGGTAAAGCAGACTGCATGGCCAGGTGTTGGATTTTATACACCTGTGTCAACCTAACTCAATGAGAAACCTGAATGCAATGATTTGAAGTGTGTCCCAATACTTTTGTCTTTATTATGCAATAGACTGTACTTGGGATGTCCCTGGTGTGGGTTGGAGACAGCCAATCTACATATGGGCAGTGAACTTTACCTGAAAATTAGCATTTAATTGTTAATGGGGAAGCACTCAGAGAGAATATTTAGTCTTCCTTTAGACCAGAATTGTCAAACTTATTTTCACCGTGGGCCACATCAGCATTATGGCTTCAAAGTGCTATTTGTCATTGTAAGACTAAATAAATTTTATTACATTAGAAGGTACCTCAATACTTGGCATTAACTGTTTCCGGTATGACTGACCAATCCAAATACGATGAGTACCAAACTTGTTCTCACAAGAAATAAGGTAAATCAATTTAATACTTTCCAAAAAAATAAATAATACACATTTTTAAGAAAATATGTAAAAAGGAAGAGCTGTACTGTATATCATTATTGCACTTTGCAGGAGAAATAAACCTAATAACTAATAAATATTGTACACTACTTAGATTAAAGAAAAAAAAACCTTCTTTTTATCTGCAGTGAGAAATCTCTATGGCTTAGAGGGATGAGAGGTCACATGGACTGTTGCCTCGAAGGGCAGTCCTAAACTGGACACTTAGGCTATGTGCGCACTTACCGGATTTTGCCGCGGATTTTTCACGGATTTGCTGCATGTTTCGCTGCAGAAAATGTTCATAACATCTCTGCAGTGAATCACCAGCAAATCCTATGGAGAAAAAAAATCCTGTGCGCACTGGGCGGAATTTGACAGCTGCATGTTTTGCTGCGGGATTCCCGCAGCAAAAACAAGTGCATGTCACTTCTTTTCCGCACATCGCTGCGGGATTTCACTCCATTGACTCCAATGTTAATCATGAAATCCCGCAGGGAATAACGCAGGTAGCAAATTCTGTGCGGTTCACTGCGTTTTCCTGCGTTATTCCCTGCGGTATTTCGCGGTTTACCTCTGGTAATGTACATCGCCTGTCTGCGGTTTTGCAGGGAAGTGATGTCATTACAGGAAGAGGAAGCCGTGCAGAGTAAACACACACACAGATCACACACACACACACATCACAGACATAGATCACAGACACAGACACATAGAACACACAGAAAGAAAACGGAAATATAGAAAACAAAGAACGTGGGCTCCGCTGCATATTTACCGTCCAGCCAAGGTAAGCACACAGCGGCGGCCCAGTATTCTCAGGCTGGGGAGGGAGAGGGGCAGGGGTAATGTCCCCCGCCTCACTCCCCCTCCGGCAGCCGAGAATATCAGCCGCAGCTGCCCCGGGACTGTCGCATACATTATGCGGCAGCACCGGGAGTGTCCTCGGCTCTTCCTGCCGCCGTGTAGCAGTGGCGGCAGGGTAATACAAGGGGTTAATGGTGGGGGATCACCGCCATTAACCCCAGGCTTGATCATGGCAGCGTCTATGTGACAGCTGACATGATCAACCCGTAAGTAAAGTGAAAAAAACACAGACACCGAAAAATCCTTTATTTTAAATAAAACCAACAAGCCTCGTTAACCCTTTTATTAACCCCTCCCGCACCAAAGCTCCGGCGTAATCCACCGCTCCGACATAATCCACAGCTCTGGCTCCGGCGTCCTGCACTGCTGACATCCAGCCGCGACTGTCACAGACACAGCGCTGAATGCAGCAGACAGCAGAGGTAATTACCGGTCATTTCCCACGGCCGGTAATGTGAACTCACTGCCGACCGTGGGAAATGCAGCGATCTGTCCTCTATCTATCTATCTATCTATCCCTCTATCTGTCTGTCTATCTATCTATTCTTCTATCTACTATCTCAGAATTAAATGACTTTTTTTTTTTTTTTTTTTCAATGTGCTTTATTGCATTGAATGCAATAAAGCACATCCCAACCCGCACGCGGCAAAACCGCGGCAATACCGCGAATAATACCGCGGTAAAACCGCAGCAAACCGCGGCAAACCGCATGCGGTTTTCGGGTGCGGTTTCACGCGGTTTTTTACCGTGGGTGCGGTAATCTTTGAGAGCATGCGGAATTTTCTCAAGAAAATTCCATTTCCCAGTGAGCACATGGCCTTACACGTCAGATGTCCTTTTACTATCCTGCCTTGTTTCAATTTGCACCACAGGCTCTGACACACTCTTTGTCACCTTGACAAAAAAGTATCCGATAAAAAACGATTCAATCTTCTCTTTAGAATTCAATGAAAGTATGAAATTCTTTGGTCATTTAATAAACTCACATATGGGTTTGTCAAAATTTTGTCTGGATAGTACTTTCCTACATAATTTTGAATGTCTGCCCATTTTGGACACATTTCTTTTATCAACTAACTGAGAGCTTCTTGTTCTTATCTCCTCCTCACCTGAAGAAATCTCTTGGGCCACCTTTTTTTGAAGATCCATCTTCAGCTCTTGCAGCTTTTCAGTGCTTAGCTGTTTGCGATATTCCTCAACAAACTCCTCAAATGATCAACATTGGAAGCCATGGATTTGTCCGAAGACAGAATATCCTGCACAACTGTACTCTCAGTACCTGCAGTAATACGGTCAACCTCAAACTCTTCAGTCTTTCTGAGTAACAGCTTCTGGCCAAAAATTCTTCCATGCTGAATACATTGTCCTATAAGAGACTTTGATCCACCCATTATCTATAAGGCTAAGGCAGTGCAGGATATTGAACGGTTTCTTCCATAAATTTGAGGGACAACTGGGTGTAAGAAGCGATTTCAATGCATCTCTGGAAAAGCTCCTTGGTTTACAACTTTTTGAAGTTTGAAATGACCTGATAATTCATGGGCTGTATGAGAGAAATAGTGATGGGGGGCAGGAATACAGTGATGAATATAAAATCATCCTTAAGGCTTGGACGAGGGCAGAAGCATTGTCTAAAAGTAGGAGGGCTTTCAGAGGCAAATCTTTGTCCAGCAAACACTGAGGGACCAAACACTTCATTTATCCACTTGGTAAATATTGCTTTGTGACCCAAGCTTTGCTGTTTGTCCTCAAAATCAGTTTATTTTATTATGACATTATGCTTCTTGAAAACTTGCAGGTTTTCATTACGATAGCCTAATAGAGTCTTGCGATTGAAGTCCCCACTAGGTTTCCTCAAAAACAGCCTTTTCATCTTTTGTCAATCGGTAATTGCCAAAAAACACAGTAAGCGCAAATAGGGTCTTATTCTATAAAATTATCAGCAAAGCTGTATGGGATAGGCTCACCTGGCATGGTTGTGATAGTCACAATCACTGTAATGGCATAAAAACGAATGCAGCAGTACCATACGGAAGTGTCCTGAGGAAGAAGCCTTATGGCTTTGAAACGCGTTGACAAATAAATCATTCTCCTTTTATTTGGATCTTCGGTTTTAACAACAGAGTGGAGTATTAACCCTTTTCTCTCATACTTGAATTTTCATCTTTTGTAATATAGGTTCAAAGAAGAATCTAAAATTCAGGTTAAAAACTTTGTGGGGAATAAACCCCTCAGCCTCTATGTAGACATGAAACTCACTGACAATTTAATAGCAGCCTTTTTATTAGAACTAACTGCCTCACCATGCTACACAACTCTAAGGATGTCAGTCCTCTTCTTAAAATTAACAAACCCGTTGTGGTGGCAGTTAACTTCAATGCTTTCATTACTTGGTCTTTATTTGTTTTTCAAAAGATCAGCATGTAACAATTTATTTGTCATATACAGTCATGGCCGATAGTGTTTGCATCCATGATATTGTTTCAGAAAATTATGTATTTTTCCCAGAAAATTAGGAAAATTGGAAAAAAAAAAAATAATAAAAAAAAAATAGGAAAAAAAGGAAAATTGGACACAATTTCACACAAAACTCCAAAAATGGGCCAGAAAAAATGATTGGCACTTTCAACTTAATATTTGGTTGCACACCCTTTGGAATAAATAACTGTAACCTATCGCTTCCTATAACCATCCTCAAGCTTCTTACAACTCTCAGCTGGAATTTTGGGCCACTCTTCTTTTGCAAACTGCTCCAGGACTTTCATATTTGTAGGGTGTCTTCTCCCAACAGCAATTTTAAGATGTCTCCATAGGTGTTCAATGGGATTTAGATCCAAACTCATTTGTGATCTCTCCAGCGCTTTGATCCATTTCTGGGTGCTTCTTGAAGTATATTTGGAGTCATTGTCCTGCTGGAAAACCCATGACCTAGGACGCAAACCCAGCTTTCTGACACTGGGCATTACATGGCAACCCAAAATCCTTATGTCATCGTCAAATTTCATGATGCCTTGCACACAGGCAAGGCACCTAGTGCCAGCAAAACAATCCCAAAAGATCTTTGAACCTCCACTATATTTGAGTCTAGTTACCCTGTTCTTTTCTTTGTACGCTTCATTCCATTTTCCTTTAACAGTGATATGATGTGGTTTACCCAAAACTCTATCTTGGTCTCATCTGTCAGATAGATACTTTCCCACAAGGATTTTGTCTTACTCACGTACATTTTGGCAAACTGCAGCTTGTTTTTATGTCTCTGCGTCTGCAGTGGGGTCCTCCTGCCATAGCGTTTTATTTCAAATGTCAACGGAGAGTTTGCACTGACACTGATGCACCCTGAGCCTGCATGACAGCTTGAATTTCTTTGGAACTTGATGGGCGCTGCTTATCCATCATCTGGACTATCATGTGCTGCAAGCTTTCATCAATTTTTCTCTGCCGTCTATGTCCAGATAGATTAGCTACAGTGCTATAAGTTGTAGGTCTTAGGGGGGCTTTACACGTTGCGACATCGCTACCGATATATCGTCGGAGTCACATCGTTAGTGACGCACATCCGGCGCCGGTAGCGACATCGCAACGTGTAAATCCTAGGTGCGACGATGAACGAGCACAGAAGCATACAATATCGCTGATCTGTGTAACGTCGTTCATTTCCATAATGTCGGTTCAACCGCAGGTACGTTGTTTGTCGTTCCTGCAGCTCCACACATCGCTGTGTGTAAACCCACAGGAGTGACAAACATCTCCTTACCTGCGTCGCGCCGGCAATGCGGAAGGGAGAAGGTGGGCGGGATGTTATGTCCCGCTCATCTCCGCCCCTCCGCTTCTGTTGGCCGGCCCATTAGTGACGATGCGGTGACGCCGTTGTGACGCCAACCGCACATCCCCCTTGAAGGAGGGATTGTTCGGCAGTCAAAGCGACATTGCCGAACAGGTATGTGCGTGTGAAGCTGCCGTAGCGATAATGTTCGCTACGGCAGCAATCACCATATCGCATTTGCGATGGGGGCGGGTGCTATCGCGCTGGACATCGCTAGCAATTGCTAGCGATGTCGCAACGTGTAAAGCCCGCCTTAATTATGTTGTGCACCATGGACAAAGGAACATCAAGATCTCTGGACATAGACTTGTAACCTTGAGATTGTTGATATTTTTTCCACAATTTGGTTTTCAAGTCCTCAGACAGTTCTCTTTTCCGCTTTCTGTTCTCCAGATATACAATGCAAAAATTGAGTCAACTTCTCTCTTTTTTAACTGGTTTCAGGTGTGATATTCATATTGCCTACACCTGTTATTTGCCACTGGTGAGTTTGAATGATCATCATATGCTTGAAACATAGTTGTTTACCCATAATTTTGGAAAGGTGCCAACAATTTTGTCTGGCCCAGTTTTCGGGTTTTGTGTGAAATTTTGTCCAATTTGTTCAACTCCTTTTGCAACATCTGACATTTTTATCTCTTCTCTATTCTTAATGATGGTAGACAGCTGTCATAGTCATATCCTGGCAAGATCAGCAATACGTATACTGATCTCATATTTACCTATTGTATTTTTTTTGTCAGTGATGGTGCAAAAGTAATTTTTATTCTTCTCTGCATCATCTTTGCTCCTTTTCTTAGAACTACAGTTAATAAGATCGCAAGGGGATGTGCATAAAGAGCTACCACATGACTAACGTGATCGGCTGAAAAAGAGTAGCAGGTCATGAGACAATAACTGAGCGATGAGTACCAATAAAAAAAATAAAAAAAAAAGATGGGTACCAGGACAAAATTTTTTTGACAAAGTGCGCAAAGTACTATCGACACTCTACTCCTTAACATACTATTAAAAAAGCTGAAAATCTAAATCACACACTATCTGCATCCATTCATCATGTTTTGAAAATAATAACTAATACAAAACAAAATGCAAGAACAACTCAATTGTATAGGTTAAATGTAATTTAACTAGATTTTTTGTTTGAAATACATTTCATTATATTTTTAAGGTTTTTAAAAATATCTAGTTTATATTCTAGCCAGATGTTCAAAACCTTTTTCCATGGTCAGTATGTCTATGCCTAGTTTTAGGTCTTGTTCTGTAGCAATCCGTAAGATACAGCTTTGGCAAAAATTTAGAGACCATTGCAAGGTTTTATCAAATTCAGCTTCTCTACATGTCTGACAGCCATTCCATTTCAGTGTCAGTTGAATTCCAACCAGAGTACACCTCATTCTACTTAATGTGCTTCTGATTAGGTGATCACCTGAACCAAATCTTATCTAACTAGAGAAAGTATAAAAAAACACTGCTGTGGTATTCACAATCCTCTTGCAATAGGACAAGCTGGATGGCAAAACAAGTGGTAGTAATATCCCAAAAGTAATAGGAATTAAAAAAATAACTTTTAACCATGCCAAAGGAGTTGAAAAGTCTTGAGCGAGGAAAAGAAGGGCTCAATTCTGGCTTTACTAGCAGAGGGATATGGTGAGCGTCACGTTGCCTCCATCCTTAAAATTTCTGAGATGGCAGTCCATTACAACAAGGTCAAGCAGCAGACATTTGGGACAACAAAGCTACAGACCGGCAGAGGGCAAAAGCGACTCTCCACTGACCAGGATGACCATCACCTTATTCAAATGTCACTCAGCAACCACAGGATGACATCAAGTGACCTACAAAAGGAATGGTAAATGGCAGCTGGGGTGAAGTGCACGGCAAGAACAGTTCGTAACAGCCTCCTAGAGGCAGGGCTCAAGTCATGTAAAGCTAGAAAAAAGCCTTTCGTCAATGAGAAGCAAAAGGAGTGCTAGGATGAAGTTTGCCAAAGACCATAAGGATTAGACCATAGAGGACTGGAATAATGTAATCTTCTCTGATAAGTCTAATTTTCAGCTCTGCCCAACACCTGGTGGTCTAATGGTTAGACGGTGACCTGGAGAGGCGTACCAACCACAGTGTCTTGCACCCATTGTGAAATGTGGTGGAGGATCAGTATTGATCTGGGGATGCTTCAGCAAGGCTGGAATTGGGCAGATTAAACTTTGTGAAGGACGTATGAATCAAGTCGCATACAAGCTTATCCTGGAAAAATAGTTGCTTCCTTCTGCTCAGGCAATGTTCCCCAACTCTGAGGACCGGTTTTCCAGCAGTACAATGTGCCATGCCACACAGCTAGGTCAATCAATGTGTGGATGAAGGACTACCACATCAAAACCCTGGACTGGCGAGCTAATCTCCAGACCTGAACCCTATTGAAAACCTCTGGAATGTAATCAAGAGGAAGATGGATAGTCACAAGTCATCAAACAAGAACTGCTTACATTTTTGCACCAGGAGTGGCATAAGGTCACCCAAAAGCAGTGTGAAAGACTGGTGGAAAGCATGCCAAGACGCATGAAAGCTGTGATTAAAAATCATGGTTATTCCACAAAATATTGATTTCTGAACTCTTCCTGAGTTAAAACATTAGTATTGTTGTTTCCAAATGAGTATGAACTTGCTTTCTTTGCATTATTTGAGGTCTGAAAGCAATGCATTTTTTTTTGTTATTTTGACCATTTCTACCATTTCTCATTTTTAGAAAATACATACAAAATTTATTTCTTGGAAATTCATAGACATTTCAGTAGTTTATAGAATAAAAGAACAATTTACATTTTACTCAAAAATATAACTATAAAGAGAAAAATCAAAAAAACTGAAAACTTTGCAGTGGTCTCTTAATTTTTGCCAGAGCTGTAAAGTAGAGGTTATCATCGATGATGTGTAATCTGTGCTTAGTCTTGTTTAGATTCATTATTGAAAACATCTGACAGAGCTATGGCCTGGGTAGGGTTCTCAGAACTGAGCGGTGCCCTGACTAGGGTTCTCAGGGCTGTGGCCTGGGTAGGAGTGTCAGAACTGAGCAGTGCCCTGACTAGGGTTCCCAGAGCTGTGCCCTGGGGAGGAGTGTCAGAGCTGAGCTGTACTTTGACAAGGGCAATCAGAGCCATTACCAGGGTAGAGATCTCAGAGCTGTGCCATGATTAGATCTCTCAGAACTGAGCCCTGCCCTAGGATGGGATTTCAGGACTGACCAGTGTCCTCGGTATGGGTCTCACAATTATGCTGTGCCCTCAGTAGGGGTCTCAGAACTGAGCTGTGCCCTGGAGGATCAGGTTGATTGATTTTATATTTTGATATATTGGACTTTTACAAATACAAGGATATCATATGTTTATTTTATTTATATGTATTGGGGGGATGACTCCCATTTTTATTTTTTTTAACATCTGTAAAAAAAATATATTTTACTTTCATTCTCTTAGGTAATTGAAGCTGCTATTATCTGATCAGTGTTACTTTATATCATTATATTGTAGTATATAGTGTAAATCCCCTTCTCTTTTGAATATAAACATACAACTCAGCTTTAGGACTCGTGCAGAGGATCGTATTTTTGGTCAGAGTGTGATCCGACAAAAAATCAGATTGCCCTCGGACCAATATTATTCAGCATTCAAGATTTGCCTCCGCGTATCGGATCACACTTGGCCATCCAAGTCTATGGGTCCGTGGGAAATATCGGACTGCACGCTGACTACATTCATTTTTTTCTCCACCTCCGAGAAAAAACAGAACCCATTCTTATCAGAGACTGATTAATATTATGGACCATTTTTCTCGGATGAAGAACATATGGTCATGTGAACCCAGCCTTAGAGGCTGACTAATATGGCAGCCATGTCACCCAGCTTTTATAGTAAAACCACTAGTGTGCCGTCATCGTGGGGCGAACCAGATGTGACGTCATTTAAATATCAGAGGTTGAAAGCAACTTGAAAATTACAGCTACGGCTGAAACGTTGCTCTACCCGTTAAAATAGCTGGCATCAGCCACATGTAGCGAGAGTTCAGCTCCTGAGGCCCCGTTACACTGTCACTCCAGTGAAGGACGCACAATTATGTTCAAATTCACGAGGGGTTAAGATTTCCAGTATTAGGCAAGCAGTGTATTGAAATTTTACTATTTTCTATAGAAGCAAAACATTGGCAGACACAAGAGCCTTGGGGCCCACCAAGTGAGAGTTGGCCTTGCATGGTAGCTTTCATGTAGTAGAGTTGTGCACAGTGCCTGGGCAGCAGTGTGCAAACATGGCCCTGCCATGGAGTAAGTTACAGAGCAGTATACTGTACATTTGCTACATGGCGCCATACAGCTCTTCCCTCATGCCATGTGCAGCCCTGTAACGTCTCTATATATGGCGCCATACAGCTCTTCCCTCATGCCATGTGCAGCCCTGTAACGTCTCTATATATGGCGCCATACAGCTCTTCCCTCATGCCATGTGCAGCCCTGTAACGTCTCTATATATGGCGCCATACAGCTCTTCCCTCATGCCATGTGCAGCCCTGTAACGTCTCTATATATGGCGCCATACAGCTCTTCCCTCATGCCATGTGCAGCCCTGTAACGTCTCTATATATGGCGCCATACAGCTCTTCCCTCATGCCATGTGCAGCCCTGTAACGTCTCTATATATGGCGCCATACAGCTCTTCCCTCATGCCGTGTGCAGCCCTGTAACGTCTCTATATATGGCGCCATACAGCTCTTCCCTCATGCCATGTGCAGCCCTGTAACGTCTCTATATATGGCGCCATACAGCTCTTCCCTCATGCCATGTGCAGCCCTGTAACGTCTCTATATATGGCGCCATACAGCTCTTCCCTCATGCCGTGTGCAGCCCTGTAACGTCTCTATACATGGCGCCATACAGCTCTGTCCTCATGCCGTGTGCAGCCCTGTAACGTCTCTATACATGGCGCCATACAGCTCTGTCCTCATGCCGTGTGCAGCCCTGTAATGTCTCTATACATGGCGCCATACAGCTCTGTCCTCATGCCGTGTGCAGCCCTGTAACGTCTCTATACATGGCGCCATACAGCTCTGTCCTCATGCCGTGTGCAGCCCTGTAACGTCTCTATATATGGCGCCATACAGCTCTGTCCTCATGCCGTGTGCAGCCCTGTAACGTCTCTATACATGGCTCCATACGGTTCTTCCCTCATGTTGTGTGCGCCCTTGTCACGTCTCTACATGGCGCCATACGGCTTTTCCCTCATGTCGTGTGCACCTGTCACGTCTCTATGCATGGCACCATATGGCTCTTCCCTCATGTTGTGTGCGCCTGTGCCACATCTCAATACATGGCATCATACGGCTCTTCCTTCATGTCGTGTGCAGCCGTCACGTCTGTATACATGGCACCATATGGCTCTTTTCTCATGCCATGTGCACCAGTCGGATCTCTCTCTATACATGGTGCCTTACGGCTCTTCCCTCATGCAGGGTGCGCCCGTCACATCTCTATACATGGTGCCATACGGCTCTTCCCTCATGCCGTGTACGCCCGTCATGTCTCTATACATGGTGCCATACAGCTCTTCCCTCACATCGTGTGCGCCCTTGTCACGTCTCTGTACATGGCACCATACAGCTCTTCCCTCATGCCGTGCGCTCCCTTGTCAAGTCTCTATACATGGCGCCATATAGTTCTTCCCTCTTGCCGTGTGCGTCCTTGTCACGTCTCTATACATGGCACCATACGGCTCTTCCCTCTTGCCGTGTGCGCCCTTGTCAAGTCTCTATACATGGCGCCATATAGTTCTTCCCTCTTGCCGTGTGCGTCCTTGTCATGTCTTTATACATGGCACCATACGGCTCTTCCCTCATGCCGTGTGCGTCCTTGTCACGTCTCTATACATGGCGCCATATAGTTCTTCCCTCTTGCCGTGTGCGTCCTTGTCATGTCTTTATACATGGCACCATACGGCTCTTCCCTCATGCCGTGTGCGTCCTTGTCACGTCTCTATACATGGCGCCATATAGTTCTTCCCTCTTGCCGTGTGCGTCCTTGACACATCTCTACACATGGCACCATACAGCTTTTCCCTCATGCCGTGTGTGTCCTTGTCACATCTCTATACATGGCACCATACAGCTTTTCCCTCATGCAGTGTGTCCTTGTCACATCTCTATACATGGCACCATATGGTTCTTCCCTCTTGCCGTGTGCGTCCTTGTCAGACGTCTGTATACATGGCGACGAATATCTCTGTATCCCTGTCCGCTCATCTCTTCGCTCTCAGTGCCAATGTCGAGTCGCAGACTGCGCAGAGCACTAGGACCTTGCGTGCACGACGCCTTTCACAGCGCCGGGAAGCGCGCTGACGTCATTCACGCCGGGCGGACCAATGGCAGAGCTCAGCCCCTCTCCAGTCTGAGTGCACTGCAATCAGCAGCGGCTGCGAGGGAGGCGAGTGCTGCGCTCCGTCCCATTGATCTGCCCAGGTGAGTGACCGGCGCCTCGGCCGTGAGTGGTGGGGAGAATGGTGGGTGACGGCTGCACCCGGGCGCACAGAAGAGCCGGGTCTCCTGTGTGTGCACCGCTCCCACCCTCTGTATTGTGGAGATACGGGGAAGACGTACAGTGCCTGTCATGTGGAGGACGAGAAGGACTGGCACAGGAAATGGAGGGGACCGGGTCTCTGAGGACGGCGGACAAGGATTTACAAGTGCTGCCTGGACATAGCGGTGTGTGCCATCTGTAGTGCCACATATCTGCAGGACATAGCGGCGTGTGCCATCTGTAGTGCCACATATCTGCAGGACATAGCGGTGTGTGCCATCTGTAGTGCCACATATCTGCAGGACATAGCGGTGTGTGCCATCTGTAGTGCCACATATCTGCAGGACATAGCGGCGTGTGCCATCTGTAGTGCCACATATCTGCAGGACATAGCGGTGTGTGCCATCTGTAGTGCCACATATCTGCAGGACATAGCGGCGTGTGCCATCTGTAGTGCCACATATCTGCAGGACATAGCGGCGTGTGCCATCTGTAGTGCCACATATCTGCAGGACATAGCGGTGTGTGCCATCTGTAGTGCCACATATCTGCAGGACATAGCGGTGTGTGCCATCTGTAGTGCCACATATCTGCAGGACATAGCGGGGTGTGCCATCTGTAGTGCCACATATCTGCAGGACATAGCGGGGTGTGCCATCTGTAGTGCCACATATCTGCAGGACATAGCGGTGTGTGCCATGTGTAGTGCCACATATCTGCAGGACATAGCGGTGTGTGCCATCTGTAGTGCCACATCTGCAGGACATAGCGGTGTGTGCCATCTGTAGTGCCACATATCTGCAGGACATAGCGGTGTGTGCCATCTGTAGTGCCACATATCTGCAGGACATAGCGGTGTGTGCCATCTGTAGTGCCACATATCTGCAGGACATAGCGGTGTGTGCCATGTGTAGTGCCACATATCTGCAGGACATAGCGGTGTGTGCCATGTGTAGTGCCACATATCTGCAGGACATAGCGGTGTGTGCCATCTGTAGTGCCACATCTGCAGGACATAGCGGTGTGTGCCATCTGTAGTGCCACATATCTGCAGGACATAGCGGTGTGTGCCATCTGTAGTGCCACATATCTGCAGGACATAGCGGTGTGTGCCATCTGTAGTGCCACATATCTGCAGGACATAGCGGTGTGTGCCATCTGTAGTGCCACATATCTGCAGGACATAGCGGTGTGTGCCATGTGTAGTGCCACATATCTGCAGGACATAGCGGTGTGTGCCATGTGTAGTGCCACATATCTGCAGGACATAGCGGTGTGTGCCATCTGTAGTGCCACATCTGCAGGACATAGCGGTGTGTGCCATCTGTAGTGCCACATCTGCAGGACATAGCGGTGTGTGCCATCTGTAGTGCCACATATCTGCAGGACATAGCGGTGTTTGCCATCTGTAGTGCCACATATCTACAGGACATAGCGGTGTGTGCCATGTGTAGTGCCACATATCTGCAGGACATAGCGGTGTGTGCCATGTGTAGTGCCACATATCTGCAGGACATAGCGGTGTGTGCCATGTGTAGTGCCACATATCTGCAGGACATAGCGGTGTGTGCCATCTGTAGTGCCACATCTGCAGGACATAGCGGTGTGTGCCATCTGTAGTGCCACATATCTGCAGGACATAGCGGGGTGTGCCATGTGTAGTGCCACATATCTGCAGGACATAGCGGGGTGTGCCATCTGTAGTGCCACATATCTGCAGGACATAGCGGGGTGTGCCATCTGTAGTGCCACATATCTGCAGGACATAGCGGGGTGTGCCATCTGTAGTGCCACATATCTGCAGGACATAGCGGGGTGTGCCATCTGTAGTGCCACATATCTGCAGGACATAGCGGCGTGTGCCATCTGTAGTGCCACATATCTGCAGGACATAGCGGCGTGTGCCATCTGTAGTGCCACATATCTGCAGGACATAGCGGGGTGTGCCATCTGTAGTGCCACATATCTGCAGGACATAGCGGGGTGTGCCATCTGTAGTGCCACATATCTGCAGGACATAGCGGGGTGTGCCATGTGTAGTGCCACATATCTGCAGGACATAGCGGGGTGTGCCATCTGTAGTGCCACATATCTGCAGGACATAGCGGGGTGTGCCATGTGTAGTGCCACATATCTGCAGGACATAGCGGGGTGTGCCATGTGTAGTGCCACATATCTGCAGGACATAGCGGGGTGTGCCATCTGTAGTGCCACATATCTGCAGGACATAGCGGGGTGTGCCATCTGTAGTGCCACATATCTGCAGGACATAGCGGGGTGTGCCATCTGTAGTGCCACATATCTGCAGGACATAGCGGGGTGTGCCATCTGTAGTGCCACATACCTGCGGGGCATGTAATCTGCTGGATATTTTAGTGTACCATGTGTAGTGCCACATACCTGCTGGGCATAGTGGTGTGTGTCGTCTGTAGTGCCACATATCTGCTGGGCATAGGGGGTTTTGCCTTCTATACCTGCTGGGCATAGGGGTGTTTGCCGTATGTAGTGCCACATTCCGGCTGGGCATAGTGGTGTGTGTCTTGTGTAGTGCCTCATACCTGCTGTGCATGTAATCTGCTGGATATATTAGTGTGTGTCATATACCTGCTGGGCGTAGTGGTGTGTGTCGTCAGTAGTGCCATATACCTGCTAGGCATGTATTTTGATGGATATTGTAGTGTGTGCCATGTGTAGTGCCATGTGTAGTGCCACATACGTGCTGGGCATGGTGTGTGCCATGTGTAGTGCCATATTGCTGCTGGGCATAGTGGTATGCACCATCTGTAGTGACACCTCTATGCAGGGTGTGTTGTCTTCTGGAGATAGTGCTGTCTTCCATTTGTAGTGCCCCATACATATGGCCTTTATGTTGCTGCCCTATAGTCTTCCTAGTCTTCTGTTTGTGAGTAGTCCTGTGGGTTGCTAGGTCCTGGGAGACAGGTGGTAAGCATGCTACATGTGTATATATTTTGACTTTATAACGTGTTGTACTTTTATATATATATTATGTATGTGTGTGTGTGTGTATATATATATATATATATATATATATATATATAATATATATATATATATATATATATATAATGTATATGTGTAAGGAACCCCACACATCAGGATAAAATATTCCTCCTCATGCTGCTTCTGCTGTTGGTCATAAATGGAGGAAATGAGGTCAGGCGATAAGTGGTCAGCATGGTGGGCAGTTGGGATGTGGGGCCCCCCTTCTGTAACCCCCCCCCCCCCCCCCCCCCCCCCCACGGCTTCCTTATTTCTTCCTGCAGAGTACCAGACTGACAAGCTTCTGTAACTGTCCCCTGAGATGTTACTGATGCAGCCAGCAGGTGGCAGCAGCGCTCACTGATGCTGCTTCCTCTTCGGAGATTATGGGGGAAGGGGCCCTGTGGCTGGTCCAGTCTAGTGTATGGGAGGCTTCCAGCTGCTAGTCTGCGTGGTGTGTTAGGACATGTCATTATACATATACTGGGAAGCCTGAAGCTCCACATGTGGCAGCCTTGGGCTTCGTAGGGGAGGGCATGTGACAAGCAGGTAAGCTTTTGCTGGATGAGGTGCTTTGACGTTACGGTCTTTGCAGCCTGTTTCTGTCATTCTATTAGGATGTTCTGTGGCAGATACGCTGTGGACTTTCTGGGTGGAAAATCCCTAGTTGCAGCAAAGTGGATGAGATTTAACCAACTCTCATCTACGTGCCGTGGAAAAAAATCCATGTGGATTCCTTACTGCAGGATGCCCATGCAGGCTTGGGGTGAATGTGGAAGTGAAAATCCACAACAACCCCACCATTTGTGGCTGCGGAGGTCAGGGGGTATACAAAGCTGCTCCGGTGCTTCCATGACTCTTGCCTTATGCCCCTACGGTCTCTGTGGAAGCTGTTGTCACAGAATGGTTTGTCACTGCCTTCACAAGAGGTCTCACAGAAGGCCCATTATACACAGACTGGCGGGGCTCAAAGCGCCAGAGAAGGTGGGCATATAGCTCTGGTGTCGTTGGCAGATTGACCAAAATCCACATGATTTAGTGTGGATTTACCACACTATGTGGTAAATGCCCCTAGCTTTCTGGCTATATTTTGCACAGTAATTCCGTCCTGTGTGAATGTACTCGTAGGAAAAACATTGCAGTTTTATGAGATAAACTTAGGAATGGATCCAAAAAGAAGTATAAAAAATAGACTGAAGCATCTCATGTCCACTTTTGTTTGACCCAAAACTGTAAGGAAAACAGTTTGTAATTCCAGCCTTCTGCAAGTGTTAAAAACACCTAAAAAGGCAATAAAATGAGTGATGCAGCCAAGCGTCCTGATGCCCATGTCTCCTGTTCAGTGTAATAGAGGGTGATATCACATATGGGAACAAACAAATCAAGCCAGACATGTCACTCGAAGCAAGGATCACCAAGTTACGATTTGCCTACTTTGGGCATGTCATATCAAGAGAGCAGTCACAGGAGAAGGACATCATGTTCGGAAGAAACAAGGCAATGAGGTAGACCAGCATCCCGAGGGCTTGATACTCTCAAGATAATGGTAGAGAAGACCCTGGTGGACCTATCTAGGCTTGCAAAAGATGGATCTTCCTACAGAGCATTCATCCATCAAGTTACCATGGCTCGGGATCAATCTGAAGGCCATTACAATAAAAAAAAACATGTGACCACCTCACCACTGAAAACAAGGGGGTAGAGAACTTTGGAAGGTGACAAGTGGGCAGAGAACAGTTTTGGATGGGGACAGGTGGGCAGGGAACAGTTTTGGATGGGGACAGGTGGGCAGGGAACAGTTTTGGATGGGGACAGGTGGGCAGGGAACAGTTTTGGATGGGGACAGGTGGGCAGGGAACAGTTTTGGATGGGGACAGGTGGGCAGGGAACAGTTTTGGATGGGGACAGGTGGGCAGGGAACAGTTTTGGATGGGGACAGGTGGGCAGGGAACAGTTTTGGATGGGGACAGGTGGGCAGGGAACAGTTTTGGATGGGGACAGGTGGGCAGGGAACAGTTTTGGATGGGGTCAGCAACCACAGCTAAGATCCTAATGATGTTGGTGGTTGAAGCTGATCATGATCATCTATTGAGTGAAACACATTGAAGAACCCTTAGATAGCGGGAATTATAGTATACGATTTCAAAATGGTTACTCCAAATGTATAAAAATAGCTTATATTGTAACGATCGAGAATAGAAATTTGGATGGGTGCTCTACACCATGATATAGTTCATTCAGAACATGGCGCACTTTACAAAGGCATTTATTCGGGTGCGCTCACCATCTAATGGAGTATGACGCATTGAGTAATTGGAGCTGATGACGGATATAACATTTCTTCTGACAGGCAGATCTGATGGTGTCCTCACACTTCTGACTGTTTCATCTGCGCTTGTGTCTAAATGACTTTTCTCCGTTTTCATTTTGTCTTAAATCTATATACTGTAAGTGGGGAAAAAAATGAAAAAGTAGTTCAGCTCCAATGACAGAAGCATGCACACGTCATAGAAAAATAAGACCGCTAATAGATGTCTTCAAAGGTTTGAGATGTGAAATGGGGTCTCATGCATGAACCTGTGATATGGGATCCATAGGGTAGTGGACGTGGCATGGATTTTTCTGTACTATTGTAAACTGCGGCACTGAAGCTCGAGAAACATTAGGAAACTGCTATATTGTAGTATTATTTAGTCTTTCAGGGATATAGTTCTAATTAAAGGGAATATTTCACCAGGTTTTTGCTATGTAATCTGAGATCATGATTTAGAGCAGGGAGTCCTCAAACTGTGGTTCACAGGTCCATAATGTGTAGCTCGCAGTTGTCTGCTAACTTGGTGCATTGCTCTCTGATCGAGCAAACAACTGTGAAGACCAGTTCTCAGATGGCGACCTTTACACGTAGCTTGGCAAAGAACAGATCTACATGGTCGTATCCTGGGTATGAGGGTGATAGGTAATATTGTAAGCTGGTGACGGAATGATACTGCCAGTTGGAGGGTTGCTGGAAGTTGGATGTGATGGTATTCTTGCATCAAGCACTCCCTCCACACTTGGTAGGGGCAAGGTGGGAACTCGTGTTCGTTCTAATACTGTCCATAAGGGAGGATGATTCATGGTCTGTGGGATTTATTGAAAAAGCAACACAGCCAAGTAAGTGATATCACTGTAATAAAGGTCTCCACCGGGAGCTCAGTGTAAGTTATAGTTAAGCTCGATCTGTCTCCGTACCTCCTTTGCTGCATTTAGGGATTTAAATGACCAATCGATAGAGTGCACCTGATCTGAACCCCCTTTCTCCCACCCGATTAGGGCCCTTGTAAGGGGATTACATCTTATCGTTGCCATGATGACCTCTGGGCCGCCTGCCATCTGTGATGGCCTGGTAGACCATGCCTGGAGTATGGTCTAAAGGGTGTTTTACACGCTGCGACATCGCGAACGATATATCGTCTGGGTCACGGTGTTTGTGACGCACATCCGGCGTCGTTAGCGACATCACAGCGTGTAACACCTATGAGCGACCTAAAACTATCGCAAAAGAGGTAAAAATCGTTGGTCTGTGACATGTCGTTCATTTACCAAAAATTGTTGTCTGGTCAGTAGCGAGGTTGTTTGTCGTTCCTGCGGCGTCACAAATTGCTGTATGTGACACCGCAGGAACGACGAACATCTCCTTACCTGCGTCCACCGGCAATGAGGAAGTAAGGAGGTGGGCGGCATGTTCCGGCCGCTCATCTCCGCCCCTCCTCTGCTATTGGGCGGCCGCTTAGTGACGTCGCTATGACGCTGAACGCACCTTCCCCTTGAGCGAGGGATTGTTCGGCAGTCACAGCAACGTCGCTGAAAAGGTATGTGTGTGTGACGCTGCCGTAGCGTTAATGTTCGCTACAGCAGCGATCACCAAATCTCGCACGAACGGCGGGGGCGGGTGCTATCGCTAGCGATGTCGCAGCGTGTAAAGCACCCTTTAGAATTCTCAATGTCACACGGACACTGCTGGTGCATTGCAATACATCATACCAGCAATTGGAGTAGTAAAAGTTAATGTCTCATATAGGGACTGTGTAAAAAAAAAAAAAGTGGCGCAAAATATAAAAAAAAGAACAAAAAAAATGAAGAAAAATTTTATACCATTATGTATATTTATGTAAAAACAAAAAAATGACATTTGGTATCGCCGCGTCCGTAACAATCCCATCTATACAACTGTCACATTAGTAAACCCCTTCAGTGAACACTGTACAAAAAACCTAAATATAAAAAAAACTGGAAAAACTGTCCTTTATTGTGTAAAAGCATCAAAATATAAAAAAATAAATAAAATTAATGTGGTACCACTGTAATCATACTGACTAGAAGAATAAATATATCTTATCACTTATCCTGCAAGGTGAATGGCGTGGAAAATAGTAATAATGTCAATTCTTCAACTGCTGTTGATTTGTTTATTCTACCTCCCAAAGATCCGCAGTAATGTTCAGATGACATTCAGCGCTCTATGGGTTTTCATGTAAATAATAATAATATTCACTTATATAGCGCCATTAGTTCCACAGCGCTTTACATACATTGGCAACACTGTCCCCATTGGGGCTCACAATCTAGAGTCCCTATCTGTATGTCTTTGGAGTGTGGGAGGAAACCGGAGTACCCGGAGGAAACCCACGCAAACACAGGGAGAACATACAAACTCCTTGCAGATGGTGTCCTTGGTGGGATTTGAACCCAGGACCCAGTGCTGCAAGACTGCAGTGCTAACCACTGAGCCAACGTGCTGCCTATAATTTGTGAAAACATTATTTAGAAAAAATTCCCAACAGAAAATTCACGGTAATGAGGTAGAAGGAATCACTTTGAACTTCTGTATGGCCTGTGCTCTTGCGGTGTCCATCTTTTTAATCCAATCAATTTTTATTGTAGGAAGTTACATTACAAAAAAAAGGAGAAATTCAGGTATCATTGGCAATAATACCAGGGCTGTGGAGTCGGAGTCGGAGTCGTGGAGTCGGAGTCGGAGTCGGAGCTCATTTTGGTGGAGTCGGAGTCGGTATAAAATGCACCGACTCCGACTCCTAAAATATATAATAAATTGGGGACAGGAGTGCAATGCAGAATGTGCTGAATATTTTACTAAATAACAACATTTAGTATAATGCTTATATTTAAGTGAAAAATTTATTGTAGTACAATGTGAACATCAGACATTTAATTGTTTTTATGATACAATAATCAAGATATTTGGATAGAACATAAAATATTTATTGGAATACAACTTTAGAACACAAAAAAACTAATACATTGTAAATATGTAATATATATAATATATATATATATACAGTGTATATACACACACACAAGATATATATGTAATCTACTGTATATTACATAGTGTATTACATATTTACAATTTATTACAGTTTTTTGTGTTCTAAAGTTGTATTCCAATAAATATATTTTATGTTCTATCCAAATATCTTGATTATTGTATCATAAAAATTATTAAATGTCTGATGTTCACATACACATATTCATGTACTACAATAAATTTTTCACCTAACTATAAGCAATATATGTAGGAGCCGGAGCCGGAGCCGGAGTCGGAGCCGGTGCAAGAGAATTTGAGGAGTCGGAGTCGAAGGTTTGGCTTACCGACTCCACAGCCCTGAATAATACACAAAGAAAACAACGCTGTAACATGTGGTAGTGTCACCTTTGATTATGATTCACATTTCCTGTCACACCACCACCAATCATGTCTGATGCAAGTTGCAACTTTTTTAGGTTAATCAATACCCAATACGTATAGAATCAACCTACCAATTTACTCTTTAATCCTCAAAATGAGGGATCCAAACAACCAGAACCAGAGAGTAAGAAAGGAAGATAAGAAAAGGGAGGGGAGAGAGAGGTGGGGGAGAGGGGGAGAACCATGGATGGTTGCAAGGAGGCAACCAGGGAGGGGGAGGGGGGAGGGAGGGAATTTGGATGGCGTTTTGGGGCAGCCCGAGCAGTAACAACAACAGAGATTTAAACACCTTGAATATTGACATGTGGTATGGGTGAACTCCCTGCGTAACACACACTTTGAGCCTATTTGACCCGTTTTTTTAATTATCAACAGTTTCCCTGGAAACAGATGCCTGACAGGGGATGCATATACAGAGTTTAGCCACGTGTTCCAAATCTGAAGTATTTTGTTTTTGGCGCGGATGGAGTGAGCCAGACAGAACTCGTATTGGCATTGGAGATTAATTCGGTTATATAGTTCAACTAATGTAGGCGTCTTTGGGGATTTCCAGTGCAAACTTATGCAATATCTGGCAGCTACTAGAATGTGAACTAATAAACCCCTGGATTCCCAAGAGAACTCCTCTATACCCACGTTTAGCACTGTCAGACCTGGATTCGGATTAATAGGATTGCCTGTCAGCTCACCCATCAGGCCAAACACCTCCAACCAGAACGAGAAAACCTTGGGACAAGCCCACCAGCAGTGACCAAGAGTACCCCTTTGGAGGCAGCCCTTCCAACAATGTGGCGAATAATTTGGGAGGAACTGTGCTAAGTTGGCTGGGGACCGATACCATCGCAGGTGTACTTTTTTCAGTTGCTCCAGATGATTTATACACTTGGAATATTTTTGGATATTTGCTGATGCCGAGTGCCAGTTTGAAGGAGAGGTAGAGACACTCAACTCCACATCCCATTTATTCATATAAGGAGATTTTTGCTCTTCGGGGGGGTTATTGAGCCATTTGTATGTCGAGGAGATACCTTTGGATTTAATTATCTTTTTAAATACCAAAGCTTTTGTTGTAGGTAACAGAGGCTTTGACTTTGGAGGAAATTTAGAGGCCAGAAAATGACTAATTTGGATGTGTTGATAGAAACAGCCCTTTAAAGAGGGGTGTTCCCATACTATTTCATTAAAGGGGTTAACACCCAAATCAGAGTATAGATCCGCCAGCACTGTAATGCCCGATCCCTCCCACCTGGCCAGATTCAAAAAGGGGATTTGAGATTCCAACGACTTGAGGGAAATCTCTGAAAGAGGAATCTGAATCTTATGAATCAAGTCATTTCGCCAGACCTCCAGGGAGGCTGACATGGTGGGAACACACGGGGAGAACCGTGAACGGCTCAAATATTCTGCTTCCATCATTCTTCTGACCGAGCCCTGGCGGGACAGGAAATTTTCAATCTGAGCCCATCTATGTGAATTACCTGGACGCCACCATTCCTTTAGTGATTCAATTAGTAAGGCTTTATAATATGCCGTTATGTTTGGGGTGCCCAATCCCCCTAAGTCATATGGGGGGTATAACACTTTACCTGCGACCCTAGCCCTTTTATTACCCCAGACAAATTTGTTAGTCAACGATTGAAGTTTCATCAGGGTTTTGTGAGAAATTTTGATGGGAAGGCATCTGAGCACATACAATATTTTGGGTAAGAAAACCATTTTAAAGGACTGTATCCTGGCCATCCAGGACAATGATATTTTTTCATATCTTCCCAATTCCTTTTCTAAATTTTGGATCAGAGGTTCCAAATTTTCTTGGTGTCCATCTTTTTACACATCTTTTTAGGTGTGAACGAAAGTGTGACCAGCAACAGTTTTTTGCACCTTTTGAAAAGGATAACACCACTATACAGAGGCCAAACGGATTTTCGGAGGAACTCTACTGTCTCATTAGTGAATCGATCTGTTGGAGTTTTTCAACTTATTTTGCAGATGTAGATGGAAACTCTAAAGGGGGCTTTACACACTACAATATCGTTAATGTTTTATCGTCGGGGTCACGTTGTTAGTGACGCACATCCGGCGTCATTAACGGTATTGCAGCGTGTGACACCAGCGACCTTAAGCGATCTCAAAAATGGTGAAAATCGTTCACCATAGAGAGGTCGTCCCAAAACCAAAAATCGGTAATGGTTGATTATCGATGTGGTTCGTTGCTCCTGTGGCAGCACACATCGCTGTGTGAGACACCGCAGGAGCGAGGAACCTCACCTTACCGGCCGCAATGCGGAAGGAAGGAGGTGGGCGGATGTTATGTCCCGCTCATCTCCGCCCCTCCGCTTCGATTGGCCGGCTGCTGTGTGACGTCGCTGTGACGCCGAACGTCCCTCCCCCTTGAGAGAGGGATTGTTCGGCAGTCACAGCGACGCCACCGACCAGGTAAGTGCGTGTGAAGCTGCCGTACCGATAATGTTCGCTGCGGCAGCGATCACACGAAATCGCATGCACGACAGGGGCGGGTGCTTTTGCGTACAATATCGCTAGCAATTGCTAGCAATATCGTAGCGTGTAAAGCCCGTTTAAGGCCTAGGACACACGGCAAGAAAAACAGTGCTAGTGGAATGCGATAAAAAATCGCATTCCACTCGGACCAATATTACTCTATGGAGCCGCTCCCATGAGTGATTATTTTCACAGCCCTAATTGGACCAAGAAAACAGTCACCGCATGCTGTGGGTGCAATGCGATCCTGTTCCACGCGCATACATACAAGTCTATGGGGCGAGAGAAACATTGCATTGAACTCGCGTTACACCAGTGTAATGCGAGTGCAGTGCTAGAATCGCAATAGCTGGCATTGGAGGACATAGGGAGATAAATCTCTCCCTCCCCTCCACAGTGCCGCCCTCCCCTCCGCAACTGTGGTCTGATCGCACGATCGGATCACAGTCGCATGACATTCAGCTCCCGCTGTGCTGCGAGCGTGAGCAGAGTGTCATGTGAGGACTCGCACAAATCCCCATGTGACCTCAGCCTAATGTTAGTGCTCAGCATAGAGCACTGGATAAATGTGAACTCATCCAACATGATCTATCAGTCATGAATGTGGCCCTGGGGGCTCAGCAGAAATCTTGTTTATGTGCATGGCATGAAGGTTTTCTGTCCAGTTGATGAGGATTTTTTTTTTTTTGCACAATCATTGTTCAAATGTTAAATCTGACATGTGAGCAAATAAAGTAAAATGTGCTTCCTTTAAAATGTTGGGCTTTTTTTCTTCGGTTCCCAATATTAAATTCCTAGTGGTCCAACAAGTGGCACCCTCATTGATAAGTTGCTTTCAGCTCTGACCAGGTCGTGAAGTAGTAAATGGTGAATGGAGCCAGAAGGCTGCTCTGTTCACTGTCTTGTGCTGTTGCCGAGACTCCCGCTCATCTCCTATTCTGTTCCATAGGATCGGAGCTGTTAAATCAGGGAACAGCCATGTTCTGACTCCATTCACTGTTTGCCAAAAACAACTGGTTGTGTGTGTGTGTGTGTGTGTGTGTGTGTGTGTGTGTGCGCCAGGGAACGGATCCTCCATAATCTGATATTGATGACCTATACTCAGGAGAAGGTGTCTGTCTAAGTCTGGGCAACGTCTTGAACCAGAGTGCGAGTATGTACTCTTCTCTTTGCCCCTTTTTCTTTGGACTTTTTCATGTACCGTGTGTGTGTATATGTATGTGTTTGTATATATAATATTATGCTCCCCATTTTGTCAATTGAGTGGCACCGATGGGTGGGATGGGTCACATTGTCCCCTATCTACTGGAAAAGTTATTTGCAAACTAAAAATGTGACAAGCTCAGGGAGTGCATTATACTATGGCTGTCATCCAGCTGAAAAGGACATTTAGGATGAGCACTGTGAGAAGAACAGTTGTGGGAGCTCTTAATAACCGCCAGAAGATTAACCCTTTTTGTGTGTCCTACAGATGACCTTGTTTAAAATGTCTTTCTGGTGTGTCATTGAAGCTTTATACTAAAAAAAAACGCGCTTAGTAGGTGATCAGTACGACAGGCACAGTATCAATGGGGTGTCGCTTCACCTGTCGATGAGCCCTTTCACGTCTCTGCTGTGTGCGGCAATGTGTACTGAGAACCAGGCAGAAGCGGAGTGATGGCCATGTTCCTCCGAATCGGTTAATAAGTATAGATTTGTTGTTCCAGGACATTTACCACTTTTGTAGTAATCGGCGTGGACCGTCTGCAGCTTGTGTACCGGCCAGTAAGTCCTGAATTTCAGACATGCTTATGTAACGAAGCTTGTTGGGTCTTATAATAATCTTATTTCTTTGTGTGTTACCGGTGAAGTGTCACATGCTGAAGCTAGGATCCAGCTAGCAGATTTAGTTTCCCCTCCCATTTTTCTTTCTTCTTCCTGCCAAAGATCATATTGTTACGTCTACTACTACTTAATTATTATTTTTTTTTGTTTTTTACAGGACACCGGAAAATAGAGAAGACTCATTTGTGAGAAAAATATGGAATGTTTTTCACTGTGGACTGAGCGCGCCCAGAGGAACTTTATAGACCGTACTTGTAAAATCCTCAGTTAGCAGTTTGTTCATTCTCTTGAACACTATCTAGCAGTTTCCAGCTAGAGCTGATCCCTGTTTACACAGCTCTGCTCGACAGGTTTTCACACTCTGGAACCTGCCGATTAATCTTTACTGTTCCTCCCAACACTTGTTTTTTCTGGGTTTTTTTTACCTGAAAAAGGAAAGGAAAAAGAAACCGTCAAAATGGTTCTTGAGGAGTATCTGTGGATGGTTATACTAGGCTTCATCATAGCTTTCATCTTGGCATTTTCTGTTGGTGCAAATGATGTGGCCAATTCGTTTGGCACGGCGGTGGGTTCTGGAGTGGTGACCCTACGGCAGGCCTGCATCTTGGCTTCAATTTTTGAAACGACTGGTTCGGTTTTGCTTGGCGCTAAAGTTGGAGAAACCATCCGGAAGGGTATTGTCGATGTAAACCTTTATAACAACTCTGTGAATTTACTGATGGCGGGAGAGGTTAGCGCTATGGTTGGTAAGTAGATTGTCCGTTTTTGTTTTTGCTTTCATTATATGTGTAAGTAATTGGGTCTGGAATGTGGAAAGAGATGTCAGTGATGTCTCCGCTTCAATATTTTAGTCCGGTTACCTATTATGGTGCTTGCTGGTCCTGGTGGTTTGTACTTGAAGCAATGAAGTGTTTGAAATCTCATCCCACCGCTTATAGTGCAATATTAATAAACGAGGCATTTCTGTATAAAATGGATAAGACCTATCGTCTGCCATTATGCCACTTCTCAAATGCAAGATCAGAACTTTGGGCATTCGCCAGATCCAATTTATAGCAAGATTTCACTCCCCTCACCGGGAATAGTTTTAATGCTGCTTTAAAGGAAACATGTTATCAGAAAATAACCTATTGTTTTAAAGATGGTTTTCTCAGCTGAGAAGAAATGTTTACTACCACTTTATTTGACTGCGATGTGCACTCTCACTATGCCACTGTATTCCCCCTGAGTGGACAGTCACGAGGCTGCAAGTATGCAGTTTTATAGTTGTGGTCACCTGTTTACTTGATTGTCCTGCACGTCCCTCGAGAGGACTTTGGTAGAAGCACAAGAGTCTAGTTCTCAAATCGCATACTTGCAGAGTCGTGACTGTCCACTCACACAGTGGAATCATCAAAGTTTGCACTCCCACACTTTGGAAGGCTATATCCAATATGAGCCCCAACTCAGCCTCTATATTCAATATGAGCCCCAACTGAGCCTCTATATCCAATATGAGCCCCCACTCAGCCTCTATATCCAATATGAGCCCCCACTCAGCCTCTATATCCAATATGAGCCTCCACTCAGCCTCTATATCCAATATGAGCCTCCACTCAGCCTCTATATCCAATATGAGCCTCTACTCAGCCTCTATATCCAATATGAGCCTCCACTCAGCCTCTATATCCAATATGAGCCTCCACTCAGCCTCTATATCCAATATGAGCCTCCACTCAGCCTCTATATCCAATATGAGCCTCCACTCAGCCTCTATATCCAATATGAGCCTCCACTCAGCCTCTATATCCAATATGAGCCTCCACTTAGCCTCTATATCCAATATGAGCCTCCACTTAGCCTCTATATCCAATATGAGCCTCCACTCAGCCTCTATATCCAATATGAGCCTCCACTCAGCCTCTATATCCAATATGAGCCTCCACTCAGCCTCTATATCCAATATGAGCCTCCACTCAGCCTCTATATCCAATATGAGCCTCCACTCAGCCTCTATATCCAATATGAGCCTCCACTCAGCCTCTATATCCAATATGAGCCTCCACTCAGCCTCTATATCCAATATGAGCCTCCACTTAGCCTCTATATCCAATATGAGCCTCCACTCAGCCTCTATATCCAATATGAGCCTCCACTCAGCCTCTATATCCAATATGAGCCTCCACTCAGCCTCTATATCCAATATGAGCCTCCACTTAGCCTCTATATCCAATATGAGCCTCCACTTAGCCTCTATATCCAATATGAGCCTCCACTCAGCCTCTATATCCAATATGAGCCTCCACTCAGCCTCTATATCCAATATGAGCCTCCACTCAGCCTCTATATCCAATATGAGCTCCCACTCGGCCTCTATATCCAATATGAGCCCACTACTCAGCCTCTATATCTAATATGAGCCGCCACTCAGCCTCTATATCCAATATGAGCTCCCACTCGGCCTCTATATCCAATATGAGCCTCCACTCGGCCTCTATATCCAATATGAGCCTCCACTCGGCCTCTATATCCAATATGAGCCCCCACTCGGCCTCTATATCCAATATGAAGCCCCCACTCGGCCTCTATATCCAATATGCAGCCCCCACTCGGCCTCTATATCTAATATGAAGCCCCCCACTCGGCCTCTATATCCAGTATGAAGCCCCCCACTCGGCCTCTATATCCAGTATGAAGCCCCCCACTCGGCCTCTATATCCAGTATGAAGCCCCCCACTCGGCCTCTATATCCAGTATGAAGCCCATCCCCCCCCCCCCCCATACATACATGTAAATATCCCATACACTTGGGGGGGAAAAAATACCACATACCCACCTTGCTCCCATTCTCCTGCCGCTCTGTTCAGGTCTCTAATGCACAAACGCTCTGCACAGCACATGCGATGATGTGACGTCATCGCGTCTGCTGTGCCTCATGTTGATTGATGGAAGGCAGAGCCAGTGGCCCTTCCTCCACCAATGTAATCACTGCTATCTGCATCTGTGACATCAGAAAGTGAGTGGTGGTAAACCGTTGGTAGGTTAGGGGTATGGAGCATGTGGGCCACTGGTTTCAGCCCTTCTACTACCTTGGTCCGTTGGCCGCATTGGAAGAGCCAGAGGGCTGGATGCGGTCCACACTTCACCAGCTCTGTGCTAAGGTATTATGTTGCATGCATTGTCACCCATGTGCAGCCTTTGCATTGAGAACCCAATTAATAAGGCAAAATAGATAACATTTCAAATATAGCCGGTTTGTCTCATGAAAATGTTTCTATAGTACAGTGTAAAGACTGAGGCTGCCTCAGATTTTCACTGTTCTGATTCCCGTTAAATAATTTCGGGGTTTGCTTCCCTGTCACTAGCAATGTCCCTTAAAATGACGGTCACAAATCAAAGCTACATATCAGATTAGTGGCACATATGCATTTTAGGTGACATTGCTAGGAATAGTGATTTTTAATTTTCTTGATCTCCATGAAAACACTGAAAAACGTAGCAGAAATCACAGTAAGCAAATCTTACACTTGTAAGGGTAAAAATGAAGTAAACCAATTCTGTAGTGGCCGCGCTCCCCGTAGTAATGATTTTAAAAACTCTTGTCCTCAAATGGAATTTATTACTCAAACATACGGAAATAAAAAACGGATACAACGCGTTTCGGCGGGAACAACCGCCTTCCTCAGGTATCTCTTGTATCACTTGTAAGGTTAAGCATTTGTATGTCCATTTATAAAGCCTAAACAAAAAAGCCTCATGTTTTTTAGTGAATGATTCGTAAAGTGTAATTTGTTTTTATGGCAGACTTTCCCATTACTGAGATCTGAGATGGTGATTTTTTTACTGATGAGATTCTATGTAGATTGAAAATTCAGGAGGGGGCGGAGCTCTGCCTCTAACGCCTCCCATGGGCCCTCTGGCTGCCCCCTCCCATGGGCCCTCTGGCTGCCCCCTCCCATGGGCCCTCTGGCTGCCCCCTCCCATGGGCCCTCTGGCTGCCCCCTCCCATGGGCCCTCTGGCTGCCCCCTCCCATGGGCCCTCTGGCTGCCCCCTCCCATGGGCCCTCTGGCTGCCCCCTCCCATGGGCCCTCTGGCTGCCCCCTCCCATGGGCCCTCTGGCTGCCCCCTCCCATGGGCCCTCTGGCTGCCCCCTCCCATGGGCCCTCTGGCTGCCCCCTCCCATGGGCCCTCTGGCTGCCCCCTCCCATGGGCCCTCTGGCTGCCCCCTCCCCTGTGCCTCTGGCTGCCCCTTCCATGGGCCTCTGGCTGCGACCTCCCCATGGGCCTCTGGCTGCGACCTCCCCATGGGCCTCTGGCTGCGACCTCCCCATGGGCCTCTGGCTGCGACCTCCCCATGGGCCTCTGGCTGCGACCTCCCCATGGGCCTCTGGCTGCGACCTCCCCATGGGCCTCTGGCTGCGACCTCCCCATGGGCCTCTGGCTGCGACCTCCCCATGGGCCTCTGGCTGCGACCTCCCCATGGGCCTCTGGCTTCGACCTCCCCATGGGCCTCTGGCTTCGACCTCCCCATGGGCCTCTGGCTTCGACCTCCCCATGGGCCTCTGGCTTCGACCTCCCCATGGGCCTCTGGCTTCGACCTCCCCATGGGCCTCTGGCTTCGACCTCCCCATGGGCCTCTGGCTTCGACCTCCCCATGGGCCTCTGGCTTCGACCTCCCCATGGGCCTCTGGCTTCGACCTCCCCATGGGCCTCTGGCTGCGACCTCCCCATGGGCCTCTGGCTGCGACCTCCCCATGGGCCTCTGGCTGCGACCTCCCCATGGGCCCTCTGGCTGCCCTTCCTTTTGCCACATCATAGAATGTCATCTCCTATCTCAGTAATGGAAAAGTGCTCACTGAATACAGATTTTACCTTGGGCTAGTTTCACACATCCGTCTTTTCCGGGTCACCTGCTCCGGTCACATGACAGCATGTGACCGGAGCTTGTCGCTCTGCCAATATACTGTATACACTGTACTGGCGTGCGCTGGAACAGCCATTCTGGCGAAATGACAGATGTGTGAAACTAGCCTTACAAATGAGAATTCTGATAACTGATCAATTCTGGCAGAGAAAGAAGCAGATTTGTCTAAGATATAGTACACAGTTGCTCTAAAATGCCGTAGAAATTCTGATAATAGATTGGCTGCAATTCATGCTGCCTGTGGTTTGCGTGTTGTAAATCACCAGACAGGTTCCGTTTTTTAAAACCGTTTTCTAATGTCTTCTTTTATCACATGTCCGTCTCACGTGAAGATTTCTCATTTCACTGTGTAGACTCTCCATCCATATCAAAGGGAACCTGTCATTGAGCCTTGCAACCCGAATCAACAAGCAGATGTCAGTCAAAGGGATCATGGCAGGGAGAAGCCCTTGGGGGACCTGCCTCGGACTAGTCAGCTGAGGCACATAGTCCTGTGACGGTTTTTCAAAGTATATAACGGCAGCCATTGGCTTGTCTATTGCTGACAGCAGCCCTTAAACACAGTAATCTGGCCGGATGTTAGTTTGGGCGGCCATCAGCTTCCCGGCGACACCATAGCAGGGAATCTAGGGTTGCTGTGACAGCCGGTAAAGGGGACAGAATGACCGTACACACCAAGTACAGGCGCTCGGTGCATCATTGCGCGGCCAATCATTTATATTACATTGCAAAATTTTACCTAGTTTAAAAATGCAAATTAAATATGGTAAAGAATCTGCCAGTCGTGTCCTTGCTGTTAGCCCTGCGTATGATGGACAGATGACATGTAAGTAATTGTATAGGAATATGTACACTATTCTTGATTTCCATAATCTCTGGGGGAAAAAATGATCTTGTTAAGCGTTTACGGATTTTTTGTTTGTTTTTTGAAGCTAGTACCGTATATACTCTTCCATCATGTTTGACCTAGCTTCAAAGTCAAGCCTTCCTTGGTGTATGAAAGTATGGAGATTAAAGTATAAAAATGCTATTAGTTTTATTTGGAAGTGCTAAAAAACACAGAAAGCAGTCAGTATGGAAACTTTTACAAAAAAAAGAGTGGGAGTTTTGGCCGACAGCTTTCAGGAGACATGCTGCTAGGTTGAAAGAACCTAGAAGTGAAAAATGTGTGGAGGGATAAATGTTTTAAAGGATGTCTGGGATTTACTCTTCCGAGATCGCTTCTTATTGAAGGCATATTTTTCCTTCAGTTGTTTTTACCTGATTTTCTTTTCTTTTTCTTCTATGGTTGAAAATTATTTTCCATGGGGGTAGAATATGATATAAACTCTTTCTAGTAATGTATTTTTAAGGCCCCCATACACATTAGACAAACTTTGGAAGAACGTGCCCATATAAAGAGGTTATTTATTATTCATATATATATAATATATATCTCCATCATATTCAACAACGCTTTGTAGACCTCATCATGTCTGAAGAGTGTTCCACGAAACCAGAATACCTGGAGGAAACCCACACACACAGGAGAACATACAGATGCCTTAGGGTACTTTCACACTTGCGTTGTTTTCCTTCCGTTAACGGATTCCGCTGTTTCCCATAGACTTGTATGGGTGACGGATTGTGCCAAAAGGACCTGCGTTGCTTCCGCTGGGCGACGCGCCGTTGCTTCCGCCCAGCGGGAGGAACGCAGCTTGTAACGTTGTTTTGAGCAGCGGAATCCTCAGGATTTCACTGCGCATGCGTTTTTTTTTTTTTTTTTTAAATCACAAACAGCTGAGCGCTCACCTGCCGGCATGCCCGGCCGCCGGCATGTGACAGCGCTCAACTGAGCCACCGGCCGCCGGCTATTGAGAGCGATCAGCTGACCGTTCACAATAGTCTGCTGCCGGTAAAACTGTAAAGAAGAGAAAAAAAAAAAAAAGCTTTCCGTTGTTTTGTACGATCCGTAGCATCCGTTGTGCCACTATATGCAATGCATCTGCTGCATCCGTCACACAACGCAAAGCTACGTAAGCCGTCCAACGCAAGTGTGAAACTAGCCTTAGGCTGCTTTCACACTACGTTTTTTTTTTTTTAACATTCGTCATGAACGTTTTTTTGCTGTAAAAGTGGATCCTGTTTTTACAAAGAAAAGCGCATGCAAACGCATGTTATTTTGCAGGATCCTGCCACTTGAAGTTTATGGGCGGGCATTGAAGTCATGTGATCGGGAGTGAGGGGAACTGAACGTGATAGACTGGGAGCCGGCATCTGACAGCTGCGGACACTGGTAACCAAGGTAAACATCGGGTAACTAAGCGAAGCGCTTTGCTTGGTTACCCGATATTTACCTTGGTTTCGAGCGTCCGCTGCTCTCAGGAGGGGGAGAGAGGGAGGGGGTAGAGAGAGACTGATCACACCAGGCTGGTTTCTGGGCATGCTCAGTAGAGCAAGCAGGATCCTGTCTATCAGCATGCCAGCGTTCATATGCGTTTGCCTGCAGTATAGTCAGGATCCAGTGAAAAAACAGTATTTGGACGCAGCTCAAAAACGCTACAAGTAGCGTTTTTGAAAAAAGTTAAACTGCAAGTCGCTGGATCCTCACTATAACACATGCAAATGCATGTGAACGCATGTTGACGCAAGTCCATTGCAAATGCATTGAAATGAAAACGCATTTGCACTGGATCCGTTTTTGCAATAAAAAAACGTTCATGACGCATGTTAAAAAAAACGTAGTGTGAAAGCAGCCTTAGGGTATGTGCCCACGATCAGGACTCACTGCGTCCTGGATGCAGCGGGTCCTGACCTGTGGGGCCTTGAGTCTCCTCCACAGGAAACCGCAGCTGCTCGCGTACCCATGATCGGGGTTCAGTGCGCTGCAGTCTCCTGTTTGTGTTCTCCCTACGGAGGAGCATGCGATTCTGCAGCAAAAAATTGACATGCTGCGGTCTGGAAAGACGCAACGCAGATCAGTGTTTGCTGCGGAAAAAATAAGCACAATGGGCACAGGATCTCTAGGAATCCCGTCCACTGTGCTTGTACTGTACACCGCAGTATTTGGGACGCAGCTGAAGCATGCTGCGTCCAAAACGCTGCAAATACTGATCGTGGGCACCTACCCTTACAAATGTGGCCCTAGCTGGGATCTTTGTGGATGCGTTGGCCAACTGATCACTCTGGGAGGTATTGTATGGGCATCTGCAATATCGGACTGCCGCCCTCATTGCTTTCCTAGCGATAAGTAAGGCCGGGTACACATATTCCGGCTTTTCGCCAGTTTGACGGATGCGGTGCGCGCCAGTACAGTGTATACAGTACACTGGCAACGCAACAAGCGCCGGTCACATGCTGTCATGTGACCGGAGCTTGTGACCCGGAAGTTGCGGCGCTGCCACTGACTGTATCAGTGTACTGGCATGCGCCGCATCCGTCAAACCGGCGGAAAAAAACGGATATGTGTTCCCGGCCTAAGCTCACAGCTTCTTCCAGAGAACACATGACATGACTGTATGGGAGAGTAGGCTGAGATGGATGGCGACTGAACGATCGACACATAGCCATCCAGTTTATGCCAACTTCAGCTTTCATCTTTCTAAAGCTCTGTTTAAATGTTCAGCAATTATTTTCTTGATTCGATACTTTTTTTTTTTTTTTTTTTTTGTCCAGCCGTTCCCCCCCCCCCAAACAAAGGAACAAAAAAAAAAGTAACCACAATTGGAAGTGTTTTTTCACTGAAGCTAATGGTAAATGATCCATAATACATGCATGGGCATATGCTATCAAATTAGCATTTTTTTAAAGCACAGTGCGTGCCCAAACACTAGAGTTGTTGTTACTCACCTCTAGTACCAAACGGATCCCTTACAAATGGATCAAAACAATATTCATAAAGGCAATGGTTCCCAAACTCCTGTCCTCAGTGCCCCCAAGTCACAGTTTGAGGATTTACTTAGCAATTGCACAGGTGATGGAATCATTATCAAGACATCGGAAATTGCCACATTTTGTTTCTCGCCTGTACAATACTGGGGAAATCCTATAAACGTAACCTGTTGGGCGCCCTGAGGATTGGAGTTTGTGAAACACTGTATTAAAGGGGTATTCCCATCTCCAAAATCCTATCCTAATACGTAGTAAGTGTACTAATAATAATAATGGCAAATGCCTCCAGTTAGTAATGTAGTATAGTTCTCCTGAAAAGCTATGACACTTACCTCATGTGCAGGGCATTGCAGCAGCAGTGAACCCTGATAGTGGGCACGCAGCCTAAACCATGCGTGCCCGCAATCCGGGTTCATAGTGTTTTGGACATACAGTGTTTCAGTTGTTTCCAAAACGCTGCGTTGTACAGTACAAGCCCAGTGGATGGGATTTCTGAAAATCCCGTGCCCACTCTGCTTGTTTTTTCCACAGCGAAAACTGATCTGCGGAGCGGCTTCCTGAGCCGCAGCATGTTAATCCTGCTCTCCACAGGCAGAATAAAAAAAGAGACCGCAACTGCCTCAGCCCGGATCGTGGTCATAAGCATCTGCGATCTCCTGAGGAGTAGGGCTGATCGAATACGCCAAAATCTGGGACTGGCGGATCCCTGCCGGATTGAAAAGAAAATCAAGATCCGCTCCGGATTTCGGTACCCATATAAGTCTATGGGGACCAGAATCCGGAGACTAAAAACATTTGTGGAAGGGATAGGCGGGTAGGAGCACGCGCGATATACTCACCCGAGGCTGTGTCATGCCAGCAAACTCCTTCTGGGTCACGCTTTTCCGTTCTGGAGCCGACAATTGAATATTCATTGTTTTGCCCGCCCACCGACGCGTGTAATTGGTTGCAGCTAGACGTGTCCCCACCCTGAGTAGCAGTGTGTAAGCTTTTCAGTGTCAGTATTGCCGCATCTATTAGATGTGACCATCCCAGTCCAATACCGTCTCTTCTCGATTGCCCTGGAGCGGTGGCAATCGGGGTATTAAGGGGTTAATTGCAGCGCACAGCTGCTACTAAGCCATAGGTTAGTAATGGCACAGGCGTCTGAGATACCTGTATCACAATAACCTGTAAATGAAAGTAAATAAACACAGACACAGAGAAAAAGCCTTTATTTGGACTAAAGTACAAAACACACACCCTCCTTCACCACTTTATTAACCCCCTACACCCTGCAGGTCCGGTGTGATCCACACGAGGTCCCACGCCGCTTCAGCTCTGCTACATAGACAGCGGCCATAGGGCACGACCGCTGGCTGTGCAGACAATGACAGCCGTGATGACTGCATGGCAGGCAGACACTGTCACAGGCTGGGGGTGCGTCCGCCTGCAACCAATCACAGACGAGAGGATGGCCGGTGGGCGGGGAAAACACTGAAAGCTGTGTGTATACAATGCACAGTACAGGAAGTTAATGCGCGACCCGGAAGCAGTAGTCCACCATGACACCAAGTCTCGGTAAGTATGAAGCTGTTTTATTTCTGTTTTTCTTTTTTTTTTTTTCAATTATCTTCCCTAGTAACTGATCCGGATCATGTACCTGGAATTCTGGATCCGGGACCCGGAAATCTTTGAACCGCACGGATCCAGACTTCTACAGGTCTACTGAAGAGGAGACTGGTGGCCCCGCAGGTCAGGACCTGCCGTGTTCATGACACAACGGGTCCTGATCCTGTGCAGATACCCTAATGTTACCTGCTATTAATAACTAGAAAATGTTAAGATTCTGATCAATGTGGTTATATGAAGAATTACAAAAAACATTTTAATTACTTTTAATAACCGATGTTATCTTTTTGGTTTGTTCCAAATCTCTTTTGACTGTCTCTCATCTGAAATCCATGAACATACTTCAGACATGACCGCAGTCACATTGTATAACAAGGTCTTTTTCAACTCCCATCCATTTGTTAGACAAATCCCAGGAGCTAGTCAGGCAATCATCTGAATATTCCTGAAGTTTGAGGTTTTTATTGTGTGCATTGAGCTCTTTTGCACATTACTGTGCTGTATTTATGCCCCGTGGTTGACCAATCCATAAAATAAGATCTTTTATTTCAGAGTCCACGGATGCGTGATTTGTGTATCAGTGAAATTAAAGTTGCTAACTTTGATAACTTTAAAGCTTGGCCCAACACAGAACCTGAAAGCTGAGTTGTGGCCGCAGATGTCTTAAGGCGGCGTCATACGGTACGATATATCGGGCAATATGTCGTCGGGGTCATGGATTCCGTGACTCACATCCGGCATCATTAGAGATATCGTAGCGTGTTTACCGCTACGAACGACTGTGAACGAGCAAAAATACTCACCTTATCGTTGCTCGTTGACACGTCGTTCATTTTTATAATGTCGTTCCTCCTTCTGTACACCGGTTGTTCATCGTTCCCGAGGCAGCACACGTCGCTCCGTGTGACACCTCGGGAACGACTAACACAGCTTACCTGCGGCCACCGGCAATGCGGAAGGAAGGAGGTGGGCGGGATGTTACGTCCCGCTTATCTCCACCCCTCCGCTTCTATTGGCCGGCCGCTGTGTGACGTCGGTGTGACGCTGAACGTCCCTCCCCCTTCAGGAAGAGGATGTTAGCCGCCCACAGTGAGGTCGTTCGGGAGGTAAGTACGTGTGACGGGGGTAAACGACTTTGTGCGACAAATTGCCCGTGACGCACAAACGATGGGGGCGGGTGTGATCGCACGATATATCGTCTCGTGGAACTCCGCCCTTAGTCTCCCACTTCTCATTTGTTATACTCTAAGATTCTGAACGATGACGTAATGCAAGTCTCGTGCATTCCCTGCTATCGGGGCCAAGTCTTCCATACTGCCATCATATAGTTACATAGGCTGAATCTTGTATCTCAGCATCCATTGTCCCTGATGAGCAGTTATATCTTTGCAGAATCAACTTTTAATGTTTCTTTCATTGGCTCATTAGCTAGAATCCCATAGCCCATCCTTCGATCCTGGAATCATAGCCCCTCTGCATATCGACATATTTCACACTGTGCCAGTCCTCTCTTCTGCAGAATGTCAGCACTGAAGAGCTGACTGGGACAGTGAGAGACTTTCGGTCACAGCTGGCTGCTACACAGGAATATGTAAGAGATCATATGAACACTAAATATTCTGCAAAGGTATGGACAGCTCATATATTGGCTAAAATGATCATTTGTTATGAAGTTTCTGTGGACTTACATTGGTTTTGGTTGACATTGTCCACTTTGGGGATCATTTAGACAAGTGTATTATATGGACATGTGCTGTCCAAGGTAAAATCAGACCGCACACTGATCAGTGTTAACAATATTGCTGTTCTGGGGAGTTTTTCATAGGGTCTTAGTGTCTGCAAAACAAATGCGCAGCATGGATTAGGCTAAGTTCACATTTCCGCTAAAATCTATCAGTCACAATCCGCTGCTCTTGTAAACAACGGAATCCGTTTAGCGGATTCCGTTGCTCCCATAGACTTGTATGAGCAGCGGATTGTGACTGATAATGCTGCGTTGCACCCTCCGCCCGACTGATCAGTCGTGGAACGACTGACCGCCGGGTGGGGGGAACGCAGCATGTAACGTTTTTTGAGCAGCGAGATCCGTCGGATTTCGCTGCGCATGCTCTCTGGCTCTCTGCACACGTCACCAGCTTTGGTTGGTTACCCGATATTTACCCTGGTTACGGTGCAAGGAGCCAGCGCTAAGCGGTGTAGGCCCGTAACCAAGGTAAATATCGGGTAACCAAGGTAAACATCGGGTGCTTTGCTGTTACCCGATATTTAGGCTGGTTATGTGTGCAGGGAGGCCGACACTTCCCCGCTCGGCCCCGCCCCCTCCCGCACATATATGTACACATACACACACTCTCACCTGTCCCCAGCCATGCAGACAAGCACTGCCACTGACACCCTCGTCTGGCCCCGCCCCCCGCTCGGCTCCGCCCCCTCCCGCACTTTGCATGTGCACACACACACATACATACATACATACATACATGCACATACACACACTCACTCACTCACACATACTCACCTGTCCCCAGCCATGCAGACCGCAGCACTTCCACTGACATCCTCAGCGCCTGGCCCCGCCCCCCGCTCGGCTCGCCCCCTCCCGCATTCAGCATGTGTGTATATACACACACACACACACACACACACACACACACACACACACACACTCACTCACTCACTCACTCACTCACTCACTCACTCACTCACTCACTCACTCACTCACTCACCTACCTGTCCTGCAGTCCCTGCGGCACTGACGTCCTCAGTGCCACGGCCCCGCTCGGCTCCCCTCCCCCCGAACTCCGCCCCCCGCACACAACGGAATCCGACAAAGAATTCTGTTCTTTGTCATCCGTTGAACAGCGCATCAGTCACATGCGTCAAGCGACGCATGTGACTGATACAAATCAACGGAAATGTGAACTTAGCCTAAGTCTTCCATATGTTGGATGAGACTCTCCTATAAAAGTCTATGGGTGGGCCAAAAATTGGATCCCATACACATCATTCATGTTGTATCCACGTTTTCCAGATCCATTAACATAGACAAATATATTTAATTGTGTATATTTTGAATTGTTGATATATAAATATGGTGGCAAAAACTGAACACACGGATGACCATACAGAGGACAGTCGTCTAAGCTTTCTGAAAGAAATTTGGACAATCTTTGATACTCCTCTTTAGAGATGAGCAGATCTGTGGAAGTTCAGTTCAATGGGTTCAGCCGGACTTTATATAAGTTCTTTTCTGGACCCAGACTTGACTTGAACCCCAATGGAAGTCACTGATTGGGCAGTTCGGTTCTCTGCCCAGATACTGCCAGCCATAAACTGAACACTTCCGGGGGAGGGACGGTGGTTTTTTATTTGTATACGCTACATGTGATAACGCTGTTGTTACTGTCCATAAAATGACTACTGGTGGAGCATGGGACAAGAACAGTCAATCAGCACCAATTGTAGTACACCTCACATGCTGCTCTTTACACTGTGTACACGATTAGACAAGTAGGTATTTTGACTATATAATCACATTTTCCCACTCCAAGGTGTATAAACTTGAATGCTTCTCTGATGAAGCAGATCAGGTGATGTGTATTTGTGTAATGAGGTGGGATGTGGACTAAGCACATCAGCAATCCTTATCAAGGTGCACAGAATTATTAGGCCACTTGTTTTCCCCAGGTAACATGGTACAAAAAACTGAGTCAAAAATTGCTAAAGTCTAGCAAAGGGATGCAGCATGCTTGACATTGTAAAGCTATTGTGGCATAATCACAGGGCCATCAAAGGTTTTGTTGCAAATACTCAAGTAGGTTGCAAGTACAATAGCAGGGACTTAAACTTAACCCTTAATCTAACATATAAAATTGAGTATCAAAAAGTGCAGTGCATTATACAAAAATGCCAGAAGGGCAAAAATATAGATAGATCTCACCCGATCCTTCTCCACAGGCAGGAATGAGCACCAATCATGAGGAGAGGAATCAGGCTGGAAAAAGCGGGGTCAGCAGTCAGGTTTATATCCGCCCCTGTCGTGCCCCGTGTATAGACTTCCACCCTGACAAGGGCAGCACCCTAGTTAGCTGTCTGCCCCGCAACCTCATCAAAGAAACACACCCCGACGTGTTTCCCTCTCAAAGAGAGTTCATCAGGCGAGAAGGCTATCAACCTGCAATGGCAGGGATTGGTAGACTAGTTACAAGTAAAGAAACTTGTGTGTGTGTGTGGAGATATAGTGGTACACTGATAATTAGCCCACCCCAAATTTTATACCTAATACAGCAAATTATAATTACCTACACCTGTCCGGTATCAAACGCTTCCGCAGTCGGCCTGGAGCGCCGAACGTCACATGATACTGACGCGTCTGAGATCACTTCCAGTATCTGACGTCTGACTTCCGCGTTCCACGGTGGAGCGTGTGGAGTCACAAGATGCGGCAATGTCTAAGCTCACATACTAGGTCACATGGTAATGACGCGTCGGACTTCCGCGTTCCACAATGGAGCCCACGGAATCACATCGTGGAGCACAGTAACATGCATACTACTGCGCATGCGCAATTAATATGAGTGCAAAATAGTAGAAATTAATATAGCCTGCAATTATGATTTAATCAAGATGCTAGTTATAGGCCAACATTAACAGGCAGATTGCAAAGATGGAGGGCGCTAGTGGCGTCTGTACAGTAATTATTAGGTAATGATAGCCACTGTGTATGTATGTATGTATGTATGTATGTATGTATGTGTATATATATATATATATATATATATATATATATATATATATATATATATATATATATATATATATATATATATATATATATATATATATATATATATATATATATATTATAAATTTTCAATAAATAAGGCAACACATACAGTACATATTACCTAAAACAATATATATGTGCAGGCAAACTTATAGCAAGTATGCATGCATATACATAAGTAGCTACTGACATTTGTAATGAAAGACAATCAATGTGTGCTAGCTTGATATATCAACAGATAATAACATGTTTAGCTCTTGTGGCGGACATTAGGCATTCAACATTTGGAATAGTTGATCTCTAAAAACAGAGATATTACATAGAAAATCACAAAAATTGAACTGGGTGGACTATGCAACTATGAATATTTATATTTTAGTGCTCAGACACTTGACCAAGGTAAGGAAGCCTGAAACACAACCATCCTTAAGCAAGAAACAGAAGTGTGAATGTCAAGATTGGGCCAAGAAATAGTTTTGAAGACACATTTTGCAAAGGTTTTATGGACTGATGAGATGAGGGACTCTTGATGGACCAGGTGGATGGGTTCGTGGTTGGGTCAGTGAAGGACACAGACCTCCACTTTGACTCAGATACTAGAAAGGTTGATATGGGTACTGCTTTGGGCTGGTATTCTCCAAGATGAGCTAGTTTCATCTGAGATGTTCTCAATATTAACTTTGAAAGTCACTGATCATTTTTAGAAGATTCCTTCTTCAAGCAGTGGTATAGGAAAAAGTCTTCATCGTTCAAGAAAATCATGATTTTTTTTTTTTATGCTGGGAAATACTACTTTGCATGCATCAAAGTATCCAATGCTTGGCTTGCCAGTAGAGGCCTTAAAGATGAAAGAATGACAGGGCACCTTTCTCACTTCACTTAAACCCTATTGAGAATTTGTGAGCCCTTCTTAAACGGGAGATTTACAGTGAAGACCATACTGTACCCTCTCTGAACAGTGTCTGGGACGCTGTTGACTCACCCACCCCAGGGCTATGGGACACCCGGTGCCGGGCCGGTCCTGTCCAGGGGTCGTCAGTGGTGGCTGGGCCCGACTCCGTGCCCTGGTGGGGTCAATTAATATGGCTGGTGACTTGGGGGGTGATTAAAGTTTATATTTGTCGTGACGCCACCTGTGGTTTGCGGCTATTAAGCCGCCGCTGCTGTATGAGGCCTCCGGGGTGATGGAATGGCAGCAATGGTGGTACTGCTCCCCACAGGTGGAGCGGTGCCCCGGGGACACTGTTGGTGCTCGTGAGAGTCTATGGTGTAAGGTGTAGTGCAGGGCCGACAGGCGGTGAAAGGACCGGACACAAACAACAGTCTCTTTACCTTCTCTTTTACTTTGCAAACGGTTAGTCCTGGGGGACCGTTACAGGTGGTAGAGGGCTCCGGCCGGCCTGGAAGTAACTGAGGTATCTTTTTGGCCAGATGAGTATGAGGCCTACTCTTGTTCTTTCCTTACTGTTATAGGACCCTGCTCTCTGGATTGGCAATGGCCCTCTAGCTGCTGGGACCGGTGGTTCGTCCCTTTTTCTGTGTAGTAGGCTGCGCAGGCCCTCTGGTGCTTCTCTGCTGGAGTCCACACCGGGCCCTTGGGATGCAGCTGTACCTTCAGATTGCTTCTGGGCCAGGGGGCTTGCAGCTCTCCTGCCCTCCGGATTCGGCTACCAGGGAAGGATTTTAAACCCTGGCAACCACAGACTCCGATGTCCGAGTCTCTTCTGTGCCTCTCTGCTCCTCCTGCTTCACTGGGCCAAGCTACTCAAGCTCCAGGCCCCAGTCCGCAGGACAGCACTACTCTGTGTCTGCTCTCTCTGCTCTCTCTCTCTCCAGACTGAACTCTAACTCCTCCCTCGGGTCAGACTTAAGGAATGCTCCCTGGAACTCCAGGTTCAGAGCTCCCCCTGCTGGCCTGAGGGAGAAACTACGTTGGATGTTGAACTTACTGGCCAATGATTCCCCCAATTACCTCCAGGCTCAGCATTAACCCTTTGGAGGGGCAATGCTGTTGTGGCGACCAGGTCCTGGGGCGCCACACTGTGCTTGGTGCTGCCCAAAAGGTTGACAATCAGCAGGTTAAGAAACTGCCAGCCTCCATGAATGGAAGGTTGCAACGGTTATTGAAAAGAAGGTAGCCAATACTGGTTAGTGATATATGATGCCAGCAATGTATTTTTGTACATTCTAGGATGCTTGGTTGTTGTTCTCACTTTAAAGGGGTACTCTGGGGAGTTAAAATATTTTTTACTGTCCCTGTCCTCATACACTATGAAGCTGAGCTGACCACTGCAGTTCTAGTATCTTTAGATAATTTGAAAGTCAATAATATAGTAGATGCTGCTCACCGCTCCTGTATGGGACGTGTAAGCTCCGCGCTTCAGCAGATAACAGGGGCGTAGCGGGGAACGTGGCAGGAGTGGGACTGGCAGCTCCATGCTTTTCCTACCGAACAGCCCTCTGATACTTTAAAAGGGTGGTTCACCCATAATTTTTATTTTCTAGATCAATATTATATTGAGAAATAATGTTTCTCTCAAATGCTTTATGTTGTCTATAGTGCCTGTGAGAGGTGCTATTGCAGACCACTGTTCCCCGCTCCATGACCCTTGGGCTCCATGACCTCGGCGATCCGGTGACGTCACGTCAAGTTCCGAACACGTCACATCCCTGTGGCCGGCCACAGTCTTCCTGACTCACTGGGCTGTGGGCGGTGTTTCACCGCTTGTCACAGCCCAGCATGTCTCCTGCTTGCAGCACTTTGCTGTGAGGGAGGAGGGAGCTGATGGGCTGTGACGAGCAGTGAAACACCGCCCACAGCCCATCACTCATGGACACTGCGGCCGGCCGCGGTGTCAGAAACTTGACGTGACGTCACCGGATCACAGAGGTCACTGAGGCGGGAACAGTGGTCCGCAATAGCACCTCTCACAGGCACTATTGCCAACATAAGGTATTTGATAGAAACATTGTTTGTCAATATAACATCGATCAAGACAATAAAAAATATGGGTGAACCAATTCTTTAATCCTATCCAGTTTTAGAACAGGGGGTGTGGTGGGGCTGTGGCAGGTAGGGGGAGCATGCAGCCGCCGGTCCCACTCCTGCCATGTCCCCCGCTATGCCCCCCTGTTCTCTGCTGCAAACAAAACAATTAATATGGGTAAACCTTCATTGGGTTGCCCTATAATTGTGCGCACACAGATATGAAAGACAAAACCTCACTTCTACATTCTTACATTTTCTGGTTTATTAACCTTTTGGATTGACGATCAGCGCTGTATTTCTTCATTAATAAGATTAGTCATCTAAAATAAAGTACCTAATATTTGTGTACACGGTGTATGAGGATGGGGAAGTTAAAGGCTGACATATTGGCCTGGTCACCGGTTCTTCCCCCAGCATTCATTTTATGGACATAAGTACCAGTAAATTTGTTTAAATTAAATGTCTAACAACCAATAACAAGTAGAATGTGTACAGATGCTTCTGCAAAACTGTTGTTGACCAAATGTCAGAAAAAAGTAAACCATTTATCTGCTGATATTATGATATTCTGCTGGTAAATACAATTTTAAGCATGTTTAGCACTAAATGAGGGAGTGACTACAGGGAGAAAATAAGTTGATCCTATTCTACTTGTAGCCTATTGCTTCTAGTCATTGGGGTGGCACCGAGTGCTGATCCAGTGACCACCCACTATAGTTACTGTGCTACAATCACTCCCTGGCACATTGACGCCCTAATCCTGCACACACGCACCTGTCAGACACCAGCGGGAGTACAACGTGATGCCGGTTATAACCGTCCCTGTATATACTAGAACCACGAGCAGTTCTGGTTACATATTGCTAATCCCTGCCTAACCGTCCCTGTATACAGTAGAACCACGAGCAGTTCTGGGTACATATTGCTAATCCCTGCCTAACCGTCCCTGTATACAGTAGAACCACGAGCAGTTCTGGGTGCATATTGCTAATCCCTGCCTAACCGTCCCTGTATACAGTAGAACCACGAGCAGTTCTGGTTACATATTGCTAATCCCTGCCTAACCGTCCCTGTATACAGTAGAACCACGAGCAGTTCTGGGTACATAATGCTAATCCCTGCCTAACCGTCCCTGTATACAGTAGAACCACGAGCAGTTCTTTGGTGCATATTGCTAATCCCTGCCTAACCATCCCTGTATACACTAGAACCACGAGCAGTTCTGGGTGCATATTGCTAATCCCTGCCTAACCGTCCCTGTATACAGTAGAACCACGAGCAGTTCTGGGTACATATTGCTAATCCCTGCCTAACCGTCCCTGTATACAGTAGAACCACGAGCAGTTCTGGGTGCATATTGCTAATCCCTGCCTAACCGTCCCTGTATACAGTAGAACCACGAGCAGTTCTGGTTACATATTGCTAATCCCTGCCTAACCGTCCCTGTATACAGTAGAACCACGAGCAGTTCTGGGTACATATTGCTAATCCCTGCCTAACCATCCCTGTATACACTAGAACCACGAGCAGTTCTGGGTGCATATTGCTAATCCCTGCCTAACCGTCCCTGTATACACTAGAACCACGAGCAGTTCTGGGTGCATATTGCTAATCCCTGCCTAACCGTCCCTGTATACACTAGAACCACGAGCAGTTCTGGGTGCATACTGCTAATCCCTGCCTAACTGTCCCTGTATACAGTAGACCCACGAGCAGTTCTGGGTACATATTGCTAATCCCTGCCTAACCATCCCTGTATACACTAGCATCGATAAAGAGATCTTTAGAAAAAGTATTTCTAAAGATCTTTTACCGTATGCTAATGAGTGCGGGGACTAGTCCCAAGAGTGTTATATCCCCCAACTAGTCTGCCCCCTTAGCATGGTGGCACGCCCACAGGGGTGTACTAACATGCTATTCAAAGCAGCATTACCAGCGGTGCCAAGCGTACCTGTGTTCGCTGTGACCGCTCTTCTGCATGCCGGGCACTTCCAGTCATGCGCAGTAGACCTTTCTGAAGCTGGGACGCGTACACCTGGCTTCATACTGCACATGCCCGGAAGTGCCCGGCATTCAGACTTGTGAACCCAGTATGCGCGACACCGCTGGTGACGCTGCATTAAATAACATGATAGTACACCCCTGTGGGCGTGGTAACATGCTAAGAGGGCGGTCTAGTCACAGCGCCAATTAGCATATGATTAAATAGAAATACTTTTTCTAAAGATCTCTTTATCTATGCTAGTGTATACAGGCACGGTTAGGCAGGGATTAGCAATATGCACCCAGAACTGCTCGTGGTTCTGGGTACATATTGCACCTGACAGGTTACCTTTAATTTAAAATGCTGCCTATGCAGTGTACATTTTTAGGTTATTACTGTCTAATAGGAAGTGGATCTTAAGTTAATTACAGTAATTATGCTCATGAAATATTTATTTACAATTAATAATTTGATTTATATAGCACCAACATATTTTTATTAGAGGCAATTTCTATGGAGTGTATAAAGCGCAAACTGGATGACAATGAATGTGAAAGATACCGGTTATCAGTAATGAAATCCTGTGATATGTCATAGTTGTATGTACTCCTCTAACCGTATCCCTCTCTTGGCAGGTTCGGCTGTGTGGCAGTTGATTGCATCGTTCCTGAAGCTTCCAATCTCCGGGACACATTGTATAGTGGGAGCAACAATTGGCTTCTCCCTTGTTGCTATCGGCTCACACAGTGTACAGTGGATGCAGCTTGTCAAGATTGGTAATTGACATTTCCTTTTATGAGTGAGGGTATGTTTAAAAAGTTTCTAGAAATATCTGGTCAAAATATAGTAGACTTTCTTTAAAAACCTATAACGAAAGGGGGAAATATTTAAATTGTTTCCCTTTAAAATTACAAAACTACATGATATTTCTCAAATTACAGGTAAGAAATACTGCCAAATGCATAAAATACCACAACTAGTTCCTTTTTAGAAGGTTCCTAAAGCAGATCGGTCACCAGATTCACATTGCAAAATGTTCACTTTAACATCAGGACTACACAGCCATGCTGAGATTAATTTTCAGAGTCCAGCTAAAGAGTGAGCGTTAACGAGTCTAAATGTCTTCAGATCTGCCCTCCCCGCATGACAGACAACTGCAGCTTGTTCTGAGCAGTATGAGATCTGCAGCGGGAGAGGAGGGACACTGAGGACCGTCAATCAAGCCAGGTGAGCCAGGGTTTAGCCTAAACTTTGAAAGGATGTTACAGGTATTCTGGGATGGGTGGGTCCTCAAAGTAAGTAAATTGGGTCAAGGAGATCTATTCAGTGGGGATTGAGTGTAATGTGAAATCTCCTGACAGATCTGCTTTAGAAGGTATTACACTTTCAGGTTCTAGTCGTGCAGCTTGTTTGGCTTTGTTTTCCAATGAGAACGACATTTGTACAACTTCTTTTGCAGTAGCCATGTAGTGGAGACATTTTGTAGATCCTAAGGGCCTTCATAATTGGCATGAATAGAAGTGTTTATATATACGTATAGTGAATTGCATCCAGATCTCCCCTTTAATAACAGCGAGTCAGCTTTGCACAGAAATGTTCATATTAGGGTATGTGCACTCAAACGCCGGTATACCCACCGAGTTTTGCTACATCTCAACGTTTCGGGAAAACTCCAGCAGTGTTATTTTTTTAAGCATTGTCTTTTGAAGTATAAAATATTAAATTCTTCTAAGCGGTGACTACTTGAACAATGGCCTGGTGACTACTTTTAAGCGCTTCACATCTTTGCAGATCTCAAGCAGTTAAAAAATGTTGAAAAAAACTGAACAGATACATATGACATTGCAACTGATATGTTCATTCTTTTTCACGTTTATTGAGCACTTTTTTGTGTGAAATATACGTGAAAATATTCCCGTGTTGTGCACATGGCATTGCTGTACCTGCCTGAAAAAGCACAAAAAACTTAACAAACAATGGACATATGCACAGCAAGTCGTTTCCACATTGCTGTGCATGTATTCCTTCCTTTGTAACTTCTCACTGCTACAGACTTCGAAAGTCTATGGAGAACCTATAGGAAATGACTGCTTCATACTTCAAGTGGCTTTTGTTATGCGTATGTATTTGTGCATACAGTATGTGTATGTACAGTATGTCACAAGTGAGTACACCCCTCAGTTTTATAAATATTTTATCTTTTTTCATTGGACAACACCTAAGATATAACACTGATGCAATGTAGATAATAATCAAAAATTCCATATAACAATCACCATTAATGGTGATGATGAAATTGATATTAAAAATTGAATTTTTATTCAATCTTTAAAATAAATATTTATTACAAATTCATAGAAATACTAGGCAGGAGAAAGTCCCATAAATTATAGCAGCGGTTTATCGGAAAATAAAGCGCTTAATGCAATGACCACTATAGTAATAAAAAAAAAATAAATATATATATATATATAATATATATATATATATATATATATATTAATCATATATAGCAAAGTGCACAGTGCAAAATTTAAGTATCAAAATGATATGGTATATATGAATAAGATATGGTATAAATACCTTCAATAAGAACAAATATAAAGTGCTAAGATGTGCTAATTTTATAAAGGGGATTATACCTTCTGTGTGGTCAAAAATAATCCAGGCATGTCGCTATTCCCCGACGCGCGTTTTAGCGATCCTTTCCTCAGAGGGTACTCAAATTGAATTGAGATTGAATAAAAATATTAAATTTTTTAAATTTTAATATCAATTTCATTATTTCCTTTATTGTATCTAAAGGTTTTTTGATATACATTGATGCAATATAGAGAAGTCAGTGTACATTTGGTGTGCCCTCTAAACAACTCTCAGCCATTAATGTCTAAACCACTGGCAACAAAAGTGAGTAAATCTCTGAAAATGGCCAAATAGTGCCCAAAGTGTCAATATTTTATATGGCCACCCTTACTTTCGAGTACTGCCTTTAAAGGGGTCTTCTATCTCCCAAGATACTATCCTAATATGTACTAGGTGTAACAATAAGAATTTTAGCAAATTCTTCCAGTTAAAAATATAGTATAGTTCTCCTGAAAACTTATGTGACTTACAGTGGGGGGGAAAGTATTTAGCCAGCCACAAATTGTGCAAATTCTCCCACTTAAACAGATGAGAGGCCTGTAATTGACATCACAGGTAGGCCACAACTATGAGAGACAGACAAAATGAGAAAACAAATCACATAAAAAGATGACAAAGAAAAACACTACTGGCACAAACCATTTGACTTAGGGGTACTTTGCACGCTGCGACATCGCTACTGCGATATCGTCGGGGTCAATTCGAATGTGACGCACATCTGGCGCCGGTAACTACGTCGCAACGTGTAAAGCCTAGATGCGCCAATAAACTATCGCAAAAGCGTCGAAAATCGGTGATCTGTGTAGTGTCGGTCATTTTCATAATGTCGCACCAATAGGAGATACGATGTTGTTCCTCGTTTCTGCGGCAGCACACATCGCTGTGTATGAAGCCGCAGGAGCGAGGAACATCTCCTTACCTGCGTCCAGTCTGCAATGCGGAAGGAAGGAGGTGGGTGGGATGTTTTACGTCCCACTCATCTCCCCCCCCTCCGCTTCTATTGGCCGCCTGCCGTGTGATGTCGCTGTGACGCCGCACGAGCTACCCCCTTAGGAAGGAGGCGGGTCGCCGGTCAGAGCGACGTCGCAGGGCAGGTAAGTGCGTGTGAAGCTGCCGTAGCGATAATGTTCGCTACGGCAACTATCACAAGATATCGCATGTGCGACGGGGGCGGGTACTATCGCGCTCTGCATCGCTAGCCGATGCTAGCGATGGCGCAACGTGGAAAGTACCCCTAAGAGAGCAGGCCAAGATTCTCTATAGTAAAAGTGAAACGTATTTTAGTATTAACCTGTGAAAGGCATGCCGACAGCCTATAAAGTGGGTATGAATTAGGCCTTCTGTAACCTACTTATGGCTTCCAAAGTGACAAGACATATGAAAGGGAAGAATGAACGTCATCTGTGGGTAGTTTTATTGTATTGCAGTTTCGGTTATTTACACCCGATCCAGTTGTACATTTCGTGCTATTAGGCACTACGGACTTTTAGGTAAGATCCATTAGCTACAGAAGTAATTTTATCAAAACATAATTTGTGGTTTTTCTATTTTGCAGAATGCTGGCAGAAAAAAAGACCTTTTATGTATTGAGCATTTCCTTCTTTCTTGTCTATTAGTGGTCATGTTCCTCACTAATTCTTCCTGTGTTTTATGCCTAATTTAATCTTGGGACTGCTAGTTAAAGTTCAGTTTATGGTTTCATGTCCCGTTTTATAAATCTTAATTGGTGTAAAAACTCAGCAGTTCTTACGTCCTCTGGTCTCTCGCTTTCATCCAAAATGTTGATGGCCAACGGTTTTCTTTCCTTTTTTTATTTTTTTTATTTTATTTTTGTTCTTCAAAGTATTTGAGGAGGAGAAGGATTGTATTAAATGCCTCTTTCGGTTGTCAGGCACAAATGTGGGGTTTCCTATTTGATACATTTAGTATGGTTCCGAACCTTTTTGGAATCCAATCCCTTTGAAGATAAGAGATTTGACAAAAGAATCTTCCATTTTTCATGAAATGTCCAATTTTGCATAAGCCTATTGTGTGTTATTGTGAGTCCTGGTTTATCTGGGCAGCTTAAAGGGAACCAATCACCAGGATTTTCCTATATAACCTAAAGCCAGTGCTATACTATCAGGCTGATTATCTACATACCATTAGTGGTCAGCTCGGATTTTTAGGTTTTGAAATCCAAGAAAGGGAAGTTTTATAAAATTAGCTGCTTGTTGAGTGACAGCAGCTGAAGAGCAGATCATATCTGGGGCGTATTAATAGTTATCCCCTCACCCTGTTAGACTTGGCATAAATATTCTACAAACAGTTCACTTTGTCTCTTGCAGGACCTGAGAGGTCATACCCATGTGACCTGGTATCCAGCTTTGGTGGCTGAGGCCCCGCCCCTTCTGGTCACATGGGTATGACCTCACACAGGTCCTGCAAGAGACAAAGTGAATCATTTTGTATAATACTTATGCTAATTCTAACAGGAGGAAGGGATAACTAATGAATACCTCTCAGATATTATCTGATCCTCAGCTCCTGTCACTCAACAAGCAGCTAATTTTATAAATTTTACTTTCTTGGATTTCAAAACCTAAACATCTGAGGTTACCACTACAGTTATGTAGAGAATCAGCCTGATGGGGCCAGTACAGCACTGGCTTTAGATTATATGCGAAAATCCTGGTTACTGGTTCCCTTTAAATTATCTATGCCCCCATTTTGTACTGCTATCTATGTCATTGGAACTGTTCTGGCCGAGGTTCCAGCTTTTGGTCTAGATAATAACTTGCTTGAGGCGTGGTAGGTGAGGCGTGGTAGGTGAGGCGTGGTAGGGAGACAGGATTGTACACTGGGCGGCACAGGTCTCATTCTGCTTAATAAGAAGTGTTGAGAATTGGGATTTTGCTGTTGGCTCGGTGATGTCAATGTGGGATCAGACAAGAGTGTGTACTAGGGCAACTTCAGAAAATTCTGGAAAACTTCTTTAAAAGGGCATTTATTGCAAGTCTTTTACAATGAGAATAAATTTGCTGGTACCATTTTGGGATATATATATCTCTATATATCTATATATCTATATATTTATATTATCTCTAGAGATAGGTATCGATAGAGATAGGTATCTCTAGAGATAGAGATAGGTATCTCTAGAGATAGGTATCTCTAGAGATAGGTATCTCTAGAGAGAGGTATCTCTAGAGAGAGGTATCTCTAGAGAGAGGTATCGATAGAGATAGAGATAGGTATCTCTAGAGATAGAGATAGGTATCTCTAGAGATAGGTATCTCTAGAGATAGGTATCTCTAGAGATAGGTATCTCTAGAGATAGGTATCTCTAGAGATAGGTATCTCTAGAGAGAGGTATCTCTAGAGAGAGGTATCTCTAGAGAGAGGTATCTCTAGAGAGAGGTATCTCTAGAGAGAGGTATCTCTAGAGAGAGGTATCTCTAGAGAGAGGTATCTCTAGAGAGAGGTATCTCTAGAGAGAGGTATCTCTAGAGAGAGGTATCTCTAGAGAGAGGTATCTCTAGAGAGAGGTATCTCTAGAGAGAGGTATCTCTAGAGAGAGAGGTATCTCTAGAGAGAGAGGTATCTCTAGAGAGAGAGGTATCTCTAGAGAGAGAGGTATCTCTAGAGAGAGAGGTATCTCTAGAGAGAGGGGTATCTCTAGAGAGAGGGAGAGGGGTATCTCTAGAGAGAGGGAGAGGGGTATCTCTAGAGAGAGGGAGAGGGGTATCTCTAGAGAGAGGGAGAGGGGTATCTCTAGAGAGAGGGAGAGAGGTATCTCTAGAGAGAGGGAGAGGGGTATCTCTAGAGAGAGGGAGAGAGGTATCTCTAGAGAGAGGGAGAGAGGTATCTCTAGAGAGAGGGAGAGAGAGGTATATGTGTGTGTGTAATATATATATATATATATCTCTAGAGATTATATTATTTTATATATTTATATATATATATATATATATATATATATATATATATATATATATATATATATATATATATATATATATATATATATATATATATATATATATATATATATATATAATACACATATATCTCTATCTCTAGAGAGATAGATAGATAGATATATTTAAATGGAATCTCATCAGATTCTTGCAACCTAATCTGAGAACAGCATAATGTAGTAACAGAAACCCGATGTGTCACTTACTGGGCTGCTTGCTGTAGTTTGGATAAGATCACTGTTTTATTAGGAGGAGATTATCATTAGAGAACTAATAAACCAGCTGCCAGGTAGGTCCTTCATGAGTCTTTGTAAACCCACCCCCACCACTGATTGGTAACCTGTACAGTGTAGACAGAAACCTGCCAATCAGTGGTGTCGGCGGGGTTATGCAGAGTTCAACACTGAGAACTGCTAGATCTGCAGCAGATAAAAGGGTGATTATATCAAAATAACAGCAAGTAGCCCAGTAAGGGACACATCTTTGGAATCCGGGTCTCAGTCCCTACATTATGCTACTCTCAGATGGTATAGCAGAACCTTGTGTCAGATTCCCTTTAAGTGTTAGGATCATAGCAAGACAGATGTCCTTTGGAGCCTGTATCCATTAACATAAACCATTAGTTTCTCAATGATAATTTTTAGTACAGTCATGATTTATTGGTACTGTTATTAGTTTTATCCACAAAGTGTTTCAGCACATACAGTACACTGCGGTGTGAGCTGCATACGTATATTCATTGCAATGCATGTGCATCTAACTAGCCACATCGCCCTTTTGTAATATGTTTTACCCTTGAGAATATCTGTCTGGCGGATGCTTTTAGTGATTTTATTTTCCGAGGTGTGCTATTATATTATGTACCTCATGTATTTGGTAAAAATCCTCTTCTAATCTCGCTGCTTTTAATTCTTCATTGCAGTTGCCTCTTGGTTCATTTCACCACTGCTCTCCGGCCTGATGTCTGGTGGTCTCTTTATGTTGATTAAATATTTCATCTTGAATAAGGTAAATCCTATTATTAACATGTGATGTCCCCACAGATGCACCAAGCAAAGTCTCGGGTGTCAACAAAAGAAGAATGAAATGTGCTAATGATAATGTATTAAAATGTTTCTCCCACCATTGTATTTATGTAAAGGGGTGATGACGGTCAGAAAGTGTAACTAACATGCGAACACTTACACAATGTCCACAGAACACTGCAGTGTGTAATTCCCCAATCAATATGATGTAGAGTGGCCAAGAATAAGTTCCAAATGGTTAAATGCTTGTCAAATAAACAAGCGTGGGCCCACAAGATCCTTCCAATATACAGTTTCCTTGTTCCTGTTTGGTTCATCTTATAATTAAAAAATTGTAATGCAAGGTATTGACCGAAATACAATCGTTGGGTCGTATGGCGTACAGTGCTGCTGTCTTCTGGGGAAGGGTGGGAAGGAGGACAATTCCACTACCAAACGAAAGATGAACATTGCAATCTATAGTGAGGAATGGGTGGGAAGGCTGACCATGCCGCTTCCAGTGGGGGAGTAGACTATGAAAGGAGCACAATTGTGCTGCCAGTTGCGCAAGAGTAGAAAGTGGAGAAAATGCTGCTGTTAGAGAGGTCGATAATGTTGCTTCTAGTGCAGCAGAGTTTGGAATGAGGAGAAAGACACCGCCACTGATGGGGAATGGTTGGAAGGGGATACTGTTGCTGACTGTGGAGCGGGGTTTTAAATAGGAAGGTCGATACTGCTGCTGTTGAATGGTTGGGAAGGGGATACTGTTGCTGACAGTGGAGCGGGGTTGGAAATAGGAAGGTTGACACTGCTGCTGTTGAATGGTTGGGAAGGGGATACTGTTGCGGACGGTGGAGCGGGGTTGGAAATAGGTCGGCACTGCTGCTGTTGAATGCTTGGGAAGGGGATACTGTTGCTGACAGTGGAGCGGGGTTGTGAAGTAAATAGGAAGGTTGATACTGCTGCTGTTGAATGCTTGGGAAGGGGATACTGTTGCTGACAGTGGAGCGGGGTTGTGAAGTAAATAGGAAGGTTGATACTGCTGCTGTTGAATGGTTGGGAAGGGGATATTGTTGCTGACAGTGAAGCACGGTTTGAAATGGTGAGGTCTACGCTGCTGATGGGGATACTGTTGTTGCCAATTGAGCGATGTTGGGGATACAGTTGCTGACAGTGAAGTGGGGTTGGAAATAGAAAGGTTGATACTGCTGCTGTGGAGAATGGTTAGGAAGGAGAGATAATGTTGCTGACAGTGGACTGAGGTTGGAAATGGGAAGGTTGACACTGCTGCTGACGATGAATGATTGGGAAGGCAAATACCGTTGCTGCCAGTGGAGCGCGGTTGGAAATGGTGAGGTCTACACTGCTGCTGAAGGGGATACTGTTGTTGCCAATTGAGCGATGTTGGGGATACAGTTGCTGACAGAAGTAGGGTTCGAAATAGAAAGGTCGACACTGCTTATGGGGCATGGTTGGGAAGGAAATATAATGTTGTTGCCAGTGGAGCGAGGTTGGAAATGGTGAGATCAAATCTGCTGCTGATGGGGAATGTTTGGGAAAGGGGAAATAATGTTGCTTCCATAGAGCAAGGTTGGAGATGGTGAGGGTGACACTGCTGCTGATGGAGAATGGTTGTAAAAGGGGGGGGGGGGGGTAATGTTGTTTTGACCCTTCTAGGTAGGAATTTATACTGCACTGAGGTATACATGCGATGTTTTTGTGGAGGTATGTTGTGCTGCAATGTGGTATTTGTTGCTTCTAGGGAGGTAATTAACACTATTGTGGGATTTGGTTCCTCTTTGGAGGTATTTTGTGCCACACTGGTGTTTTGGTGCCTCCTGTAAGAAATTTTAGGCTGCAGTGCTATATTTGGCGCTTTAAAGAGGGTATATAGTGGTTTATTTTGCGCTTTTGGAGAGGTAATTTACACTGCAGTATTGTATGTTTGATTCTCTACAACATTTCTGGAAAGATTTGGATTCTAGTATTTGGAGCTCCTGGCTAGATTTCACAGGTTGTGTGGATGATGTAGGCAATGACAGCCTAATCACTCAGAGGGACAATTTCAGGTGATTTTAATGCGCTATATATATATCTCTTGTAGAGAATAAAAGAAATGTTAATATTGTGATGGTAACAGTTTTTATAGGGAGAAAGTTTAGCTTTTCTCTTAACTCTGGCCACAAATAGCTGTCTGACACAATCACCTTCCAAGAACTATAAATTGGGCTTTATTCAGACATATTAGGTTGTTGGCAGACGCCACATAAAGTAAAGATTTTCAATAGAAGCATAAATTGGGTCATGTTTTAAAATATTGACCAAATGTTAGCAAAGGTTGTCAGCATTGATTTCTGTTCTCAGAATCTGATTGAGCATGTTGACAAGTGCACAATTTTGCAATCCATGTCAAAGTGAACATTTAAAGAGGTGACATATTTGAGACAATGCTCAGGCTTTAAAAGCTTGGAAAGCACACTGTTCGCCTCACTGCTTCCCTGCTGCTTGTTTCAGTGCCCGGTAACCTGCTGATCTGGGCTTAATGCTGCGGTGATGACACCCTGTCACACGGACATGTGACTGCTGCAGCTAATCTTTGGCTTTAGCGGATTGCTTGCAAGAGTCCTGTGATGGTGATGTCATGGATTCATCGGGAGGAGCGGCACCAAAAAATGGTGAAACCACCGGAAGGTGAGTATATGACAGTGGGCATGGGACTTACATTTAAAGCACTACTCAAGTGCTGAAAAGAAACCTAAACACTGGAGTGGTGATTTAAAGGGAACTTGTCACCAGATTTGGCAACTGTAAGTTGTGGCCACCACCAGTTAATTCTTATACACAGTATTCCAGAATGCTATATATGAGCCCAAGTCACTCTGTATAACGTAAAAAACACTTTTTTATAATACTCACCTAGCAGGGCGGTCCGGTGCGATGGTTGTCGCTGCTCTCAGATTTGGCGCCTCTTCTCTGCTTTGATCTCCATCCTCCTTCTTCTGAGGCCCGTGTGCATGGTACAGGATTATGGGCTGTGTATTATAATCTATTTAGGACTAAGGGGGTTCATTATACTATATGGAGGACTATGGGGGTGCAGTATACTATATGGAGGATTATGGGGGTGCAGTATACTATATGGAGGATTATGGGGGTGCAGTATACTATATGGAGGATTATGGGCTGTGCATTATACTATATGGAGCACTATGAGCTGTGCATCATACTATATGGTGGACTATGGAGGGTGGATTATACTGTGAGGACTTTGGGCTGTGTTATACACTATATGGAGGACTATGGGCTTTGCATTCTACTATATGGAGGACTATGGGCCGTCCATTATACTATATAGAGTACTATGGGGGCTGCATTCTATTATATGGAGTACTACTGGCTGTGCATTATATTATATGGAGGACTATTGGGTGTGCAGTATACTATATGGAGGATTATGGTGTGTGCCTTATACTATATGGAGGACTATGGGCTGTGCATTATACTATATGGAGGACTATGGGGTGTGCAGTATACTATATGGAGGACTATGGGGTGTGCCTTATACTATATGGAGGACTATGGGGTGTGCAGTATACTATATGGAGAACTATGGGCTGTGCAGTATACTATATGGAGGACTATGGGGTGTGCCTTATACTATATGGAGGACTATGGGCTGTGCATTATACTATATGGAGGACTATGGGCTGTGCATTATACTATATGGAGGACTATGGGCTGTGCAGTATACTATATGGAGGACTATGGGCTGTACATTATACTATATGGAGGACTATGGGGTGTGCCTTATACTATATGGAGGACTATGGGCTGTGCAGTATACTATATGGAGGACTTTGGGCTGTGCCTTATACTATATGGAGGACTATGGGCTGTGCCTTATACTATATGGAGGACTATGGGCTGTGCAGTATACTATATGGAGGACTATGGGCTGTGCAGTATACTATATGGAGGACTATGGGCTGTGCCTTATACTATATGGAGGACTATGGCCTGTGCCTTATACTATATGGAGGACTATGGGCTGTGCAGTATACTATATGGAGGACTATGGGCTGTGCAGTATACTATATGGAGGACTATGGGGTGTGCCTTATACTATATGGAGGACTATGGGCTGTGCATTATACTATATGGAGGACTACGGGCTGTGCAGTATACTATATGGAGGACTATGGGCTGTGCAGTATACTATATGGAGGACTATGGGCTGTGCAGTATACTATATGGAGGACTATGGGCTGTGCCTTATACTATATGGAGGACTATGGGCTGTGCAGTATACTATATGGAGGACTATGGGCTGTGCAGTATACTATATGGAGGACTATGGGCTGTGCATTATACTATATGGAGGACTATGGGCTGTGCAGTATACTATATGGAGGACTATGGGGTGTGCCTTATACTATAAGGAGGACTATGGGGTGTGCAGTATACTATATGGAGGACTATGGGGTGTGCCTTATACTATAAGGAGGACTATGGGGTGTGCAGTATACTATATGGAGGACTATGGGCTGTGCAGTATACTATATGGAGGACTATGGGCTGTGCAGCATACTATATGGAGGACTATGGGGTGTGCCTTATACTATATGGAGGACTATGGGGTGTGCCTTATACTATATGGAGGACTATGGGCTGTGCATTATACTATATGGAGGACTATGGGCTGTGCATTATACTATATGGAGGACTATGGGCTGTGCAGTATACTATATGGAGGACTATGGGCTGTGCAGTATACTATATGGAGGACTATGGGCTGTGCCTTATACTATATGGAGGACTATGGGCTGTGCAGTATACTATATGGAGGACTATGGGCTGTGCAGTATACTATATGGAGGACTATGGGCTGTGCCTTATACTATATGGAGGACTATGGGCTGTGCCTTATACTATATGGAGGACTATGGGCTGTGCCTTATACTATATGGAGGACTATGGGCTGTGCAGTATACTATATGGAGGACTATGGGGTGTGCCTTATACTATATGGAGGACTATGGGCTGTGCAGTATACTATATGGAGGACTATGGGGTGTGCCTTATACTATATGGAGGACTATGGGCTGTGCAGTATACTATATGGAGGACTATGGGCTGTGCAGTATACTATATGGAGGACTATGGGCTGTGCAGTATACTATATGGAGGACTATGGGCTGTGCCTTATACTATATGGAGGACTATGGGCTGTGCAGTATACTATATGGAGGACTATGGGGTGTGCCTTATACTATATGGAGGACTATGGGCTGTGCCTTATACTATATGGAGGACTATGGGCTGTGCCTTATACTATATGGAGGACTATGGGCTGTGCAGTATACTATATGGAGGACTATGGGCTGTGCCTTATACTATATGGAGGACTATGGGCTGTGCAGTATACTATATGGAGGACTATGGGGTGTGCCTTATACTATATGGAGGACTATGGGCTGTGCAGTATACTATATGGAGGACTATGGGCTGTGCAGTATACTATATGGAGGACTATGGGCTGTGCAGTATACTATATGGAGGACTATGGGCTGTGCAGTATACTATATGGAGGACTATGGGCTGTGCAGTATACTATATGGAGGACTATGGGCTGTGCAGTATACTATATGGAGGACTATGGGCTGTACATTATACTATATGGAGGACTATGGGGTGTGCCTTATACTATATGGAGGACTATGGGCTGTGCAGTATACTATATGGAGAACTATGGGCTGTGCAGTATACTATATGGAGGACTATGGGCTGTGCCTTATACTATATGGAGGACTATGGGCTGTGCCTTATACTATATGGAGGACTATGGGCTGTGCAGTATACTATATGGAGGACTATGGGCTGTGCAGTATACTATATGGAGGACTATGGGCTGTGCCTTATACTATATGGAGGACTATGGGCTGTGCAGTATACTATATGGAGGACTATGGGGTGTGCCTTATACTATATGGAGGACTATGGGCTGTGCAGTATACTATATGGAGGACTATGGGCTGTGCAGTATACTATATGGAGGACTATGGGCTGTGCAGTATACTATATGGAGGACTATGGGGTGTGCCTTATACTATATGGAGGACTATGGGCTGTGCAGTATACTATATGGAGGACTATGGGCTGTGCAGTATACTATATGGAGGACTATGGGCTGTGCAGTATACTATATGGAGGACTATGGGCTGTGCAGTATACTATATGGAGGACTATGGGCTGTGCAGTATACTATATGGAGGACTATGGGCTGTGCAGTATACTATATGGAGGACTATGGGCTGTACATTATACTATATGGAGGACTATGGGGTGTGCCTTATACTATATGGAGGACTATGGGCTGTGCAGTATACTATATGGAGGACTATGGGCTGTGCAGTATACTATATGGAGGACTATGGGCTGTGCCTTATACTATATGGAGGACTATGGGCTGTGCAGTATACTATATGGAGGACTATGGGCTGTGCCTTATACTATATGGAGGACTATGGGCTGTGCAGTATACTATATGGAGGACTATGGGCTGTGCAGTATACTATATGGAGGACTATGGGGTGTGCCTTATACTATATGGAGGACTATGGGCTGTGCATTATACTATATGGAGGACTATGGGCTGTGCAGTATACTATATGGAGGACTATGGGGTGTGCCTTATACTATAAGGAGGACTATGGGGTGTGCAGTATACTATATGGAGGACTATGGGGTGTGCCTTATACTATAAGGAGGACTATGGGGTGTGCAGTATACTATATGGAGGACTATGGGCTGTGCAGTATACTATATGGAGGACTATGGGCTGTGCAGCATACTATATGGAGGACTATGGGGTGTGCCTTATACTATATGGAGGACTATGGGGTGTGCCTTATACTATATGGAGGACTATGGGCTGTGCATTATACTATATGGAGGACTACGGGCTGTGCAGTATACTATATGGAGGACTATGGGCTGTGCAGTATACTATATGGAGGACTATGGGCTGTGCAGTATACTATATGGAGGACTATGGGCTGTGCAGTATACTATATGGAGGACTATGGGCTGTGCAGTATACTATATGGAGGACTATGGGCTGTGCAGTATACTATATGGAGGACTATGGGCTGTGCATTCTATTATATGGAGTACTACTGGCTGTGCATTCTATTATATGGAGTACTACTGGCTGTGCATTACATTATATGGAGGACTATGGGGTGTGCCTTATACTATATGGAGGACTATGGGGTGTGCCTTATACTATATGGAGGACTATGGGCTGTGCATTATACTATATGGAGGACTATGGGCTGTGCAGTATACTATATGGAGGACTATGGGCTGTGCAGTATACTATATGGAGGACTATGGGGTGTGCCTTATACTATATGGAGGACTATGGGCTGTGCATTATACTATATGGAGGACTATGGGCTGTGCAGTATACTATATGGAGGACTATGGGCTGTGCAGTATACTATATGGAGGACTATGGGCTGTGCAGCATACTATATGGAGGACTATGGGGTGTGCCTTATACTATATGGAGGACTATGGGGTGTGCCTTATACTATATGGAGGACTATGGGCTGTGCCTTATACTATATGGAGGACTACGGGCTGTGCAGTATACTATATGGAGGACTATGGGCTGTGCAGTATACTATATGGAGGACTATGGGCTGTGCAGTATACTATATGGAGGACTATGGGCTGTGCAGTATACTATATGGAGGACTATGGGCTGTGCAGTATACTATATGGAGGACTATGGGCTGTGCAGTATACTATATGGAGGACTATGGGCTGTGCAGTATACTATATGGAGGACTATGGGCTGTGCATTCTATTATATGGAGTACTATGGGCTGTGCAGTATACTATATGGAGGACTATGGGCTGTGCAGTATACTATATGGAGGACTATGGGCTGTGCAGTATACTATATGGAGGACTATGGGCTGTGCAGTATACTATATGGAGGACTATGGGCTGTGCAGTATACTATATGGAGGACTATGGGGTGTGCCTTATACTATATGGAGGACTATGGGCTGTGCATTATACTATATGGAGGACTATGGGCTGTGCAGTATACTATATGGAGGACTATGGGCTGTGCAGTATACTATATGGAGGACTATGGGCTGTGCATTATACTATATGGAGGACTATGGGCTGTGCAGTATACTATATGGAGGACTATGGGCTGTGCAGTATACTATATGGAGGACTATGGGCTGTGCATTATACTATATGGAGGACTATGGGCTGTGCAGCATACTATATGGGCAATTAGAACCTCTGCTATGGGGCCCCATGATTTCTATGGACACCCCTGCTGACAGGAAAACCTTAAATAACAATTATACTACTATTCCTGCATAGATTTTCAAAGGTACCCTTCAGTCTCTTCAGGTCTAAGATCTATTAAGTAAGGTATGAACTTCCGTATTTTTACAATATCTAAATAACCACATATAAATCTTTTTATGTGATATATGGCAGACATACTAAATTGTTTAATTCTGCGAATTGCCCCACTTTAAGATGTCATGACATGTGAACCAGGTCACTGCTGCATTTTTGGACTCTGTTGGATCAGCTGAATTTATTGGCCTCCAGAAATATATTTGTTTACATTTTTGACCACCCAGTTCTTTTTGCACTTCAAACTGTTGTTGACACCATTTTACCCTTTAGAAATATAATTATCTCCTTTAAAAAATTGAGCACTGATGTTGAGTTATTGCCCAAATTTGAGCACAGAACTGCATTTACAATATTGTTGGTTCCATCCATTTCATCAGTTCTGCAGAAAATCCAGCAGACTGATCCGTGTGGTTATGTTTACGTTCATCATTCATTTATAAGTTTAGCATTTCTGTAATGACTATAATGGAACTCAGACTGTTCATACTTGCTTTGTGGTTTCTGCTATAATCCGTGGCCACAAAACACTGCAGGATCCGCTGTATCTTTTGACTTGAAATCTGTTGGCTTCTGGCATGGGGACCACTTAACATGACAGAATCTGAAATGTCAATGACACTGCTATAAACACCTGAGCCGTAGGGGATTTTTCAGCAGTTTTCAATGCCAACGGTAAAACTAATCATAGCTCCAGTCTATAATGCAAGCTGTAATTTCATTTTTTTGCCTAGATGTATCTTATCAAAGCATGGCCGTAGAGCCCTCGAGTGTGGCGCTTTAAAGGGTTGGCCCACATACAAAGTACATATAAATCAATAGATTTTAAGTGCAGATGCCAGAAAGACAAAGGAGCAGAAAAGGGTCTTATCTCGGTGGGGACGGATAAGTAGAATACAGGGAATTGCTCACCTGATGTAGTTGTGAAAAGCCAGAACCACTATAGAAAGCTTACTGTGTGAATAATGACTGTCAATGATGTGATAACTGATAAAGGGGTTAACACCGTGCTGCCAGATTGAATGAAGATGGAATTCATTGATGAAATTATAGTGATTTTACTCTTCTACGTGTTTCAGACTCACAGCTCCTTCTTCAGGCTTGAGAAGGTACATCAGTGATTTGTCCTGAAGAAGGAGCTATGAAATGTGTAGAAGAATAAAATCACTATCATTTCTTCAACAACCTCCAGCTTCACTCAATTTGGCAGTGCGGTGTTAACCCCTTTCTTTCTTCATTTATCATTTAATCATTAGATCTTGGAATCATAAGTTCCACTATTGTTTGAGTTTAAAAAAAAAAAAATAAAATCTGTGATAGATCTTATAAAGGTTATAAAGGTGCCCCTGCTATGTTCTGTGTAATGGCTGTTGTGTCCGATTGGGCAGGAACATATAGTTGCTGACCAGAGAAGAATACAAAAGAATTTACTGACAGGGCAGCATGGAGTCGCAGCTGATAATTTTTTTTTTCTTTTTTCTATGAGGTAAAACATTGTTTAAGACAAACCAGGAAATGTTTTACCTCACAGAAAGCAGGAGCTACGATCCTATGTTGTCCTATCTATATACTCTTGCTTCCTCCCCGCCGCGGCCCAGGAGATGCAGTATGATCAGACCCAATGTTCCTATAATTAGACCCGCCATTACACAGTACATAGCCGGAGCTTATGTATGAGGTTTTCTCAGCACAGAATCATTTTTTTAATGCATCAAATTGTGAAACTTATTATTTATTGATTTATAATGTACTTTATTCATGGATCAACCCCTTTAAAAAAAATCTCCGTATTTATGTTGCATCACTTACAAGTTCCAAACTGCCTGCGGTAGTGATATAGGGGGTAAGCTGCGTTTGTGAATGGGTCCTCGTGACCGAGCAGTTACCCCAAGCAGCCTAGAATACCACGCTGCCACTGAGCAGGGAAAGCCTGTTCTCTGGAGTGAGGAATCATTCCCCAGTTTGACAGATTATGCAAACATGGTGTTTATTTGGGATGTCCTCCCCTACCTCATACATGTGCGATCGTCTGTGGTCCTTCTACTTTTGTATCAGTTATGGCATATTAAAAAACAAAATTGCTAACCGGAATGGTTTAAATGGTGTTTCGGGATACAGATTACATTTCCCCTCTTCACGGCTTTCTATTTTCTGCAGCATTGTGACTAAGCGACCAAAGTAGTGTTAGCAATACACAATGGGCATGATTCATCCTTTACGGTTTCACGAAGTCACTTTTGGCACAAAATTAGAAAAAAAAAATGTTCTTAATTTTTTGTCTTTAGCTGATTTTTGCGACTTTTCAGCACCAAATGCTGCAAATCCTTTTGTAAAGTTGCACATATAGAGAATAAGGCACAAATACTAAAGCCATTGAAATAGAGAGAATGACTCCAGAAAATTGGCGAAATGGCAATGGTGAAGCTGGGCCATAGTCTGTAGTAAGACATTGTTTTCCCATAGAGTAGCATTAACATAGACAAGAGTTTAAGGTAACCTGTCAGATGCAATATGCACCCAGGACAATGAGCAGTTCTGGGTGCATACTGCTAATCCCTGCCTAACCGTCCCTGTATACACTAGAACCACGAGCAGTTCTGGGTGCATACTGCTAATCCCTGCCTAACCGTCCCTGTATACACTAGGACCACGAGCAGTTCTGGGTGCATATTGCTAATCCCTGCCTAACCGTCCCTGTACACACTAGAACCACGAGCAGTTCTGGGTGCATATCGCTAATCCCTGCTTAACCGTCCCTGTATACACTAGCATAGATAAAGAGATCTAAAAGTGTTTCTAAAGATTCTTTATAATATGCTAATGAGGCCAGGGTCTAGTCGCAAGAGTGTTAGTTCCCTTGGCTAGTTGGCCCTCTTAGCGTGTTAGCGCACCCCTGTGGGCGTGCTAACATGCTTGTGAATGCTCAGCGTCAGAGGATGGTCAGTCTCACCTCTGCTGCCACCGCTAGTTTTCGGCTCAGTGCGCATGATCAGAATGTCCCCAGACTTCCGGTCATGCGTACTACATCAGTTTGAAGCCGGGACCCATACACCCAGCATCATAGTACACATGACTGGAAGTTCAGGACTTCTAATTATGCACACTGAGCCAAAATCCAGTTTCTTAGCATGTAAGCACGCCCACAACATAAGGGGGCTGACTAACTAAGGGAACGAACACCCTTGCGACTATTCACTAGCCTCCTTAGCATATGATAAAAAAATCTTTATAAATACTTTTTCTAAAGATCTCTTTATCTATGCTAGTATATACAGGGACGGTTAGGCAGGGATTAGCAGTATGTACCCAGAACTGCTCGTGGTTCTAGTGTATACAGGGACGGTTAGGCAGGGATTAGCAATATGCACCCAGAACTGCTCGTGGTTCTAGTGTATACAGGGACGGTTAGGCAGGGATTAGCAGTATGTACCCAGAACTGCTTGTGGTTCTAGTGTATACAGGACGGTTAGGCAGGGATTAGCAGTATGTACCCAGAACTGCTCGTGGTTCTAGTGTATACAGGGACGGTTAGGCAGGGATTAGCAGTATGTACCCAGAACTGCTCGTGGTTCTAGTGTATACAGGGACGGTTAGGCAGGGATTAGCAGTATGTACCCAGAACTGCTCGTGGTTCTAGTGTATACAGGGACGGTTAGGCAGGGATTAGCAGTATGTACCCAGAACTGCTCGTGGTTCTAGTGTATACAGGGACGGTTAGGCAGGGATTAGCAGTATGCACCCAGAACTGCTCGTGGTTCTAGTGTATACAGGGATGGTTAGGCAGGGATTAGCAGTATGCTCCCAGAACTGCTCGTGGTTCTAGTGTATACAGGGATGGTTGGGCAGGGATTAGCAGTATGCACCCAGAACTGCTCGTGGTTCTAGTGTATACAGGACGGTTAGGCAGGGATTAGCAATATGCACCCAGAACTGCTCGTGGTTCTAGTGTGTACAGGGATGGTCAGGCAGGGATTAGCAGTATGCACCCAGAACTGCTCATGGTTCTAGTGTATACAGGACGGTTAGGCAGGGATTAGCAGTATGCACCCAGAACTGCTCGTGGTTCTAGTGTATACAGGGACAGTTAGGCAGGGATTAGCAGTATGCACCCAGAACTGCTTGTGGTTCTAGTGTATACAGGGACATTTAGGCAGGGATTAGCAATATGCACCCAGAACTGCTCGTGGTTCTAGTGTATACAGGGACGGTCAGGCAGGGATTAGCAGTATGCACCCAGAACTGCTCGTGGTTCTAGTGTATACAGGGACGGTTAGGCAGGGATTAGCAGTATGCACCCAGAACTGCTCGTGGTTCTAGTGTATACAGGGATGGTTAGGCAGGGATTAGCAGTATGCACCCAGAACTGCTCGTGGTTCTAGTGTATACAGGGACGGTCAGGCAGGGATTAGCAGTATGCACCCAGAACTGCTCGTGGTTCTAGTGTATACAGGGACGGTCAGGCAGGGATTAGCAGTATGCACCCAGAACTGCTCGTGGTTCTAGTGTATACAGGGATGGTTAGGCAGGGATTAGCAGTATGCACCCAGAACTGCTCGTGGTTCTAGTGTATACAGGGATGGTTAGGCAGGGATTAGCAGTATGCACCCAGAACTGCTCATGGTGCTGGGTGCATATTACACCTGACAGGCTCTCTATAGGTTTCCGTCAGCCTAGGAACAATCTACTCCAGTAAACATCTATTATTTGGATACTCGGATGTTCGTCATAGGCAATCATGTGATAGTGTGTTTCCTAGGCATGCAAAACATTGTTTTGTCCCAATTTGCATTCTCACAACGTATACAGATGAAGCACATTGAAAACCAAATTGTCCTGTCAAAAAAATGCATGGTGAAACCATAATAACGTCTCTGCCTTGCTGCACCATGTTGGCTTCGTGACACATTAGATCCCTATTGCAACATTGTGTGTCATATAATATATGGAACATATAGAATTGCCCTTATGTGTATGATGAGGATCACCCCATGTTCCACTAGCTTGACTAATGTTTACTTTGTGTGCCTTTTCTGATTTAATATTTGCTTTATTTACACAGTAAAATTGTATTTTTTGCTCTTGCAGGAGGATCCAGTTCCCAATGGACTACGGGCACTACCGATATTTTATGCTGCTACAATTGCCATTAATGTATTTTCCATTTTATTCACTGGGGCCCCATGTAAGTAATGGTTGCACATTTAATAATCCTGTACCATTAAAGGGGTTGTCCATTACTTGGACAATCCCTACTCATCCCCCTATACAAATAAATAAGACTATACTCTCCTCCGGTGCTGCTGCTGCTGTTCGAGCAATGTTTGAAGCCACGTTCCTGGGGCCCTTGTGACATTATGACCTGCAGGCCCCGCGACCCATCAGGCCTGGCATCTGTCTCCCCGCCTTCGATTTTGTTTTAGCAGGATGTGAGCACTGTGCTGACTTCTGCTCAAACGTCCAACGGAGGGGTGAAGGAAGCCAGCGGTGATTGTTCGCAGTGCTTATGTGTCAAAAGTGTCAAGTGGGCCCTGGTAACGCAGCTTCAGACATTGCTGGCACCAGAGCTGAGTATAGACTTATTTATTTTTACAGCGGGCAAACAGGGGATGAGAAGAGGTTGTCCAAGTAGTGGACAACCCCTTTAATATCGTAACAATGGCTGATTAGGACAGGAAAACTACATCCAGTATTGAGCTCCATTAATTTGACCCTACCCACTGCATTTTGTACAGCCTTGCATCAGTGTACATAGTCAATAAAACACACAAATCTATTTATTTTATATGATTTATATTTAACTTGTCTTTTTAGAAGTTCCGATAGTCTACCTACTTTGGTATAATTGTGTAACCAATGTTTATTTCCTTGTTCTGTCCGCTTCGAATGTGTATGCAGAAGGTACACTATGTTGTTCTAGCAATCTGTCGGCAATCATTTTAATATTTTCATTTCCTTTTTTTTTTTTCTCCTTCTATCTTCAGTGCTAGGACTTCAGACCTTTCCTGTGTGGGCCACCGCGTTATTATCAATAGGCGTTGCCATTTTATTTGCTTTGTTAGTGTGGTTTTTTGTTTGCCCATGGATGAGAAAGAAAATAGCAAGTATGTTTTTGTTTTTTCTTGGTTGTGTTTTTACAGAAAATATTTAAGATATTTCTGTATGTAAATGTCTACACCTCAAATTCCAGAATTCCTCAGTATCCTTTGTAATCATAAGTATTTCAATAAACTATGAAAGAAGACTAAATATTGTACTTTAGCAAATTGCACATTTTCAAAAAATTAAATGTCTTTAATGCTGCATTTTGCAGAGTCCATAAGAGGTATATTTCATGATTTCCCAACGTACACCTCCAATAGATGACATTGCATCATGCCCATAGGCTCTTATTTTAAAAACAAACCCTATACCCTCGCTGTATGGTGTTTTGTTTTTTTTTGTTTTTTTTTATGAAGCACTCCATCAAAAATGTTATCGTCTTAATATATTGCAAAGACTATATTATATAGCATTATGTTCTTACAATTGCTCATTTTGACTTTCTACCCAGTTAATTCTTCTCTTTTCTCTGCTCTGCGTTGAAACAGGAAGTCTCTCTTCCCTTCATAAGTCATCCCCTTCACCTCTTGACCCAGCTGCTCCTCTGCTCATCCCTGCTTTTGACTTTTGCAGTGATGACTTCTAAAGGGAAAAGAGTCTTCTTGTTTCTACATAGAGTAGCTGAATCCTTCTAAGCTCTGTTTTTAATCACGCTATATCATAGACCTAATGGAAAAGAACGAAGAAGGGCACAATAAGCAGTTGTAAGTACACAACGCTATATACTGTAATATGACTGCCGTATTTAAAGAGGATAATTTTTTGGAGGGATGGGAGTACTTCTTTAAAGGCCTGAACATGAAATGGGGCACCACTAGTGTATACTAATGTATATTGACCTGACTAAAACTGAAGACACTCTTGGCCTTCATCAGATAGCTTATCCGACTCATACAGCAAATTTATAGTGCCAGATGTTGTCAAAACACTCTTTGAGCCCCCATATACATTGAATTAGGTTTGTCCTTACCCCCATATACTGATGGGTTGAGCCAATGTTCTAATGTGTATGATGTCCCTGGGCAACTCATTGTCAAGGGAGATGTTGATTGGACATGTCTAATTTCGGACTGTTAACCGCTTCTCCCGAAGACAAGCCACTAGACTTGTCTTGCAATGGCTCTATCATGGAGTACACAGGTTAACACATGGCCAAATGAGCGCTCCTGTGTATAAAAGAGCTGGCTGGAATGGTTGCTTGCCAAACGACAGCCATCTAGTGTATATGGTTTGCTTCAGCAATACCATCACAAGAAGAGTATTAATGAATATCACCATACCATTGTGAGTTTAGACTGTAAATATAGGCTACCATCTGTGGATTTGTTATTCGATGCTACTCTGAGCATCTGTATCCCCTAATCGGGTGCAGGTATTATTAACCAAGGCAACATATTTATGGATATTGCTGTCCCTAAATCCTGCTTCTGTATAAGAAAAATGTTATGATTTATTTCAATTTAAAAATGTATTAACCAGAATCCTTTGTATGAACAAACGTTCTCGTGATTATGAAGGATTTCCTTTTTGATGTTTCTATAGGTCGGTTAAAGAAAGATGCTTTGTCGCGGATATCGGAGGAAAGCCTTGATAAAATTCCAGATGAGGACAGTGCTGTCTTTAAAGAGTTGCCTGGTGCTAAGGGCAATGATGAAAGCGTGGTGCCTCTAACTAGCGCTACTACTGAAGCTGCTGTTGGATCGGAGTCTGTAGCAAATGGAAGCACAAGGATACCATATGGTATGTGGGTTATGTACTTATTCTTGATTAATACTAGATTTCAAAGACCAAGAAGAAAGTCGGGTGCAGTGGTAGCCGTTTGTTTGGTAGGATTTTTTCATGCAACTACTATACAATTTACAGCTTAATCTGCAACATTTATTAAATCTCTACATTTTTACAAAAGCCCTGCATATTTTATTTTAATTGATGCTGCAGCAAAATGTATAAAGGCAAAGATTGTAAAGATAGAGATATATATGTATATATATATATGTGTGTATATATATTATATATACGCACAAAATAATATATATATATATATAAATTTTTATTTTTGTACATGATTGTGGTGGTAGCGCTCTAGTCTGAGCTGCCATTTTTTCCTATCTGGTATTAAGTCATTGTTAATTGATGTTTGATAATTGCTTTGCTGTAACCGCCCAGCGTTCATCATTCAACAGCCAATTAAAAGGGTCTTTTTAATGGTCAACTTAGAAACTACAAGCTTTGCATGACCTTGTGATTTTCTGCGCCTCTCCCATTCCTCAGCGTAACTATTTTTTAATTGTAATTCTGCTTGTGATGATATTGAGATCACAACAAGAATCCGTGGCCACAATAGAAATGGCAGGATTTCAATTTAAATATGTAAAATATAACCTCTTCACCACACATGACATATTGAGTATGTCATGGATTGTGTCAGGTTAATCCCTGCCGCCTGCCACGTGCAGCTGGCAGCAATCCTCGCACATGTCAGCTGATTTGAACAGCTGACATGTGCGGCTATCAGGCATAAGTGGATTCGCTATCCACTCGTGCCTGCTAACCCCTTACAGCGCGCTGTGGAATATCACAGTGCGCTGTACAGATGTCACAGCGCGCTATACATGTCGGCCGCGGTAAACATTCATTTACCCGGCGCCATCGGAAGTCACATGACGTGATCACGTGACTTCCGATGGTTGTCATGGTAGCACAGGGTCCTGTGATAACTCCTGTAGCTATCATGAGTCAGTTCCTCTCACAGCCAGCAGAGCGCCGTGTGTGAGAGTAAAGCAGCTTTTCTGCAGATCAGAGTAATGCTGTTCTGATCTACCTAAAAGAACAAGCGATCGGGCTGCCGATCCTTACAGTGCCCTAGGGGGACTAGTAAAAAAATAAATGAATAAAAAATACCTGAAAGTTCAAATCATTCCCCATTCGCCCCATTGAAAATTAAAGGGTTAAAAAAATATATACACATTTGGTATCGCCACATTCAAAAATGCACGATTTATCAAAATATAAAATCAATCAATCTGATCAGTAAACTGCATAGCGGCAAAAAAAAAAAATCCAAACGACAAAATTATGTTTTTTGCTTCTTAAAAGCTAGCTTCCAACTAAGGGGATTTTTTTTGGTGTGTGTATAGGATGTTTTTTGTTTTTTTCCTGGCAATAAAAACCTCTAATATTTAAGGCTACATTTTTTGTTACACAGTTTTGATAAATTAGTCCTGTTTTTATATATAAATTATTCAAAATTGAAAGTTATTTTGTAGTACAATACTAATGTTCTCTTTAAATAGGGCTTACAGAGACATTTCAGTATCAGTAAGTTTTATTGTTCTACTTTATCCTGTTATATTTCTGTAAGCTCCATAGAATTCAGTGTCTCTTGCACACCAGTCAAGTGTATGTAAATAAAGTTTGCATGTTCACTGCTCCCCCCTCCCCCCACCTCCCAGTGCATTCACTATCACTGCTGAGAGGTGGCAGGGAGTATGGATGGAGGCAGCAGTGCAAATGCAGTTCATATTTACTTTCACTGATGCCAACGCTGAGAGATGGGAGGTGGAAGCAGTGCATATACACTTTGTATTTACATATGCTTGACTAGTTACTAGGTCACACTAAGGGGTACTTCTCACATAGCGAGATCGCTGCTGAGTCACGGTTTTTGTGACTCACCAGTGACCTCATTAGCGATCTCGCTGTGTGTGACACTGAGTAGCGATCTGGCCCCTGCTGTGAGATCATTGCTCGTTACACACTGCTCTGGTTCATTTTTTGGACGTTGCTCTCCTGCTGTGAAGCACACATCGCTGTGTTTGACAGCGAGAGAGCAACGATCTGAATGAGCAGGAGCCGGCTGGTCAGGTCAGATCGCTGGTGGGATCGCTGGAGCGTCGCTAAAGTGTAACAGTTTCTTAAATTCTCCTGAGCTTACTACAAGATATTAGGATAAGGTAGAGCAATAAAACTTACTGATCATGAAAGGTCTCCTTAAGCTCTATTTAAAGATAACATTAGTATTGTACTAAAAATGAATCTGTCAGATTATTTTGTAAGTATTTTCTGATGTCAGCAAAGTGAATGAGAATCCTGAAGTATTGAGTATTTCTTCCTTGCAGATTTTTATTCTGCAGCATGTCAGTTCTTTAAGCGGTTTTGCTTAAAGATTTCACCTATACTAATGAATGGGAAAGAATCTGCGGCAAAAACGCGTTTTTCCTGCCAAGAGATTCAGAAATGATGCAGAAACTTCTGCACCAAATACTTTCCGTGTGCACTTACCCTTAGGAAACTAGGTACACCTCATATAGTGTGCATTAGACGTTCAGCAGTTTCCTTCTCTAGCACTTCTGAGTTATTACTTTTCATTACATTAATGGGAGCCTGACATAAGTTATACCTACTGAACCATCTACAGATGGCTAAAATTGATTTGGTACATATAGAAAATCAACTTTGGAAGCTTGCCAACTCATTTGGTCATTTTTAAAATTGGAGGCAGTCTAGGAGCTCGCCAGGTCATTTACACCAAGCTGATTTTTCTCTAGGTTGCTAAATCAATTTGCAGCCATGTATATGTTTAAGCATTTCTTTAAGACCACTAGCTGACATTCATAGGAGAGACTCATTTAGGCTAATAAAAATATTTAAATTACACTTAGCAGTTTATATTCCTATATACTAATGTGCTATAATATTGTTAAGGGAGTCTGTCACCCATTTTTTGCTGTCCAATCTGAAAGTGGCATAATTTAGAGACCGAGATCCTCATTCCAGTGATTATCATTGTGTGGACTTATTTTCTTGTAGTTTTGATAAAATTACTGCTTTATCTGCTGCAGATCTACCAGTTCTCTAAAGGCTGAGCTTTATGTAACCCCGCCCACCACACTGGCAGCCTTGTACACTGTGCATAAGCAGGAAACTGCCAATCAGTGATGTGGGCGGGGTTATATTGGGCTCCTGAATATCAAGGACTACAAAGCAGATAGTTTTATGATATCAATGTTTTCACAGCAGAAGATTACCAAAACTACAGCAAGCAGCCCAGTAAGTTACATCACTGGAAACAGGGTCTCTACATTTTGCTGCTCTCAGATTAGGTAAAAATAAAACCTGGTGACAGATTCACTTTGATTGGTTTCTTATATAAAATGTGTATAAAATAGATTTCTTTGCGTTTTGTGACTTTAATCTACTGTGGATGATCTTTTTATAGGAAGAGCGGCTTCAATGACCAATGGCTCCATTAGATCTCCAATTTCAAATGGTACATTTAGTTTCGAAGGCCATAGCATGAAAAGTGATGTTCATGTGTATCATACAGTACACAAGGACTCAGGGCTGTACAAGGACTTGTTGCACAAAATCCATCTAGATCGAGTGACCGATGATCGCCCTCATGAAAACAACTACCGAGTGCTGAGACGCAATAACAGCTACACATGCTATACTGCTGCTATTTGCGGTATGCCTGTGCACAGCATGTTCAAAGCCACTGACACTGCAACTCCAGAGGACAGCGAAAAGTTAGTTGGCGATACTGTGGCCTACTCCAAAAAACGTATACGGTACGACAGTTACTCCAGCTACTGCAATGCGGTAGCAGAAGCAGAAATTGAGGCAGAAGAAGGGGGTGTAGAGATGAAACTTGCCACCGAACTAGCGGATCCCAATCCCCCCCAGGATGACTCGCTGGAAGAAGACAAAGAAGAGAAGGACAAGTCAGAAGTCCACTTACTTTTCCACTTCCTCCAGATTTTAACGGCTTGCTTTGGATCATTTGCTCACGGAGGAAACGACGTCAGGTGAGCGATTATTGTTAGCATTATTATTGTGTTTTCCTTTCTTTATTTTGGAGATACTATGATGTGTTATAGTGCATCTAAGGACGATGTCTACATAGCAGTAAGGCCATATTCATTCATCCGTGTTTCATGGTCCAAATACAGACTGGTAAAAGGTGTCCGTTGTCCAGGTCGCCAACCTTACAGGCATATATAAAGCTTTCGATCAATCAATCCTTGCAATGCGGAGCACATTCAGGACATGAAACGGGAATGTGTGAATCCATAGAACAAAGCGGAAGCCAGTAAAGAATGCATTACTTGTCTGGCTTTCTAATGAAAGTCTGCCGTCACCCTTTGTGACTGCAGCCTTTTGAATATTTACAGCACGCGCATCGCACACTGTTGGGATTCTCCGGTGTTGACTGGAAGAGCGAGCGGTCACGTGAACACTAGTATGGTATTTACATGCATGTGGTCAAATGTTGACTGCTGACTAGACAGTGCTTGGCTTTGCTGACTACAAGTGAATTAATAAGGCCGCGTTCGTCAGGTCAGAATATAGCCATAAGTACGCAAATAGTATACTTGCAGTCACATGACTGTCCGCTCTTGTCGCCAGCACTAGAGAATCCTGACCTTGTGCATCATGCATGCTGTAAGGATTTTGAAAGGCTGCAGTCACGGTGACGTTACTTAGAAGACCGAACGTTCCTTTAATGGTTTGTCCCATACATTGGTATGAAACCACTTTTGTCTTTTATAGGTTTAACTCTTTTAGGGCTGTCACATGATCGACAATTGACTATAATGAACAGACTGAGTAACCTTTTTTATTTGCCTATAATATATGTAGGGTAAGTTTGAGAAAAAAAAATACTATCCTCTTAAGTCCATATGCCATACATTTCACCATATAGCTGTAGTTTATATACACCAGCAGCTGCCACGTTAAAAGGATATCCAAACAAGCAAAAATGTTATAGAAAGCATACTCCATCCAATGCTGTTTTAGTGTCCATTTTTTGGCTCCAGTAGTAATGACTCTGATGCTGGCATGAGACCGCTGCAGCCAGTCAGATAAGCAGTGGGTCATTATCTGATCAGCTGACATGTGTCTCAGAGACGCGAGTGGATCAGAGATCTGCCTGCGGCTGTTGATCAGTTAAATCCTGCTGTCAATCTCTTGACAGCAGGACTTAGCCCCTTAACGACCACGGGCAGTAATATTACACCCCTGCGGTCAGTGTTAATCCCCACGGGCAGCCAGGGTGGATCAACGCACATGTCAGCTGATTTGTACAGCTGACGTGTGCCTTACAGTCACAAGTGGAATCGCTATCCACCCGTACCTGTTAACCCCTTTAATGGCGCTGTCAAAATGTGATTGCGGTAATCGCATACTCACTGGCCTCCACCGGAAGTCACATGACGTGATCACGTGGATCTGATGGTTGTCATTGTAGCACAGGGTCACGTGATGACTCCTGTACTGTAGCTCACATGACTCAGGTCCTGTAACAAGCAGCCGAGTACTGCAGGTTACAAGAGATCAGCATTTCTCCCGGTCTAAGTGGTGCTGCTCTGATCGGGAGAAATGAATGAGCGATCAGAGAGCTGATCTTTATAGCCACCTAGGGGGACTAGTATAAAAAAAAAAAAAAAAAAAGTTTTTTTTTAAAAAAAAAAACCTAAGTTCAAATTACCCCCCTCTCGTCCATTGAAAATTAAAGGGTTAAAAAAAAAATATACACACGTTTGGTATCGCCGCATTTGGAAATGCCCGATCTATCAAAATATAATATATATTATCAAAATTATAATATATTATCAAATATATATATATATATATATCTCTATCAATATATAATATCAATTAATCTGATTGGTACAAACTCGTACTGATCTTTGAAATAACACCAACACATCAGTTTTTACCATAAAGTGAATAAAATACCTCAAACAATCTATTTTTATTGCAATTTTTCCACACTTGAAATTTTATTACCGTTTCCCAGTACACTAGATGGTAAAGCATATGGTTTCATTTAAAAGTACAATTTGTTCCTCAAAAAACAAGCCCTCGCATGTCATGATTGACTGAAAAATTTAAAAAAAGTTACGGCTTTCGGAAGTAGAGGAGCAAAAAAAGGAAAATCGGCCGGGGGTGAAGGGGTTAATACTCGCCGGTGGGGAGTCCATCATTCCTTGCTCTCTTTGGTTCTCCCGTGACATGATCACAGCACACCAATGGGTTGTCATAACAGCCAGGGATTAGCTGATGACCCCAGTGTCTTTGCGTCTCTGGCTGCGAGCTGGCGTTCATAGGAAACTGTGATTTCTGCTATTGTTTAGCATGGGAGGCGGATGTGCAGTACCTGGCCATGGCCGCTATCTGAAGGCAGAGCAGCTCCAAACCTGAGCATTTCCAGCTGCCGTCGCCAGGACCGAGAACAGCTGATAGGCAGGATGTTGGCCATTGACCTGTCCTAAGGATAGGCCTTCAATGTAAAAGTAGTGGACACCCCCTTTAAGGCCTAGTCCCCTCTTGCCCAGTAGATCTTTACCTTTTGGTTAGAGATGGGGAGGTCACAGAATATTCCTAGGTCATATACAATACACCTGTTCCATATTGATTATCATTTCTATGCAAAAAATTGTCATTTAATGAGTGTTTGTTATTCCAACCAGAGGCTTTGCTCATACTGGTGCTCACAGCTGAGTAGTGGGTACAGCTGTACTTTGTCCAGTCTAGACAATCACCAACCTGGAATAGACTAAGGGGTACTTTGCACGCTGCAACATCGCTAGCCGATTGTAGCGATGCCGAGCGCGATAGTCCCCGCCCCCGTCACAGATGCAATATCTTGTGATAGCTGCCGTAGCGAACACTATCTCTACGGCAGCTTCACACGCAATTACCTGCCCTGCGACGATGCTCTGGCCAGCGACCCACCTCCTTCCTAAGGGGGCGGGTCGTGCGGCATCACAGCGACGGCAGGCGGCCAATAGAAGCGGAGGGGCGGAGATGAGTGGGACGTAAACATCCCGCCCCCCTCCTTCCTTCCTCATTGCAGGCGGGACGCAGGTAAGATGTTCCTCGCTCCTGCGGCTTCATACACAGCGATGTGTGCTGCCACAGGAACGAGGAACAACATCGTACCTGTCGCTGCAGCGAAATTATGGAAATGACCGACACTACACAGATCACCGATTTTCGACGCTTTTGCGATCGTTTATCGGTGCTTCTAGGCTTTACACGTTGCGACGTCGTTACCGGCATCGGATGTGCGTCACTTTTGATTTGACCTTGACGAGATCGCAGTAGCGATGTCGCAACGTGCAAAGTACCCCTAATACATGCTATTTACAATGTCACATTGTAACCATCCGGTCAGAGGAATGTCTGGACACCGTGCAGTTTGGTACACACGTTTTCAGCCTCTCGGTATAAACCATGAATGACGCAAACAGATTTTGCAAACTGTGTAGGATTAATACACAAAGCATATTAGAAAGCTGCAAGACCTCATTACATAGTGATTAAGCACATATATATTTTTTGGGGTGGGAGGGGAGCAGTATAAACCTGGAATTTTCCCTTGACAGCGTGCACAATAACTCTTCCTCCTGCTGAGGCTTTCTTTAGAATGGCCTGGTGGGCTGTAGATTGTAAATGTTCTGTGCAAAAAGGTTACAAATTACAGCCTAGTTTACCTGTATTTTCTTTTAATGGTTGTCATTTAATTTGCTGTTCTTTTTATCTGAAAAGGAATCTGTCACTCAATAGATTCTGCCCGAATCACAAGCCCGCATAGACCAGAGCTTGGCTAGCGATTGCTGCCATGTACATTTTATTCTGAAATTCCATGGCGTTTCAGAGAAAGCCAGCCAAGGACTATACCGATACCTTACTAGTCCAGCATGGTCCCCATTTAGTTCCCATTTGGTTTTGCCCTGCACTGCTCCAGTTGGTTGACAGGTATCTCCCCATTTGCGCAGGGGACCAGGCCAAACTAGTCAGGACTCTCCCTATAGTTACCGGCTGGCTTTGCCCAGCCCTGCTCCAGTTGGTTTAAAAAAAAATCAGTGAGAGGTGCTGTACATTTGTCATAGTTCACCACAAGTGATGTTTCGGCCTATTGGCCTTCATCAGATCGGACCATCTAAATACAGAGTAATATATAAAACATAAACAAAGACACCCAATTAATGATAAATCAAAACATATGTAATAATGCAACAATTATTGTATACAATGAACAGTATGGATATATGTAAGGGAAGATCATCATCCACTAAGTACAATGAGGTTATGATAAGTAATATCCAGAAATATAGCAAAAAACTGAAATATAAGGGGTCAATATATAATCCAAGGAGTAGGTGAAACGCATAGTGGCGTAGATGTGCTTGCTGTCAAAAGAATGTGTAGTGTGTAAAAAGATATGTGCGGTAAGGCGCTCACCAGATGGCGCATGTACGGAACTAAATGACAGTATAGGGTGGTATGCACGTCCAAATATGAAAAAAAAAAAAAAAAAATAGTCTTGAGTCTCCCGATAGTCCCCGACTGGCTTTGCCCAGTCTTACTCCAGTTGGTTGACAGGTATCGTCCTATTTGCGCAGGGGACCAGGCCAAATTAGTCAGGACTCGCTCTATCGTCCCCGGCTAGCTTTATAAACCGTTTTCTCTGACTCTAGTGACCGGTTCCAGTATTGTCAATCTTTATTATTCTGATTTCTTTCCCTCACACAGCAATGCCATTGGTCCTCTTGTTGCTCTGTGGTTGATTTACCAGCAAGGAGGAGTCATGCAAGATGCGTCAACACCAGTGTGGTTGCTTTTGTACGGAGGAGTGGGTATCTGTGCTGGCCTTTGGGTATGGGGTCGACGAGTAATCCAGACAATGGGAAAAGACCTAACCCCAATTACCCCATCCAGGTAATGTAATTGTTATGTATTTTTGAATGGTATTGATTAATAACAAGCCATTTTGCATTTATGATGCCAGATTTTTAAGAATTAACTTTTTTTTTTTTTTTGTCCTCCTTGCAATGTATCTTACTGGATGAAAATAACCGAGCATCTCTTATCCACCCCTGCTCCTACGCCAACTCTTATACTCGGCCTCCTGTATGAGCCGCTGAACCCAGCAGTGATGTGCGCTGTAATGGTGACATCACCACTGCAGCTAGTGAATAATATCTGGAGGCTGTGGTGAAGAGAAGAGCGGGAGGGTAGGTAATGCTTAGCTTATATCACCCAGTGAGAGCTTTTGGAGGAAATAAGTTAATTCTTGGAAAACCCCTTTGATATTAACAATGTATATGGTAGATATTTAGATTCTGGCATCTGACTATAACCTTTCTGGAAATCATAAGTGCAAAGTGTGCTCTGTAGTCTTCTCAAGACAATCCAGCAGTGGATAATGTTTCCTCCTTCCATTTCTAACAGCTTACATTTCACTTAGTTGCATAATAAAGAGGTTTTCCCACATGAAAGCTTTAGTCAGATCAATAAAATTCAGAAAATATGTGAGGCCTAGACCCCAGATCATAGAATTCACTGATGAGCAACCTAATACATGGCCAGCTATGCACCAGGAATGGAAACCTTGTCCCATCTGGAGGTCGGTGAGGGTTCTGCTGGTCAGACCAACGCCAATATATCTAACTCATGTTCATTAGATGGAAGACCCCTTTAAAAGAGTACTTAACCAGCCTTTAATTATTTTAGAAATCTCTAACTAACCCTGTGAAATGAGGTAATACATGGCGCAGTGTGACTACTGACGAGCCTTTCTTCTCCGTCACAGCATAGGGACAATCCAGCTTTCATCTGTCAGCTGTGGTTGTTAGCCCAAGTATCTCTACTAACCAGTCTTTGATGTGAGGTTGTCAGATTGCTTGTTTGTAGATGCCAGTCTCAAACTAGTCAGGTCTTCAGATCTAAGGACAGATGTGCCATTATTGGGGTATAGAGAAGAAATGAGACTTTTCTCCATATTGCAAGTTATGTTCAAGTTGTTGGGTTTTTTTTGTAATCCTGTTGGGATGCTATGGCAAAGATCTGTACTGGTTTTAGGATGTGTTCGAGAAATGGAAATCCACAGTATGCCCTACTGCCTGGGAATGTGTAAGAACACAACCATATTGGAAACCACAGGCAGTAGATCCTATAGTAACAGAGCCCATACCATTATTGCCACGATGCCTCAAAGCTGTATCACAAAGATTTAATATTGTTCAATATTGTGGGTACTGTACTAATGACTATATGTTGGCCACCAGTAGAGCTAAAAAAAAAAAAAAGACATGACAGAAGTGTACTCGAGGCTTCTCGTGCCTCCAAAAATCAAAAAGGTGCGGATACAACAAGACTGGCATTTTGTACTCCAAACATCATTGGTGTAAGATACTGAGTTCATTGAGACAGGAGCATTTTAAGGCCACGTGCACACATTGAGTATTTGGTGAGATTTTTAGCTTTAGTAGCTAAGTATTTGTAAGCCAAAACCCAGGAGTGGAACAATCAGAGGAAAAGTATAATAGAAACTCAGGCACCACTTCTGCATTTTTTTACCCACTCCTGGATTTTGCTTACACATACTTAACCATTTTACGACAAAGGATGTATTGATTCATCCTTGGTTGTCTGTCCCTTTTTAAATGCTTGTTTGCCCGGTGAGCCCGCATTATTCCGCGCACATCTGCTGATCTGATCAGCAGACATGCTCAGGTATCAGGCGCGGGTCAAGCCTTAGCTCAAACGCCCTCTGGGGGGATCGCGCTGTTCCCCGCCGCCATAGGCGGACCCATGACACAATCACAGGGCACAATGCTGAAGCACTGCTCTGATCAAGAGAAACTATCAGACTGTGTAGGCATAAAGTCCACTAGGGAGACTGGTAAAATTATTTAAAAAAATGTAAAAAAATAAAGTTTTAAAAGATGCATGAAAAGAAACAAAACCTAAAAGTTCAAATCATGCGCCACTGTAACTAAAGCAGTAATAAATAAACATATTTGGTATTGCCGGCTTCAGAAATGCCCGATCTATCAAAATATAAAATCAATTAATCTGATCGGCAAACAGTGTAGCAAGAAAAAAAATAAAAACTTCAGAATTGTTTTTTTGGTCGCCACGAGATTGCATTAAATGCAATAACAGGCGAAGAAAACCTCGTATCTCTGCAAGAATGGTGTAATTAAAAATGACAGCTCAAGATGCAAACCCCAGATCCCAAAAAATTAAAGTCGCTGAGGGTCTCGGAAAATGGCGACAAAAGCACTTTTTTTTTTTTTTTTATTATATCCAAACTTCAGCATTTTTTTCCACCCTTACATCAAAGTAAAACTACACATGTTTGGTGCCTATGAACTCATAATGACCTGAGGATTCATACTGCCAGTCAGTTTTACCACACAGTCTACATGGTAAATAAAAAACAAACAAAAAAAATCCTGCAATTATTTATTTATTTATTTATTTATTTATTTTTTTGCAATTTCACCACACTTGGAATTTTTTTCCCCTTGTTTTCCTGTACAATATATGGCTGAATGAATGGTGTAGTTCAAAAGTACAACTCGTCCCACAAAAAAACAGCCCTCATATGGCTATATTGATGGAAAAATAAAAAAGTTGTTGCTCTTGGAAGAAGGGGAGGAAACAAATGGAAAATCGCCCCAGGGTGAAGGGGTTAAGCAAAAAAGAACGCACCAAATACGCAACATGTGCACATGACCTAATGAAATTGAGGCATCTTTCAGCTGCCGTGCACAAGTGTAAGAATTGCTCTTCAGTCATGGATTGGAGTACCTTCCCGTCTCAATGTTTGACACTTTTGTGGTCAGTTGTACTGGACCCTGTCCTTCTCTTAAGCCCACAGTCTAAGAAGTTGACAGAATGGACATCAAAAAGTAATGTAGTTTTTTATAGTGTTTGAATTATCCCCAACTTCTGATCACAATCGTAATTAGTTTCCAGCAACTAAGTTCAGAGCGACCCAGGAAAGCTAGTGAGTCTTGGGCTGGGGCCACACTGGGACTACTGCGATCCACTTGCATGACACTCTGCTCGTGCTGGCAGTACAGCAGAGCCGAGTGTCATGCGTGTGTCCTTGCAACTGAGGTCCGTTCGTGCGAGCAGACCTCAGCTGCGGGGGGCGGGCTGGCACTCAGGAGGGGAGGGAGGGATTTCTCTCCTTCTCTCCTGCGTAGCCGGCTATTGCCATTCTCGCACTGCACTAGCGGTACACCGGTGTACCGCGAGTGCAGTGCGATTTTTTTTTTTTTTTTTTTTTTTTTTTTTTTTTTTTTTTCTCTCGCCCTATTCACTTGAATGGGTGCGAGAGAAAGAGTCTCGCATTACAATCGCATTGCATGCATGCTGCGATTGTTTTCTCAGTCCGATTAGGGCTGTGAAAATAATCGCTCATGTGTGCTGACACACAGGCTAGAATTGGTCCGAGGGGAATGCGATGTTTTATCGCACTCCACTCGCACTGTTTTTCTCGCCGTGTGGCTTAGGCCTTATAGTCCCCTGCAAAATAGAACATTTTTAGTTGACTCCGTAGAGCGGACAACTATCATTATTAATGATTATACGCACAAGATCTCTGGGTTAACATTAGCAGTCTCCAAATCTTTACAATACCAAAGCAATCAAACCCCTAACGGTTAGGTTTAATACAAAAGGATGAGGTTCGGTAAAATGTTTTATTTCTCATAGAGCTCAATATTTAAGTATGTTCTCATGAAATACTAGTAAAATGTAATAGCCTTGTAAGTGAAAAGCATGAAGTCGCTGTTTCTCAGTCTTATCTTTCATGAAGTATATGATTGCATGCTGTCTGCCGGTCACTGGAGCAGACGATGAAGGCTTTTCTGGTAAGATTTTGTGTTGCCCTGCACGCTGGGTGACAGTGTTACAATTGTGACTATCAAGTGTTTTCTTATACTTCCCGCAGTGGATTCACTATTGAGTTGGCTTCGGCGTTCACAGTTGTGGTAGCTTCCAATATTGGACTCCCTATCAGTACCACACACTGCAAGGTATGCCCTTTGCACGTGACTGCATTTGGGGTAGTCAAGGCTATCCAGTTGCTTTACCTTTGGTTCAGATCAATGTTTACTGGCACAGATTACGCTATGTGTCTACTAAAGACATGCTCACTACTCCATATGGGAAATTGTTTTCCCATCGTTCCCATTAGGAAACCTATGTTCTGAGAACCCTGTGATCTGCTATATAAAATATGCCTTTGTTATGGTATACTAACAGGTTTGAATAATACTTGGAGCCTTATGCCTTCTATAGATAGGTCCACTAGTGCCACTAAAAATTGATCTAAAGCAAGTCACTCACAAAGCCTCATCCTATCCCGCCATCTACCATCCACTCTCCTCTGTGCACGGCTTGTGGTTTCATGCAAGTTTTTCACCCTTCAAACTGTCTTCTGTTGTTCTTTCCCCACAGTGGATTTTGCGTTGAAGTAATGTCTGGGCTAACTGTATTATTTGCCTCTAATGTTGGTATACCCATAAGCTCCACTCATTGCAAGGTATTGGGTTTGCAGTGGTACAATCGAAAATTTGTCTTTCTGTGCCACAATCAGAATATGATACAATAGTCACATTATCTTTTGACTTCAGTGTTGTTACATTGATATTGCTTGCTCGATAAATCTGTGATAGAATATTGACAATATCTCCCACTTGGCATTAATTTGAAAGCTATTGATACTAAAGCATAAACCAAATTACTATTTATTCCACTTAACTGTGAAAAAAGGGTTTGTGTCACTATCGTTTCATAAATTACCCTATGCAAATAGCCTCTTCAGAGAGCAAAAGAACTTGAACTTTAATGCCACCTATTGGATATATCAATCCTAAAAGTCAACATCAACCCTTTAACAGACCTTGCCACATGACTTAAGCTGGGTTCACACATAGCGACAACGACGTTGCTGTTACGTCACCATTTTCTGTGACGTAGCAGCGATGTCCCGTCGCTGTCGCCGTGTGTGGCATCCAGCAACGACCTGGCCCCTGCTGTGAGGTCGCCGCTCGTTGCTGAATGTCCTGCTTCATTTTTTGCTCGTTGCTCTCCCGCTGTGAAGCACACATCGCTATGTGTGACAGCGAGAGAGCGACGAACTGAAGCGAGCAGGGAGCCGGCATCTGGAAGCCTGCGGTAAGCTGTAACCACGGTAAACATCGGGTAACCAAGAAGCCCTTTCCTTGGTTACCCGATATTTACTTTAGTTACAGCGTCCGCCGCTCTCACGCTGCCAGTGCCGGCTTCCTGCACACAGCCAGAGTACACATCGGGAAATAAGCAAAGGTTTGCTTATTAACCCGATGTGTACTGTGTCTATGAGTGCAGGGAGCCAGCGCTAAGCGTTGTGCGCTTGTAACCAAGGTAAATATCGGGTAACCAGAGAAGCACTTTGGTTGGTTACCCAATATTTACCTTAGTTACCAAGCGCAGCATCGCTTCCACAACGACAAGTGCCGTTATGATCGCTGCTGCGTCTGCTGTGTTTGACAGCTAAGCAGCGATCATAACAGCGACTTACAAGGTCGCTGTTACGTCACAGAAAATGGTGACGTAACAGCTACGTCGTTGTCGCTGTCGCTATGTATGAACCCAGCTTTAGGAAAAGAAGCCAAACCAGACACTTTATTTGCAGATACTAGAGATGGGCGATTAGTGAAATATTCGAGTTCAGTTTATGCGATCCGAATACTTAGTACTATTCTAGTATTTGTCTTAAATAACTAATCTCATGCAAGTCAAAGGGGAACCCGAGCATTTTTCTTAAAGATTTCCCAGAAAAATGCTGAGGTTCCCCATTGACTTGCATTAGGTTCGTTATTAGTGATTGTGATGGTGGGATATTGTGGGTCATGTACCATTTTATGTGTTTTCATGTTTTGGGCATAGTGGTCTGCCTATTCGATGTACTGTTTATCCTATCTGCAGGGTTATAGCTTCTTGAAGCGCTTCTTTCCCTAGGTGTTGAGGAGGGGGCCGGGAATCCACCTAAACTCTACTTACCGGGGGGGATTAGTGATTCTGGGTCAGACTTACAAAAGAGAAGCAAGATTGATCCTCTGAGGAGAGGCTGACACCCCAGAGAGTCTGAGACACCCTGATTTCCCTGGAAAAGGACTGCTGGAGGATTGTGACTCATCCCCAGGACATTTAGGCCATTACTAAAATATTTTACCCTCTGTGTGGTGGATTATTTGATGGTCATTCTGTACTGCATGGAATAAATATGCTTTGGATTGTTCACTCATCTCTCGCTCTGTTGATTGTGTGATATCGAAGAAGGATTATTCTGTCACAGTGATGAATACTGGAATAGTACTCTCTATTCAGATAGTATAAGCCAAACCTAAATATTTCACTATTCGCCCATTTCTGACAAATGTTTTGTGGGACATTTGCCTCTTATCATTGCAAGGCGTAGAGATCTAATTTGTCTAGGTGAGAGGCCTCTAACAAGGGTTCTAAGGGAGAACATTTTTCCTTTACGCAGAGTGCCAAGTTCTTGTAAGGAGACAATTAGGCCATGCAATGATCCTCTGGAATTTTAAATAAACATATATGCACACAGAGAGGAATAAGACTAACTCTATGTGCACACGCTGAGTATTTGGTTGCAGACATTTGTGCATCAAATCTGCATCTCATGGCAGAAAAAAAATGCACATTTGACTTGGTTTTGATGCGCTTTTTCAATGCATTTTTCATGCATTTGGAGTGGAAAAACTGCTGTAATTGACATGCTACATTTTTTTTTTTCTGCACCAAATCTGTAAGCGGAAAAATAAGCAATGTGCATTACACTTAAGAATTCCCATTGACTTTGCTGGCATAGGGATAGACATGCAATTTTGTGACATCTGCACCAAAAAAAACGCATAAAATTTGCAGTGTGTGCACATTACCTAACTCTTTTGCTGTCTATTAAATGTAGCATTCCTAAAAGTCAATATCGACCCTTTAACGTGCCTTGGTAGATGACTTTGGGTACTTTGGGGACCCTCCATAAATTTACTAGAAATTCAATGGAACCAACTACCTTTAGTAAAATCTTGAGTGTAAATGTTATATTTGCTTCTTTTAGCTTCCTAAAATCTTGTTTGCAAGTGAAGGTCATGAAGGGACATTTTTTTTTGTGAAGGCTAACGCTTTAATATCAAGGGCCTTGCGGTGATGCACATTAATCTGCAATTTACCGTACATTTGGTTAATAGTTATTTGTGACAACATGCCAAATTCAGGGGGTTCCTGACCTTTTAGGAAACTTTACTTTGACATGTGTATACTAATAAATAACACTGCCACGAAGTTCAGTCTCTGTCCCGCAGTGTATTTGTCCTGCTGGTTTTAGAACACTGAGCTGCAGAGATGACGTGCAGCACACAATATACAACTTTAAAGAGGTGGTTCGCTACTCAGCCTTAGTGGCCACATCGCTGTAAAAAACTCATAGGGAAGGCTTTTGTCATATACCTTTGGTAGTACATTCTACCTCTGAGCGGTGCTATTGCGGTCCACTCACCCCCTTCTTGTGACCCCTGGGCTCCGTGACCTCTGAGATCCAATGGTATCACGTCAACTTCCAGTTGACCTGACATTACCCCGAGCCTGGCTTCAGCCTGAGCGACTGAGCTGTGAGCGGAGTTTCACCGCTCGTCACAGCCCAGCATCTCATGCACGCTCTCCGCTGCAGAACGTTGCAAGCAGGAGCAATGCAGGGCTGTGACGAGCGGCAAAACTCTGCCCAGAGACCAGTCGCTCGGGTACACTGGGGCCCGCCTCAGGCATGTCGGGTCAACTGAAAGATGACCCGACATCACTAGATCCCAGAGGTCACGGAGCCTGGGGATCACTTGATGTGGATGAGTGGACCGCAATAGCACTGCTTAGAGGCAGAATGTACTACACAAGGTATTTGACAAAAGCCTTCCCTATGAGTTTTACAGCGATGTGGCCACTAATGCTGAGTACCGTGTTTCCCCGAAAGTAACACAGTGTCTTACTTTCTTTTTACCCCCAAAAGTGCCACTATGTCTTACTTTCGGGGTATGTCTTATATTGGAAAAAATCCCACAGCAATCGCAGCAAGTCTCCATGCAATGTACCGTATGGGGACTTGCCGCGATTGCACCCTAAGTGTACCGCAAGTTAAGGAAAGTTAACCACCAGCGGCTACACATGAGGGCACTGAGGCTGTGTGATTTTGTATGTTGTCCATGGTCCTGATGGACCACGGACAACATTACTGCAACATTTCAACATTTCTCGGTAGCCGAGCGCTCAGCTGAGCGCCCGACCGCCGGCATGTGTCAGCTCTCAGCTGAGCGCTTTGCCGGCGGCATGTCAGGGCTCTCAGCTGAGAGCTGTCACATGCCGGCGGCATGTTAGGGTGCTCAGCTGAGCGCTCGGCCGCCGGCATGTTAGGGCGCTCAGCTGAGTGCTTTGCCGGCGGCATGTCAGGGCGCTCAGCTGAGCGCTTTGCCGCCGGCATGTCAGGGCTCTCAGCTGAGAGCTGTCACATGCCGGCGGCATGTCAGGGTGCTCAGCTGAGCGCTCGGCCGCCGGCATGTTAGGGCGCTCAGCTGAGCGCTCGGCCGCTGTAACTGTACTGTAAAGAGGGAAAAAAAATAAATACATTTTTACTACGTCTTACTTTCGGGGTACGTCTTACATTAGCCGACCCCCCCCCCCCCCAAACCCCCACTACGTCTTACTATCGGGGGTGTCTTACTATCGGGGAAACATGGTAGTGAACCACCTGTTTTAAATATTTTCTGATTTTTTTCATACGGTATATTTTTGGTTTTTTTTTTTTTTTTTTATTTTTACAAGGCTAGAAGTGGCTGTGGCTTGAGCAGAGATCCCAAATCTTAATTTCTGAGCATGCTCATTACATGTCATGTATAATCGACTGAAGTCAAAGTGATCCAATGTGTAGTTCTCCTCCGATCGCTATATTGATGCTTCTCACTGGTCACTAATTCATTCCATAACTGCTTCTTCTCCTTTTCCATTATTAATATCTAACCAATGCTTAACATAAACCTCCAATGTTTCTTGTAGGCTCGTCATTAGTTAGCACCAATGCTCTCAACATCCAATCATTAGCCTAATAGATGCTGAACATCACTTTATTTCAGAATTTGATTTTCATTTGCATACCCATTGGTATTAAAGCTGTAGAAGAAACCGCGGTTATTTTAACTATTCATTGAGAAAACAACTGTAATTGTACTACCAACATTTAACATTCTGGATCTGTTTGTGTTCTTTTACATGAATATCCTAAGTATTGTTTTTATTTTTTTTCTTTCACGTCCAATAACAAAAGGTTGGATCGGTGGTGTCAGTGGGCTGGATCCGCTCCCGTAAAGCTGTAGACTGGCGCCTCTTTAGGAACATCTTCCTGGCCTGGTTTGTGACGGTGCCCGTGGCTGGGCTCTTTAGCGCTGGAGTGATGGCCATCCTTCAGTACGGCATCCTACCCTATGTTTGATCATATAACCTCTGACTAAGGCAAAATCCTATAGAAAAACCCTTACTGGAAACCACACAAAGCTACAGCAATATTACAAGCCGCCCGCTTTACCAACAATGTGGAAAATAACAAGCCCTTCTACTTATCAACGCATCATCATCTTGATGTAATAATTTTGCTGTATATAATGTATGTCAAATTGGTGATATGGTGAGATGTGGCTTATTACTTATATTTAAATAAATATATATATATGCGTATAGTAGGTTACACTACCAGAGCATTATAATTTGGGATGGGAGTAATTGCATAGCCTTTTATATCTAGATAAAAGCTGTACATAATGTATTATTTTTGTGAGGTTGCTTTTTTTTAATATTCAAAAAAAAAAAGAAAAAACTAGTATAAATTATCAAATATACCCACGTCTACTTGATATATATACTGTAAGTGATAAGCGAGGTAGGGGAGTGGAATTATACATTTTGTAAAGATAAGCAGGGTTCTGATTGAATTTAAAGAAGTCTGGAACAAATATACAAAAAGATGTGCATAATACTTTATGGAAGAAAAAAAAAAAAGGTCGCACCCAATAGGTAGATTTTAATGTATTATAATTTTACATTTGTAAATACATTTGCTTATTTTCATTGGCACATTTCTCTTTTTCATGTGTTTTAATAAAAAATAAAGTGTAGTAGAGTACCAAAGAAGGTAGGCTGTTCCTGGCGAGTGTAGTCACACTTGTGTGTCAGTCCACGACTTGTCCAAGCCTTCAGAAACCATTGCGTTTTGTGCTTTAATGAAGCTCTATGAATGTGCGTAGAACAGCACGGATGTATGGAACTGCTGACGTTCACTGGTTATGCATATATCTGTTTTTAGAAGTTTATTTTATTTTTATTTATTTTTTTTTCTCAACTACAGTTCTCAAAAACCTTCGATAGGTCAAGTTATTGGATCTTGCCACAAAGGAGGCACCGGTGACCTTCATTACAGGTCACTAATCTGAACAGCATTTTGGTCAAAACTTAGAAAGAATGCAATCACATCGTATTACTTATCTAGCATTGTAAAGATTGATGTTGTGTATTTTCACCATCGTAGCATCAAACCGTTATGTTCACAGGGATATTTCCACAAAGGGAATAGTCTTCTATTTGTTTCATACCTGAGGTCTATTGGTAGGTACACCCAACTATGCCCCCTCCCCCTCAGTGGTAAAAAAATGAGAACTGATATATGCAATTAGAGATGAGCGAGTACCTAACTATTCGTACTCGCTATACTCATAACGAATACTGTCTAATACTCGCCTATTCATTCCAAATAGCATGTGCAATGCAAAATTGGCAAAGTTATGAGTAACCCGAATGCCGTACTTTTAGTGCGAATAATACGGCATTTGGGTTACTCGTTACATTGCGAGTTTTCCCCATTGACTTGCATTGCACACACTATTCGGAATGAATATACGAGTATTAGACAGTATTTGTTATGAGTATAGCGAGTACGAATAGTTAGGTACTCGCTGAACTCTCTATGCAATGCATTATTCTTACAACTAAAACAGGCCCATCAAGACCTTATCATAATTATCTGCCCTTACATAATCAGTCTCTATATGACAAATTGTTCATAATTAATCGTAGATGAACAGCTGAAGGGGTTAAGCACCGCGCTGCCACAGCAATAGACCAGACAGGATAAATGAATAGTGATTTTTTTTTTTTCTTCTTCTATGCGTTTCGTAGACTGTCTCCTTCAGGATAAAAAAAAATCTGATATATCCTGAAGACATTTTTCCCGAAATGCGTAGAAAAATAAAGATCACTATTCATCGGACTACAGTTCATGTCCTCCTCAGACACACTAATGATAAAGCTAAGCGCTTAAACTAACATTTCAAAACAAAAAACATACTTTGAAATAAGAGACAGCTGGCTGTAAACGGCATGTAAACTTTTACAGCATTCTTTAAAAATTTAGACTTCCCTAACTGGTTGTGTTGGTTTTCTAAACTAGACAAGCACCTTAAAAGAAACTTTTTACTAGCATTGATGGTACTTGAGGACTGGAGTTGAGAAACCCAGACATGATTGCCATATCTGCCTGTAGTGGATTGCTTTGTGTCGGTCTACATGTTCTTAGTAACACAGCTGTGCTAAGCTTTATCTTTAGGGCCAGGTATTATTAAGTACTTTACCCATCTCTTGCTGTTCCAAAAATTTACTAAAGCTCTTAACCTTTTTTTTTCAGTCACATTCATTATTTTCTTATTGATGCAAAACCACTTAAGAGCTTGGGTTGCTTTAAAGGGGTGGTTTAATATCGCCAATAGGCTGGCCGGGCTATCTGCAGATCAACGGAGGTTTGGCTTCAGAAAAGAACTTATGTCACAGGAATAAGTTACCATTACTTTGAAGCAACTTAGTATTACAACTATTCTAATAAGTGGCTGCACATTTAATAATGTGGGGCTGCGCCTGAGATGGTAGGAGTCACTGGAATTTCACTTTGGCTCATAAATGGAGCCCCATATGACATCGGTCTGCCCTAATGGAGCATATGTAACAGTGAGACTACTTCTTTTTAAGATCAAATAAATGTCTTTAAATTTAATCCATCTTTGAGGCATTAGGAGAGGGTCAACGGGTTATAATCCAGTTGGGCTGTGTTGAAAGGTTGTGGTAGTGTGCTATGCAAGTGCATGGTGTGTATTGCAAAATGCCACCCATCCATGGCAAGTACAGGTGAAGCATATTTTTATGTGCTTTACATGTATCTGCTGAAAAAACTCATTAAATATTGAGGTTTTGGCCACATGGCATACTACTGCTCCACACATGAACCCAGTCTTGGACCTTTCTTGCAATTAAGAAGGCCACGATTTACTACTGGCATTTTTTAAGTCCCTTTTTTTTTTGTCTTGTTTTTTGTCTTGTTTTCATTAGGGTTTTTTTATGCCAAATTTTTCAAAATGGCGCAAGTGGTTTTTACATTTTGAACATAGTTAAAAATGGCCTTTATATTTGTCTTATATTTTTTTTGGTTCTTTTTAGTGTTAAAAATGCACCAAACTATGTTGTACATAACATCACTCCAGAGGGAACCAAAGTACATTTATGACAAACTTTGTTTTCACCCCATTCATTATTCAAAACCTTTTGAAATGTCACAATCTGCAATCCTTAAACTCCTTAAACCCGTAAAGTAAACTTTGGAAAAAGTGTAAGTGGAGAGGTGAATTTGGTGCAACAAAAAAACGAAAAGTGTAAAACACTAAAAACTTAACAAAAAAGTGCAAATGCATTAATGAATAAGGTCGCTAATGACCGTGAGCATGCATTGGAATTGAGCCAATGAAGTCAAAAGCCTAAAGGATATGTAGACTGAGAAGTTAATATGAAAATGTTATGTCATTGATCTAAATGTTCTTGCCACTGATTCTTACATTTTAAATATATCTCCTGAGTAGACTGCCATTTGAATATTCACATTTCACACAAGCCTTAGCCCTTCCGTGTTCTGCATTTCTTCCTCTTTTAGCCTTCCGCGGTGTTGGAAGAGGAAATCTGCTCAGCAGTAGGCTCAGTGCTCGCTAATCTTAGTTGCTCTGCAAAATACAAACTTGTAATTCCTGTAAAAGCTGTGTTTTGTTGTTACATATCAGTTGTTCTCTCTAAAGATTGCATCCTTGACAATTTTATACTCTATTTTTATACATACAACATCCTTTGTGTGCTTTAAAAATATTTTTTAAAGAATTTTTCATAAATAACAGAACATTTCAAGGGGAGGGTGGTTGGAATAATGGATAGCTTCAGTAGAATGGTATGTAGCTTGTAAAAGGATTATCCGGCACCACTCACCTCTGCATGTGGAGGCGAGTGAAGCTGCTGATGTTATGTCTCTAGTCAGCTGCCTTAAAGAGAACCTGTCATCATGATCAGGCACGATAATTTAAAGGTATGGGCGTAAAATCTCTGTTCTGCTGTTTTATTAGGTTCCTTCACTGTATAAATCCGCAGCCTGGTAATTCTTTAATGACCATTAGAACTTTTGGTGCAATGAGCTGTTCATGCATCAGGGCAGGACTGTCGGTAGGTTCTTCAACTCTGTCACAGCCTCTCAGTTGCTGCTAGTCTAAGTACAAAAGACAAGAGCGGGTGTACCACCAAAGATATTTATAATGGATGGGTGCTCACCCATGCATCAAACAACTGCAAGAACAATGTAGTATAGAACTGCATAAAGAATGGGGAGCATAACCACAATATAATAAAATATAAAAGGCAATCCTTTATTGTAGCAAAAAAAGGTTAAAAACACAACACACTCAGTGACACGGCAAGATACCCCCTACACAGCCCATAATTAGGCAATATAAGCAAAAACAATTGTGCAATAAAATTACATGAAAAAAGCACATAGTTATAATATACGTAAATAACAGTAATCGGCGCTATTGCAATCTGGTGTCTATATGCACCAATTAAATTAATAACCAACACCCATCAACAAGGTAATATACTGTGCATATGTAAAACTTAGATGGCTATAGGTCGAAATAATACAAAAGATCCTATAGAATCTAATGTGTACTGATGAAAGCCACCAGAAATAAGAAGAGAAGAGTTCTCAGCATACTCAAATGAGTCTGTAATGACAATTCTCCATAGATGAGCCGGAGCAGACAAAATTGCAGCAGGCAAGACGGGGGGAGGAAGTGGGAACAAGGATCCCGTGGGAGAGACCCACACGTATCGCCGCAACGGCAGCTTCCTTAGGGCAAGTGTGGGCTCAGCTAACCAGAAAGGGAACAAGAAAGTGAAGTATATATGCCTAATACAATGAAGTAAAAGTAAATAACCTGTGCGGAGAGTAGATGGTGGTCCGGACCGGCTAAGAAGCTGGAGAAGTGCGTATTACAGCAGCTGTAATAATGAAAGATGGGCGCAGCCATCTTGGAAAGTCCGCGCATGCGTGGAAATTCCGCGCATGCGTGGAAAGTCCGAAATAGGCTTATCACCATCTTAGAGAACGTAGCACATGCAGTATAGAAGATGTGCCAGCTTAAAGAGACCACACTCGCATAGTGGATGAACAGGCGAGATGTTACAAAAAGACGCGCATAAGTGCAGGTCACATGCATAAATAACAGAGGAAAAATAGACTTATATATGGAAAATAGACCATAATTCAAGATAGAGATAAAGAAGGAGAAATAACAAATGTAACAAACATGGGGACAAAAAATAAGTCAAATATAAAAGGGGGAGTGAAAAAAAGTGCATAACAAGGAGGTGAAAGGGAAAAAAGGAAAACAACAAATGGGGCAGCATATAAAAGAAATTGTATAAATGCATGGCCCACAGATACCAATGAGCATAGGGCGGATAGGCATAATATGGCAAACTGCACATGTATATGTCACTGAGTGTGTTGTGTTTTTAGTGTTTTTAGCTTCTGGTCTAAGTATCTTCATGCTGTTTAAAACTGTGCCTCGGCGCCATGGGCAACGCTTTCTCATCGATCTAGTTGCAGGTGTCGGTAAAATGGCTCTCTGGTGGCACATGCACAGATTAATCTCCCAGCAGGCTTCAGGTTAATGGTGCCACATGCGCAGATTGAGATCTGGGCTCAATAATGAGCCCAGATCTCATTCTGCGCAAGTGCCTTTCTCCTGAAGCCTGCTGGGAGATTATTGTGCGCATGCGCCGCCACAGTGCAATTTTACTGATTCCTGCAACTAGATCGATCTGCGCAAGCTCCGCCCACGGGTAAGGACTGCATCGGGCCAAAATTTAAGGCTGCATGAAGATACTTAGACCAGAGGCAGCTGAGAGGCTGTAGCAGAGATGAAGACCCCACACACAGTCCTGCCCCAATGCATGAACAGCCCATTGCACGTAAACATCTAATGGTAATTAAGGAATAACTAGGCTGTGGATTTCTACAGTGAAGGTACATAATAAATCAGCATAACAGCGCCTTTATTTTATCATGCCTGATCCTGATGACAGATTCTCTTTAACATGTGAAAAATTCCTTCCGATCATGTATTTGTCCAAGTAGGTATGTGCTGATGTGACTGGAGCTGTCCTATCTATGTCACTGATATTTTGGAGCAGTCTTTCATATTAAAGTTATATATACAACTTCGTATAAATGTTGGTTTGCTGCTATCAACCTTTTTCTCCTCATTAGAAATTTACTTGGTACGTCTTGCTGCTTTTTTGTTTTGTTTTTGTTAACTTTTTTTTTAAAAGTGTAATGCATTCTCATATTCTGATGCTAACACTGGTGAAAAATATTCTAAATAAAAGTTTAAGCTTGTTGCTTCACAATACATGAAAGGTTGGGTTTACAATGTTTTTTGTTTTGCCTTTAACACACACCCTGTAAAACTTCGATGTGACAGATGCCTAAAGCCTGCTTTACACGTTGCAATTTCGTATACGATATCGTATGCGATTTGCAACGCCCCCATCGTATGTGTGGCATGTTCAATTTGTTGAACGTGCCGCACAAACGATTAACCCCCGTCACACGTACTTACCTTCCATACGACCTCGATGTGGGCGGCGAACGTCCACTTCCTGGAGTGGGAGGGACGTTTGGCGTAACATCGATGTCACGAGGCAGCCGGCCAATAGAAGTGGAGGGGCGGAGCTGAGCGGGACGTAAACATCCCGCCCACCTCCTTCCTTCCGCAGTGTGGGCCGGGAGTCGCAGGACGTAGGTAAGATCTGTTCATCGTTCCCGGGGTGTCACACACTGCAATGTGTGCTACCCCGGGTACGAACAATCTGACGTGCAATTCTAGAGAAAGGTACGATGTGTATGTGATGCACGTTTTAATGTTCAATCGCAATTGCACGTACCTGTCACACACTGCAATGTACCTTACGATGCCGGATGTGCGTCACTTACGACGTGACCCCGCCGACACATCGTAAGATACATTGCAGCGTGTAAAGCAGGCTTTAGTGTGGTAATCATCACCAATAGACTAATATGGGAGGGATCCATTTAACAGATACATTGTTCACAATTTTTTAACATGGCCTTTAACCCTTTGGCAAAATCTAATTTGCGGATTTAGCGCATGGAGCTGGTTCGTAGTGTAATACAGGCAGCACTTGAGTAACTGCAGCAATCAGTGCTAGCTCCAAACGCAACAGTTTTTACCCTTTTCAGATGTTGCAACAGCATTTAAGAGGTTAAAATAGGACGGGGGACCAGCCATCATCCCAACCCCACCTCACTGCTCCTTTTCATAGGATAAACCTAAATATAGAAAAATTAACATTTAGTATTGCTGTATGTTTTATGAGAACTAATAAAATATCACAAATTTTAATTACATTGTCCGTTGAAACTGTAAGAAAATCTAAATGGCAGAATTATTTTGGGGTCTTTTGTCTTCACTTCCCCCCCCAAAAATGGAAATAAAGATCAGTCGCATAGACTCAAAATGGTAGAGAGAGAACGTAAAAAAACTCTACAGCTTAGGCCAGAATCACACTTACGTAAGACTCTGCAAGTCTCACATCGGCATCACCCAACATGGCCGCACACTTGCTGGACAGGAGCAGGTCAGCTGCATGTATTTCTGTGCAGCTGACCCGCTCCTGTCCAGCAAGTGTGCGGCCATGTCGAGTGATGCAGATGCGAGACTTGCCGAGTCTTGCGCAAGTGTTATTCTCGCCTTACGCCTAAAAAAAGATGGCATGATAAAGCTGTATCAATTAAAATATAGTTTGGCAATTTTTGTTTTCTTGGGGTTTTTTTTTGTTTTTTTTGTTTTTTATTATAAAGTAGCATAACAAAAAAATTGACCAGGTATTTTATGCCACAAATTAAATGGTGTAAAGACAACACCCCATACCTTAAAAGAACAACCAAATTGCTGTTTTCTTTTTTTTTTTTTCTCACAATTTAAATTTGTTTTAATATATTATATGACCAATTGTAATTGTAATTCAAAACTAAAGCTCCTCCCACAAAAAAAAAAAGTTCTCATACCGCAATGTTGATGGAAAAATTAAATGCGTATTAGTCTTGGAAGACAAGGAGGAGGAAATGAAAAACAAAAAACATCTCGGACACCAAACCGCATCTGTCAACTATAGACTTCGATGTAAAAATAAAGTGTTTGCTGCATAGAATAGCATAGTCTTCAAATCCTATTTTCCCTCCCACTTTTTTTTTTCTTTACCTATCAGCTATACTCATACTTTTGGCCTTTGCGCATATGGACACATTTAGCATTTGTATTTTCGGAGCTATCCTGAATATAGAGGGGGGGGGCATGGTAGAACAGAGCCCATCCAGATTGGGTGGTTATAAAATGCACTTTTATGTCCATTACATTTTGTAAACGTAAACTTATCTTCCAAGATTTTATTCTAAGCCGCGAATGCCTATGTGTAGCATATCAACACAATCTAAAAGCCCTTCTTGCCACTTTTTTGTTTTTGTCATTGGATGCGATGTCATATAATGAGCACACTGACTTAGTTTGCCTAAAATCTCATTTGTACTGTGTGCATTCTTTCTAATTGCCGTGTGAGTATCGGTCAATCTGTAGATAATATTGTATGTCGAATTGTGCCATAAAGCAGCTTGCACTGATCATGAACCAGCACAAACTCTGTATAGTGTTTCAGGAAAATCCTGCTCACAACTAAATGTTAAGATTTGTATATGTGTACCTGCGTAGGCACATATATGGGCTGCTGAGTGGATATTTTTGAAAGATACTGAAAATAATCTGAATATTGTAAAGTATAGCAGAATATCTAACATACAGCAATTCTGAAATTGTGTGATACATATATGTATTAAAAGGCATATTTTATTTTATACCATGAAAAAAAAAAGGAAACTGAAAAATAAAATCTAAAAGTTCATATACTGTGTGCTTTTGTAGTATGTGTAAAAAAAATTTCAGTTTTTGTTTTTTATACGAATATTAGAAATGTTGCTAGACAAAGCTTTAGGGCTCTTTTCCATCTGCGATTAAATAAGCACTGCGATACGCGATACTCGCCCAGTAAAGTGGAGTGAGTGTCATGTATATGGTGTGCGGTTTGTTTTTTTTCCTCACCTAGCATTCGTATGACATGAGTGTCATGTGAGTGCTATTTAAGTCTATAGTTTTTAACACCAAGGATCCGTGTGACATGCGTATGCCATCTGTATGACATGCGTATGCCATTTGTAGTGCATTTGTTTTTGGGGGGGTTTTTCGCTCCTATTGGCTTGCATGGGGGTGCGAGAACTGAGACTCGGTACAAAACGCAGCATGCTGCGTTTGTACCGAGAGAACGATTTGTGTGGAGAAAAAACAGACAAATGAAACTGCTTCATTGATTAACACTGGTGCGAGTGCAATACTATTTTTTTCTCTCAGATCGCACTTGCGGCAGAAAATCGCAGATGGAAAAGAGCCCTTAAAGGGAATCTGTCAGAAGACTTTTGCTATGCATATGATATCAGCATGATATAGGGGGTGAGACCCTGATTCCAATGAGGTATCACCTAGTTGGAATCAGTTGCAGTAGTTGTGACAGATCCAAAGTTCTCTCTGCTTCAGATTTTAGCAGAGCTAAGAGTACTCACACATCAGCGTTTTTCTGCCGCACTCGCAGATCCGGCATAAGGGCAGTACAGTACTTTACAGTTCACAGACAGTGCGGCAAGCCCCGGTCACATGCTGTCACATGACCCTATGTGCCCGGAGCTTGCCAGTGAACTTTAATGTACTGTACTGCCCTTATGCCGGTTCTGCGAGTGCGGCAGAAAAACGCTGATGTGTGGGTACCCTAATCTGTTGAGACCTGATTGTTAGCTCTCTGTACACAAAGTACTTTGACAGAGAGCTGCTAATCAGCGAGCTTGGACCAGCAAGCACAAGACAGTGACAATCTCTGATTAAGAAATGTTAGTAAAATGAAATATAAACTGTATATCTAGGGGTTAGGTGTATTTTTCTATCAGGGTGTCACAGGGAACTGCACCCCTGTTTCTTATGGTGCAGAACTCGCCCTCCATGGTTCTGCGATCCTAACTGCTGGTATTGCTTCCATCAGTCCTCAAATCCTAATCACACTTCACACCACACCCTGTCAGGCACACCAGTGGGTGGTCTAGCTGGAAAAGGTCCACCTGCCTAGGGGTCAGGCAGACTGGTGGGAGGGAGGAAGTCAGTTGAGTAGTAACCCTCAGAGAGTGAGGAGCTGGGGGACTTATAGCTCCTTGTGTGACCTTGGTTGGGTCGCAGACGGTGGTCCGGGACCAGGTGAGTTGGCGACTTGGTTGAAAGTTATTGGAAATGGGTATACTGACTTAGTTTTGCAGAACGGTCGGCACCAGAAAGTCCAGTAACTGCACCGGTATCGAGCATGGCGGGGTACAGAACTCTAGATCAGGGAGTAGCTTCACGCAACCTGATAATTCACCTGTGGAGTATAGTCTCTTTATGAACTTTCCCTAAGACTAAGTTCCCAAAAACTAAGTCAAAGGCATCAACACAACGAGGGGGATAGGGTTTTCCAGCTTATGCAGCCCACTAAAATCTCAAGTGTCAGCCATCGAGAGCACAGCTCCACTATTTCAATATAGGGAGCAGGACCCTGATAGCTTAAGGCCGAAGGGTCACCCAGGAACACCTACACAATTGTGCATGGAGGCAGGCTCCGGACCACTAAGCAATACCAGTGGGGACGGACACCCGGACGGGCTCCCCAGAGTGGCAGCGGCACCCAGAGACTTGGTTTACTCCTGTGTCAGAGTCTGCTTAATGATTTCAACAACATCTTCACAGCCTGAGTGAGTACACTGCTCCTCCCTGTGTCCTGCATAGCCTGCACAACACTATCCACCAACTACCATCCAGAGTCCCGGAGCCTCCCCTACCCATGGAGGGATCACCATCTGGCTGCCCCACTCAGTCTCCCCCGGGAACTCCCATCGGCAGCGACTGTACTCCCCTTACCGCGAACCATGGGTGGCGTCACGAACTCTACCTTGTAAATATTTCCCCTTTTAATTGAGTGGCCGCTGAGCCCCGGGTCCGGGGACCCTCGAGCCACGGCAAACCCCGGATCCGAGTAGTTTGCCTGCTCCTTGGGCGGTACAATAAGATGTTTTTATTCTCATGGCGGTCATTGAAATCAAAAGCTTTTTTTTCTTTCTTTTTTTTTCTAGATGTATTCAGTTTTGAGTTAATTAAATATGTAACTAGTATAGCTGATCGGACTGGCAAAAAACTGGGACCGGCAGATCACTGCTCAATTTAAAAAGAAAACAAAAAAAATCCATCCGCTCCGGAATCGGTGCCCATATAAATCAATGGGTACCAGAATCCGGAGATTAAAAACGTTGGTGGAAGGATAGGAGGGTAGGAGCGCGCGCGCTGTACTCACCCAGGCTGTGTCATGGCGGCAAACTCTTCCAGATCACGCTTTTCCCTTCCGGAGCCGACAATTCAATATTCACTGTTTTGCCCGCCCACCGGCACGTGTAATTGGTTGCAGTTAGACACGCCCCACCCTCAGTGTCAGCGTGTCAACTGACTGCAACCAATCACAGGCGCCAGAACGGCCGGTGGGTGGGGAAAGCAGTGCAAGTGTCTGTGAATCAGTATGGTGAGCATACATGTAGACAGAAACACATGCATGCTCCTGTCAGAAGAGTGTACGGCAGTGCCGGTGATGCGATGTCAGACTCGTACAAGTCTGGCATGACATCACCCGGCATGGCCTGCCACTCTCCGAAAATGAGCCTGCATAAAAACCTAGAAACACATGCACGCTTCTGTCTGTCTGTGCGGCTGTGCCGGTGATGCGATGTCAGACTCATGCAATCCCTCGCAAGTGTGACTCTGGCCTAAGAGAGACTGCATGCGGGTTTTTTTTTCCCCAGCCAAGGTAAAGCCAGCTGGGGGCTGTTATTCTCAGCCTGCAGCCGCGCGGATCTGGACTTTTACAGTCTGGAACCGCTCAGCCCTAGTAACTAGAAAAAGAGACCCAAGATCATGTAAACCTAGTATTTATGAGAGCCATGATTGCGTGCTTCTTCAGTGTTAGTGACAGCAGCATTGCTCCACAGCTTCTACTATCGCCTCCCTGAAATGAATCTTCATCCGGGGCAGCCCTGGTGCCACTCACATTATTTTGTTCACTGCCTATTGATGGTGTCCTGTTTGTCAATCAAGCTGTTGGCCAGTTTTGTGTCACCTTTACCACAGCCTTTCAGCGCTATTGATTCCAGACATCATCAAAAAGCGAAACCACACTGAGAAGAGGAGTTTAAAATGCAATAAGAAATATATTTTATTTAGTATAATAACGACATCATATAGGGACATAAAAATTGCATAGGATAAAGGACACAATGATCCCACGAATCACCAAGAGAAATTACAACATATGAGTATATTAAAATATCGGTAATGTGCCAATGTGAGTGTCTCTACAATAATAGACCAAATAGAATTTATAATTGTCTGGGACACAACAGGGGGTAAAGGTATCAGGTATCTTAGAGGGCCATTAAACCACTGCTAGGAAAAACACCTAACTCAGTGGGGTGAGGATAAAGTGCCAATATGCATAAAAATGCAATCAAAATAGTGACCAGTGTCAATACCGCGTAACATAAAGAAACACAAGGCCTTGAGAGATAACTTACCCCAGCACAGAAAAGAGATTGAGGGGGACCAGGTAGGATGACCGACGGCCACTTTGCGGTACAATATCCCCTTCTTCCGAGAGGAGTGTTTGTATCATCAGAGAGCGGCGATAATAGAAACTATGGTAAGTGACTGCAGCGCTGCACCCTGATCCCTCAAAAAAGAACTTTGCAATAAGTCAAAAAGCACATATAGGATGAAGAGTAGGGTCATTCTAAATAAAGCAAGGTACAAAAGTGGTTAAGAGTTAAAAATAGATATTTATTAATGGCGTTTTAGGTATCGGACAACCACTTTAACTTTAGTATGAAGGGGTTTTTTTTGCTGAATTAGTTCCATTTTCTATATTTTCTAATATATACAGTTTGTCACAAGAAGTACACCTCTCACATAAATATTTTATCTGTTCATCGGACAACACTGAAGATATGACAACTTGATACAATGTAAAGTGTACAGCTAGTATAACAGTGTAAATTTGGTGTCCTCTAAATAACTGAACACACAACCACTAATGTGTAGACCACTGGCAATAAAAGTGAGTACACCCCTAAGTAAAAATGGCCAAATTGTGCCCAAAGTGTCAATATTTTGTGTGGCCACCATTATTTACAAGCACTGCCTAACTCTCTTGGGCATGGAGGTCACTAGAGCTTCACAGGAGCCACTGGAGGCCTTTTCCACTTCTCCATGATGGCATCACTGAGCTGGTGGAGCTGCGACCTCACACATCTTCACATTCCGTTTGAGCATGCCCCATATGTGCTCAGTAGGGTTTAGGTCTGGAGACATGCTTGGTCAGTCCAGCACCTTTACCCTCAGTTTCTTTACCAGTGGTAGTCTTGGAGGTGTTTGGGGTCATTACCATGTTGAAATACTACCCTCCAGCCCAGTTTCTGAAAGGAGGGGATCATGCTCCGCTCCAGTATGTCACTGTACATGTCGGCATTCATGGTTTCCTCAATTAACTGTAGCTCCCCACAGCCGGCATCACTCATGCAGCTCCAAAACTTGACATTTCCACCTTTATGCTTGACTATAGGCAAAACACGCTTGTCTTTATACTCCTCATCTGGTTGTCACCACACACACGCTTGACAACATCTGAACAAGATAAGATTAGTTTGGTCTCGATACTATATAACATGGCTCCAGTAATCCATGTCCTTTGTCTGCTTGTGTTTATTATACTGTTTGCAGTCTTTCTTCGGCATCATCTTTAGAAGAGGATTCCTTGTGGCATCACAGCCATGCAGACCAATTTGTTACAGTGTGCCGCATATTGTGAAAATACTGATAGGCTAACCCCTTCTCCCCACTTCTGTATCCTCTGCAGCAATGCTGGCCGCACTCGTACTTCTATTTTGTAAAGACAACCACGCTGAGCATGTGCACTTATCATCTTTGGTCGACCATGGTGAGGCCTGTTCTGAGTGAAACCAGTTTTGTTAAACCTCTGTATGGTCTTTGCCACCATGCTGTAGCTCAATTTCAGGGTGCTGACAATCTTCTTAGAGCCTAAGCCATCTTTATGTAGAGCAACAATACTTTTTTTTCTTCAGATCCTCAGAGAATTGTATGCCATGTTGAACATCAAGTGACCAGTATGAGAAAGTGTGTGAGTGATAACACCAAATTTAACACTCACCATTCACACCGGACACCTTTGTAACACTAATGAGTCACATGACACTGCAGAGGAAAAGTGGCTAATTGGGCACAATGTAGCCATTTTCACATGGGTGTACTCACTTTTGTTGCCAGTGGTTTTGACAATAATGGCTGTATACTGAATTATTTAGATGACACCAAATTTACACTGTTATAAACTGTACACTGACTACTTTAGATTGTATCAAGGATTGTATCAAAGTGTCATATCTTCAGTGTTGTCCCATGAAACGATATATTTACAAAAATGTGAGGGATGTACTTTCTTTTGTGATATACTGTATAGTTGTATGTGTTTTTATTATTTTTGAGGGCTTGTGTTTTCTGTGTGGTGAGTTGTCATTTATTCGGTAGATTTTTGCTCCGTGAAACAGGTTTGGTTTTTTTCATGGCGTTATAGTTTTGGGGAAGCAAATTTTAATTAAACTATTTTTTTTTTTTTTTATTAAATACGTGAAACATTTGTAAACTATATTCAATAGTTTTTTTTGTCTCCATGTGGGTTTGAGACTGATCATTCACTTGCAAAATATTCTACAAGTGCCCTCCTATTAAGTTCTCTTAATAGGCATGATAACATTGCCGGTGGTACACCGGGGCTCTCTTTAAGCACCTAGCTGCAATGGCTTTACATGGGCACCCTGCTATTGTGTAGTAAGGGAACAGTGAGATGACATAGTGTTAACTGTTTATCTAAAGGGATTCCATTCATACCAATTTCATGTGTGTTATAATAATAATAATCTATATTTTTATATAGCGCTAACAATCCGCAGCGCTTTACGTACAGTGGGTGCAGAAAGTATTCAGACCCCTTTAAATTTTTCACTCTTTGTTCATTGCAGCCATTTGGTAAATTCAAAAAAGTTCATTTTTTTCTCAGTAATGTACACTCTGCACCCCATCTTGTCAGAAAAAAAACAGAAATGAAGAAATGTTTGCAAATTTATTGAACAAGAAAAACTGAAGTATGACATGGTCATAAGTATTCAGACCCTTTGCTCAGTATTGAGTAGAAGCACCCTTTTGAGCTAGTACAGCCATGAGTCTTCTTGGGAATGATGCAACAAGTTTTTCACACCTGGATTTGGCTCCTCTAACATTCTTCCTTGCAGATCCTCTCCAGTTCTGTCAGGTTGATTGGTGAACGTTGGTGGACAGCCATTTTCAGGTCTCTCCAGAGATGCCTAATTGGGTTTAGATCAGGGCCCTTGCTGGGCCAGTCAAGAATGGTCACAGAGTTGATCTGAAGCCACTCCTTTGTTATTTGAGCTGTGTGCTTAGGGTCATTGTCTTGTTGGAAGGTGAACCTTTGGCCAAGTCTGAGGTCCAGAGCACTCTAAGAGGTTTTCTTCCAGGATATCTCTGTACTTGGCCACATTTATCTTTCCTTCAATTGCAACCAATCGTCCTGTCAATGCAGCTCAAAAACATCACCATGTTTCACTGTTGGGATTGTATTGGGCAGATGATGAGCAGTGCTTGGTTTTCTCCACACATACCTCTTAGAACTTTTTGGTGATAATTCTATCTTCGTTTCATCAGACCAGAGAATCTTATTTCTCATAGTCTGGGAGTCCTTCGTGTGTTTATTTGCAACCTCTATGCAGGCTTTCATATGTCTTGAAGAAAAAACAAAAAAGCCAGCACCAAATGTGCACTACAGCACTAAACATTCCAAACTGTACTTATTATAAAAAAAATTTTGAGATTTTTGGCAAAAAATTGCAATTTCTTGAGCTGGTTCGCCACGTCACGGCAAATCTCATTTGAAGCAGTCCTACACTAAAATATTTTTATAAAATGTGCCATACGGCCTCACATATGAATAGTAGAACTGCTCTTAGCAGCACTCACCTGGTCTATTTCAATCCCGTACCCATGACTGAGTCATGCTGTGGGCGGGACAGGTCCAAGCAAATGCTGCATGAAGTAAATAGCCTGTGGACAAAGCCTGATGACTTAATGTGAACAGTCACCAACCGCCAAAATCCAGACAGATGGAATACATCCCAAATTGGGGTGCATAGCAAGGTGGAGGTCAACCACCGACCAATTCAATGAAGAAAAAACAAAAAAGCCAGCACCAAATGTGCACTACAGCACTAAACATTCCAAACTGTACTTATTATAAAAAAATTTTTGAGATTTTTGGCAAAAAATTGCAATTTCTTGAGCTGCTTCGCCACATCACGGCAAATCTCATTTGAAGCAGTCCTACACTAAAATATTTTTATAAAATGTGCCATACGGCCTCACATATGAATAGTAGAACTGCTCTTAGCAGCACTCACCTGGTCTATTTCAATCCCGTACCCATGACTGAGTCATGGCTGTGGGCGGGACAGGTCCAAGCAAATGCTGCATGAAGTAAATAGCCTGTGGACAAAGCCTGATGACTTAATGTGAACAGTCACCAACCGCCAAAATCCAGACAGATGGAATACATCCCAAATTGGGGTGCATAGCAAGGTGGAGGTCAACCACCGACCAATTCAATGAAGAAAAAACAAAAAGCCAGCACCAAATGTGCACTACAGCACTAAACATTCCAAACTGTACTTATTATAAAAAAAATTTTGAGATTTTTGGCAAAAAATTGCAATTTCTTGAGCTGCTTCGCCTCGTCACGGCAAATCTCATTTGAAGCAGTCCTACACTAAAATATTTTTATAAAATGTGCCATACGGCCTCACATATGAATAGTAGAACTGCTCTTAGCAGCACTCACCTGGTCTATTTCAATCCCGTACCCATGACTGAGTCATGGCTGTGGGCGGGACAGGTCCAAGCAAATGCTGCATGAAGTAAATAGCCTGTGGACAAAGCCTGATGACTTAATGTGAACAGTCACCAACCGCCAAAATCCAGACAGATGGAATACAGGAATACATCCCAAATTGGGGTGCATAGCAAGGTGGAGGTCAACCACCGACCAATTCAATGAAGAAAAAACAAAAAAGCCAGCACCAAATGTGCACTACAGCACTAAACATTCCAAACTGTACTTATAATAAAAAAAATTTTGAGATTTTTGGCAAAAAATTGCAATTTCTTGAGCTGCTTCGCCACGTCACGGCAAATCTCATTTGAAGCAGTCCTACACTAAAATATTTTTATAAAATGTGCCATACGGCCTCACATATGAATAGTAGAACTGCTCTTAGCAGCACTCACCTGGTCTATTTCAATCCCGTACCCATGACTGAGTCATGGCTGTGGGCGGGACAGGTCCAAGCAAATGCTGCATGAAGTAAATAGCCTGTGGACAAAGCCTGATGACTTAATGTGAACAGTCACCAACCGCCAAAATCCAGACAGATGGAATACATCCCAAATTGGAGTGCATAGCAAGGTGGAGGTCAACCACCGACCAATTCAATGAAGAAAAAACAAAAAAGCCAGCACCAAATGTGCACTACAGCACTAAACATTCCAAACTGTACTTATTATAAAAAAAATTTTGAGATTTTTGGCAAAAAATTGCAATTTCTTGAGCTGCTTCGCCACGTCACGGCAAATCTCATTTGAAGCAGTCCTACACTAAAATATTTTTATAAAATGTGCCATACGGCCTCACATATGAATAGTAGAACTGCTCTTAGCAGCACTCACCTGGTCTATTTCAATCCCGTACCCATGACTGAGTCATGGCTGTGGGCGGGACAGGTCCAAGCAAATGCTGCATGAAGTAAATAGCCTGTGGACAAAGCCTGATGACTTAATGTGAACAGTCACCAACCGCCAAAATCCAGACAGATGGAATACATCCCAAATTGGGGTGCATAGCAAGGTGGAGGTCAACCACCGACCAATTCAATGAAGAAAAAACAAAAATCCAGCACCAAATGTGCACTACAGCACTAAACATTCCAAACTGTACTTATTATAAAAAAAATTTTGAGATTTTTGGCAAAAAATTGCAATTTCTTGAGCTGCTTCGCCACGTCACGGCAAATCTCATTTGAAGCAGTCCTACACTAAAATATTTTTATAAAATGTGCCATACGGCCTCACATATGAATAGTAGAACTGCTCTTAGCAGCACTCACCTGGTCTATTTCAATCCCGTACCCATGACTGAGTCATGGCTGTGGGCGGGACAGGTCCAAGCAAATGCTGCATGAAGTAAATAGCCTGTGGACAAAGCCTGATGACTTAATGTGAACAGTCACCAACCGCCAAAATCCAGACAGATGGAATACATCCCAAATTGGGGTGCATAGCAAGGTGGAGGTCAACCACCGACCAATTCAATGAAGAAAAAACAAAAAAGCCAGCACCAAATGTGCACTACAGCACTAAACATTCCAAACTGTACTTATTATAAAAAAAATTTTGAGATTTTTGGCAAAAAATTGCAATTTCTTGAGCTGCTTCGCCACGTCACGGCAAATCTCATTTGAAGCAGTCCTACACTAAAATATTTTTATAAAATGTGCCATACGGCCTCACATATGAATAGTAGAACTGCTCTTAGCAGCACTCACCTGGTCTATTTCAATCCCGTACCCATGACTGAGTCATGGCTGTGGGCGGGACAGGTCCAAGCAAATGCTGCATGAAGTAAATAGCCTGTGGACAAAGCCTGATGACTTAATGTGAGCAGTCACCAACCGCCAAAATCCAGACAGATGGAATACATCCCAAATTGGGGTGCATAGCAAGGTGGAGGTCAACCACCGACCAATTCAATGAAGAAAAAACAAAAAAGCCAGCACCAAATGTGCACTACAGCACTAAACATTCCAAACTGTACTTATTATAAAAAAAAATTTGAGATTTTTGGCAAAAAATTGCAATTTCTTGAGCTGCTTCGCCACGTCACGGCAAATCTCATTTGAAGCAGTCCTACACTAAAATATTTTTATAAAATGTGCCATACGGCCTCACATATGAATAGTAGAACTGCTCTTAGCAGCACTCACCTGGTCTATTTCAATCCCGTACCCATGACTGAGTCATGGCTGTGGGCGGGACAGGTCCAAGCAAATGCTGCATGAAGTAAATAGCCTGTGGACAAAGCCTGATGACTTAATGTGAACAGTCACCAACCGCCAAAATCCAGACAGATGGAATACATCCCAAATTGGGGTGCATAGCAAGGTGGAGGTCAACCACCGACCAATTCAATGAAGAAAAAACAAATAAGCCAGCACCAAATGTGCACTACAGCACTAAACATTCCAAACTGTACTTATTATAAAAAAAATTTTGAGATTTTTGGCAAAAAATTGCAATTTCTTGAGCTGCTTCGCCACGTCACGGCAAATCTCATTTGAAGCAGTCCTACACTAAAATATTTTTATAAAATGTGCCATACGGCCTCACATATGAATAGTAGAACTGCTCTTAGCAGCACTCACCTGGTCTATTTCAATCCCGTACCCATGACTGAGTCATGGCTGTGGGCGGGACAGGTCCAAGCAAATGCTGCATGAAGTAAATAGCCTGTGGACAAAGCCTGATGACTTAATGTGAACAGTCACCAACCGCCAAAATCCAGACAGATGGAATACATCCCAAATTGGGGTGCATAGCAAGGTGGAGGTCAACCACCGACCAATTCAATGAAGAAAAAACAAAAAAGCCAGCACCAAATGTGCACTACAGCACTAAACATTCCAAACTGTACTTATTATAAAAAAATTTTTGAGATTTTTGGCAAAAAATTGCACTTTCTTGAGCTGCTTCGCCACGTCACGGCAAATCTCATTTGAAGCAGTCCTACACTAAAATATTTTTATAAAATGTGCCATACGGCCTCACATATGAATAGTAGAACTGCTCTTAGCAGCACTCACCTGGTCTATTTCAATCCCGTACCCATGACTGAGTCATGGCTGTGGGCGGGACAGGTCCAAGCAAATGCTGCATGAAGTAAATAGCCTGTGGACAAAGCCTGATGACTTAATGTGAACAGTCACCAACCGCCAAAATCCAGACAGATGGAATACATCCCAAATTGGGGTGCATAGCAAGGTGGAGGTCAACCACCGACCAATTCAATGAAGAAAAAACAAAAAAGCCAGCACCAAATGTGCACTACAGCACTAAACATTCCAAACTGTACTTATTATAAAAAAATTTTTGAGATTTTTGGCAAAAAATTGCAATTTCTTGAGCTGCTTCGCCACGTCACGGCAAATCTCATTTGAAGCAGTCCTACACTAAAATATTTTTATAAAATGTGCCATACGGCCTCACATATGAATAGTAGAACTGCTCTTAGCAGCACTCACCTGGTCTATTTCAATCCCGTACCCATGACTGAGTCATGGCTGTGGGCGGGACAGGTCCAAGCAAATGCTGCATGAAGTAAATAGCCTGTGGACAAAGCCTGATGACTTAATGTGAACAGTCATCAACCGCCAAAATCCAGACAGATGGAATACATCCCAAATTGGGGTGCATAGCAAGGTGGAGGTCAACCACCGACCAATTCAATGAAGAAAAAACAAAAAAGCCAGCACCAAATGTGCACTACAGCACTAAACATTCCAAACTGTACTTATTATAAACATTTTTTTGAGATTTTTGGCAAAAATTGCAATTTCTTGAGCTGCTTCGCCACGTCACGGCAAATCTCATTTGAAGCAGTCCTACACTAAAATATTTTTATAAAATGTGCCATACGGCCTCACATATGAATAGTAGAACTGCACTTAGCAGCACTCACCTGGTCTATTTCAATCCCGTACCCGTGAGTGTTGCTAAGAGCAGTTCTACTATTCATATGTGAGGCCGTATGGCACATTTTATAAAAATATTTTAGTGTAGGACTGCTTCAAATGAGATTTGCCGTGACGTGGCGAAGCAGCTCAAGAAATTGCAATTTTTTGCCAAAAATCTCAAAATTTTTTTATAATAAGTACAGTTTGGAATGTTTAGTGCTGTAGTGCACATTTGGTGCTGGCTTTTTGTTTTTTCTTCATTGAATTGGTCGGTGGTTGACCTCCACCTTGCTATGCACCCCAATTTGGGATGTATTCCATCTGTCTGGATTTTGGCGGTTGGTGACTGTTCACATTAAGTCATCAGGCTTTGTCCACAGGCTATTTACTTCATGCAGCATTTGCTTGGACCTGTCCCGCCCACAGCCATGACTCAGTCATGGGTACGGGATTGAAATAGACCAGGTGAGTGCTGCTAAGAGCAGTTCTACTATTCATATGTGAGGCCGTATGGCACATTTTATAAAAATATTTTAGTGTAGGACTGCTTCAAATGAGATTTGCCGTGACGTGGCGAAGCAGCTCAAGAAATTGCAATTTTTTGCCAAAAATCTCAAAAATTTTTTTATAATAAGTACAGTTTGGAATGTTTAGTGCTGTAGTGCACATTTTGTGCTGGCTTTTTGTTTTTTCTTCATTGAATTGGTCGGTGGTTGACCTCCAACTTGCTATGCACCCCAATTTGGGATGTATTCCATCTGTCTGGATTTTGGCGGTTGGTGACTGTTCACATTAAGTCATCAGGCTTTGTCCACAGGCTATTTACTTCATGCAGCATTTGCTTGGACCTGTCCCGCCCACAGCCATGACTCAGTCATGGGTACGGGATTGAAATAGACCAGGTGAGTGCTGCTAAGAGCAGTTCTACTATTCATATGTGAGGCCGTATGGCACATTTTATAAAAATATTTTAGTGTAGGACTGCTTCAAATGAGATTTGCCGTGACGTGGCGAAACAGCTCAAGAAATTGCAATTTTTTGCCAAAAATCTCAAAAAATTTTTTATAATAAGTACAGTTTGGAATGTTTAGTGCTGTAGTGCACATTTGGTGCTGGCTTTTTGTTTTTTCTTCATTGAATTGGTCGGTGGTTGACCTCCACCTTGCTATGCACCCCAATTTGGAATGTATTCCATCTGTCTGGATTTTGGCGGTTGGTGACTGTTCACATTAAGTCATCAGGCTTTGTCCACAGGCTATTTACTTCATGCAGCATTTGCTTGGACCTGTCCCGCCCACAGCCATGACTCAGTCATGGGTACGGGATTGAAATAGACCAGGTGAGTGCTGCTAAGAGCAGTTCTACTATTCATATGTGAGGCCGTATGGCACATTTTATAAAAATATTTTAGTGTAGGACTGCTTCAAATGAGATTTGCCGTGACGTGGCGAAGCAGCTCAAGAAATTGCAATTTTTTGCCAAAAATCTCAAAAAATTTTTTATAATAAGTACAGTTTGGAATGTTTAGTGCTGTAGTGCACATTTGGTGCTGGCTTTTTGTTTTTTCTTCATTGAATTGGTCGGTGGTTGACCTCCACCTTGCTATGCACCCCAATTTGGGATGTATTCCATCTGTCTGGATTTTGGCGGTTGGTGACTGTTCACATTAAGTCATCAGGCTTTGTCCACAGGCTATTTACTTCATGCAGCATTTGCTTGGACCTGTCCCGCCCACAGCCATGACTGAGTCATGGGTACGGGATTGAAATAGACCAGGTGAGTGCTGCTAAGAGCAGTTCTACTATTCATATGTGAGGCCGTATGGCATATTTTATAAAAATATTTTAGTGTAGGACTGCTTCAAATGAGATTTGCCGTGACGAGGCGAAGCAGCTCAAGAAATTGCAATTTTTTGCCAAAAATCTCAAAAATTTTTTTATAATAAGTACAGTTTGGAATGTTTAGTGCTGTAGTGCACATTTGGTGCTGGCTTTTTGTTTTTTCTTCATTGAATTGGTCGGTGGTTGACCTCCACCTTGCTATGCACCCCAATTTGGGATGTATTCCATCTGTCTGGATTTTGGCGGTTGGTGACTGTTCACATTAAGTCATCAGGCTTTGTCCACAGGCTATTTACTTCATGCAGCATTTGCTTGGACCTGTCCCGCCCACAGCCATGACTCAGTCATGGGTACGGGATTGAAATAGACCAGGTGAGTGCTGCTAAGAGCAGTTCTACTATTCACATGTGAGGCCGTATGGCACATTTTATAAAAATATTTTAGTGTAGGACTGCTTCAAATGAGATTTGCCGTGACGTGGCGAAGCAGCTCAAGAAATTGCAATTTTTTGCCAAAAATCTCCAAAAAATTTTTATAATAAGTACAGTTTGGAATGTTTAGTGCTGTAGTGCACATTTGGTGCTGGCTTTTTGTTTTTTCTTCATTGAATTGGTCGGTGGTTGACCTCCACCTTGCTATGCACCCCAATTTGGGATGTATTCCATCTGTCTGGATTTTGGCGGTTGGTGACTGTTCACATTAAGTCATCAGGCTTTGTCCACAGGCTATTTACTTCATGCAGCATTTGCTTGGACCTGTCCCGCCCACAGCCATGACTCAGTCATGGGTACGGGATTGAAATAGACCAGGTGAGTGCTGCTAAGAGCAGTTCTACTATTCATATGTGAGGCCGTATGGCACATTTTATAAAAATATTTTAGTGTAGGACTGCTTCAAATGAGATTTGCCGTGACGTGGCGAAGCAGCTCAAGAAATTGCAATTTTTTGCCAAAAATCTCAAAAAAAAAAAAAATTTTTATAATAAGTACAGTTTGGAATGTTTAGTGCTGTAGTGCACATTTGGTGCTGGCTTTTTGTTTTTTCTTCATTGAATTGGTCGGTGGTTGACCTCCACCTTGCTATGCACCCCAATTTGGGATGTATTCCATCTGTCTGGATTTTGGCGGTTGGTGACTGTTCACATTAAGTCATCAGGCTTTGTCCACAGGCTATTTACTTCATGCAGCATTTGCTTGGACCTGTCCCGCCCACAGCCATGACTCAGTCATGGGTACGGGATTGAAATAGACCAGGTGAGTGCTGCTAAGAGCAGTTCTACTATTCATATGTGAGGCCGTATGGCACATTTTATAAAAATATTTTAGTGTAGGACTGCTTCAAATGAGATTTGCCGTGACGTGGCGAAGCAGCTCAAGAAATTGCAATTTTTTGCCAAAAATCTCAAAAAATTTTTTATAATAAGTACAGTTTGGAATGTTTAGTGCTGTAGTGCACATTTGGTGCTGGCTTTTTGTTTTTTCTTCATTGAATTGGTCGGTGGTTGACCTCCACCTTGCTATGCACCCCAATTTGGGATGTATTCCATCTGTCTGGATTTTGGCGGTTGGTGACTGTTCACATTAAGTCATCAGGCTTTGTCCACAGGCTATTTACTTCATGCAGCATTTGCTTGGACCTGTCCCGCCCACAGCCATGACTCAGTCATGGGTACAGGATTGAAATAGACCAGGTGAGTGCTGCTAAGAGCAGTTCTACTATTCATATGTGAGGCCGTATGGCACATTTTATAAAAATATTTTAGTGTAGGACTGCTTCAAATGAGATTTGCCGTGACGTGGCGAAGCAGCTCAAGAAATTGCAATTTTTTGCCAAAAATCTCAAAAATTTTTTTATAATAAGTACAGTTTGGAATGTTTAGTGCTGTAGTGCACATTTGGTGCTGGCTTTTTGTTTTTTCTTCATTGAATTGGTCGGTGGTTGACCTCCACCTTGCTATGCACCCCAATTTGGGATGTATTCCATCTGTCTGGATTTTGGCGGTTGGTGACTGTTCACATTAAGTCATCAGGCTTTGTCCACAGGCTATTTACTTCATGCAGCATTTGCTTGGACCTGTCCCGCCCACAGCCATGACTCAGTCATGGGTACGGGATTGAAATAGACCAGGTGAGTGCTGCTAAGAGCAGTTCTACTATTCATATGTGAGGCCGTATGGCACATTTTATAAAAATATTTTAGTGTAGGACTGCTTCAAATGAGATTTGCCGTGACGTGGCGAAGCAGCTCAAGAAATTGCAATTTTTTGCCAAAAATCTCAAAAAATTTTTTATAATAAGTACAGTTTGGAATGTTTAGTGCTGTAGTGCACATTTGGTGCTGGCTTTTTGTTTTTTCTTCATTGAATTGGTCGGTGGTTGACCTCCACCTTGCTATGCACCCCAATTTGGGATGTATTCCATCTGTCTGGATTTTGGCGGTTGGTGACTGTTCACATTAAGTCATCAGGCTTTGTCCACAGGCTATTTACTTCATGCAGCATTTGCTTGGACCTGTCCCGCCCACAGCCATGACTGAGTCATGGGTACGGGATTGAAATAGACCAGGTGAGTGCTGCTAAGAGCAGTTCTACTATTCATATGTGAGGCCGTATGGCACATTTTATAAAAATATTTTAGTGTAGGACTGCTTCAAATGAGATTTGCCGTGACGAGGCGAAGCAGCTCAAGAAATTGCAATTTTTTGCCAAAAATCTCAAAAATTTTTTTATAATAAGTACAGTTTGGAATGTTTAGTGCTGTAGTGCACATTTGGTGCTGGCTTTTTGTTTTTTCTTCATTGAATTGGTCGGTGGTTGACCTCCACCTTGCTATGCACCCCAATTTGGGATGTATTCCATCTGTCTGGATTTTGGCGGTTGGTGACTGTTCACATTAAGTCATCAGGCTTTGTCCACAGGCTATTTACTTCATGCAGCATTTGCTTGGACCTGTCCCGCCCACAGCCATGACTCAGTCATGGGTACGGGATTGAAATAGACCAGGTGAGTGCTGCTAAGAGCAGTTCTACTATTCACATGTGAGGCCGTATGGCACATTTTATAAAAATATTTTAGTGTAGGACTGCTTCAAATGAGATTTGCCGTGACGTGGCGAAGCAGCTCAAGAAATTGCAATTTTTGCCAAAAATCTCCAAAAAATTTTTATAATAAGTACAGTTTGGAATGTTTAGTGCTGTAGTGCACATTTGGTGCTGGCTTTTTGTTTTTTCTTCATTGAATTGGTCGGTGGTTGACCTCCACCTTGCTATGCACCCCAATTTGGGATGTATTCCATCTGTCTGGATTTTGGCGGTTGGTGACTGTTCACATTAAGTCATCAGGCTTTGTCCACAGGCTATTTACTTCATGCAGCATTTGCTTGGACCTGTCCCGCCCACAGCCATGACTCAGTCATGGGTACGGGATTGAAATAGACCAGGTGAGTGCTGCTAAGAGCAGTTCTACTATTCATATGTGAGGCCGTATGGCACATTTTATAAAAATATTTTAGTGTAGGACTGCTTCAAATGAGATTTGCCGTGACGTGGCGAAGCAGCTCAAGAAATTGCAATTTTTTGCCAAAAATCTCAAAAAAAAAAAAAAAAATTTTATAATAAGTACAGTTTGGAATGTTTAGTGCTGTAGTGCACATTTGGTGCTGGCTTTTTGTTTTTTCTTCATTGAATTGGTCGGTGGTTGACCTCCACCTTGCTATGCACCCCAATTTGGGATGTATTCCATCTGTCTGGATTTTGGCGGTTGGTGACTGTTCACATTAAGTCATCAGGCTTTGTCCACAGGCTATTTACTTCATGCAGCATTTGCTTGGACCTGTCCCGCCCACAGCCATGACTCAGTCATGGGTACGGGATTGAAATAGACCAGGTGAGTGCTGCTAAGAGCAGTTCTACTATTCATATGTGAGGCCGTATGGCACATTTTATAAAAATATTTTAGTGTAGGACTGCTTCAAATGAGATTTGCCGTGACGTGGCGAAGCAGCTCAAGAAATTGCAATTTTTTGCCAAAAATCTCAAAAAATTTTTTATAATAAGTACAGTTTGGAATGTTTAGTGCTGTAGTGCACATTTGGTGCTGGCTTTTTGTTTTTTCTTCATTGAATTGGTCGG